>NC_058522.1:168982022-169588272 GCF_904849725.1 Hordeum vulgare subsp. vulgare
AAATGAACAGACCTTATAGTCAAAACCATTAGCGACTTGTCTCAACTCGGCGTCCATAGACTCTGCATCAGCCTACAAGTTTAATACGAAAGAATGGATGCATTAGCCACAAATTAGACCAAGAAATCAAATGGCCCATTAATGGTAATTAATTACCCTTTGTTTGAACCAAGAGATGAAATCGGGATAGTCGCCTCCATGCTTTGCGAGAAGCTCATACTCTTCAACGGAATCATTTTCGATGACCGCTCCATCCGAGAATTCGGCGACGCATCGACTATATCAAATATCCGGGAATAAGAGTAGTTCAAAGGAATTAGAAGTTGCGGAACAATAATCTACCGAGAACTTACTCGATGTACGGCCACACTTCTATTAGGTTGGTGAAGATATACAATGATATGGTTCGCCATTCTTCGACATCCAACGATTTCCCTATCAAAGCACCGGATGGTGCGAGCTTCCCTTTGAATACGCTGAGGTTGGATCGACCTTTTTTAGGATTGCCATCATTGTACCGAGGCTTTGGGTTATGCAAATGATGCTTTTTGGCTTCGTAGTGTGCTGTCATGAAGTTTGTCGCCTCCTCGGTAATGAATGCCTCGGCCATCGATGCTTCAATTCTACGTTTATTTTTACATTTAGCTTGAAGTGTCTTCTACATCCTCTGAGTTGAGTAGCACCATAAATTTTGAACGGGCCTCCCCAATCTTGCCTCGGTCGGGAGATGCAAAATCAAATGCTGCATTGGATTAAAGAAGCCCTGTGGAAAGATATTTTCTAATTTGCATATCAACTCCGCCGCCAACTCTTCCATTTCATCTAGCACGCCAGGCGATAGTTCTTTCGCACAAAGAGAACGGAAGAAATAGCTCAGCTCTGCCAGTACTAGCCATTCATCGTCAGGGATAAAGCCACGCAAAATCACCGGCATTACCCGCTCAAAACATATGTGCCAATCATGACTCTTGAGACCAAATATTTTCAATTTCTCAAGACTCGCTCCCCTCTTTAGATTCACAGCATACCCATCAGGGAACATCAATCGCATTTTTACCCACAATAGCATATCCCTCATAGATGGCCTTTCAAGATTGAACCATGCCTTTGGCTTCGCTATGCTCTCCTTTCCTTTCCGCTCTCGCAAGTTTTGTAACGGTGTATCACATAGAGCCTCCAGGTCGATTCTAGCCTTAGGATTATCTTTTGACTTCCCCTCTATGCCGAACAAGGTACCAAAAATGGCCTCCGCAATATTCTTTTCAGTGTGCATCACGTCCATGTTGTGTGAGCAAAGGAGGTCTTTGAAGTAAGGCAGATCCCATAAGCATGACTTGTGAGTCCAGGCGTGTTCCGTATTATACCCTTTGAAGTACCCTCGACGCAAAGGATCAGGCTCGAGAGCGTTTAACTGCTCAAGGGTCTGTTGGCCTGTCAACGCAGCTGGTGCAGTGTTTTTGACAACTCTACCATTGATGAAATTCTTCTTGTCTTTTCTGAAGTTATGGTCAGGATCCAGGAACTGTCTATGCATGTCGAAGAAACAAAACTTGCGACCAGCCTGCAGCCAACGGAACTGAAGAGTTGCCTTGCATGTGGTGCACGGGAACTTCCATGCACACACCAGCGAGCGAATAGCGCAAACGCCGGAAAATCATGAGTCGAGTACATGTACCACACATGCATTTTGAAATTTGTTTTGGTAGTGGCGTCGTATGTCTTGATCCCATTATCCTAGGCTTCTTGCAACTCATCCTTAAGCGGCTGCATGTACACATTACATATTCTTCCTCGGATAGTTGGGCCCTGGAATTATCAACGTCAAGAAAATGTTCTTTCTTTTCATAATCTCTCCGGGTGGGAGATTGAGTGGAATGACAAATACAGGCCAACTACTGTATTGTGTTGCCATCATACCATACACATTGAACCCATCCGTGCTGATGGCAACTCTAGGATGCCTTGGATCTTCTGATTTATCCTTATGTAATGCATCAAAGTGCTTCCACGCAAAACCATCTGAAGTGTGTACAACATCTTGTTCCCGTCCGCATCTAGTTCGATCCTTTTGCCTAATTTGTGCCATGTCATCTGTTTGGCCATCTCTTCGACCATGAAAAGACATTGACGTCTTGGTACGGTTGGCAGATACCGAGGAACACTAATGGGGATTTTGGTCTGATTCTTCTCACCCATACAAATGTCTACCATAATATACCTCGAAGAATTGCAAATGGGGCAATAGTTCAAGGCCGCATACTCAAGCCTAAATAAGGCACATCCGTTCTCACAGGCATGTATCTTCTCATAGGGCATCTTAAGTAGACGGAGGATTTTCTCTGATTGGTAGAGGTTTGCAGGTAGTACATGGCCTTTGGGTAGAAAGTGTCCAAATATCGTCATCATCGCGTCGTAGCATTCTCTGCCTAGGTTGAATTGAGCCTTCAGAGCCATAACTTCCACGATGGCATCCAGCTGACAAAGCTCAGTCCACTCCTGGAGAGGACGTTTTGAAGACTCCAACATTTCATAGAAGGCCTTTGGAGATTCCTGCATCTCATCGTCCAAATCCCGAGCATCATCAAAGTCTTGCACCATGTCTTCGATCTTGGTACCATGCTCGTCGGTGCAACAACGAATCACCTTAGCTCTGGCACGATGGTCAGACTCTCCATGAAAAGTCCACACCGTATAATTAGGCGTAAAACCCCACTTCTGCGAGTGTTTACTCATTTCAAACTCTATCTCCTTTTTCCAGTTGTCGTAGTTGGGACAGGGGCACCATGTTTTTTGCTGGCCATTTGCAAATGCGGCTCTCACAAACCCCCTGGTTTTTGTTAACCATTCATGGGTCATGTCTTTCTGACTAGGGTGACTAGTGTACATCCAAGCACGATCACTCATCTTGCCTAGCTACATATGGGAACACAAGAAATAAATATATAATTCATCATCTATATTCATCCGCGAATCAAGTTTGTCAGTTTTATTACGTCCATGCAACCTACACGCTAATAGGTAAAGATAGGTCCTAATCCCAACCGAGTATGTGTAGATTGGGTTCATTTTCCCATACTCTGCTCTAGATCTGACGCAGAATTTCTGCAGCAGCTCCCCGATGTTCTCCTGATTCACGTCTCCGCAATAAGCAGAGAGGATGTGTACTCGGAGAACAACAGGGAGGCACTGACGAAATTCCGCATCATATCCGGAGCACAGCATATGGGAAAACTAACCCAATCTACACATACTCGGATTATCCATGGATAACGTTGAACAATTCGAAATGATGGCGGTTATAAATATGCAAAGACATGCATATTTATAGATGTCACCCTTTCGAACGAGAGACGCATACTGGTCAAGCATACTCATGATTGAAGAAACCTATAGCTAGCAAGTTTCATCGGCATGAAGACCGGGATAGAGCAAATTAAGGGGGTAGGAGGAGAAGTCATTTGTGCTCACCAACAAACGCAGGGGCGGAGCTCGTCCAACGCACATGGAGTTCATCGAACAACTGCACATTGAAATTCACCTGATCAACACAAATATGATGTTTTTATATTTAACATAATCGGAAAATATGTGACCTAACTCATAATTTACAAAACTATGACCCCGTCAACCTCTAGAAGGTAGAAAAGCACCTTCTCGTTCAACTGGAGGCAGAAGAGGTGTCAGGGGTCGGGGCTTAGTGGCGTCGGGAGTCAGTGGGATCAGGGGTCGGGGGTTAGTGGCGTCGGTAGTCGGGTGTCGGTGTTGTCGGGGTCGAGGGTCGGTGGCGTCGGGGGTCGGGAGTCTTTTCGGTCAGGGGTTGGGGGTCAGCGGCGTCGGGGGTCGGGGGTAGGCGGTATGGGGTCGAGGGTCGAGGGTCGGTGGCGCGGGGGTCAGGGGTCGGGGGTTGAGGGTCAGTGGCGTCGGGGGTCGAGGGTCAATTGCGTCGGGGGTCGGGGGTCGGGGGTCAGTTACGTCGGGGGTCGGGACTCGGGGGTCGGGGGTCAGTGGCGTTGGTTGTAGGGGGTTGGGGGTCGGGTGTCAGTGGCATCAGGTGTCGGGGGTCGGGGGTTGGTGGTGTCGGGTGTCGGGGGTTGGTGGCGTCGGGCGTCGGGGGTTGGTGGCCGGGTTCGGGGGCCAGGGCGGGGGTCAGTGGCATCGGGGGTTGGGGGTCGAGGGTTACTGGTGTCGGGGGTCGAGGGTCAGTGGCGTCGGGCGTCAGGGGTCGGGGGTCAGTGGCGTTGGGGGTCGGGGGTCGAGGGTCAGTGGCGTCGGGTTTCGAGGGTGAAGGGTTAGTGGCGTCGGGCATCGGGGGTCGAGGGTTAGTGTCGGGGTGTCGGGGTTCCTTTTTCCTCTTCTTTCTTCTTCTCCTCTCTCCTCTTTTTCTTCTTCTTCTTCTTCTTCTTCTTCTTCTTCTTTTTTCTCCTCCTCTTCCTCCTCCTTCTCTTCTTCTTCTTCTTCTTCTTCTTCTTTCTCCTCCTCCTCCTCCTCCTCTTCTCCTCTTCTTCTACTCTTCTCTTTCTTTCTTCTTATTCTTTCTCTTCTTCTTCTTCTTCTTCTTCTTCTTTGTCTTCCTCCTCCTCCTCCTCTTCTTCTTCTTTTTCTTCTTCTCCTTCATCTTCTTCTTCCTCCTTCTACTTATTCTTCCTAGCACTAAACCTAGCACTAAACTAATCTAGCACTAAACCTAGCACTAACCAAATATAATCTAACACTAAACCTAGCACTAAACTACATACATAATCTAATCTAACAATTAAACAGCATCATGACAAGGACTTTCCAATTGTCCAATATGCTGATGATACTCTTATCATCATGCGTGCTGATAAATCACAACATCTGGAGCTCAAGGCAATGTTGTTGCTCTTCTCACAGTCCACGGGTCTTCAGGTGAATTACCACAAATCTGCCCTCCTACCAGTAAACATTGATCAACATCATCTTCACCTCTTGGCTGATGCAATAGGTTGTAAGACTGGATCTCTTCCTTTCACCTATCTAGAACTACCTGTTGGTATAACTAAACCCAGAATCATTGACCTCATACCCTTGGTGGACAATATGGAGAGGAAGCTCTCTGTCAGCTCCTCTTTTCTAGCTCAAGGGGGAAGGCTTCAATATTTCAACTCTGCTTTGTCTTCTGTTCCACTATTTTTCCTCTGCAGTCTGGATATCCCCCCTGGCATACTTAAGCAGTTGGAAAGGATTCAGAGGCAATGTCTGTGGAGGAAAAATGGTCAGGATCGTGCCCCTTCTCTTGCTGCATGGGACCTGGTGTGCAGGCCTAAGATGAGGGGGGGGGTCTGGGCATTATGAATTTGGCTATTCAGAATGAAGCTCTCCTGGTCAAGCATGTAGATAAATTTCTTAACAAAGCTGGTGTTCCTTGGGTGAAGCTAATCTGGGATACTTATTACCATAACACTGTCCCTCGGGGGACTTCTCTCTGTGGCTCTTTCTAGTGGAAGGATATTTAGAAAAATGGACAACTTCAGAGGTGTTTCTTATGTTGTGCCCAACAGAGGTGACACATTCTTGTTCTGGTCTGATCCCTGGGTTGTAGATGGTTCTATCACCCCTCTGGCACAAAGGTTTTAAAGATTATTCTCTTTTGGTGTGGACTCCTTTTGTACGACTGAGGAAGTCTTCCAAGCTGCCCACACTGACAGCATGATCAATCTCTTTCATCTACCTCTATCAGATAGAGCTCATCAGGAGTTTCAACCAGTCAGCTGTCTAGTCCAAAACCTACATAGAGACCCAAACACCAAAGTTATTTGGCTTTGGGGTCCTGATGTTAAATCTTATTCTGCTAAAAAATATTACAACCATGTGCACAAATCTATTGTCCCTAATCCTTTACTCTGCTAGATTTGGAAGAGCTGTTGTACAATCAAAATCAAGATGTTTGCTTGGATGCTTATTATGGACAGACTGAATACACAGGACATGCTTCAACGCAGGCATTGGATAGTCTCTGAATCCAACCTATGTGTTCTGTGTCATGCTTAGGTCAAGGAGGACAGAGATCTCCTTTTTTTCAGCTGCTCTTTTAGAAATAGGATATGGACCTATCTGCAGATCTCATAGCAGGGATCTGACATGTACACTACCACTCTTGCAGCAAGGAAGGACTTTGCCCTCCCCTTTTTCTCAGAGACAGTCTTCACTGCATGCTGGAACATTTGGACTGCTAGGAATGCAAAGGTCTTCAGGAATGAGCAGCCCAGCTTCAGGAGATGGAGGTCTGGTTTTATTTATGATTTGTCCCTCCTAGCTTACAGAATTAAACCTAGGCTGAGGGAGGCCCTCTTGAAATGGATTTCCTTTTTACCTCCTTGAGGTTTGTAATATCTACCCCACCCGTGTACATTCTTTTCCCCTGACTGTAATTATTGTACATATTGATCAATAAAACTAAGAACTGTGGGGTGTTCCCCTAAAGTAGCCGGTCAAAAAAAACAATTAAATAGCAAAAAAGAAGAACAAAACAGAAAAAAAAACTCACCGGAGGGCGCTCGGGTGCTGGGGCGACAGGGTGTGAAGGAGGGCGCCAAGGTGCCGGGGAGGGGGTCGCGGGCACTGGGCAGGGGGCGCACGGGGAGGGGGTCGCCAGCGCTGGGCAGGGGGTCGTCGGCGCTGGGCAGGGGCACACGGGGAGGTGGTCACCGGCGCAGGGGAGGTGGCACACGCGGAGGGGGGTCGCCGGCGCAGGGGAGGTGCGGCTGGGGCGGCAGCCGGGAGGGAGGTGGGCCTGGGGCGACGGCCGGGAGAGAGCAGGCGGGAGGGGGTCAGCAGCGCGAGGGAGGTGGGGCTGGGGCGGCGGCCGGGAGGGACCAGGTGGGAGGGGGCGGCGGCCAGGAGGGAGGTGGGGCTGGGCAGGGGCACACGGGGAGGGGTCGCCGGCGCGAGGGAGGTGGAGATGTGAGGTGGAGATGTGCGCCGACCGGGACGGAGCACGTGGGAGGGGGCGGCGGCGCGGCTGGCTGGGTGAGAGAGAGAGAGAGGAGGTGGAGCGGGTGAGTGGGGGTTGGGGGTGGGGGAGCATCGGCCGTTAGGAGCATGTGGGAGGGGAGCCCTTTGCCGTCTAGGGGCGGACGACAAAGAGGTGGAAGGTTGGGGGTGGAAAACGGCCGTTAGGAGCGCATGGGGGAGCCCTTTGTCGTGTGTCTTGATTTTATTTGACGTCCGCCAGCAGACGGCAAAGAGCTAGCACCTCTTTGCCGTCTGCCTTTGGTCTCTTTGCCATTTGCCAGCAGACGACAAATAAAAGGGAGATGGCAAACAATCTGTATGCCATCAGCCTTCTCTTTGCCGTCTCCCAGTTGTAAGCTGACGGCAAAGATTAAGCACATGGCAAATTTTCTGTTTCGAGTAGTGATAGACGCTTCAATCTTCCTAGAATATTACCTTGGGGTGCCTTTTTCAATGCCAAGCTTAGGATTTTGCTTCTCCTCAATCCTTTATCTATCGGGATAATACCCAAAACATGAAAACTTCAATCACATAAAACTCTACAAAACTTCCTGAGATCCGTTAGTATAAGCAACATATCAAATACTTTCAGGTGTTGTTATAAGTTGATTCTTATTTTATGTAAGCATACGGTACTATATTCTTACTTCTCCATGGCTTATACCCCTGATACAATCCATAGCATCATCAAAACAAGCAAACTACGCAAGCAAAAAACAGAGTCTATCCGGAACAGGACAATCTGTTGTAATCTGTAATTAACCTATACTTCTTTAACTCCAAAAATTATGAAACGTTCGGATGAACTAAGACTTCGTATAGAAATACCATTTAAAAAATTCAGCTTAAAAAGATGTTCCTGTAAAATCATAGAAATTTTGAAGTAGACCTTAAAGTTTCTGTTTTTGCACCTTATCAATTCTACTCATCATGCAAATCATTCCAAAAGCTTTACTTGGCACAAACACTAACTAAAACATAAAAGCACAATCATTAGAGATGCAATAATCATGTTATCACAAACAAACAGAATGTGAAAAGGAAAAAAAATAAAGATAACTATTGGGTTGCCTCCCAACAAGCGCTATGTTTTTATGCCCCTAGCTAGGCATATTGCATAGTTTAAAGTGTTGTCATCTTTGTCATCAAGCTCCTTAATAATACAAACATGGATTAGAGGAACAAGAGGAGGCTTGATAATAGGATCCTTTATCGGGTCTATGAAGTTGGGGTGAACACTAATCATTTCGGGATCTTTGTTTCTTTCGGTAGGGGGTGTACTAATGCTCATAGGAATGTATATGCACTTGGGGCTTTTGTTTCGAGAAGTACTAGCATTAGTTTTAGATGGTGTGAAGGCGGAATCCACTTTGTCAATCGCCTCCTCCATTTTACCAATTCTACTCAAATCTTGTTCTACCCTTTCATCAATGATAGCATCATGTCCCTTTAAAGTTTTCAAAGTCATTCCTACACGTGACCCAAGTTGGGTGATATGGTTATGCAGTTTTTTATCTAACTCCTCAATAGGTTCATGAGTAATCATTTTCCTTTCAAAAGCATCGTTACTTGCATAACATGTTCCAGGTTTAAATTGGTTTCATACACGATAATGGGTGGTGTTCCAACAAGATTTTCAATGGCATTATATAGGCATCCAAAGTGTGACACATTAAGAAGTTCCCACCGGTGATGGTGTGAGGGAGAAACCTATACTAAGATGTCACACAAACATAAAAATTATGGAGCAAGCGTAGTAGTGGATATCTTATTAGTTGATTTATTTGGAGCGTATAAAATCCTATACCATGCATCTTTCAAACTTTCTCCTCCCCTAAAATTGACACCATCATTATTGGGAGAAGAAGACTAGTAATAAAGGAAGATATAGCCATGACTTCAAACAAGAAGACTACTAACAAGCGAAGACAATTATTTTTGTATTTTTTATGATAAAAAATTAATATACCAGAAAAAAAGGAGGAACAAGTGAATGAAAATTTTTGTGGACTTACTTGGTAGTTGGTGATGATAATCTCCGGCAATGGTGCCAAATATCCTTCCTCATACTTGTGATCTACGTCGGGTTTTCCGTGAAGAGAAACGGGTTATCGCCACACAATGTGGGTAAGTATTTGCCTCAGTTATGAAACCAAGGTTTATCGAACCAAAAAGAATATCAACCACAACCGTCTTCAGTGGCTGCACACAAAAGAACAAACAACTCTCACCCAACGTGGGCAACACGATTGTCAATCTTCACCATATATTAAGCCTTCCTAGCTCCACATATTTCTACATCTTGTATACATACGTTTATTTAGTAGTCTCTTTACTCAATCTTCGGAGATATTGACACCGTGGGTTGCCGGTCACCGCCTGCTGCATGGTAAGAATTTGTAAGACATTGATATTTGCTATACTTTGAGCGTTTTATCACCACATCCTCGTAGTTCATAGGAACAATTCTCGGATTTTTGTTTCTTGTTTCTACTAGTCATGACAGGATCGAGAGTTGTCAGTTCATGGGCTTCTTCGATCGCGGGAGACGTGCCACCACGACAACTATTACGAGAGGTGCACAAAGATACAAATTTACATCATGAGAATACCACCATTTAATGGCCATTTTAGACCTGCTTTTTATATTGAATGGGAATTTGAAATAAATGATATATTTGCTTCCTATAATTTGCTGAACATAAGAAAGTTAAGGTTGCAGTTGGTTCTTTCACCGGTTATGCTTCAGTTTGGTGGAGTGAATATTGTCGATTACACCCTAATTATATACCTACTACTTGGGATGATTTGAAACTTGTCGTGAGACACACATTCGTTCCTTCTTATTATACTCGTGACATGATTAAAAGGTTACAACATTTAAAACAAGGTAGTGACACTGTAACAAAATATTATGTTGATTTACAAATAAACTTGTTGCATTCCTCATTAGAAGAAAGTGAAGAAGATTTTATGGATAGATTTTGGGGAGGATTAAACCATGATATTCAGGAGATACTAATTCATGAAAAGTGTTATCATATGGATTGTTTGTTTCGTCCTGCTTGCAAAGCTGAACAGGAAATAAAACGACGTGTTTCCCACAAGAAGAAAGAGTGCAAGGTGCTTATTCCAAGAGTTGATGCGATTGTTCCTTCCAGTACTAGGCTTACTATGACATCCACATCAATTGTTGTGACGACTACATCACCTTCAATATGTGGCACATCACCACTGAGATTTCCTACATCACCTGAGTTGATCATAACAGGTAATGACAAAGGTACTGATCTTCCACCTCCACATGAGTATGATGAATGTCTTCTCAATTTGAATGCACTATGTGATCAGCCACCTATTACTTTGATCACACCACCTATTTTAGAGAACTATATTGATGATTTGACTTTGCCGTGTGATCAAACAACTATAATATCAACAATTTTGAGTGCATCCATTGAATTACCTATTGTTTATAAAGAACCATGTGAACAAGGGAATAAATCAAATTTGGATCAAATATGTTTGAAAATAATTGTGCCAATGTTTAATCATTTTGATATGACCTCCAATCTTGGTGATGATTCTATGTCAAATGACATGTTGCATGTTTGCTTATTTAAGCCTATTTTACCATGTAAATTTGAAACAATTCAAGTTTCTTCACCAATGTTGGTATGATTTAGTGATGAGCATTTTTCAACCTTTTGATATAAATAAGAGCTTCACTTATATGTGCAAACTGAGTTGCAATATTTTCATGCGTTCTACTTCTTGTGATAATATTTTGGTATTATTTTTCATAACCTCTCAAAGTTACTCATGTATAAATGTGTCATATGTGAAAAAACCAAGGGAAGTACAAATGGATGACATATACACATATAGCATGTACACCTTGTCTCTTTTGTTAGCCACATTTCAGATTAAGTAGCGCGAAGGACGGCTTTATTTTCAAAAGGGGAGGATGATGAGGACATGACTACCTTGGATATTACCACAATCATTGCATATGTGTATTTATTTGAGTTTATTTCTGATAAAAGTCAAGCAATAATTTATTTATGTTATCCGAAGCAAAAATACTTCACCTGTTTTTATTTTATGCCTAAATGCAGAATGGCAGAACACTTGTATGAACCACGTGTGATGACAAGGGAAGAAGAAACGGTTGGGTTCTATTCAAGAGGTCCTATCATGTTAAAGGAAATAATTAGTTGATGTTCAAGAAGTTCTCTAAAGTCACTTTTAGCCAAAGAGAATAGAGAGTCGAAGTCTTTCACGTTCTGGACTCAAATTTGGACTGCACAAACATACCTATACCAAAACGCCATCAAGGTTTACATCCGGACTCTGAATTGGGTGATTCTTTTTTGAGCGGCAAAGTAGATTTTATGTGCTTTCCAAACCAATTGGAATCACCTTCAAATTCATTTGGAGCATGGATATATCGACCAAACAATACGATGTTGCACCAGAATCTGAGTCAAATAACAAGTCCAAGATGTTGCGTCACCTTCACTTGGGCCCATAGGCCTTGTACGACCTAGGGTAAGTTTTAGGCTGCCTTGGGACGTCCTCCCACCTCCTTGTACACCATCCCTTGCTCCTATACAAGTAGATCAACCTAGTAGCTTTTTGCTTGGGATTTGTTTAGCTAAAAGTTAGCCATTGCAACTTTGTGTACTTTGTTTGTGTCCAACAACCAGACTAAGAACGCTTTCGGATCCACACCCTTATCAATACTTCATCTATATTCACAATATTCAGACTGCAATATCATATTCTTGCTTGTTCTTCGATTGCTTGTAGGAATAGACCTTCGTGGTCAGGTTGATCGTGCTTCGGCGTGGTCAATAACCTCTTGGAGATTGGTTTAGCGATTGCTAAGGCACAACGTCGTGCACGTTGGTAGTCGGATTGTCAAAGTCGTCTCCACCAAATCGATAGTTATCATCTCATCGAAAGATCGGGATATCCTCGCCTTTATCAATGGAGAACAATGACATGATGTAGACAAAGTAAACTCAAGCAATACGAATAAACCCAATCATTTTATCCTTAGTAGCAGCAGCACAAAGATACATCTTGTCCCCTTCTGTCACTGGGATATAGAAATTCGCCAGGTCGAACCTACTACAAGGCACCTCTCTCACCAAAGAAATATCAATCTAGTTGCCCAAACTATTTCAATAGATCACATAGAATTATGAAGCTATCATAATCATGCACATAACAACCGTACAAGTATTTAGAGGAGAAAAAAATATTTATCATGAATAATCTGAACATAAACCCACAATTCATAGGATCCCAACAAATGCACCGCACAAAAGAAATTACATCATGTGGATCAAAGCGAAGATGCAAGGATCATTGTATTCACGATCCAAAGAGAGAGAGATTGCCATCTAGGTACTCGCCATGGACCTATAGTTTTGTGGTGAACTACCCACACATCATCTTGAGGGCAACAAGGTTGATGAAGAGGCCCTTCGTAATTGATCCCTCCTCCAGCAGGGTGCCGGAATAGAGCTCCAAATGGCCTCCCATCGAAACAAAGACTAGGGGCGACATAAAAAGTGTCTCAGAACTCCTTCTGGTATTTCTAGGGCAAAAGAGAATTTATAAGCCAGAGAACAGAGTCGGTAGTTCGACAAGGGAGGCACAGGCCATCACGACGCTCCCCAGACCAAGCCCTATTGGCTTGTAGGCCCCTCGTGCGGCCTCCAGCCTTCTTTCGATACTCCTCGGTCTTATTTTGGTCCAGAAAAATCACCAAAAGTTCCAGCTCAATTGGACTTCGCTTGGTATGGAAAACCTGAAAAATAAATAATATTAAGAAAACAACAAATGGCACTGGGCACCGGGTCAATAGGCTAGTGTTAAAAATAATACAAATTTCTAAATAAATACCACAAAAGTATTCTAAAAGGATAATATATAAGCATGGAACAATCAAAAATTATAGATACGTTGGAGACGTATCATTGCTCCGGTCGCCTCCGGCCGAAATCTTCACGGGGAAGGGGGGAATGGCGCCAAGAGGGCAAGAGAGGTCGTTGGAATAAGAACGAGGGTTGGAGAGGAGCTATACCCATAGATCGACGGTGACCTGACACGGCAGAGCTCTAGTTGATCCCGAGCACAGAGAGCTCATGGGGATGCTTGGGTGGTTCTAACGCACGATTAGGGCGGAGAGGAGTTCCACAGGGGAGACAGGATCTCGGGGAGGGCTTAACAGCCACGGCACGAGCTCACCATGGACCCGTGTGCCGGTGAGGTAGCAAACGAAGCTGTAGGTTGTAAGGGAGGACCATACTGGCTTGGGGGTGTTCATGGGGGTCGTCCACAACCAGAGGTAGGGGAGAGAAGTAGGGGAGAGAGGTAAGGGAGATGGTCGGCAGATAGGGGCGGCGTTGAGAACAAGCTACAGAGGGGCGAGACAGATGGAGAAGCGACTCCCAACACAATGGCGTGTAGCGGACACCAAGGCGCCTCGACTCGTGCGAGGGGTGGGCTCGAGGTGGCCAGCGGATGGGCATGGAGCAAAGTCCACTCTCGGGCGTCCTGTAGTGCGCTCCAGAGCATTATTTTGGCCGGCATGATGATGTGCTCTGACGCGACCACTAGCGTCCATCAGCTACAGGGGAACTAAACAAAGGGGGAGGGAGCATGGGACTCTCTGGAGGCTGGCCAGGAGAGAGAGAGGGGGAAAAGGTGCTTTCTAGAGAGGTGGAAGTAGTGTTTCACCCCCTCAATCACGGATCTAACCGTTGGGGTTGATACTAGAGGTGCTTTGGGTCCCACAGGGGCTGTTATAAAATTTTGGGAGCAAGGAGAGCAAGTTGAGATGGGAAAACAATAGTTTTTAGATTCTGCCTTGAGGTGTCTGATGGAGTTTTCGGCAAGCTAACTTTGTCCACTTACTATGATTTTTAACAGGATCAAAATTGGGTAAAAATAAGGGGGGTCACGCGGTTTGAGCTCATTTGAGGAAAGTTGACAGTGCAAACTTTGAAAACCCGAGAAATCAACAGAATGAGGTTTCCGTAGATTTAGCTAAACAAATTTAATCCCACAAATAAACAAGTTGGTGCAGCATCTTATTTGGGGACTAGTCACTCCAACAAAGTTTGAGAGCACTTGAACAAACTTGGCAGTGTAGAGTTTCTCAAATTTGGTTCTAGACAGAGAGGGTTTTTGGAATATTTTATTGAACCAAATCAATTTGGATTGTGATGAAAATTTTCAAGATCATCAAATATATCATGTGCGACTTGCTAGAATTTTCCTGGAATTTATTGAGAATATTTCCTATGGAAACCTTTTAAAAGCTTGGAATAGGCAGAAAGGATTTTGAGGGGTTTTGTCCTATATTTTCAATATAAGTATGGGTTCAAATTCTTATATATGGAAAATATATGTCCACTGAGTTTCCCTAAATTTTCTCAAAAAAATTTGAAGCAATAAAATAATTTTCCTTCACAAAAGACAATTTTTGGCCTCAGAAAGAGGTATTTAATTAAAATAGGAAAATAACTTTTAAAATAATAATCTTGTGGTTTTGGCTAGTATTTTTGATAGTAGGATCCAAATAAAATATTTGGGCAAAAACTTTCTCCTAAATTGAGGACTTGTAGTAAAAATATCAAGTGAAGGGTTTTTGAATGCTTAAAATAAACAAATGCCTTTTAGTCAAAAATAATATTTAGTAAAACTAGTTTTGGGTCCTATACACATGGTATGATCATAGGGAAACAATTTGGAGCAATAAGATAAGCTTTGAGAGAACAAGAATTTTTGTGAACAAAACCCAAATAGGCAGACAAGCATATATCAATCATCATATGCACACAAAAAGTTCTAAATGGTTCCAAATTTTATAAAAACATATTGTGGCAAAGTGGTACAAACACAAGGTGTGACAAGCAAGTTGAAGTGGAAAATCTCAACCTTGAGATAACCCAAAGTGTCCTCGAAATCTCGGTGCACAAGACATTCGAGAAAGGTAAAACTAATCCAGCAATGCCTCCTAACATGTCGATGATGCCGATAGGAGTTGTGTATCTCATTCTCAGGACACAATGGATAAGAGACACGTACGATGGCCTGATAGAAATCTCACGACTTCCTGAGGTTGGCCTAGCACAGTGCTCTATTTTGGACCAAAACTCATGAGGAGAACTGACCCGAGTTGTTGATTAATTATCCACGGGTTAACTACTCCCTATGCAAGTTTATTAGTTATTAGACAAATGTAGTACCAATGTTGGGCATTGCAAGAAGAGTTTTATCCCCAATAAATTAATCAAGGGGGTCCTCATAACAACCCTAACGATGTTAGGAGCGCTCAATATGGAACATAACACCGGTACACAAGTAAATAGGGTGGCAAAGATGGAACAAAAAACTGAGCGAAACGCCAAGACTTCCACCTTTTACCAAGTATATATGTGCATTAAGTTAAATAAAAATTATATTGTGATATCCCAAAATATCCATGTTGTCGCATGGAAACAACTTGCAGCTGCAACTAGCAATGTTATAAGAAGCATTGAGCAAGCGGTAACTTAGTCAAACAAGGGTTTGCTCGGAAGGTGGAGGGTTAGAGGCTATCATAGCATTTTTGGGAGGCTTGAAAAACAAGTGGTAGGAAGGAATACATAGACATAGAAACAAGACAACTAGCATAGCAATGATAGTAGTGGTTGAGGGAGTCCGGGATTAAGGGGTCCTCATGTAGTCGGCTTACTACGAAGAGGTCGGCCTGATGGGATGTACCTATGATGGGCCGGGCTGTACGGCTGTCTCGTACTCAAGAAGGAAAACACCAAAGACCAGCGTGGCAACCACGTAAAAGTAGGCTTGGTCAGTTGTATGTAACCCTAGGCCTCCCGGTGATTATATAAACCAGGGGTCCTTGTTCATGTAGACATGTTATTCCACCTAGGGTTTAGCATACACGATCCCGAGGTAGACTCTGTAATCTTCATCCACATCAAAATAATCAAGCATGATGCATGGTATTACCTCCTCAGGAGGGCCCGAACCTAGGTAAACATAGTCTCCCCCTCTTTCCTAAAACCCAGCGATCCAAGGTACACGGTTCGGGACCCCCTACCCGAGATATGCCATTTTTGACGCTCGCATTGGTGCTTCCATTGAGAGTTCTACTGATTGGATCCCCAAAGAATGTATCGTGCACCTAGTCATCACCGAAGAGATCATCAACACGGACGACTTCGTCCCCGAATAGATCTTGGACTTCAGAAGCGTTGTTCTGCACGCCAATCCGGCCGACCACCTCGGCCTGGTCGAGAACTTTGCCCTCGGTCAGGAAGTCAGGTTTGGGAACCTAGAGTTTACCATTGACCCCCGGGGAGATCTTGCATTAACAAAACTTGCAGCTCCACTGGAGGAGCTGCAGCCCCTGACACTTCGGCATCAGAAACCACGGACCTCGTCACCGAGACGACCTGCGTCCCCACCCCGGCCTTAGAGCTCAGCGCGGTGAACACACCGGAGCGCGTCTCGGCCAAGAACACTCTAGAAGCGACCTTGGGTGCTACAAGGGGATCGGCGACATGGGTTGAACCCGACCAATTAAGTTGCTCGAGCTCCACCTAAACACTGGTGTTACACAAGCTACTCGATCAGATACAAGCCATGGGAATGACGAACGACCAGGTTACGCTCTACAATCAAATCGGGCTTAAACCCGACGACAAGGATATTTAAATCCCACCCATTACACACTTGACAAAGATTGTCGGGTACCCGGTTACGGGATCCCCACACGAGTCACCTGAGTTGAGGACGGTTTACGTCCCGATCAATGATCTTCCGGACTCACCGAACTGTCAAAAAAATCTATCTCGCCCCGGCAACGCGTCGGGGCCAGCGGCAGGTCAAGTGCGTGACCCACTTGGGAACGCAACCATCGAGGTCTCCTCCGTGCAAATCAAGGGAATTCAAAATATTTCCCCACCCACGACCCAGCTCAAGTATAAGACGGAAGAGTATGGCTCTTCGGCCACATATGAAGTCACGGTGAAGCTAGGGGAATTAGTACACCACTTTTGGGCCAGATTCCTCCACTGCAACAGCACCGGAGACTCCAATGAGCAGGAGCTTATTCGTGTTTTCCAACAGCATTGCCATGATGAGGGTATCCTCAATGCCCTCTCCCGTCACCGGAATCCATCCTTCACCAAGTTGTCGAGCCTAGTGCTTAAATATTGTGCTATGGAAAGTACTTTGCAAATTCGACAAACGTGCAACAATCTAGCCTCCCTAGAAAAATACGGGCAAGACGCACACCCTCGGTTACGGAACCAGTCACAACAGAAATCTCAGCAAAATGATCTCGACCGCGGGTTAAATCGGTCGTTGACGTACTACTGGATGAGCCATGCCCATATATTCCGTCCCACCTAAATTAAGCTCCACACATAGCCTTAGAGCATGTTGGGCCCTCAGGCAGGTTGCAAGAAGTCGAGAATCCATTCTCAATATAACACCCTCGGACCGCCAGCCAGTGGCACCGCCGGATACAACCAAAGTAATCTTAACGATCTACGAGACGTTCACCTCAGAAAATCAGAGAAAGAGAGCATTTCGGGAACACACCTATCACCCTAGACCATGGCGACGAGTTGATGGCCTGCACAGGCCGGGTTCCTACCGCCCTAGTCCCGAACCCCATAGTCGACGGCTTCAGACCCAACAAAGTACTGATGGACGGGGGCAGTGGCCTCAACCTCATTTACGAGGACACACTTGAAAAAATGCACTTTGATCGATGTCGAATCAAGTCGGGGACGATCTCCTTCCGGGGTATTGTCCCCAGGACAAAGGCGTGCTGCACTGGACGAGTAGCGCTCGACGTAGTATTCGGTACACCCGATAATTACTGAACCAAAGAGCTGCTCTTTCATATCCTCCCGTTCCACAATGGTTACCATGCATTTTTGGTACACGAAGCCTTCACACGATTCCAGGCAACACCACATTATGGGTACATGAAAATCAAAATGCCAGGGTCAAATGGAGTGATCACAGTAAACAGTGACCCCAAAAGAGCCCTCCAAGCCGAAAACAAAATGGAGTCCCTCGCCCTTGAGGTGCTAGCGCAGACCCTTGCCGGAGAAGAACTCACGGCACTATGTGCCATGGTGGACAAAAACGACAAGATCCTCGGCAAGCGGCCCAAGTCCACATCCTTCAAACCGGCCGATGAAATTGCCAAGTTCCAGGTAGACCCGACGGATGCCAATAACACAACATCAATAGGGGCACAACTGGAACCCGAAATCGACGAAGCACTATCCACCTTTTTACACGAAAATTGGGATATATTTAAATGGCACCCATCACACATGCCAGGAATCCCTCGAGGACTGGCGGAGCGCAACCTGAACATAATCACCGGTTTCAAACCTGTCAAACAGGCCTTGCGCCGATTTTCCAAACCTAAACGCCAAGCCATGGGCGAGGGGCTCACCAAGCTACTGGAAGCTGGGTTTATCAGGGCCATTAAACACCCCGGCTGGTTGGCAAAGCTGGTCATGGTACCAAAAGAAGGATAAATATTGGCGGATATGTGTCGATTTTAAAGACCTGAACAAAACCTGCCCCAAGGATCCTTTTCCGTTGCCCCAAATAGACCAAATTATTGACGCTATAGCCAGACATGATTCCTTGTGTTTCCTCAATGCCTATTCTGGATACCATCAGATCAAGATGAAGGAATCCAATCAGGCAACAACCGCTCTTATAACTCCCTACAGGCCATTCTGCTTTAACACAATGTCGTTCGGCCTAGAAATGCAAGTGCTACTTGCCAGTGCATGATCCATGCTTTCTTGGAGAAAGAAATCAGCAAAACGGTAGAAGAATATGTGGATGATGTGGTCGCTAAAACCAGACACGTCAACTAGTTTGTGGACCACCTTAGGGAGACCTTTGCCAACCTACGAGCATACGATGTGTAGCTTACTCCGGATAAATGCGTCTTCAGAGTCCCCGCTGGCAAACTCCTCAAATTTATCGTGTCGCAAAGAGGAACCGAAGCCAATCCGGCCAAAATACAAGCATTTTCACAGCTCGCGACACAAACTGAGCTACATCACGTCCAAAAGATGGCAAGTTGTGTGGCGACACTAAGCTGGTTTATATCTCGTCTAGCCGAGAAGGCCCTCCCACTATATCGATTGCTGAAGAAAACCAAAGACTTCAAGTGGATTGACGAGGACACAACGTCTCTAGAGGACATCAAGGTGATATTAGCGAGCAACCCCATACTACTAGAACCCTTCAAAGGGGAGCCGATGTTGCTATACATCTTGGCCACCAATCAAGTCATAAGCGCGGTACTCATCATAGAACGAGAATCCGAGGTCCAACAACTACGGATTCAAAGGCCGGTCTATTACGTATCTGAAGTACTCACCACATGCAAAACCAGGTACCCACACTACCATAAGATCGCCTATACAATGTTTATGGCATCACAGAAGCTTCAACACTATTTCCAGGAGTGTGCGGTCACTGTGACTTCGGAAGTTCCATTGAACGATATTATCAACAATAAGGACCCTACTAGCCAAGTAGCAAAATGGGCCATCGAGCTCCTGACTTTTGAGATCACCTAAAAACCACAACGGGCCATCAAATCTCAGGTCCTGGACGACTTCGTAGCCGAATGGATTGAGGCCGAACTTCCCAGAGAGTGCATCACTTATGCTCATTGGACCATGTAGTTCGACGAGTCCAAAACTCACGCGGGTCCAGGGGCTCGAGTGATTCTCACATCCCCTACCAGGGATAATGTTCGGTATATCCTACAGATCATGTACGCCGATTCAAACAATGCAGCAGAATACGAAGCACTACTACACGGTCTTCGGATGGCAGCCTCAATGGGTATACAACGGCTTCAGGTACGAGGATACTCTAATCTCACCATCTCACAAATTAACGGAAAATTTTATGCAAAGAATCCAAAAATGGCGGCTTATAGGAATGTCGTCCTCAAAATATTAGCACGATTTGAAGGGTTAGAGTTCCACCATGTGTCAAGAGATAACAACCAAGTAGAGGACGTTCTCGCCCGCTTAGGTGCAAAGCATGATGCCGACCCAAGCAACATATTTCTAGAACGGCTATTCAAGCCATCTGTAGTATGGGAGGATGAGATGGTCCACACAGGAGCCAATGGCGAAAAGAGAGTGGTACCCCAACGACCGAGCACGACGATCAAGTCATCGGTGGATCTTCAATTGAAGAAACACCCTCGGCCCATGAGATCATGGCCATAATCACGCCATGGACCGAACCTTTCCTTTTATCTACTATGCAAGGAGCTCCCTGATGACCATACCAAGGCACGACGTACCATCCGCCGATTAAAGGCTTACAAGGTCCACGAGGGAGATCTATATAAGAAAAAGCACCATAGGAGTACTCCAGCGGTGCATATCTGAGGAGGGAAATCAACTTTTGGCCGAGGTACACGCCGGTATGGGCGGTCACCACGCAGCCGCATGGGCCTTGGTCAGCAAGGCTTTTCGAGCTGGCTTTTTCTGGCCGACACCCAGAGAAGATGCCCATGCACTCGTTCAACGTTGTACGAGGTGTCAACTCTTTGCAAGCCAATGCCACATTCCCCAAATGCTATTCGGAAAATTGTGATCACATGGCCTTTCGCGGTCTGGGGTCTGGATATGGTCGACCCACTTAAAACGGGGACCAAGAAAAATAAATACCTCCTGGTTATGGTTGACAAATTCACCAAATGGATCGAAGCAAAGCTGGTCAGCTTGGCCAAATGTAAGCGAGTAATCGAATTTACCTCCAGTGTCGTACACCGTTATGGTGTTCCACATAGCATAATAACATACAAATGGATCCAATTTCACCACCTAGGAGGTAAAGACTAGTGCGCAAACTTGGGCATTAAACTCGACTACGCTTACGTATACCACCCGCACACCAATGGACAAGTTGAAAGAGCTAATAGGCTCATTATAAGTGGTATTAAACCTTGGTTGGTCCGCTCTCTTCAAGACTCCGACTACCAATGGGTGAAGAAGCTCGACTCCATGCTATGGGGCTTGCGCACCACCCCAAATCGTTCCACAGGGTACACCCCATTCTTTATGGTATACGACGCTGAAGCAGCCCCCCGTGTGACATTATACACGATGCACCTCGGGTGCATATGTACGAGGAAAAAGAGTCTGAGTTAGATGGACAAGACAACTTAGATGCACTTGAAGGCGAGCGCGGCATAGCTCTGGCCCGATCTGGTTTTTATCAACACTAAGGTTGGCACTATCAGAGCAGGGAAGTTCGAGAAAAGGCATATAACATGGGAGAACTCGCCCTACGCCTCCCTAAGAAGCAGAAGCATAAACTTTACCCAAAGTGGGATGACCCTTTTATAACTGATGAAATCTTAACAGGAGGAGCTTATGGCCTGCGCAATTGCGAAGACAGCCGCCTCGATCCGAACCAGTGGAATGCAGCTCGCCTTCAGCGTTTTTACAGCTAGACTAGTGTCATCATCCCTTTTCACTCACTTCCTTTTTCCTGTTCCGCCCAATTTTTTGTCTTTCCCCTGTAGGGATCATCAGGTGTTCCCAGGACATGTTCAGCTTAACCGAACGTCCTCGGGCATTTATCCAATTATCCATGTTAAATGGAATGATAAGTAGTACCTAGGGTCTTCCTAAAGAAGTTGTTCAATATATTTGTCAGATCTACTTGTTCGTGTATACATCTTGACCTAAAGCTTCGACTCTTGCCATTTTATGCATCAATTGGACTTAAGATTTTGGCAATCCTGGTTTGCCTCGCTCCTGTGCTTACTCTCTTCGTTCTCGATATATTCGGCTAGAGGGTAAAGGTAGCACCGCTGCGATTGTTACGTCCAGTTCACTCGGATAGATACCTAAGATGGGTAAAGCCAAAAGCTAGCGCTTCTTGAGGTACAACTTGATTGTCTAGGACGATGCCCATGTACTCGGCAATTTCGCATAATAAAGACGTTGGTCGTGTTGCACACAGAAACATGCATCCTGACTACGAACCACGTAGCAAGCTGGAAAAAGGAACCCATCAAGGAACTATTTTTCCGGAAGATGTTTCTTACGTTTCGTCGTAATATAACATAATCCACTCGTACAATTTATGTTTGTTAGTACCACATGGCCGGATTACCTAGTTATCGGAAAACTAATTCCTACCTTCATAGGATCTAAATTACAAAACAATGCCCAATTGATAATAGGGGAGGTAGAAGCCGATGGACGGTTAAAGACATAATTTTCAAAATATGGAGGGAAGTGCCTTAACACACAAATATCATTACATAAGATCACAGTCTTGGTGATTGGTCTAGTTGATCCATTATAACATCTAACGTACAGTCCACCTACGACAAGCGTGCGGAGGGCATCACTTGATCGTACACCAGATGTAGAGGAATTTCCTTACAATCTGGCCCCGCTGGTCCAACTCGGGCCATTTGCTCGGGATCTAGGCGAGGAAAGCGGGTCTTAACCATAGCCTACGCCTCCCGAGCTCCTTCTCGGCAGGCCGAGAACTTCCACAATTTGAAATGACTTTGGGCTCGTGTAAATTGCTCGGCAAGCTCGGCAATCCCTTGCGGAGGGTTTTGGTTCAGCCATTAAGCTTGGACCATACTCCGCATAGCCTTCCGAGCACGCTCATGCACAATGGATTGTTCCTTCAATAGGTCCCCCACAAAACAAGTGGCATCCTCATCGGGATGCCCAGTCGGAAGACCAAATCCAAAGGAAGCACAAATTTTCATGGTCAACTCAATAAAACTTGGAACAGTTCCAGGTGAGAGCTTTACTTACAGAATGGGTCGCCTTTCAATTTCTGGTTCTCCTCTCTAGTTTGCACCAATTGAGTATTCAAACTCTCAACTTCCTCAGCTTGTTTTTCATTCTCTTCCTATAGATTCTTATTTTCTTTGCGGCATCGCTTCAATACGTGCTGACCGGCCTAAAGCTGCGATTTGGCATATCGTTGATACTCTCGAGAGGCATCCAGATCTTCTTGCATTTAGCCTATTTATTCACCTACTATATCAATTTTTTGGATATTAAAATATATTTTACGCAAATTTGGCATATCAAAAATTAACTACCTTACCATGGGCTTCTCCAGTAAATTTCTTTACATCTTCCAGTTCGGCCCAACTCGCTCTGAAATCGAACTCGCACAAACGAAAATCTTCGGATAAACTTTCGTTTTCCTGCTTCAAAGCCTGCAGATTGAAAGGTAATTAACATCGAATTCAGCCATCCTGCCCAAATTAAGGCTCGGGGGCTATTGGGTCCTACTTTTGTTCGGATATAATAATGTCGATAACCTACCTGCAAATGGGCACACACTTGCCCAGCCACTTTTTTAAGGCCCAAGGTATGCATTGGCCGAGTTGAGAGCATTAAACTGTTGGTCGGAAAATACACGATGACATAGTGACTCCTTCTACTGCCTATGATTCATTGTACTCTTGTATTCGGAGTTAGTTACCGATAGTCTGTCCCAATCCTCTGGGAGTGGACCAGTGTTCGAGACTCCAGGGTTAGCCGACACTCTTGGGTTTGGTTGACTACCCAATACCACGACACCATCCTCGGGCAAGGAGGGTTGCAAGCATCTCCTACATTGGTCGGACAAGGGTCATAAAAGTATAGAAGGACAGTTACCATTGCGAGGCATATAAGTTAGTCTGTGTACCTTTTTTCCCAAGAGACAGCGGATGAGGTTTCTCCTGCCACCTCTTGTTCGGGAATCCAGTCCTCGTTTGACAGAACCCAGGTCTGTTTTGTCCGAGGAGTTCTCTGGCATGCGCTCTGATAACCCCTAGGAGCGGCCGCTCGTCAGGCCGTCCTTTTTCTCTTACTCCTCGAAGAGGGAAGGGAACTAGGATTGTCGGCTATAAGGGCCACCCTCTGCTCGTCAACTCCCTCCTGATAGAATACCCCGTCCTCAAAGATGATCGAAAGCTCCGCGTCTTCACGAAACCGAGGATCGTTGTTACGAGAAAAGTCCTTGGGCTGAGGCATGAGACATTTTACCATCTCGATCGAGCACTTCCAAGGCTGCAAGGAAGGGGTACAAATTATAAATCAAACAATAAAGGGCATGAATGCCCGAAACGTTGTAGATGAACAGACTTACCCATTTGATGGGGTTGTATGCCAAATAGCCGTCCTTAGGGATGAGGCGGGTAAAATCTTCTTTTTCCCCTTTGAAGAAATTGGCTAGGATGGCCACTAAGGCCTTCTAGCCGTCTGTTCCTTGCCTTCTAGATCGGGTGGAATCGCTCGTCCCACTATAACACCACAAAGGATGTGTGTGCTGTTGAAGCGGCTAGACGCACCGGGTAATCACCACAGCCACATCAAAGAGAGTTAGCCCAACATGAGTAAGCGTCCTGACGTCTGCAGATAGGCGCTGCACTTCGGATCTCTCCTCTTGGGAAAGACTCTTTGGCCTCCAGCTAAATCGCTTCTTTAAAGGATCCACGGAGTAGGCCTCTACGAACTGGCTGGAATAGGGGGAACATCCTCAATATAAAACCACTCCAAGGGCCACTAGTCGAGCTCTTTCTTCGGTGTCCTAATCGGATATCCTGTGGCGGCTATGCGGCATACTTCATCTCCACCTACTTCCCGAATTGCCGTTCCTCTGGTTTAGGTAACGATGCAGAAGTACTCTCTCCATAGATCAAACCGGGGCTCGCAACCAAACAATATCTCGCATAAGGCCACGAAGCCTGAGATATGGAGGATGGAACCTGGGGTGAGATTGTGGAGCTGCAGCCCGTAAAACTCCAATAACCCCCCTAGGAAAGGGTGAATGGGGAATCCCACACCTCGCAGCAGGAAGGAAATGAAGCAAACCCGTTCTCCCCATTGTGGGGAAGGGAAGTTTTACGCGAAAGCCTTCCCGTCAATGACGGTCAGACCGGCGAGAGTGGGTGCGAGATCCAATTGAGGAAGATATCCCTGGGTTTCAAGCTCATGCAGGTGGAGGAGAGAAATAGAGAAACTGGCTCAGTTCCCCAAAAGGGGACCGAGAGGGCGTGAAGAAAAACCTGCCATAACTCTAGGGGTGTTAAGAGCTATAGGGTTTCTTGGCGTGGCTCAGAATCGATGGAGCCTCATGAAAGATTTTGATCTGTTTATAAAGGGTGCTACCCCTCTTGCTATAAGGAACTGTCCCGTCAGGGATTTCCAATGGTGTTTGCCTCTACAAAGGCACACGAGAATCAAGAATTATTGTTAATCCTTGTGCAGAATTAAAAGCTGCAGGCCCCGCCTACGCTTCGGTAATCATGAACCGGTCGACGACGAAGATCATCATTTCTTGCTCGGAGGGAACAAAGGAACCCACCTTACAGGCCAAAGACTTTGGGCGTAACCATTCGAAGATCCTACACATCGGCGTTGAAGGCTAGTTCGGGGGTGACTAAGAGAGTCCGTGATTAAGGGATCCTTAGGTAGTCAGCTTACTATGAAGAGGTCGGCCTGACTGGCTCTACCTATGATGGGCCGGGATGTGCAACTGTCTCGTACTCAAGAAGGAAAACACTGAAGACTGGCATGGCAACCAAGTAAAAGTTGACTTGGTCGGTTGTATGTAACCCTAGGACCCCCAGTGACTATATAAACTAGGGGTCCTCGTTCATGTAGACAGGTTATTCCATCTAGGGTTTAGCATACACGATCTCGAGGTAGACTCTGTAATCTTCATCCACATAATTATAATCAACCAGGACGTAGGGTTTTTGTTGGGGAACGTCGCATGGGAAACAAAAAATTTCCTACGTGCACGAAGACCTATCATGGTGATGTCCATCTACGAGAGGGGATTTCAGATCTACATACCCTTGTAGATCACACAGCAGAAGCGTTAAGAAATGCGGTTGATGTAGTGGAACATCCTCACGTCCCTCGATCCGCCCCGCGAACCGTCCCGCGATCCGTCCCACGATCCGCTCCGATCTAGTGCCGAACGGACGGCACCTCCGCGTTCAGCACACGTACAGCTCGACGATGATCTCGGCCTTCTTGATCCAGCAAGAGAGACGGAGAGGTAGATGAGTTCTCCGGCAGCGTGACGGCGCTCCGGAGGTTGGTGGTGATCTGATCTCGGCAGGGCTCCGCCTGAGCTCCGCAGAAACACGATCTAGAGGAAAAACCGTGGAGGTATGTGGTCGGGCTGCCGTGGAAAAGTCGTCTCAAATCAGCCCTAAAACCTCCGTATATATAGGTGGGAGAGGGGGGGCCTTGCCTTGAGGCTCAAGGAGCCTCAAGGGGGTCGGCCGAGCCAAGGGGGGAAGTCCTCCCCTTCCAAACCGAATCCAACTAGGTTTGGAAGGTGGAGTCCTTCTCTCCTTTCCCACCTCCTCCTTTTTTTTCTCTTTGATTTCTTATCCCTTGGCGCATAGGGCCTTCTTGGGCTGTCCCACCAGCCCACTAAGGGCTAGTGCGCCACCCCCAAGGCCTATGGGCTTCCCCGGGGTGGGTTGCCCCCCCCCCACCCCCGGAACCCATTCGTCATTCCCGGTACATTCCCGGTAACTCCAAAAACCTTCCGGTAATCAAATGAGGTCATCTATATATCAATCTTTGTTTCCGGACCATTCCGGAAACCCTCGTGACGTCCGTGATCTCATCCGGGACTCCGAACAACATTCGGTAACCAACCATATAACTCAAATACGCATAAAACAACGTCGAACCTTAAGTGTGCAGACCCTGCGGGTTCGAGAACTATGCAGACATGACCCGAGTGACTCCTCGGTCAATATCCAATAGCGGGACCTGGATGCCCATATTGGATCCCACATATTCTACGAAGATCTTATCGTTTGAACCTCAGTGCCAAGGATTCATATAATCTCGTATGTCATTCCCTTCGTCCTTCGGTATGTTACTTGCTCGAGATTCGATCGTCAGTATCCGCATACCTATTTCAATCTCGTTTACTGGCAAGTCTCTTTACTCGTTCCGTAATACAAGATCCCGCAACTTTCACTAAGTCACATTGCTTGCAAGGCTTGTGTGTGATGTTGTATTACCGAGTGGGCCCCGAGATACCTCTCCGTTACACGGAGTGACGAATCCGAGTCTCGATCCATAATAACTCAACGAACACCTTCGGAGATACCTGTAGAGCATCTTTATAGTCACCCAGTTACGTTGCGGCGTTTGATACACACAAAGCATTCCTCCGGTGTCAGTGAGTTATATGATCTCATGGTCATAGGAACAAATACTTGACACGCAGAAAACAGTAGCAATAAAATGACACGATCAACATGCTACTTCTTATTAGTTTGGGTCTAGTCCATCACATGATTCTCCTAATAATGTGATCCCGTTATCAAGTGAAAACACTTGCCTATGGTCAGGAAACCTTGACCATCTTTGATCAACGAGCTAGTCAACTAGAGGCTTACTAGGGACAGTGTTTTGTCTATGTATCCACACATGCACTATGTTTCCAATCAATACAATTATAGCATGGATAATAAACGATTATCATGAACAAAGAAATATAATAATAAATAATTTATTATTGCCTCTAGGGCATATTTCCAACAGTCTCCCACTTGCACTAGAGTCAATAATCTAGTTCACATCACCATGTGATTCCAACGAATCCAACACCCATATAGTCATGGGGTCTGATCACGTCTTGCTCGTGAGAGCGGTTTTAGTCAACGGTTCTGAAACTTTCAGACCAGTGTGTTCTTTACAAATCTTTATGTCATCTTATAGATGCTGCTACTATGTGCTATTCGGAAATACTCCAAATATCTACTCTACTATACGAATCCGTTTCACTACTCATAGTTATTCGGATTAGTGCCAAAGCTTGCATCGACGTAACCCTTTACGACGAACTTTTTAACCACCTCCATAATCGAGAAA
The DNA here is from genome assembly GCF_904849725.1 of Hordeum vulgare subsp. vulgare. Classification (NCBI taxonomy): domain Eukaryota; kingdom Viridiplantae; phylum Streptophyta; class Magnoliopsida; order Poales; family Poaceae; genus Hordeum; species Hordeum vulgare. Next base: position 169,009,985 of record NC_058522.1, read on the forward strand.
AATTCCTTAGTCCATCAGTTACTAAGGATAAATTTGGACCGCTGCTAGTGATTCAATCATGGATCACTCTCTGTACCTCTCAACAGACTTTGAGTCAAGGCACAAATCAGGTGCGGTACCCAGCATGGCATACTTCAGATTCTACGGCCAAGGCATATAAGACGACCTTCGTCTATTCTCTTTATTCTGCCGGGGTCGGGTGTCGAGTCTTACTCAAATTCACACCTTACAACGCAACCAAGAACTCCTTCTTTGCTGATCTATTTTGAACTCCTTCAAAAACTTGTCAAGGCATGCATCTTGTTGAAACTTCTATCAAGCGCTTTCGATCTATCTCCATAGATCTTTGATGCTCAACGTTCAAGTAGCGCAATCCAGGTACCCTTTGGAAACTCCTTTCAAACAACCTTGTATGCTTTACAGAAATTCTACATTACTTCTGATCCACAATATGTCAACCACATATACTTATCAGAAATTCTATAGTGCTCCCACTCACTTCTTTGGAAATACAAGTTTCTCATAAACCTTGTACAAACCCAAAATCTTTGATCATCTCATCAAAGTGTATATTCCAACTCCGAGATGCTTGCACCAGTCCATTGAAGGATCGCTGGAGCTTGCATACTTGCTAGTATCTTTAGGATCGACAAAACCTCCTGGTTGTATCACATACAATGTTTGCTCAAGGTAACCATTGAGGAAACAATGTTTTGACATCCTATGTGCAATATTTCATAAATAATGCATCAACTACTAACATAATTCTAACAGACTTTTAGCATCGCTACGAGTGAGGAAGTCTCATCATAGTCAACTGTTTGATCTAGTCGGAAACATCTTTGCGACAAGTCGAGCTTTTCTTAATAGTGACTTATCACCATCATCGTCTCTCTTCCTTTTAAAGATCCATCTTTACTCAATAGTCTTACGACCATCAAGTAGTTCTTCCAAAGTCTACACTTTGTTTTCATACATGGATCCTCTCTCGGATTTCATGGCCTCCAGCCATTTGTTGGAATCCGCGCCCACCATCGCTTCTCCACATCTCGTAGGTTCATTATTGTTCAACAACATGACCTCCAAGACAGGGTTACCATACCACTCTGTAGTAGTACGCGACCTTGTCGACCTACGAGGTTTGTAGTAACTTGATCCGAAGCTCAATGATCACCATCATCAGCTTCCACTTCAATTGGTGTAGGCGCCACAGGAACAACTTCCTGTGCCCTGCTACACACTAGTCGAAGTGATGGTTCAGTAACCTCATGAAGTTCTATCACCCTCCCACTCAATTCTTTCGAGAGAAACCTTTCCTCAAGAAAGAACCCGTTTCTAGAAACAAACACTTTGTTTTCGGATCTCAGATAGGAGACGTACCCAACTCTTTTGGTTATCCTATGAAGATGCATTTATCCGCTTTGGGTTCGAGCTTATCAGACTAAAACTTTTTCACATAAGTGTCGAAGCCCCAAACTTTCAAGAAACGACAGTTTAGATTTCTCTAAACCTCAGTCTATACTGTGTCATCTCAAGGAAATACGCGGTGCCCTATTTAAAGTGAATGCGGTTGTCTCTAATGCATAACCCATAAACGATAGTGGTAATTCGATAAGAGACATCATAGCATGCACCATACCAAATAGTGTGTGGCTATGACGTTCAGACACATCATCACACTATGATGTTCCAGGTGGCATGAACTGCGAAACAATTTCCACATTGTCTTAACTACGTACCAAAACTCGTAACTAGATATTCATTTCTATGATCATATCGTAGACAGTTTACCCTCTTGTTACGACGAACTTCACTCCGAAACAGAATTGAACTTTTCAATATTTCAGACTTGTGATTCATTAAGTAAATACTCTTGTATCTACTCAAATTGTCATTGAAGTAAGAACATAATGACATCCACTGCGTGCCTCAGCACCCATTGGACTGCATACATCAAAATGTATCACTTCCAACAAGTTACTATCTTGTTTCATCTCAATGAAAACAAGGCCTTGCTCATGTGGTGTGATTTGCATGTCACTAGTGATTCAAAATCAAGTGAGTATAAAGATCCATCAGCATGGAGCCTCTTCATGCAATTTATACCAACATGACTCGAGCAGCAGTGCCACAAGTAAGTGGTACTATCATCATTACCTCGTATCTTTTGGCACCAATATCATGAACATGTAAGTGGCACCAATATCATGAACATGTAAGTGGCACAAGTGCCACAAGTAAGTGGTACTACAATCGAGATTCAATAAACCATTGAAGGTGATTATTCAAGCAAATAGAGTAACCATTATTCTCTTTAAATGAATAATCGTATTGCAATAAACACGATCCAATCATGTTCATGCTTAACGCAAGCACCAAATAACAATTATTTAGGTTTAACACCAATCCCGATGGTAGAGGGAGTGTGCGACGTTTGATCATATCAACCTTGGAAACACTTCCAACACGTATCGTCACCTCGCCTTTAGCTAGTCTCCGTTTATGCCGTAGCTTTCATTTCGTGTTACTAATCACTTAGCAACCGAAACGTATCTAATACCCTCGTGCTACTAGGAATACTAGTAAAATACACATCAACATCATGTATATCAAATATACTTCTTTCGACTTTTGCCAGCCTTCTTATCTACCAAGTATCTAGAGTTGCTCCGCCTCAGTGACCGTTCCCCTCATAACAGAAGCACTTAGTCCCGGGCTTGGGTTTAATCTCGGGTCTCTTGATTAGTGCAGCAACTGCTTTGTCGTTTCACGAAGTATCCCTTCTAGCCCTTGCCTTTCTCGAAACTTAGTGGTTTTACTAACCATCAACTATTGATGCTCCTTCTTGATTTCTACTTTCGTAGTGTCAAACATCGCGAATCGCTCAAGGATCATTGTATCTATCCTTGATATGTTATAGTTCATCACGAAGCTCTCACAGCTTGGTGGCAGTGACTTTGGAGAACCATCACTATCTCATCTCGAAGATTAACTCCCACTTGATTCAAGCGATTGTCGTACTCAGACAATCTGAGCACATGCTCAACGATTGAGCTTTTCTCCTTTACTTTGTGGACAAAGAATCTTGTCGGAGGTCTCGTACCTCTTAACAAGGGCACAAGCATGAAATCACAATTTCATCTCTTTAGAACATCACTTATGTTCCGTGACGTTTCAAAACGTCTTCGGCGCCTTGCTTCTAATCCATTAAGTATTTTGCACTGAACTATCGTGTAGTCATCAGAAACGTGTATGTCGAATGTTCACAGCATCCACAAACGACGCTCGAGGTGCAGCACACCGAGTGGTGCATTAAGGACATAAGCCTTCTGCGTAGCAATGAGGACAATCCTCTACAAAGTTTGCTACTATCAACTTTCAACTAAATTTTCTCTAGGATCATATAAAAACAGTAGAGCTATAGTGCAAGCTACATCGTAATTCGCAAAGACCATTAGACTATGTTCATGACAATTAGTTCAATTAATCATATTACTTAAGAACTCCCACTCAAAAAGTACATCTCTCTAGTCATTTGAGTGGTACATGATCCAAATCAACTATCTCAAGTCCGATCATCACGTGAGTCGAGAATAGTTTCAGTGGTAAGCATTTCTATGCTAATCATATCAACTATACGATTCATGCTCGACCTTTCGGTCTCATGTGTTCCAAGACCATGTCTGCACATGCTAGGCTCGTCAAGCTTAACCCGAGTGTTCCGCGTGTGCAACTGTTTTGCACCCGTTGTATGTGAACGTTGAGTCTATCACACCCGATCATCACGTGGTGTATCCAGGGAAATGATCATCTTGCGTGAGATCTCGCTCGAAAGAAGAACGAATCCTTGAAAAAGACGAACCAACATAGTCGAACGAATCCTCACTCCCAAAACGCTTTCAGGACTCTAACGAGAAGAAGCAATCCGGAAACAAACAAAAGACATGGTAAACACCACAACAAATTCATGGCATGATGCACAATTAAGTATGATGCATGTCAAGTTTCAATATGCATGCATGCCATGGCAAGCACAACAATCAAATACTACATATTCAGTGAAGTTCAATATGAAACGGGACGCATATTGATGAAATTCCACATTCGTATCATCTAGTTCAATCTCATTTACTTACACAACAAGTTTAAATGTTGTTAAACATGGCAAGATGTGAAGCATAAATAAACTATCTATCTCGGTATTTTATATGAGGTCGGAAACAACTTAAAGTATTTTCCGAAATGACCCCATATGTTAATTTTGAAGTTGGTACAGATCTAAACCAACCATGTTTTATATTTACTAAACAAAAAAATAAAGTGCACCATGTAATTGTACACATTTTTCTTGTCAAGTTCATATGATCATTAAATTTGGAGCTATAGTTAATTAGATATGCAACAATCCGTTTTTACATGGCATTTATGCAAATTAATGGAAATAGGAAGTTAAACATTTTTTATCATGGATAGAAGTTGGATTTTGTGAGACAACACAAACTTCTAAACATTTTACATATTTAATTCATTTTAAACCAACGCACGGTTATTTATTTATGTGCAATGCAAAAAAGATAGCATTTACTGTAATTTGCAATGTCCTCGTTATTGGATATATTCGCAACACAGGAAAAAAATACACATGGGCCAAATCTGCTAGAACATGGGCCTGAATAGAGTTTGTTTACAATAGCAAACGGGCTCCATGGGCGAGGGATGGGGCAGGCATGCTCACCTAGGGCCCAATAGGTCATCGGTAGAGCGGGCATGCTCACCTAGGGCCCAATAGGTCATCGGTAGAGCGGGCTGGACAGGCTAGCGGATGGGACCTCCTATATAGTGCTTGAGGCGCCACTAGGGGAGCGGGCGCTTACAATGCCCTCTTCGTCGGTCGGACCATATAAAATGCGCTGGTTATTAAAAAATCAAAAAAAGTTCATAGAATTTTTAAAAAGTTCGGATTTGTGAAAAAAATCTATGATTATGAAAAAAAATCATTGATTTTTGGAAATATGGTCATGAATTTTTGAATAGTTCATATAATTCGAAAAAATATCATCGGTTTTGAAAAAAAGTTCATCATTTTATAAAAATAGTTCAATGATTTTGAAAAAAGTTCATGAATTTTAAATTATGTTCATCGATTGTTTTTAAAGTTCACCGATTTCAAAAAAAGTTAATCGATTTTGAAAAATGTTCACCGATTTAAAAAAAATTGACGGGCTAAAAAAGTTCATGAAGAATTTCTAAATAGGTCGGCCATTGCGGAGCCGGTTAGCACGTTTTGCCTGTAACCGGCGCATGTGGCCCTAAATAGGGTTTTCCCTAGCGGATCACGCACGACTGGGCATGGCACACTGGTTAGCCCACCCTGGGGTGAGAATCTTGGGCCTTGGTACGATGCTCGGGGTTCAGCCGGCTCGTGGCGGCTGGCCCACGCGAGGAGGCCGAGGGGTTCGTCGTCCCCGAGCAACGACACAATAGTGGCAGGATGTGCAGCCATGGCACGACGGTCTTGCGGCAGAGGGTCGACGAGGTATGACGGAGGCAGGGGGAGGGAACGAATCTGGCCTGGCGCAACCGGATTCGCTTATCAGTGGGGGTGGACGGAGCTCCGGTGGCACTCGTTGTGTCCATGGCGGTGGCCATCTTTTGAGGAGCTCCGACGAGCTTGTCGTAGGGCTTCAACGGTGGGTGGGGACATGAGGAGAGGCACGACAGGGCTCAAGGGAGAGGGACGTCGCTTGGCGCGACCCTAGTCCAGCGAGGTCGACGGCGATCCGGAGACGGGGCGGGGTGACGGAGCTCGCGGGAGACCCTCGCTGCGGGCGAGCGGGGAGCTCGAGCGGCGGGGTTTCCAGGGCTAGCTAGGCTCGGGTGGGCCTCCCTCTGGCCCGAGTAGGCCTCGCGTGAGGAGAAAGAGGTAGGGCACCAAGTGGTGTGGTGGAGAGATGGGAGGCAGCTGGCGGCAGCCCCGATCTCTGGGCAGCAAGGTTTTCCAAAAAATGGAAGAGGAGGTGTCTATTAATAGGCAGGGATCGGCTAGGTTAGGGATTTTTATCCGTTTTTGGACCGTTCGATCTCGATCGGACGGCTCCGGACGCGGAGGGAATTAGGGTAGGCTTAGTGGGATGTGTAGATTGGTTGGGTTGAGAAGAGAAGGGAGTTTGGAAGCCCGTGACAAAGTTTTTTTATAAACCATAAATGTCCGCTAATTTAATCTATGACGATGTCGCTACAGTTGTATGCTCGGGTATCAAACGACCTCCGAATATGATGAAATTTGGCAGATAGTCTACCTGCACTACATTAAAAGCGCACAATATTTTAATGATGTGTTGAGCTTGTGTGTGTGTGGTTGGTCCCGAAACGATCAACGACGAGAATGTAGAGAACCGACAACTATGAACAAATGCAAGTTTTTTTAAATGATGGCGGTGGAGTGTTGATGCAATGTGAATGAAGCAATGATGAATGTGTCACCAAAATGAAATACACGGCGCAACTCGAAATAAATGGAAAGCATCTGAGGCATCGTTCTCGAGGTGTTACAACTCTCCTCTACTAACAAGAGATCTTGACCCGAGATCTTAGAATGAGAAGAAAAAGAGGAAGAAGAAATGAAATGGTAAAATTTAGTTTCTTGTTTGACAAATGAGAGAAATCCAGAAAGTTGAAATGATGAAATGCTTCAACGAAAGGACACGTCGAACGAATTTGAAAGCACTCTAGCAGAATAGAGGCAGAAGAAGCATGACAATAACCTTGGAGGTTGTAAGAGATGAGGAATGGCATGAGGAACAAGCACGAATGTAAAAACACTCGGTTGAAACGAAATAGATCAAGAATTAGAAAGAACAAATGTCAGGAGCACTCCGGCAGAAAAGATAAGAAAACTTGATGTAATGGAAAGAAATTGAAAAGAGAGGCACAAAACTCAGTTAAATGGATGAGCAAGGAAAGAACAGGATCTTGAAAACAAGATAATGGTTTGAACAAAGCAACATCACAACGCCTGCGGAACAAAATAATAGAAGTTAGATCATCATGAAGTAAAGAGCGGAGAAGGAAATTGAAAACTTCTAGCACAATTGAATTTGAAAAGCAATCTCGCAAGGAAATAATGAACGGAGTTGTTGGAACATCAACAACAAAAATAAACAGCTTGTTGTGGGCTTATGGAAAACATCTCAAAATTATCACGTGACAACCGACCACTAACGGAAACAAAGATTGCTTGGGATCCACAATTATGCAAAACTTCTTTCATCAAGAGGATACATTGAGAATATGGATCATTGATAACCGCCATGATAGCAACAATCCTTAGGAAATGCTTTAGGTGAAAATCAATCCAAGATAGCCCCAAAGAAGACAAATGGGTTTAAATATATCATTCTTGACAAATTCTCTTCGAGACTCCTCATGAATCAAGAATGCTATAACACCATCTCAAGAGATAATGGAGAAATAATTGCACATTGGAAGGCAAAGAATACTTGAGATTCTCCAACAAGAATCTTGATGAACACTTCGAGAATAAATCCTTGACGAACCACCATGAAGAACCACCACATACAAAAGAATTAACAAATGAATTTAAAGTCGAAAAGAATAAGATTATGACCTTGCACAGATTTAGATGGAACTTCGCGAAGAGATACTTGAGAAAACTTGGAATTCTAGAAAAGAAAGATGAACAATTCAGAACTGAAAATTTTATATCATGAACATCTCCGAAAAGGAATGCAATCACTTCGAAGGAAGAAGAATAAGAATTATGTTATGCTTATCCTTCATCAAGTTAAATTGATGACAACAATGGATTTGGCGTACAACTTATTCTTCTTGAAAAGATTAAGGAGACATATCACGAATTGAAGATGCCTTGAACGAAACACCGGTAAGAATTTGGAATGAATGGGGATATTATGAATGAATGGAATACGTGAGAACAAAGAATCATGACCCGTCTAGCAGAAGACTTGAATGAAGCACCAGAATAATTAAGATACAAACGAAGAAAAAACAATTGAGAAGAATTTGAGAACGAAAGATGAAAGCTGAGAATGAAGAATTCTTCTGAATGATGGCCTTCGAAGAATTAAGAAATGAAAAAAAACTCTGAAATGCTCCGAATAGACAAGAAAAGAAATTATCACGAATGGAAACACTTTGAGAGGATAGAAACACGTTTGGCAATGAATCTTCATGATAACGGGGAACGACTTAGGAAAACTCTTCGTCGCTCTTCAAGATGAGAAAGATTATGAGGAACACCAACAACAATTACTGAGATACTTAGAAACAATGAATGAACAAAGGTTAACTGAATGATTACACATAATTCAAAATGATCTTGGAGGAGGAATATGACCGATTAGATTCATTCTTACATCATATTTGAAAAGAACTTGAGATATCTGGACGAGATTAGAACAGCTAGGTAAGATACTGGGGAAAACCTATGGGTTATGGGCCCACTCAAAGGAAAACACATTTGAAACGAGTTCTTAGAAAGGGAGATTGCACTCGTACAAATTAACAATTTGATGAGATCAAAACCTCATAATAATTTTAAAAGATTTTTGAGTGGAAACACGAATTTTCAGAGATATGCTAAAGACTCTGGAGAACAATAGAACGAGGCTTGGCTTAAAATTGCCAACATGGAAATGCATTTAACTAATTAAAAGGACAATATGAACACCGAGAGCTTGAATCGAAACCACCCGGGAAGAAAACAAGAACGAAGAATGATGAACTTAGCACTTGAGCATCTTCACAATGAATCGACAGATATAATATGGAAGAAAATATAGCGCAAGCATCAATGAATAGAAATGCACTTGCATGCTAATTTAATCATTTAAGAAAAAGGGAAAGTGGGTAGTGAAAGACAAAGAAAACTTAGGACTCATCAAAACAACTCCGTAAAATAAATATTGGGATTGATCTTGCAAATAGTGGAAAGGATTGAATAATCTTGAAGAGAAGCACTCCGGATGGGTAAGAATTGACATGACAAATTGATTGATCAAAATAATTAGCATTCTCATAGAAATTCGAGAACACCGCTTAGGAGAGATATGAAATCAACACTTGACATCGAAGCCACTCGAATTACCATACTCCAACAGAACAAAGGATGATGCTTGCAATTAAGTCAGAAACAAATACATAACCCATTATGCATTTGGAGGGAGGAAAATCCTAGGTGACTACTTTAGTTCCCACCTAAGAAGTCCCGAAATTTTCATGGTAATGCAATCTGGTCCAACAGATGCACATAGCAATTACTAGATAAATCACTCAACTCCTAGAAATAATACTACACCTCGAGTATATCACATCCGTCAACACATAACTAGAGAAACCTCAGAAACACATCTACCTAAGACCCTCGTAATCACAACGATACTAATTACGAAAGTACATATGAACGCTCTCCCCAGTACTAGGTGATGCCAAACTCCTGTCGCCACAAATGGAATTGAAGCAATTTCGAGTATCCTTGCCCCGAGATACTAAGAAAACTGAATGATAACGGCGTGAAAAGAATCCCGTGGAGCTCAATTGACCAGGACACTTCTACCCCAAATTGATAGGAGGCACCAGGAACGAAATCCCAGTCACAACAACATCGTAGAGGTTCCAAAATACCTACATGATCCTAATTTGTTTTGAGTGAGAAGAGGGATAGAATTAAAATTCCTACGCCAGGATTCCTCACTAGAGGTGGGAAGAGAAGTAAAAAGAATCCTACTCTGTGATATATATCTAGACTCAAAATAGTTTTTCACTAGACAATACTCGGCCGAGTTCGATCAATCAAGGGGCTCCTAGGTCGGTACTATTTTGATACCAACTTGTAATGCCCAAGATGTGGTACTATCCTCATCCGGGCTGGAGGGCCTTGATAAGGATAGAAGCGCATCTTGTCGTTCGCAAGTATGGATATTGTTACAAATACATGTAAAGAGGAGATTAGTATATGGAATTGGATTACACTCACCACAAGCTAAATCATGGTCATGTCAATACAAACATCCACAAAAACCAAAATAAATAAAAGTAGGGTCCCACTACGGACAAAATCACATGATAAATGCGACATCCATCTTGCTATCCCAGGCTGCCCGCCTAGAACCTATCTTAAAATCATCATTGAAGAAGAAGAAGACGTCCAAATCAAACAAGCATCACTCTCACGTCAAAGAATCACATTACATGTACCTACAATTTTTGTTGTAATAATCGTGAGCCATGGGGACTAAGCAATCTTATTTCCAAGGGTACAAACACTAGCAAAGCTTAATTGGTGAGGTATGATTAAGTGGTGAGGCTGCGACAAGCACTAACCATTTATTTGAGTGGCTAACTTAGGAGTACAAGAATAAAAAAATGATCTACACATATTCAGACGTGACCTAGCAATGATCAAAAAGTGATCCTGAACACCTACTTACGAGTCAAACATAACCCCACTGTGTTCCCTTCTTGGTTCAAACCTCACAATAAGAGAAGCTCATGGTTATATACATGGTTTATGTATATTAGTTGAGTTTACTTCAAGTTTGCTATAACCAGGTGTTAAAAGAATTCCAAGTTGCCACATAACCGTGGGCACAACTCTCAGAAACATTTAACCATGCAGGGGTGCTCCGGCTCATCCATTACAAACTAGTCACAAGCTGAAGTGTTAAATCCCAACCTTGACATAGCAGAAATGTCACACCCTCTGTTGGTATCATTTTCTATGCTATGATTTTATAAAAAAATGGAAGCAATTAAAAATTTTGGTGTGCTTGTGGTGCTTTAATTAATTGTGGTTTCCTACCTTGCTTATTTGGGTTATTTTTTGCAAAAATTCTCCTTCTCTCAAGACTCATATTCTTGCTCCAAATCTTTGCCCAATGACCATGCCATGTGTATAGGACCTAAAGGTATTTTTACGAAACAATATTTTTGGCCAAAAAGCATTTATTGAATTTAGGTTTTTTTGAAACCCGTGATTGAGGTTCGTACTACAAGTCCTCAAATTGAGTGGAGTGTTTTGCCACAAAGACTTTGTTTCTAACCTACCATATATAAGACTTCCCAAAACCACCAAATAAATATTTGACCATTTATTTTCCTATTTTATTTAAATACCTTTTTTTGAGGCCACAAATGGTCTTTTATAGGGAAAATATATTTATGCTTTCGAAATATTTGAGAAAATTTAGGGAAACTCAATGGACATATATTTTCCATATATAAGAGTTTCAGCACATGGTAATGTTCAAAATATTGGACAAAAACCTCCAAAACCCTTTTTGCCTATTTCAACTATTTGAAATATTTCTGTGATAAATATTGTCTAATAATCCCAAGAAAATTGTAGCAAGTCACACATGATATATGTGATGATCTTGACAAGTTTCATCTCAATCCAAATTAATTTGATCCACCAAAATGATCCAAAACCCTCTGTGTCTGGAATCAAGTTTGAGCAACTCTAGATTGTTAAGTTTCTCCAATTGATCCCATACTTTTTGTGCATGCTCTAATCACCAAATAATGCCTCCACACCAAGTTTTGTATTGGGAGGAAGGGTTTTTCATGACTAGATCTACAGAAACTCGATTCTATCCATTTCTAGCGTTTTCATGTTTACATTGTGAACTTTGCTCAGATGATCTCAAACCTTGTGATCACCCTTTTTTACCACCATTTTATTTCGTCAAATATCACTGCAACTCGGAAATTTTATCTTGCCCAAACACACATCAAACACCTTCTGGTGGTTTGGTAAAAACCATGTTTTCACCTCTTCTACTATTCCCCTTCACTCTAAAAATGTACCACAACCCCAAATTTTTACCTTCTACCTACATTAAGACTAGAAAGGGCATAGCACAAAGATTGGGGGTGAAAATCCCATTTCTACCCCTTGGACAGAAAAGTCAACAACAGTTTTACCTCTCCTCTCACCTCTACCCCATCCCCTCCTCTCCAAGGCATCCAAAGGGCATCTCCACATGCTCCAACAGCTAGTGGACAAGGGGTACATGCCCAAAACGCATGCAACATGCCATGACATGCAATACACATGCTCTGGAGTGTGCTATAGTGCGCGCCATACAGTAGCGGCCCCCATTTCGAGGCTCCCGACAACCTCGAGCCTCCCCCAATCGCAAGCTTTCTTGCCTCGAATTCCAGGACACGCAAGGCCTTAGTTCCCCTCCTATATCCTCCTCCTTCTCTCCCCTCCCGCGCATGTCGAGCGTCACCGATTTAGCCAACCTGCAACACCACATGCGCGAGCACCCCACCTCTTCTCTCGCTCCCTCCTGTCATGGACCAGCTTCAAGAACACCCTTTGACACACCCCTGCTCGCCCATGTGCCCTCTAGCGTGGGTTGCGTCCTCGCTCATGCACCAACATGCGGTGGACCTCGGCTCAGCGATGTAAGCCAACCCCAAGCCCCATCCTCTCCATCCCTGGCCTCCCCGTACTCCTAATCGCATGCCCGTGCCCAGTCCCCCATGTTTCGGTGCTCAAAAGCTCAACTCTGAGAAGCACCTCTGCCACAGTGAGTCGCCATCGACTAGACGTTGCAGAGCCCCTCTAACCTTCCTTTTGACTCCCTGGGGTTCCCCTTGATCACACGAACCCAGCCCCTCCTAACTTTGTGTTCCGTTGGTAGGATCGATCTATTCGACCTCGACCTCCTCGGCCGAGCGCACGAACCCCTCACCGTCTGCGAACACGTCACCCCTGGCGACCGTCTCCACTCCCCCGAGATGTGCGCCAGCCTGACGAACCTCCCGGTTTCCTCACGTATTCGAGTCATGCCCCACATCGCCGGTGGTGAGCTCCTCCCCCGCTCTATCCGGATCTTGGTGATGACAAGGGGCCCCCACCTGTCATCACCTCCGTCTCCCTTTGTCCCACTGACGTGTGGGTACCACCCGTTAGATTTAAATGAGCCACCACGCATACGGGTTCAGGCGTAAGTGGAAGCATATTTGAGAAGTATGCTTTCGACGTCGATGACCAGTTCGGGCTGATTTTTCCTTTTAGGCCAGCTCGGCTGTGCTGGCTCTGTCCCAAATGCGCAGTGGCCTTTTTCTTTTCCTTTTATGTCTGTCTCCCAACAATTCCAAAAGACAGAATACTTGTCCAAATTTAATAATTCAAAATCCTAAATTTCGCTAAAACCCCAAGCTATATAATGGTGCCACTTGTGCAATTTTTGCAGAAAGCTTTATGTACTATTTTATTTAAAAACCTATTTTGAATTATTTTAACCATATGTTAAAATGCTTTATGTTACTTTTAACACTTTAAACCCATAACCTTACAATTTTTATAAAGCTTATATTTATCCTTGTATTTTACAAAAATTGTATGACATTTTTAGGAGAACTTTATTTTCCCTATTTTTCCTGTGCTCTTATTTTTGCCTGTTAATTTGCGATGATAGATTGCGTTGCTGACGAAGGTGTTGGACCACAAGACTTTGAAGACTCCAGCCACTCTGTTGAGCTAGGCAAGCAGCCCTTTGACCATGACTTGAAACCCTTTTTGCATGACATATAGCACCTACTTTGTTGCATTGAATCATGATGACTATGGTGACCACCTTTATGGGTTACCTCCATTACTTCCCCATTTATACTTGCATGACACGACTCTACTTGTGCTTAGAATTGTGCTGGTGGGAACTAGTTAGGATTCTTTGTAGTTCCTACATTAATGGGATGGGATTATGCAAGTAGTTGGAAATAGTGTTGTTTTCAAGGACTTCCGGAAACCCCGTCGGTTGCCACTAATGCCCGAGGGAGATGGTCTTGAGATAGATCACCACTTGAGAAATAAGTGGTGTACCAACGAAAGAGGGTGTGTTGTTTTCAAAGAAGGATTGGTTTAAGTTGCGACCGTTACTCTAACCTTGCATTACAACCACGATACTATGGGATCACTAGAGGGGATGTCTAGAGGGGGTGACTCCCCGCTGATTGCGTCGGTTTCCCTCCAAGATTAAAGGGTGATGTAGCACAACAACAGAAAGTATTTCCCTCGGTTATTAAACCAAGGTATCAATCCAACAGGAAGATCCAAAGACTATGTAAGCAGCATCTGCACACAAATAGCAAATCATCGCAATCCAACCCATGGAGGGGTTGTCGATCCCTCGTGGGTAAAGTAAGGATGGATTGATAGATGCAAATAAGAGTGACAGAAAATAAAACGCAGCAAGGTAAAAAATGATAATATAGATCTTAAAATAAAAGTGGAAATAAAATAGAAACGTGAATAGCATTGTAGAGATTGCAAATATATGATGTGAAGTAGACCTAGGGGTTGTAGGTTTCACTATGGCTTCTCTCGAGAAAATAGCAAACGATGGGTAGACAAATTATTGTTGGGAAATTGATAGAAGAGAAAATAATTATGACAATATTCAAGACAACAATCATGTATATAGGCATCACGTCCAAGAAAAGTAGACCGGCTTCTGCCTGCATCTACTTCTATTACTCCACACATCGACCGCTATCCAGCATGCATCTAGTGTATTGAGTTCATGGAGAAACAGAGTAATACCTTAAGAACGATGACATGATGTAGACAAGATCTATTCATGAAGAAATAGGCCCCACCATTTTATCCTTGATAGCAACAATACATGTGTGCCATGTCTCTTTCTATCACTCAGATTATGCACCGCAAGATCGAACCCATCACAAAGCACCTCTTCCCATTGCAAGATAACAGATCAAGTTGGCCAAACAAAAACAGAATATCAGAGAAGAAATACGAGGCTATAATAATGATGCATGAATATGTTTCCACAGATGTGATCATTAACTCACAATTCATCAAGTCCCAACAAATACACCGCAAAAGAAAGAGTTACACATATGGATCTCCAAGAGACCATTGTATTGAGAAACAAAACAAGGGAGAAAGTCGTCTAACTATTGCCTACGGACCCGTAGGTCTTATATGAACTACTCAGGCATCATCGGAGGAGCACCAATGAGGATGGTGAACCCCTCCATGATCGTGTTCCTCTCCGGAACGGGTTGTAGATTGGATTTCGTGGCTTCTAGAACTTGCGATGGCTAAAATGATTTTCCATTGACTCCTCCAGGATTCTCTAAATATTGGGGTATTTATAGATCTCACAAGCGACGAAGGGGGCGCCCGAGGGCCCCACTACACACCAGGCCGTACCAGGGGCCCTGGGCGCACCCTAGTTTCTAGTGAGCCGCCTGGGCCTCCTCTAGTGATCCTTCTTGGCTCGCAAGTTTCCTTCTGTTTCGAAAAAAATTATGTGAAGTTTCGTGGGATTTAGACTTCGTCTGATATTGATTTTCTGCGAAGGAACGAAAAACAACAAAAAACAACAACTTGCACTAGGCACTATGTCAATAGGTTAGTCCCAAAAAAGATATAATGTTGCTATAAAATGATCATAGAACATCCAAGAAAGATAATATAACAACATGTAACAATAAAAAATTATAGATATGTTGGAGACATATTAGCATCCCCAAGCTTAATTCCTGCTCGTCCTCGAGTAGGTAAATGATAAAAACGGAATTTTTGATGTGGAATGCTGCCTCACATGTTCATCATATTTTTTTTCTTTTTTAGCATGGTCATATGGACTTGTATATGATTCAAAAACAATAGTCTATAGTTTGACATGAAAATTTCAATACTCAAGCATATCAACAACCAACCAAGTCTTTCAAAATATCAATGCTAAAGAATGGTTTCCCTATCCCATCATGCTTTATCATTGATCCATTCATGCAACACACCCAAATATTAACTATATCCAATGCTCAAGTATGGTAATGGTGTTCCTTAGTTGGTGCTTTATAAGAGAAGTTGGAGGCTCAAATTCAAAAATAAAAATTTCATAAAGTAAATAGATAGGCCCTTCGCACAGGGAAGCACAGATTTGTAGAGGTGCTAGAGCTCAAAGTGAAAAACTTAGAGATAATTTTTTTGGGGTGGTATCCTTTTCCTTTCAATGAAAACGACTAAGATTTTCCAATATCCTCCATGCTAAAAAAATTATAGGCGGTTCCCAAAATGAAAAAAAGTTTATTCCTTTCACCATTCTTTCACATTCCACGGCTAGCCGCATCCACGGGTACCGTCCATACCAACACTTCCCAAGGAATTTATTCTTTGACAACATATTTTTTTTCCATTTTGGGACTGGTCATCCCTATTACCAACATACTATCGTGCAATGATAAGTGAATAAACACTCAACTTGAGAATAACCTATTTAACATGGAAGATACCGGCCCAAAGTGATAAATTTCCAGGAAGGCTAAGTGAATAAACACTCAACTTGAGAATAATGTGTAAAAATTGAAGTGAAGCATAAAGAGTGGTTCTAAAAAATCATAGCATAATTAGGTTCTCTCAAATGGGTGTGTCCAACAAGGTTTATTATGACAAACTAACCAGCAAAGAATGCCAAGACATAAATGATACAAGACTCTCCAAGCAAAACTCATGATATGTGATGAATAAAAATATAACACCAAGTAAAATTACCGATGGTTGTTAGAAGAAAGAGGGGATGCCATCTGGAGCATCCCCAAGCTTAGTTACTTGGTACTCCTCGGATATTACCTTGGGGTGCCATGGGGCAGCCCCAAGATTAGGCTTTTATCACAACTTATTCCTTCATCCATCATGATCTCACTCAAAACTTGAAAACTTCAATCACACAAAACTCAACAAAAATTTTGTGAGATCGTTAGTATAAGAAAACCAAACTTTACTTTATTTACTATTTAAAACCTATTCCAATTTTTTTTTGCATTATACCTACTGTATTCTAACTTTAACATGGCTTATACCCCCACGACAAACCATAGAATCATCAAAACAAGCACATAACGCAAACAAAACAGAATCTATCAAAGAACAAACAGTTTGTAAAGACTCAAATTTTACACATACTTCTATAACTCCAAAAATACTGAAAAATTAGGATAACGGAGGGAATTTGTATACAAAACTTGTGAAAAACCTTCACACACTTTTGACCTTTCTGTGATTTTTAGGATTTTACAACTGGATGCAAAAGTTTATGTTTTTCAATAGGATTAAAGTAACTAACACCCTACATGATCCCAAAGGCTTTACTTGGCACAAGCACTAAATAAAATACAAAAGACACAATTATAACATTATCATAATTGTTCAAACACTCAAGAACAGAAAGAAAAAGTGAGAAATTAATTTTGTTCATTGGGTTGCCTCCCATTAAGCGATGTCGTTTTACACCCCTAGCAAGGAGTATAACATAGATTCTAGTATTAGCATCTTTAGTTTCCAATTCCTCAATCACACATCCTAGATTTATTAAATATCTATCATGCATATTCTCACAAATTATACTCCTAGGTATAAAGTTAAATAATTCATTCATATGAGGAGGTTCATTCAAGTTGAAGTGAGCCCTAATCATCTTAAGATTTACGTTGTTCCTAGAAGAGACACCCATGTTCTTGGGAGTTTTGGTAGTTTTATTGCCAAGGGGAGTTCTCTCAATAGTTTAAATGGAAGAAGAAGTTGTGCTCAAGTTACTGAAAAATTCTTTGAATTTATCAATTCGAGCAGGGCTCTCTACTAACCTTTCATTAGTTATGGGTTGTTTCTATTTTAGGATTTTAATAGCGCCTAACATGATCTTGCACCCTTTTATCCAACTTTTCAACATGCTTTTTGGTAAGAATTTTCTTTTCAGTAGCATTTATCCATTGCATAACATGCTCAAGATTTAAAAATGTTTCATTTATAATGATAGGTGGAGATCCTAATAGACTTCCCATGGCATTGAGAGCATCGGAGGGTGGACAACTTAAGAAGATTCCCCCGGTGATAGTGCCAAGAACAAATTTATGCCAAGTAGTAATTCCCACATAAAAGTTTCGAAGAAGAACAATAGTAGATTGCTTGTGGATAGATCTATCATGAGCATTGCAAATCCTATACCAAGCATATTTCAGACTTTCTCCTCCCCTTTGCTTAAAATTAAGAACTTCAATCTAATGGTTGCTCTAAGCGAGGGATGAGTTTCCCATAGCAATAACTAAACAAAAGATCCAGCAATAAAACGACAAACAGAAAGAAGGCAAATAAAAGGGCAAATTTTTGTGAAGTGGGGGAGAGGAAAACGAGAGGCAAATGGCAAATAATGTAATTGCAAGGAGATGAGAGTTGTGTGTAGGAACCTGATAGATCTTGACTTGATCTTCCCCGGCAACGGCACCAGG
Organism: Hordeum vulgare subsp. vulgare; assembly: GCF_904849725.1. NCBI lineage: Eukaryota > Viridiplantae > Streptophyta > Magnoliopsida > Poales > Poaceae > Hordeum > Hordeum vulgare. Next base: position 169,028,291 of record NC_058522.1, read on the forward strand.
AATCTTGACTCCCCGCAGATTGCGTTGGTTTCCCAACAAGATTAAAGGGTGATGTAGCACAACGACGACAATCATTTCCATCAGTTATGAAACCAAGGTATCAATCCCGTAGGAAGATCCACAAGACTATGTAAGAAGCACCTGCAAACAAATAGCAAATCTTCGCAACCCAATGAATGGAGGGGTTGTCAACCCCTCATGCGTAAATTAAGGTTAGATTGATAGATGCAAATAAGAGTGATAGAAAATAAAACACATCAAGGTATTTTTGTTTTTTTTATAATATAGATCTGAAAATAAAAGAGAAAAAAATTAAAAAAATGTGAATAGCAAAGTAGAGATTGCAAATAGATGATGTGAATTAGACCCCGGGGCCGTAAGTTTCACTGGTGGCTTCTCTCGAGAAAATAGAAAATAGTGGGTAGACAAATTATTGTTGGACAATTGATACAAGAGCAAAAAAAATTGTCGATATTCTGCGTGCATCTACTTCTATTACTCCACACATCGACCGCAATCCAGCATGCATCTAGTGTATTGAGTTCGTGGAGAAATGGAGCGATGCCTTAAGAACGATGACATGATGTAGACAATATCTATTCATGTAGCAATAGATCCCATCATTTTATCCTTGATAGCAACTATACATGCATGTCATGTCTCTTTCTGTCACTCAGATTAAGTACCACAAGATCAAACCCATCACAAAGCACCTCTTCCCATTGCAAGATAAAATATCAAGTTTGCCAGAAAAACCAAATATTGGAGAAGAAATACGAGGCTATAATAATCAAGCATGAATATGTTTTCATAGTCTGATCATAAACTCACAATTCATCGGATCCCAACAAACAGACCGCAAAATAAAGAGTTACATCATATGGATCTCCAAGAAACCATTGTATTGAGAAACAAAACGAGATAGAAAGCCATCTAGCTATTGAAAACAGACCCGTAGGTCTGATATGAACTACGCACGCATCATCGGAGGTGCACCAATGAGGATGGTGAACCCCCTGTGTGATTGTGTTCCTCTTTGGAAACGACTCTAGATTGGATTTCGTGGCTTTTGGAACTTGCGACTGCTGAAACGATTTTTCGTCGACTCCTCTAGGGTTTTCTGTATATTGGGGTATTTATAGAGCTCAGAGGCGGTGGATGAGACGCCTGAGGGCCCCAATAGATACCAGGCCGCGCCAGGGGCCCTCGGCATGCCCTGGTGTCTAGTGGGACGCCTTGGCCTCCTTTGGTGCTCCTTCTTGGATCCCAAGTTTCCTTCTGATCCAAAAAAATGTTTGTAAAGTTTCGTGGCATTTGAACTTCATATGATACTGATTTTATGCGAAGGAAAAAATAACAAAAAACAACAACTCGCACTAGGCACTATGTCAACAGTTTAGTCCCAAAATATGATTTAAAGTTCCGATAAAATGATGATAAAACATCCAATAATGATAATATAATACCATGTAACAATAAAAATATATAGATATGTTGGAGACGTATCAGGGGGTGAATAGAATACTTGCATAAATTAAAACATAACCTTTTACCAAATTTGATTGTTCGTAGATTTAGCAATTCTAACAAGTCTAGTGCACCCTACACATCCTAGTCAACATATGTGGCAGCGGAAAGTAAATACATTGCACATGTAAGTAAGGAGTAGAGTTTAGGAAGATCAAACACAAAGATGGTCTGGATCATTTTTGGCGTGGTTCCGATAGGTGGTGATATCATACGTCCATGCTATTGTAGACTTCAACCCACGAAGGGTAACGAATCCAAGAGTCCGCGGAGGGCTCTGATAACCCACAAGTATATGGGATCGCGATAGTTTTCGAGGGTAGAATATTCAACCCAAATTTATAGATTCGACACAAGGGGAGCCAAAGAATATTTGCAGGTATTAGCAGCTAAGTTGTCAATTCAACCACACTTGGAGATTTAGTATCTACAACACAATGATCAGTAGCACAGTAATATGATAGTTTTGATAGCAGTGGTAATAGTAGCAGGAGTAACGGTAACAGTGATAGCAGTTTTGTAGCGGTTGTAACAGCAGTAGCAATAGTAGTAAGTTAGCAAGCACGATATGTGGAAAACTCATAGGCAGTGGGTCGGGGATATTGCTGGATAATATTCATCGATACAATGTAGGCATGTATTCCGTAAATAGTCATACATGCCTATGGAAAAGTACTTGCATGACATCTTTTGTCCTACCATCCCGTGGTTGCGAGGTCCATAAGGAAACTAAGGGATCCTAAGGCATCCTTTTAATAGAGAACCGGAACAAAGCATTAACATTTAGTGAATACATGAACTCCTCATACTACTGTAATGACCGGAAAGAATCCCAATTATTGTCACATTGGGGTATGCGGATCCTAACACATAGTAGGTGCATATAACTTGAAAGATCGGATCAAGAACATAGATATATTGGTGAAAACGTAAACCGTTCATATCTGAAATCATGACACTTGGGCACTAGTAACAAGCATTAAGCATGGCAAAGTCATAGCAACAACAATCTTTGAACATAGTGGATACTAGGGATCGAGCCCTAACAAAACTAACTCGATTACATGATGAATCTCATCCACCTCTTCACCGACCAGCAAGCCTACGAAGGGATTACTCACTCCGAGTAGAGAGCATCATGGAATTGGCGATGAAGGAGGGTTGGTGATGGCGAAGACCGAAGATTACCCTCTCCGGAGTCCCACACAGACTCCAGATTAGGCCTCCGGATGAAGAAGAGAGGTGGCGGCGGCTCCGTATCATGAAACACGATGAAACTTCCCCTCCTATCTTTGTCCGAAAATAGGATTGTATAGCACTGGAATTAGGGTCATCGGAGCCCCATGGGCCTCACTAGACATCAGGCCGGTCCAGGGGCTGGCACGCCCTGGTGTCTAATGGGCGCCTAGGGCCTCCCCACTGGTGGTTCTTGGTACCTGTATTTTTCATTTACTCCAAAAAAATGTCTCCAAGAAGTTTCATTCCATTCCGAGAACTTCTATTTCTGCACAAAAACAACACCATGGTAGTTGTGGTGAAAACAACGTCAGTCCGGGTTAGTTTCATTCAAATCATGCAAATTAGTTTCCAAAACATGAGCAAAAGCGTTAGCAAAATTAGATACGATGGAGACGTATCAACTCCCCCAAGCTTAACCCTTTGCTTGTCCTCAAGTAATTCAGTTGACGAATCGAAAGTGAAATAAAAAAACTTTTACGAACACTTGTGTTCTTGTTTACATATACATGCTTAGAGGACACCCCGTTTTTTAGCATATATCATGACTAATCATATCTGCAATAACCTTTAGTAACTTTGTTAGCTCATATCTATGTCATAATCAACTAGTGAGCAATAATAAGATAACTCAAGAGCCAACACTTGGTCAAAACAATTATGATATAAGATGACAACAATGGTATCTCGCTAGCCCTTTCTGATACTGCAGAACATAAATGCATAGCACCTCCAAAGTTCAAGCAACAACTGGACATTATAATTCATGATAAAAGAGATACATTCATGCTGTAAACAATGACTAACTAGACAGAAAGCATGAGGATGACATCAGTGCTCTCAGGTCTGGTGCGTATTTGAGAAGGTGATGACTCAAAGTAAAAATAAAATAACATGAAAGTAAATAGAAAGTCACATCGCATAGGGAAGCAGGGATTTGAAGTGGTGCCAGATCTCATAGCAAAAAAAGATATAAATTACTTTGGGAGGTACACCATTCATGTCAACGTTACGACCAAGAGTTATCGGTATCTTCCATGCTAAAAAATTAGTGGGCGTTCCCAACCGGTAAAGGTAAAGGTTTACTCCCCCTCCACCAACAAACACACTCCACGGCTACCCAAATCAATGAGTGTCGTCCATACCAACAACAATCAAGGTTGAGTTTTGTTTAACTATTTTCGATTTATGATTTCGAAATTGGGAGTCCTTTTTACCAGCCCCTCTCGTGGAAGGATGATTGAATAAACACTCATCATGAGAATAACCCTCTTAGCATGGAAGATATTGGTTGCCCTGTGTCGCTCCATGAGCGGTCCAAGCACACAAAACAGAAGTTCATTTGAAGTATTAGAGGTGGCAAATGCAATTTTACTTGGAACGACAGCATAATACCGCATATAGGTAGGTATAGTGGACTCATTTGGAATAACTTTGTTTCAAGTATTTTAATGCACAAGCAGTATTCCCGCTTAGTACAGGAAAAAGCTAGCAAATAGGTTGGTAAGCGACCAAGTAGAGAGCGAAGACGATCATGAACACGCTTTATGAGTAATTATCGTTGCATACTAGCATGAGTAGCATATAAACAACATGAACATAAATATCATTGAAGCTATGTTGGTTTTGATTCAACTACATGAGTGAACATGTGCCAAGTCAAGCCACTCAAACATTTAGAGGAGGATACCATATCATCAGACTACATCACAACCATTTTAATGCATGTTACATCCAACATAAATCATTATCCACTCCTAGCTACTTAAGCATGGCATGAACAACTATAATCTCGAATTGTTATTGCAAACATGTTTGGTCATAATACGCTGAATCATGGATACTGGTCTAAACATATTTACCAAAACAAAAACAAGTTGAGTTCATACCCGCCTCTCTCTCCCATAGTCACTTCATCAAATATCGTCATTATTGCCTTTCACTTGCACGACCGGATGATATGAAAATAATAATAGTGCAAGAGTGTCATGGACTAAGCTAGAATCTAAAACATTTTATTCAAAAGGATAATACAAAATAATATGGGCTCTTTATTAGATCAATAACAATGCATATGAGAGCCACTCAACATTTTGATCGTGGTCTTCCCCTTGGATACAACTTAAAGAAAAGAAAGGAAATTCATAGAAAGACACTAAAAACGTTTTTGCAGTATTAAGTTTTTCTAGAAGAAAGCAAATTAAAGAAGGTAAACTAAAATGAGAAAAACTATTTACATGGGAAATCTCCCAACAAGTAAAAGAAGAAAAGAGAAATCTTTTTGTGTTTTGTGCAAGTTTTTCAAACACACAAGAAGAAAGCAAGAATATAAATCTAACATGGATTATACAATTCAAGAGTGTCAATACCAATAACTAGAATATGTAAGCAAGAATGTAAAGTCGGTGGAAACACGTACTCCCCAAGCTTAGGCTTTTGCCCTAGCTTGGTAATCACCACCCGTAGTGGCATGGGTAATAGTCAGTGTGGTAACTCATCGATGCCCTTGGTGCAGCCTCCGTGGCCTGACGGGCAGCCTCCACTACCGTATTGTATTCATGCGCCTCCCTCTCATAGACACAATATCTTCCTTTTCCCTCATAATCAAAGAGGAAGGTGCAGGAAAAATAATAGGCACAACAGGTTTCTTATTAAACATTAGTTTATAGTTATAATCAGTAGCGGTGGCCTTTATGAACTTGAGGCACTTCATGGCCTCAAATCTACATACTGAGTAGGAAGAATAGGGTCACTAGACTGTGGTGACACACCACACTTAAACGGGAGGCATAAATTCCGCCATAAAAATGGTCACTGTCAGAATTGTGTTACAATCTGCATGCTACGATTGCTCCAAGATTATAGCATTTAATTCTAGTTAACTCAGTATGCAGGAGCCTCAAGTCTGGGGCACATAAGGTACTACAATCTTGCTTCCACACTATGCATTTTCCATTAAATGGTGCTAGGTAACAAATTGAAGGAAAATGTATACCATTTATTCTACCTTGAGTTACACCTCTATCTTCACCAAAGCAAAGACTAGTTAAAAATGCCTCATATACAGATGTTGATGGTTCATGTAGCGAACCCCAACGTGGAATTTTACATGCATTAGAGAAAACATCTGGATACATGGTGAAGGCATTTTTGTAGAGGTTGACGGAGACTCTAAATTCTTGAGGATAAAATTTAAATCCCTTAGCAAAAGTTTCGGTAAGATGATAATGTTGCGCGCACTTTTCTGCGATGAAGTGTGCGAGCTCAGTATTATGAATGTATTACTCAAATTCTTCCTTAATGCATGCACCCAACATGAAGCCATCACTTGGCTAAAGGAACATTTTGTTGTGGGCTTCTTGCATCGAGCTTTCACTTGGCTCAGCATAAGACCGTCGAATCGGAGTCTCACTCGATGATGACTTCGAGGACTTGCTCCTCAAAGAACTCCTCTTGAAGCAGCTCATTATTCCTACATAAAAGTTTCTGAAAATTTTGGGTAACAAAATAAAGTTAACAAAACTTCACAAGAATAATAGCAAGTACTCATGGGGATGCCTAGAGCCCAAAACAAGCATTCAAACTTCTTGGAAATTCAAGAATTCAACATGCAAGCTCATCTCCAACAACACGTAGAGTAGATAATTATTTCTAAGATAAACCACTAAAGCAAAAACTAATTGGTGGAGTGGGGGAGTTACATACCAAGGAACAATCCCCCCAAAACAGTTTCAGAAATGGAGTTTCGAGCAAAGAGATCGAAATCCGCGGGTTTGAGAGCAAGAACACGATAGAGAGAGCTACAAAGATTTTTTTTTCTAGAGGTAAGTGACGAAGTGAGCTAAAGGAATAAGTGAGGGGACCCCCAAGGGGCCCACTAGACACCTGGCCGCGCCTAGTGGGGGTGGCGTGCCCTCATGCCTAGTAGGCACCAGGGACATCCCAATGTGATGCTTTTAGTGGGAGATATTCTCAAATATTCAGAAAAATTTTGTGTGAAAATCTTAGGTCATTTGGAGAACTTCTACTTTTGGGCACTTTTTATTGCACGGAAAAAGTAGAAAACAGGATAATCATGACATTTATTGCATTTAAATAAAAATAAGAGGAGAAGTAAAATGGGTACACACAATTGTGCCTACTGAATTTATCGACCTCGTGCTTCTTGAAAATGATTCATTAACAAAGTTGATCAAGTCTTATTAACAACCACTTCCAATTAGCATGATCTCGAAGAATTTTCGTAAAATAGTAAGTTTCCTCAATGGGGATGTGCATATCCTCTACAATAAGTATCTCATACTTAATTTTGGCAGTAGGTAGAGGTAGTTGTAAACTTCCATTGGTGATAGTTGGAGATTTTTCAATAACATTAACACCATTCACTTGAATTTGTTTCCTCGGAAAATGCATCATATGTTCTTTACCACTGACATGAAAAGTGACTTTGCTTTTGTTGCAATCAGTAACAGCCCCTGCAGTATTGAAGAAAGGTCTACCAAGGATAATTGACATGTTGTCAACCTCGGGCAGTTGATTTGTCAGCCATTTGCAACGAGATTTCAGTAGGTGTGAGCTTATTCAAGTCAAGTCTTTTATATAAAGAGAAAGGCGTGACTCTAACACCAGCTCCTAAATCACATAAAGCAGTTTTCACACAGTTACTTTTGATGGAACATGGTATAGTTGGTATTCCTGGATCTCCTAGATTTTTAGGTACTCCATCCTTAAAAAAATAATTAGCAAGCATGGTAGAGATTTCAGCTTCAAGCATTTTTATTTTATTAGGGATGATGTCTTTCATGTACTTAGCATTAGGGACCATATTTAAAAGATCAGTTAGACAAGTACGTAAAAAGACTGGCCTAAGCATTTCAGCAAATTGTTCAAATTCTTCATCATCTTTTTTCTTAGTTGGTTTAGGTGGATAAGGCATGGTTTTTTGAACCCATGGCTCTCTTTCTTTGACATGCTTTCTAGCAACAAAATCTCTTTTATCATAACATTTATTCTTAGCTTGTGGGTTATCAAGATCAATATCAGGTTCTATCTCAACATCATTATGTGGTGCTTTATCATTGTCAGGTTAAGCATATACATGAGCATCATCATTATCATTTTCATTATCACTAGGCGAATTCTCACTACGAGATTGAGTTTCAGCGTCATAGATAGAGATATCATTAGTATTATCAGAAGGTTTTGTTACTTCAGGTTCACTTGAAGTATGCAGGGTCCTATCATTTTGGTTTTTGTTATTCTTCCTAGAAGGACTAGGTGCATCAATATTAATTCTTTGTGAATCTTGTTCAATTATTTTGGATGACCTTCTGGATATAGTGGATCTTCAGTCATTATTCCTCCTCTAGTCATTACTATAATAACATGATCATTCATATTATTAGTCATTTCATGAAGTAACTCACTTTGAGATTTAGCAACTTGTTATAGTTGGGTTTGAACAACAGAAGCATGTTTTCCAACACCTCTTACATCATTGGTGATTCTACATAACAGGTTACTTAAGCGAGCAATCATATCAGAGTTTTGTTTCAATTGTTTCATAACATAGGAGTTGAAATGATCTTGCTTTATAATATAATTATCAAACTCATATAAGAATTGACTAGGATGTTTATTGTAACAGATGTCACCTTCATCAAACTTTAAAAAAGAATTTACCTCCACCACCTGTGGTGGTGTGCTGAGACCATGTATTTCTTTGATAGGTGGTAAATTCTTAACATATTCAGCTTCGATGCGCTTTTCCTTCATACATTTCTTCGCCTCTTGCATAGTTTCAGGAATAAGAAATAAGATACCCCTCTTCTCTGGAGTGGGTTTAGGCGGTGGTTCAGGAAGTCTCTGTTCATAATAATTCTTCAATATAATAGTCAATAACTCCTCAACTTGTTTGACAGTTTATTCCCTCAAAACACAATCAACATAACTATCTTGGTGGTCCCTAGAAGCATCGGTTAGTCCACTATAAAATGTATCAAGTATTTCATTTTTATTAAGAGGATGATCAGGAAAAGCATTAATTAGTTGGAGAAGACTCCCCCAGCTCGTGAGAGACTCTCTTCTTTAATTTGCACAAAGTTAAATATTTCCTGTAAGGCAACTTGTTTCTTATGAGCGGGAAAATATTTATCAGAAAAGTAATAAATCATATCATAGGGAAGACGCACACAACCAGGAGCAAGAGTATTGTATGAAATATTATCATCGCTCTTTAGTGAGCACAGAAATAACATGAGAATATAGTAGTAGCGAATTTTCTCATCATGAGTAAATAGGGTGGCTATATCATTTAACTTAGTGAGATGTGCCACAACAGTTTCACTTTCATAGCCATGAAAAGGATGAGATTCAACCAAATTAATTATTTCTGGGTCGACGGAGAATTCATAATCTTTATCGGTAACAAAGATAGGTGAAGTAGCAAACTTAGGATCATATTTCATTCTAGCATTCAAGTATTTTTCTTTCAACTTGCATATAAGTTTCTTAATAGCTTCTCTAACCTCACAAGAAAGAAAGTTGACACGGGCATAACCCTTGGGTAGGCCAAAAGCAGGCCCTTCTCCATTCCCCTCTCAAAAATACACAAGAAGGTCGCTTGTTTGCAAAGGGTCGGTTGCTCCTGGCCGGCTACACGGTTGATCCGGCTCGGGCAAGGCCGCTCCCCATCCGGCTCGACTGCATCCCGCTAGCCGGCGGGTCAGCCCCAGTCACATCACCCCGGCAAACCGCGTCACGAGAATTATCCCCAAAGGAATGGCTACAGGGTTCAGGTACCACTGACCTGACCATGCATGGCTACAGTGGAGGGGGCCGTACCACTGAACGTCGCTGACTTCGACCAGCCGAGGCCGCACAGTGATGAGAACGCCCGTCCACTCCATTACATGACCCAGCATGGGAACAGTGCAGCCAGCCGTACTGCGAACCGCAGCCGGCTACACAAGACGACGCACACAGTGAAGCGCACGCCACGATGTAATAAGCATGCACCAATGGCGACGCCAGGCCGACGGGCCCTAGCTCCTGACGGGACCCAGCATCCGGCGTTCCCCTACATGCGACAAGACTTCTCCAACTGGTGCCCCCCTTGGCCGGCTCGAGAGGCTGCCAACCGGGTCCCATCTGGTACCCTTTATACCTACTGTAAGCCAGGGGGTTGCATATAAAACCCTGTGGTACTGCCCCATGCAAGGGGTCGGCTGATCACATACTCACACCACACAGGAGAGGCAAAGAGAGCTCCCAACTCCTTCTTCCTCCTCCCTCATACAGCTGAAGGAGCATATGGTAGCCCCATCCGGTGTATCAAACAACACAAGCACGACTAGTTGTGTTACCTCCCATGAAGGCCTCGAACCTGGGTACATTGTGTGTCTCGCATCGCTTGTACCCAATCCCGTTTCTGGAGGCCGCCGACGTTCTTATGGTCCCAACTACATATGATTAGCCACCCCATGGCATCTCTCTTGAGAAAATGATGACAGTTAGCGCCCACAATGGGGCCGTCTGCTGCGCCGCCGGAGTCACGCTCCGGGCGGGACCGCTCGCCAACTCCGTCGGACGCATCGCGTCTGGACTGATCAGCACACCCGTGGGGCTTTCCCTCGCGGAAGCTTCCGACGCATTGAGCCCCAGATCCACGTGCTGTGCAGGCCTCGTCGTCGCTTCTCGTGACATGTCGTGCCCTATCCATGCCTCGCCCGACATCGATGACCTCTGCGAGCTCTTCAGCAAGCTGTGGCTCGACGACGCACCTACGTTCGACGAGTACCCCAACAAAGCGGTGGACTGCACCGACCAGCAATCATTCACGGGAGCAACGGTCTATAGCAGTGTCTGTGACCTTCGCATCTCGCGGAGGTGATGGTCACCATCTCCACCATGAGCTCCGGTCGCGTGAGGGCGCAAATGTACCCAAACCCCATCGCGGCTCGCGCCAAAGGCAAGGCGCACGCGACCGCCACCGGCGCTCGCCCTGGCCCCTCCGATCATCTCCGCTCAACACTTCAGGGGCCGAGCACCCCATCATGCCAAAGGCTAACCCAGCCACATCCACGCCTCAGCTGGAAATGGCCCACCAGTAGCTGCTCGTTAAGGCCAGCTGTTAGAGCATATATCTCCATATGTGGTTTTGGTAATTGATGACAGTTCCTATGGACTAATGGTTGCCTTAAGTTACATTTATAGGATTTGTCCATAGGCACTTCTTGAAGTCCATCTGTTGGGTTCAAGGAGTTTATATGATGACCAAGATGGTATTCAAGGTATTATCCAAAGAATGGTCATAGAGACACATGGTTGATCAAGATCTCAGACAAAGAGTAAATCAAGATGATCAACACACAAAGCGTACAAGATGTACCGAGAGGGATCAAGTGATCCCATGGTATGGTAAGCATTGTCCATTACGTGTTTGTGTACTAACCCATGGTCTTCGTGAGAGTTCTATGTGGGGGTTAGGTGTGTTTCCATGGGCTTGCGTCTAGAGGAAGATCTCATACAACCCATGAAGGATGACGTCAAGTGGTGATCGTCATCAAGATGGCGGTGTGCAAGTTCAAGTGGATCAACACGAAGATATCTTGCTTGAAGCTTGCTGTTCATTGTGGTGGCAATGGACTTGTGAAGATATGCTGAAGAGTGGCTCACCCATAGTGAGTATGGGGGAGCAATCAACTAGTCTTCGTCAAGCCAACGCAATCAAGAAAGGTGGTCCATCTTGAGGAAGCCAAGATCATCATCATCTAGCTCAAGAGGACGAGGTGCAAGGTATAGGTTTGCCCTTGATAGGTTTTCTGTTTAGGATAGATTGATGTACTATCAAGGGGGCTCTCAAGTGAGTAGCTTGATCGTATCGTTCGTTGAGAGCTCAAACCATTTGCATCCTTGCATCATACTTCTTGGTTCTTATTTGGTGTTTCTCTTTGTGAGTTTTAGAGCTTATGGTCATCTTCATGACAAGCTCGAGTTCATCGAAAACGGAGTCCATATGCAACTACTATGATGTTTTCGATGTTGGAGTTTTTGCCGGTTCTTCATTCTTAGAGGACTCACATCTTTATATCATTGGAATATTCATAACTCTCTGTTTAGATAGCCCTTGTCGTCCTGAATCCAACAAGCTTGGGTTTGCTCGATTCGGAGCTCGTATGCGAAAGTTATGGCTGTTTCAGTGGCGAGTGGTAGTACCGCTCGACCTAGCGGTAGTACCGCTGGCCCTAGCGGTAGTACCGCTGGCTGGCGGTAGTACCGCCCCTGGTCAGCGGTAGTACCGCTCCTGGAGCTTAGTACTACCTGCCTAGCGGTTGTTCGTGGACGGACCTTTTTGCGAAGACTTTCTTGGCGGTGGTAGTGCCGTTGCACTACCAGGGGCCCATCGGTAGTACCGCTGGGGCCAGCGGTAGTACCGCTGCAGCCAGCGGTAGTACCGCTAGCTGGCGATAGTACCGCTGGAGTGCCAGCGGTAGTACCGCTGCAGCCAGCGGTAGTACCGCTGGAGCTCGGGCAGAAAGTGGGGGTAACGGTCTGATTCCTTCCCCCACTATATAAAGGGGGTCTTCTTCCCCCTTGGTCTTATCCATCCGTTGAGCTCTTGTTCTACCTCAATTGTTGACATTCTTAGAGCTTGCTTACTCTCAATCCCTCCAATGATTCTTGCTTGTTCTTGAGGGAAAAGAGAGAGGAGATCTAGATCCACATCTCCACCAATCACTTTCTCCTCTATGTGAGGGGAACCCCTTGGATCTTGATCTTGGAGTTCTTTGTGAGCTCCTTGTTCTTCCTCTCATATTTCTCCATAGCTTTCGTTGTTGTGGAGGATTTGAGTGTGAGGGACTTGACCACTTCGTGTGTTCTTGCCATTGCATTAGTTGCATCGCTTTGAGTTCTCCACGGTGATACGTGGAAGTGAGAAGTTGAGAAGCTTACTAGCTTTGGTACTTAGTACCATTGATATTGTTCTTCGTGGATGCTTTGGCGTCCTAGAAGCTTGGTGGTGTCTCGGAGCTCAATCATTGTGGTGTGAAGCTCTGGGAAGCGTCGGGGTCTCCAATTAGGTTGTGGAGATTGCCCCGAGCAATTTGTACGGGTACCGGTAACCGCCCCCAAGGGTTGCCACGTGTACGGGTTCGGTGACCGCCCCCAAGGGTTGCCATTTGTACGGGTTCGGTGACCGCCCCCAAGGGTTGCCATTTGTACGGGTTCGGTGACCGCCCTCAAGGGTCCCTTAGTGGAATCACGGCATCTTGCATTGTGCGAGGGCGTGAGGAGATTACGGTGGCCTTAGTGGAATCTTGGGGAGCATTGTGCCTCCACACTGCTCTAACGGAGATTAGCATCCGCAAGGGTGTGAACTTCGGGATACATCATCGTCTCCCCGTGCCTCGGTTATCTCTTACCCGAACCCTTTACTTATGCACTTTACTTTGTGATAGACATATTGTTTATTGTAATATATCTTGCTATCACTTAGTTGTTTATCTTGCTTAGCATAAGTTGTTGGTGCACATAGGTGAGCCTAGTTGTTTGTAGGTTTTGTGCTTGACATATTAAACGTTAGTTTTATTCCGCATTTGTTCAAGCCTAAACCTTAACTATTTTAAAGCGCCTATTCACCCCCCCCTCTAGGCGACACCCACATCCTTTTCACCAGCGCCCTCGCGTCTACCAAACGCCAGATAGAAGCTGCGCAGTGCAAGTACAACTCCGTCTACGGCCTCACTCCGGCTAGCAACAAGCCCAGTCGGGGCAATGAGTTTCATAGTCGTGGACGTGTAGTCGTCGAGATCCTCGGCGGCAGGCTCCCCAACTACGACAATCATGTCACCAACATGAGGGCCGCCCATGTGGCCTATGAGGAGTTGACCACCATGGAGGGCGAAGAGCGTGTGCAGCAATAAAAGCACATCCAAGACCTCATCGCCGCTGCCAACTCGCAGCACGCTCGCTTCAACCCCAACTACCCCGGCATCGAGTCGCCTCACCCCGTGGACGAGGACCTGCAGGCGGCCTTTGGCCGCCAGCAGGACCACCACTCTTCCCCTCCTTCTATTCGGGTCGGCGCACCAACAGGAGCCGCGGCGGGCGCTCCAGCGTAGAGACGAGCAACCCATGGTCTCGAGCCAGCGCAATGACGCCCTTGAGGGGGGGGGGCAATCGACTCACTACCACACCGCACCTCTGTGGCGGGAGCGGGCGCACTCACGGGCAGCCTCTCTCTGGGCCGATCCCGCTCGGCGCCTCGGACCGCGCGTTCCTCGAAACGAGAATGACGCCCGAATTCGGATCGACCGGCTGGCCAAATCCGCCCTCCTCGAGGAGGAGGTCCCGATCGGCCCGGAATGCTTCGGTCCCTGGATCCATGAATAGTCGTTTCCCACCAGATTCACTCTTCCCCGAGACACCCCAAAGTACAATGGGACGGCCAAGCGAGAAGACTGGCTACTACAACACCGCAGTCAGCATCGCCCGGGGTAACAAGCGCGTCGTGGTGTGCTACGTCCTCCTCTTGCTGACCAGCTCGGCACAGACTTAGCTTAACAGCCTACCTGCCGGTAGCATCAACGCATGGGAGGACTTCGAGGAAGCCTTCGTCCACAACTTCACCGGCACCTACAAGCATCCGGTCGTCCCCGCGAGTTGTCCATGTATGTTCACGAAGAGTAGGAACCCCTCCGCAACTACCTCACATGTTGGACCGAACTACACAACTCCTGTCAAGGGGTGCACGAGTTTCAGGCCATCCAGTACTTCATCAAGGGTTGCCAATACGGCACCCTCCTCAAGCAAAAGCTCATGTGCTCGGAGCCGGCCACTCTGGCCGAGCTCATGGCCAAGGCGAACAAGTACGCCATGGCCGACTCCGCCATGCGGATCAAGGTCACTGCAACCAGCAAGGCTGCCACGCCATTGGCTGCCCCGTGGCCGGCTGCTGACGGTCGGGGCCAGCAGAATAACAAGCGGAAATCAGACCAGCCAGATCCCTGGTACGGGATCAAGCAGGTCGCCACCATGGAGGAAGAGTAGCCGGCTGCCCAGGCCGCTAGCTAGCACCAGCATGGTGGCAAGGGCGCCTGGCAGCCCAAGCTCACCTTCGGACAAATGCTCGACACCCCCTGCAAGATGCACATCGAGGGCAAAGCCGGCTCCGCGCATTCTCCAGCACTGCGGCTTCTCCCAGCTTTTGCCCCGAGTTGAGGGCCTTCCGGCTCCTCCGCCTTCATCTCCTCAAGCGTCGGCTCTTGCGCCGACTCCGGCTCCGGCTCCCCCCAACGACAGTCGTCTCCCTTACAAATTCCCCAACCAAGATGGGGCCTACATTGTCTTCACCGACGAAGGCAGCGACAAGCATAGCCAGCATCGGCACCGACATCAGGTGAACGCCAACATGCCCTCGGTCCCGCAGTACATGCAATGGTCCAAGAAACCGGTCACCTGGAGCCCAGCGGACCACCCCACCGTGATGCCAAACCCTGACAGCTACGCTCTCGTCCTCGACCCCACCATTGCCTCCAAGAGGCTGACCAGCCGGTTCTTGTGGGTGTTGGTCAATGGTAGAAGCAGCATTAACATCCTCTACCGCGACACACTGCTCAAGCTGCGGCTCAAGGAGAAAGACCTCCAGCCGACCCGGACAGTGTTCCACGACATCGTATCGGGGCAATCTTGCTCCCCCATCAGAAAGATCAAACTCGACATCCTCTTCGGCGACAAGGCTCACTTCCGCCACGAGCCGGTGTGGTTCGAGGTGGTGGACCTCGACAACCCCTATCATGCGCTCCTAGGCAGGTCGATGCTCGCCAAGTTCATGGCGATCCCTCACTATGCTTACCTCAAGATGAAGATGTCGGGTCCCAAAGGCATCATCACCATAGCCGGCGACTAAAAGAAGTCGAACGAGTGTGCTCGCGACGGCACCCGGCTGGTTGAGGCACTGGTGATCATGGAGGAAAACGTTAGCTTGACCGGCTTGTGGCCCAGGCCACCGAGCATCCAGCCGTGCCGATTCCCCTATCCTAGCCAGCCAGCGAGGCGGCTTTCCAGCCGTCCAAAGACACCAAGGAGGTGCCGCTCGACCCGGCTAACCCCAAGTAGTGTGTCACCATCGGCGCCCTCGGTCGCAACTAGGAAGGCGAGCTCGTCGACTTCCTCTATGAAAAACGGGAAATCTTTGAATCGTCCCCCAAGGACATGTCGGGTCTTCTGAGGATGTTTGTCGAGCACAAGCTTCGTGTGTGAGCAGATGCGAAGCCGGTCAAGGAACCCCTACACTGTTTCTCCTAGGGGAATCCTCGTACTATAGGATAAGAGATTGACCCGCTGCTCAAAGCCGGCTTCATCATGGAAGTTTTCCACCCGGACTAGCTGACCAACCGAGTCCTGGTGCTAAAGAAAAACAAAACCTGGCGCATGTGTATCGACTACACCAGCCTGAACAAGCCTTCTCCAAAGGATAAATTCGCCCTGCCCCAAATCGATCAAGTGATCAAATCCACGGCCGGCTGCGATTTGTTATCCTTCTTGGACGCCTATTCCGGCTACCACCAGATCAAGCTGGACCCGGTCGATCAGCCGAAGACCTCCTTCATCACCCCATTCGGTCCTACTGCTATGTCCCCATGTCGTTCGGCTTGAAGAATGTAGGCACCACCTTCCATCACTGTATGCAGAAGTGTCTCCTGTCCCAGATCGGTAGGAACGTGCATGTCTACGTCGACGACATCGTCGTTAAATCCAAGAAGCACTTCAGCCTCCTCAACAATCTCCGGGAGACCTTCACCAACCTGCCCGAGTAAAAGATCCAGCTTAACCCGAAGAAGTGCATCTTCGACATGCCAGCCGGCCAGCTCCTTAGTTTCTTCGTGTTCACATGCAGCATCGAGGCTAACCCGGAGAAGATCAAAGGCATCAAGCGCATGCACAAGCCGACGAAGCTCTGCAACGTCCAGAAGTTCGCCGGCTGCATGGCCTCACTTAGCCGGCTCGTCAGCCGTCTAAGTGAGAAGGTGTTGCCCCTTTACCACCTCATGAAGAAGAAGACCCAGTTCGAGTGGACCGACCAGGCGGACGAGGCCTTTGGCGACCTCAAGCGCGCCCTCTCCAGCGCGCCTGTCTTGGCTATGCCAACCGATAAAGAGCCCATGCTCACGTACATCGCGACAACCACACGACTGGTCAGCATTGTTCTAGCGGTGGAACGACCTGAGGAAGGAAATGCACTGCGGGTTCAGCGCCCCGCCTACTGCTTGAGTGAGTTCCTAACCGCCTCCAAGCAGAACTACCCCCACTACTAGAAGATGTGCTACAACATATACTTCACCGCAAATAAGTTGAAGCAATACTTCCAGGAGCACACCATGACCATGTTGAGCACGACTGTGCTTTCTGAAATCATGGGCAACCGGGACGCCACCGGCCGGATCACGAGGTGGACCATCGCCATCCCTAACCACGACATCTAGTATGAGCCGTGCACGGCCATCAAGTCCTAGGTGGTGGCCGACTTTCTCGTCGACTGGGCCGAGACCAAGTTCATGTCGATGCCTCTGGACTCCATGCATTGGCGCATGCACTTCGACGGCTCTAAGATGCGAACCGGCATGGGAGCGGGCATTGTTCTATCATCCCCGAAAGGGGATCAGCTCAAGTATGCCCTGCAAATCCACTTCGTCGCCTCTAACAACGTGCCCGAGTATGAAGCAATCGTCCACGGCCTCCGGCTCGCCAAGGAGATCGGCATCCAGCAAGTCATTTGCTTCGGTGACTCGGATCTCGTAGTGTAGCAGGTCTCTGGCGAATGGGACGCCAGAGACGCCAACATGGACAACTACCGCTTTCTCGTGCAACAGCTCACCGGCTCCTTCGAGGGCTGTGAGTTTCATCACGTCCCCCAAGCGGACAACAAGGAGACGAATGCGCTGGCAAAAATCGGCTCCACCCAGCAGACGCTCCCAGTCGGCGTCTCCCTCGAGCAACTACACAAACCGTCAATCAAGTCATATCCGGAGTCGGCATCCATCTTCATGCCCGCGGATCCGTCCAGTCCCAGCTCGGGCTCGGGGGCTCCTCCGGCTTTGCCCATGGTGCCGTCTCATACGGGTTTGTGGCTGCTTGCTCCAGACCTGTAGCCGTCATGATAGGGGAGGACACGTCCGCTTCCTCCATGGTTCGGGGGGCTGACGGTTCCACCTCGGGGACTCCGGATGGAAACCCAGAGGATACAGCTCACAAGGTTCCTCGACTCGAGCCAGCTCCAGCTCCCGTCTCAGCCCCGACTTGGGCTCATCCCATCCTCACTTACCCCGTGAGTGGCGAGCTTCCCTTGGACGAAGCCGAAGCCCGACAGATCCAAAGCCAGTCCGCTGCCTACGCCATCATCAACCGCGAGTTGGTTCGTCGCAACACAACTGGCATCTTTCAGCGTTGCGTCGAGTCGGAGAAGGGACAAGGGATCCTTAGAGACATCCACCAGGGAAGTGCGGACACCACACTGCCTCGAAAACCCTGGTGTCCAAGGCCTTTAGCCACGGGTTCTACTGCAAACGGACCTCGAAGAAGCAAAGCAGCTCATCGACGAGTGCGAGGGCTGCCAGCGCTTCAGCATGCAGAGCCACCTACCGGCTATGGCCCTCAAGACTATCCCTCTCTCATGGCCTTTCCCCGTCTCAGGGGCTCAACATGGTGGGACGTTTCAAGACCATTCGAAGCAACATGACACACCTCCTGGTAGCCGTCGACAAGTTCACAAAGTGGATCAAGGCAAGACCCATCAAGAAGCTGGACGGCCCCATGGCCATCCGATTCATCAAGGACATCAATGTCCGCAACAGCGTCCGCATAGCATCATCACCGACAACAGCACCAACTTCTCTAAAGGTGCGATAGCTCTTTTCTGCTCCAAGGAAGGCATCCGTCTCGACCTTGCGTCACTGGCCTACCCGCAGTCGAATGCTAGGCGGAAAGGGCAAACGGCTTGATCCTAACCGACATCAAGCCACGGCTCATGACGCCACTGGTCCGGTAGTATGGCTGCTGGATCGAAGAATGCCGACCGTTCTGTGGAGCCTCCGCACCATGCCCAACCGGTTGACCGTTTTCACTCTGTTCTTCCTTGTGTACGGGTCCAAGGCAGTCATCCCCACGGACGTCAAGTTTGACTCGCCTCACATGACCTTGTACATGGAAACGGATGCAAGAGAATCAAGAGAAGACGGTGTTGACCTGCTCGAGGATTGACGGGAGTTGGCTTTAAGTTGTACTACCATCTACCAACAGAAGCTTCGCCACAACCATAACAAGCATATCAGGACCCTTTCCTTCCGCGAAGGGGACCTGGTACTCAGGAAAATCATACTAACCATCATCTAGCACAAGCTATGATCCCCATGGGAGGGGCGTTTCATCATCACCAAAGGCGCTGCACAACAACACCTACTATCTGATAGACACCCAGAAGCCGTACAAGCGCAAGAGAGACGCCTCCGACGATGAGTCGAAGCGTCCATGGAATGTGGCACTCCTTCGCCTGTTCTACTGCTAAGATAGAAAGAACCATTGTACATATGTATCCCCTACCCTTTTGGGCTTAATGAATGCAGCGGGTGCCCCGAGCCGACGTTTGGGGCATACTTTTTCGATTCCCTCAAAACATGTTATTTCTTGAGCAAGCTCCCCGGTCTGACTCCTCAGACCCGGGGCCTCGCTGGCCCGCCTGAGCCCTTTGTATATTCGTAGCCGGTCAAGTAGTGTGGGCCGAGCAAAAAACCTTACCACCCTGCCTAGCTACAGACCGACTCCCTGCTGTCTGGCTAGCGGGACCCTAGGACGGAAAAGCTTGCGCCACGTAAACACCGACTACGAAGGAGGAGCCGGCTCGGGCTAGTCGAACCCTCCACGGTTATTTTTAGCAGGCCTCTGTCGCACTCATCCTAAGTGTAAGTGTTCTCGCGGCTCCAGAAATCCACGGTCAACCCCCCAAAGGTAGATGCCCAATCCCAGTCACACACCAGCTCCGGGTTGTCGGGCTGGCGCGGTGGAAGCCGGAGAGGGCAAGGTTTTGGGTAGCCGGAAACCAAAGGAATAGAAGATAAAAATGAGTCGGCAAGCACAATGTTTTTCAAACAAACATTCGAAGCATGCATATATTACACGAAAGCATAAAAGAACGACGACCACAAGTTCAGTACATCACACCCCTATTGGAAATATGCCCTAGAGGTAATAATAAACTGGTTATTATTATATTTCCTTGTTCATGATAATAGTTTATTATCCATGCTAGAATTGTATTGATTGGAAACTCAAATACATGTGTGGATACATAGACAACACACTTTCCCTAGTGATCCTCTCAAGGATTAGCTCGTTGATCAAAGATGGTCAAGGTTTCCTGGACATAGACATGAGATGTCGTTTGACAATGGGATCACATCATTAGGAGACTAATGTGATGGACAAGACCCAAACTATGAACTTATCATATGATCATGCTACTGTTTTCTGCATGTCAATGTATCTGTTCCTATGACCATGAGATCGTGCAACTCGTGGACACCGAAGTAATACCTTCTGTGTATCAAATGTCACAACATAACTGGGTGACTATAAAGGTGCTCTACAGGTATCTTCGAAGGTCTGTGTTGGGTTGGCATGAATCAAGACTGGGATTTGTCACTCCGTGTGACGGAGAGGTATCTCTGGGCCCACTTGGTAATATAACATCACAATGAGCTTGCAAGCAATGTGACTAAGGAGCTAGTCATGGGATCTTTTATAAGGGAACAAGTAAATAGACTTGCCAGTAACGAGATTGAACTAGGTATGGGGATACCGACGATCGAATCTCGGGGAAGTAACATATCGATGGACAAAGGGAACAGTATACGGGATTGATTGAATCCTTGACATCATGGTTCGACCGGTTGAACCAATATGGGCATCTAGGTCACGGTATTGGTTATTGATCGTAGAGGTATCTTGGTCATGTCTGCATAATTCTCGAACCCATAGGGTGTGCACACTTAACGTTTAGTGATGCTAGAGTAGTATTGGGATTTGTACGTTAGTGACCGAATGTTGTTCAAAGTCCCGGATGCGATTCTGGACGTCATGAGGAGCTCCGAAATGGTCCGATGGTAAATGTTTATATATGGGAAGTCCTATTTTGGCTACAGAAAAAGTTTTGGGTTTTATCCGTATTTTACCGGGAAGCTTCTGGAGCTTCCGGAAGGTTCCAGAGGGTTTCGGAGGAGTCCGGAAAGGCCCCCCAGACCCTAAGACATGCATGGGCTGTAAGGTGGCGTCCAAGCCTTGTTGGGCCAGCCCCCAAGGGCCCATGCAGTTTGGAGGGAAGAGTCCCTAAAGGGGAAGGCACCTCCTAGGTGCCTTGGGGAGGGAGAAAACCTCCCTAGGCCCACGCCCCCTCCTTGGAGGAGGGGCTAGGGCTGCGACCCAGCCCTCTCTCTTGCCTCATATATATAGTGGGGGAGAGGGAGGGGCTGAACACACCAATTCCCATGCCTCGGAGGCAGTCATACCTCTCCCATAACTCTGTTTTCTCCTCATATCGGTCTGGCAGCGCTTGCCGAAGCCCTGTGGCACTGCTCCACCATCATCTCCACCATGTCGTCGTGATGGCTGAGATCCCATCTACTTCTCCTTCCTCTCTTGCTGGATCAAGGAGGAGACGTCATCAAGCCGTACATGTGCTAAACGCGAAGGTGTCGTCCGTTCGGCGCTAGATCGGGGACGGATCATGATGAGATCACGGAATGGATCGTGTTTGGATCACGAAGACATTTGACTACAACAACCGCATTATATATGCTTCCGTATAGCGATTTACAAGGGTATGTAGATGAACTATCCCCTCTCGTAGATGGTCATCACCATGGATAGATCTTTTGTGCACGTAGGAAATTATTTGTTTGCCATGCGACGTTCCCCAAGAGTGGCATCATGAGCTAGGTCTATGCGTAGATGACATCTCGAGTAGAACACAAAGGAGTTTGTGGGCGTTGATGTTCAGATTGCTGCCCTCCTTAGTCTTTTCTTGATTCAATGGTATTGTTGGACGAAGCGGCCCGGACCAACATTACTCGTACGCTTACGAGAGACCGGTCTCATCGACTAACATACAACGTGTTGCATAAAGATGACTGGCGGGTGTCTACTTCTCCAATTTTAGTTGAATCTGATTTGACTGTGGCAGTCCTTGGAGAATGTTAAAGAGAAACTTTCATATCACCGTTGTGGTTTTGCGTAAGTAAGATGCGATCATACTAGATACCCATAGTGGCCACGTAAAACATGCAACAACAAATTAGAGGACGTCTAACTTGTTTTTGCATGGTATGTTGTGATGTAATATGGCCAAAGACATGATATGATATATTTGATGTATGAGATGATCATGTTGTAATAGTTAAGTATCGACTTGCACGTCGATGCTACGGTAACCGGCAGGAGCCATAGGGTTGTCTTTAATTATTTTTGCACCCGATGATGCTTTACTTTATCGCTAGTTCAGGAGCTTTAGTAGTAACAAAATAGGTGGTGTGGCAACCTTGATGGCAGCACAATAATGGATATCATGATGATGGAGATCATGGTGTGGCGCCGGTGATGATGGAGATCATGTCGGTGCTTTGGTGATGGAGATCAAGAAGCACAAGTTCATGGCCATATCATGTCACTTATGATTTTCCTGTGATGTTAATCCTTTTATGCACCTTATTTTGCTTAGGACGGCGGTAGCATTATAAGGTGATCCCTCACTAAAATTTCAAGATAAAACTGTGTTCTCAAAAGTGTGCACCGTTGCGATAGTTCGTCGTTTCGAGACACCACGTGATGATCGGGTGTGATAGACTCTACGTTCACATACAACAGGTGCAAAATAGTTGCACATGCATAACACTCGGGTTAAACTTGACGATCCTAGCATGTATAGACATGGCCTCGGAACACAAGAGACCGAAAGGTCGAACATGAGGCATTTAGTAGATATGATCAACATAGAGATGTTCACCATTGAAGCCAACTTAACTCACGTGATGATCGGACTTGAGTTGGTGAATCTAGATCATGTGTCACTCGAATGACTAGAGGGATGTCAATTTGAGTGGGAGTTCTTAAGTAATATGATTAATTGAACTTATTATCATGGAGATAGTCAAAAATGTCTTTGGAAATTATGTAGTAGCTTGTGTTGTAGCTCTACTATTTTTGATATGTTCCTAGAGAAAACTTAGTTGAAAGATGATAGTAGCACTTAAGCGGACTGTGTCCGTAAAGTGAGGATTTTCCTCATTGCTGCACAGATGGCTTATGTCCTTAATGCACCGCTCGGTGTGTTGAACCCCGAGCGTCGTCTCTGGATGTTGCAAACATCCGACATACACATTTTTTATGGCTACATCATAGTTCAGTGTGTAATGCTTAACAACTTAGAATTGAGGCGCCGAAGATGTTTTGAACGTCACGGAACATATGAGATGTTCAAAGAGTTGAAATTGGGATTTCAGGCTCATGCCCGTGTTGTAGGTATGAGACCTCCGACAAGATTCTTGGCCTGTGAAGTAAGGGAGAAAAGCTCAATCGTTGAGCATGTGCTCAGATTGTCTGAGTACTACAATCGCTTGAATCGAATGGGAGTTGATCTTCCACATAAGATAGTGCTTAACATATTTCTCCAAAGTAACTGCCACCAAGCTACTGAGTTTCGTGGTGAACTATAACATGTCAGTGATTGAGATGATGATCCCTGAGTTATTCGTGATGTTTGACATCGCGAAAGTAGAAATGAAGTAGTAGCATAAATTGTTGATGGTTAGTGAAACCACTAGTTTCAAGAAGGGCAAGGGCAAGAAGTGATACTTCATGAATGTCAAAATACTTGATGCTTTAGTAAAGAAACCCAAGCTTGAGCCCAAACCCGAGACTAAGTGCTTCTGTTATGAGCGGAACGGTCACTAAAGCGGAACTACCCTAGATACTTGGTAGATGAGAAGGCTCGCAAAGCCGACAAAAGTATATTGGACATACATGATATTGATGTGTACCTTACTAGTACTCCTAGTAGCACCGGGGTATTAGATACCGTTTCAGTTGCTAAGTGTTAGTGACTCAAAATTATAGCTACGGATTAAACGGATACTAGCAAGGGTGAGGTGACGATGTATGCTGGAAGTAATTCCAAGGTTGATATGATCAAACATCGCACGCTTTCTCTACCATCGGGATTAGTGTTGAACCTAAATAATTGTTATTTGGTGTTTGAGTTGAGCATAGACATGATTAGATTGTGTTTATCGCAATATGGTTATTCATTTAAAGAGAATAATGGTTACTCTGTTTACTTGAATAAAACCTTCAATGGTCTTGCACCTAAAATGAATGGTTTATTGAATCTTGATCCTAGTGATACACATGTTCATAATATTGATGCCAAAAGATACAAAGTAGTAATGATAGTACCACTTACTTGTGGCACTTCTGCTTGAGTCATATTGGTATAAAACGCATGAAGAAGCTCCATGCTGATGGATCTTTGGACTCACTCATTTTTTAATCGTCTGAGACATGCGAACCATGCCTATTGGTGTAAACACATGAAGAAACTACATGCAGATGGATAGTTTAGAGTCACTTGATTTTGAATCACTTGAGACATGCAAATCATGCCACATGGGCAAGATGACTTAAGGCCTCGCTTACAGCGAGATGGAACGAGCACGTGACTTGTTGGAAATAATACATTTTGATGTATGTAGTCCAATGAGTGCTGAGGCACGCAGTGGATATCGTTATGATATTACTTCAGTGGTGATTTGAGTAGATACCAATGTATTTGCTTGATGAATTACAAGTCTAAAATATTGAGAAGTTCAAGCAATTTCAGAGTGAAGTTGAAGATCGTCGTGACAAGAGGATAATATGTCTATGATGTGGTCGTGAAGGTAAATATATATCTGAGTTGCGAGTTTGGTATACATTTAAGACAATCTGAAAATTGTTTCACAACTCATGCCACGTGGAACACCATAGTGTGATGGTGTGTCCGAATGTCATAGCCGCGCCCTATTGGATATGGTGCATACTATGATGTCTCTTATGTTGTTACCACTATCGTTTTTGGGTTAGGCATTAGAGACAACCGCATTCACTTTAAATAGGGCACTATGTAATTCCGTTGAGATGACATCGTATGAAATATGGTTTAGAGAAACCTAAGCTGTCGTGTCTTAAAAGTTTTGGGCTGCGACGCTTATTTGAAAAAGTTTCAGTCTGATAAGCTCAAACCCAAAGCGGTTAAATGCATCTTCGTAGGATACCCAAAACACTTGGGAATACCTCCTATCTCAGATCTGAAAGCAAAGTGTTTGTTTGTAGAAACGGGTCCTTTCCCGAGAAAAATTTCTCTCAAAATAATTGAGTGGGAGGATGGTGGAAACTTGATGAGGTTGTTGAACCGTCACTTCAACCAATGAGTAACAGGGTGTAGGAAGATGTTCCTCTGGCGCCTACACTAGTTGAAGTGGAAAGTTGATGATGATGATCATGAAGCTTCGGATCAAGTTACTACCAAACCTCGTAGGTCGACAAGGAAACGTATTGCTCCAGAGTGGTACAGTAATCCTATCTTGGAGGTCATGTTGCTAGACAACAATGAACCTACGAGCTATGGAGAAGCGATGGCGGGCCTGGATTCCGACGAATGGCTAGAGGCCATGAAATCCGAGATTGGATCCATGAATGAAAACAAAGTGTGGACTTTGGAAGAACTACTTGATGGTCGTAAGACTGTTAAGTACGGATATATTTTTAAAAGGAAGACAAACGATGATGGTGAAAGTCACCATTTAGAAAGCTCGGCTTGTTGCAAAGAAGTTTCCAACAAGTTCAAAGAGTTGACTATGATGAGACTTTCTCACTCATAGCGATGCTAAAAGTATGTTGGAGTTATGTTAGCAGTTGCTGCATTATTTATGAGATCTTGCAGATAGGATGTCAAAACATTGTTTCATCAACGGTTTCCTTGAGGAAAGGTTGTATGTGATACAATGAGAAGGTTTTGTCGATCCTAAGGAGGCTGACAAGTATGCAAGCTACAACAATCCTTTTATGCACTCGAGCAAGCATCTCGGAGTTGGAATATATGCTTTGATGATATGATCAAAGCTTTTGGGTTTATACAAGGTTTATGAGAAACTTGTATTTCCAAAGAAGTTAGTGGGAGCACTATAGAATTTCTCATGAGTATATGTGGTTGACATATTGTTGATCGGAAATAATGTAGAATTTCTGGAAAGCATAAAGGGTTGTTTGAAAGGAGTTTTTCAAAGGAAAACCTGGATTGAGTTACTTGAACATCGAGCATCAAGATCTATGGAGTTATATCAAAACGCTTAATAGAACTTTCAAATGAATACATGTCGTGACAAGATTTTGAAGGAGTTCAAAATAGATCAGTCAAAGAAAGAGTTCTTGACTTTTTTATAATGTGTGAGTATTGAGTAAGACTCAAAACCTGACCACAACAGAAGAAAGAGAAAGGACGAAGGTCGTCCCCTATGCATTAACCGTAGGCTCTATAGTATCCTATGTTGTGGACCGCACCTGATGAGTTCCTTGCCATGAGTTTTTCAAGGGGTACAAGAGTGATCCAGGAATGGATCGCTGGATAGTGGTCAAAGTTATCCTTAGTAACTAGTGGACTTAGGAATTTTTCTCGATTATGGAGGTGATAAAAGAGTTCGTCGTAAAGGGTTACGTCGATGCAAGCAACACTAATCCGAATGACTTTGAGTAGTAAACTGGATTCATATAGTGGAGTAGTCATTTGGAATAGTTCCAAATGGCACGTGCTAGCAGCATCTACAAGATAACATAGAGATTTGTAAAGCATCCATGGATCTGAAAGGTTCAGACCCGTTGACTAAAAACCTCTCTCAGAAGCAAGACATGATCAAACCCCACAACCGTATGGGTGTTAGATTCATTACAATCACATAGTGATGTGAACTAGATTATTGACTCTAGTGCAAGTGGGAGACTGTTGGAAATATGCCCTAGAGGCAATAATAAATTGTTTATTATTATATTTCCTTGTTTATGATAATCGTTTATTATCCATGCTAGAATTGTATTGATGGGAAACTCAAATACATGTGTGGATACATAGACAAAACACTGCCCCTAGTGAGCCTCTGAAGGACTAGCTCGTTGATCAAAGATGGTCAAGGTTTCCTAGCCATAGACATGACATGTCGTTTCATAATGGGATCACATCATTAGGAGAATGATATGATGGACAAGACCCAAACTGTGAATGTAGCATATGATCGTGTCAGTTTATTGGTACTGTTTTCTGCATGTCAATGTATCTGTTCCTATAACCATGAGATTATGCAACTCCCGTACATCGGAGGAATACCTTGTGTGTATCAAATGTCACAACGTAACTGGGTGACTATAAAGGTGCTCTACAGGTATCTCCGAAGGTGTTTGTTTGGTTGGCATGGATCAAGACTGGGATTTGTCACTCCGTGTGACAGAGAGGTATCTCTCGGCCCACTCGGTAATACAACATCACAATGAGCTTGCAAGCAATGTGTATAAGCAGTTAGTCACGGGATCTTGTATGAAAAAACGAGTAAAGAGACTTGCTGGTAACGAGATTCAACTAGGTATGGGGATACCGACGATTGAATCTCGGGCAAATAACATACCGATGGCAAAGGGATCAGTATACGGGATTAATTGAATCCTTGACATCGTGGTTCGACCGATAAAGATCTTCGTAGAATATATAGGAACCAATATGGGCATCCAGGTCCCGCTATTGGTTATTGACCGTAGAGGTGTCTCGGTCATGTCTGCATAGTTCTCGAACCCGTAGGGTATGCACACTTTACGTTTAGTGACGCTAGAGTAGTATTGGGATTTGTACATTGGTGGCCAAATGTTGTTAGGAGTCCCGAATGACATCCGGACGTCATGAGGAGCTCCGGAATGGTCAGGAGGTAAAGATTTATATGGGAAGTCCTATTTTGGATACCGGTATTATACCGGGAAGCTTTTGGAAGGTTCGAGAAGTTTCCAAAGGGTTCCGGAGGAGTCTGGAAGGGTCCCTCCAGCACCTAGGATGTGAATGGGTTGTAAGGTGGCATCCAAGCCTTGTTTGGCCAGGCCCATGGGAACATGCGGTTTGGAGGGAAGAGTCCCTAAAGGGGAAGGCACCTCCTAGGTGCCTTGGGGAGTGACGAAACCTCCCTAGCCCCATGCCCCCTCCTTGAAGGAGGGGCTAGGGCTGCGACCCAGCCCTCCCTCTTGCTTCCTATATATAGTGGTGGAAAGGGAGGGGCTGAACATATCAATTCCCACGCACTGGAGGCAGCCCTACCTCTCCCATAACTACGTTTTTTCCTCAGATCAGTTTCGGCAGCGCTTGGTGAAGCCTTACTGGCACTAGTCCACCATCATCTCCACCATGTCGTCGTGCTGGCTGAGATCCCATCTACTTCTACTTCCTCTCTTGCTGGATTAAGAAGGAGGAGACATCATCGAGCCGCACGTGTGCTGAACGCGGAGGTGTCGCCCGTTTGGCGCTAGATCAGGGACGGATCGTGATGAGATCGCGGGATGGATCGTGATTGGATCGCGAAGACGTTCGACTACATCAACTGCGTTATATATGCTTCCGCTTGGCGATCTACAAGGGTATGTATATGCACTCTCCCCTCTCGTAGATGGTCATCACCATGGATAGATCTTGTCTGCCCGTAGGAAAAATGTTGTTTCCCATGCGACGTTCCCCAACAACCCCCAGTGGGTGGAATTGCGAACTAACCAAAATGCAGGAAAAGGAAAAATTCTAGCCGGTGGCGGCTCCGCCCTTGGCTTTGGCGTCGCCCGTGGCAGTTGAGGTGGACGCCCCATCCTCGGCCCCGGCACGCCCCGCAACAGCCGAGGTGGACGCCCCGTCTCCGGATCCGATGCCTCGCGTGTCCGCCATCGCGCATGTGTCCTCCTCCACGTCTCACCGGCGCTTCCTTCAGGGTTGTTAAGGGCCAGACAGTACCGGGCCTCCGGAACCACGCTGCCTTCGGCCCTCTGGTCTGGGATGTACTCGTCCCACGGGGCGAATGATGCAAGATCGCTGGCCCGCATAAGCAGATCACCCTCGACCGCCGCCAGCTCTGCCTCCGTTGGGTCGCAAGCAGACCCAAGTCAAGGTCCGAGTACCACGACTTGGCAATCTGGAGTGTCATATACGTGCCGTCTCGCGCCAGCAAGGCGTGCCAGTCGCCCACCCGGGCGCTTCCAGCCTCCGGCCACCTCGATAGTCGGCTCATGGAACGCGGCTCCACCGCACCCGGACAGAGGGTGCTGACCCCGACTAGCCCGGCCTCCTGGAGCCTCGCAAGGGCTCACTCCAGCTCCTTCAGGGGGGATTTGGTGGCAATCCAAGCTCCTCCATGGTCCAGCCGGCAAACACCGCAACATGGACACCTCCATCCCGCTGCTCCTCGTGATGGGCCACTACAGTCGCATCCGCCGCATCCTACGTTCTCGGGAAGAGGTCTGGGGAGGAAAATGGATGTGGAACGTAAGAAAGCATAAGAAGGGGGGCCAGGCCCAAATCAACACAAGAATAACAAATCAAGACGAAGAAGACTTACTAGAGAGCAGCATGTCCACCTCATGCGCCTCCTCCTCCAGCTCATCCTCCCTGGTCGTAAACACCTTGACCTGGTTGGCAACCTTGGCTCGCGGAACCGGCGTCGCCTCGACCTCCTCTACTAGCCGGTCATCCTTGGCCTTCAGGGCCACGCTATGGGCTGTCACCTGCTGCTTTAGCTCCTGGCGGTGGACGGTGTCCACCCGCTCCAGCTTTGCGTTGTGGGTTGTGTCCTGCTGCTCCAGGGCATTGCGGTGACCGTGTCTTGCTGCTCTAGCTTCGTGCGCTGGGCCGCCTCGCGGTCCTTCTTCTCTGCCTGGAGAAGATCCTCCACGTGGTGTAGCCAGATGCACTCCTCCTACAGGGTGTCCCGCTGTTGGTCGGCTTGGGCCAACCGGCTTCGAAGATGTGCCAACTGGCCCTCCGCCTCCTTGTGTCGGCCCAGTAGCATGTTGTGAGCGATCACCCGGAGGTCATGATAATCCTGCATAGAAAAAGAAAGAATTTGTCGCGGGTAAGACTCGACCTGGCAGATTCCCAGCTGGTCCGACTCTCGGGGTCTACACCCAGTGGGTGCGCTGGCACGCCCCCACTGACAAAAGAAGGAAGAACTTGATGCGAATAAGACTCGACCCGGCTAATTCCCAGCCGGCCCGACTCTCGGGGGGCTACACCCAGTGGGTGCACAGGTGCTCCCCCATTGAAGGAAGAAGAAAAAAATCCAAAGAAGAAAAAACAAAGAGACATCAAGCTTATTGGTGCGCCGGGGGCTCCTCCTCCAAGGCTCCCGCTAGCTGCGACCCAGGTTTCCATCAGCCGGTTTTCGGTGCTGGAGCCGGCTCCGGTTGCAGTCGGGCCGCTCGGTGACACAACCATGGTCCCGGCTCCCGAAGACGCGCTCCTGGCCGGCACCTTCGACGAGTCAGGATAACGGGGCTCCTTCGCGACGGGGACCTCAAATCCCGGGGCCCCACCTCCCACCTTCGCCGCCAGATCACTGGCGTCGTCCGCCTTGCCGCTCAGGGCCTCCGTCTTTGGCGGTAGAATCTCGACCTCCGGTGCGGATTCGAGCGCCTTCGGGGTGACATCCGACGTGGCTTCGAGCGCCTCCAACGCGACTTCGTGTGCCTTCGATGCATCCTCGAGCCCTTGCGGGGCCACCTCGGGTCCCTTCGTGGCATCTGTCGTGCTCGCATCCGCGCGCGCCTCCTCTTCGGCCCGCGCGTCTGCCTCTCGCTGCTGCATGGGGTTGTGTTCCTTCTTGGACCGCTTCTCCCTAGCCGACGGCTCCGCTGTGGAGTCGTCCGCCTGCGGCTCTGGGTGGGTCCTGTCGGCGGCCATTTTTTGGGCCTCCACCTACCATGGATGGAGCTCCTGCTCAATCAGCGCCATGTGTGCCGATTCCATCTCAGCCTAGTCGGTGTGCTCCTTCTCGAAGCTCCCTCGACCCTCCATCTTTACCGTCCGGGCCAACTTCACCAGGGTGCTCGGGGCCCTGCTCGTCATCCTCTGATGAGCATGAACTCTCACAAAGAAAAACAAGATAAAGGGAACGGGATGGTCGGAGGGCTTACCCGGTGCTGACGGGAATCGACCGTCGAGAAGGCCCAGCCGGCATGACTCGGTGCTTCTTCGCGTCGTCTCCGTGGCCCCCAGCCGGGGGTGCACCAGCTGATCGCTTAGGAGCCGGGCGGGTACCCACCGACAGCTTGCCCCGCCTCTTCACCTCTGCCTCGTCCCCGGCGGAGCCGCGACTGGCTCGGCATAGCCATCTCCTCGGCACGCGGGTGGCATCCTCCGGCACCTCCAGATTCTCCATGGTAGCTAAATCGCATGATTCTGGTGAGTCAGCATCGTCATCAGACCAACCCAACAACACGTACTTGAGAAACTCACCAGCTGGCTCAGATCCCTCCGACTCCACCGCATCTTCTCCCGATGCCTCGTCTCCGGCGTGGGTCGTTTCCTTCGTGTCCACCTTGTTGGCGTCCTCGATCTCCTTGAGAACTAACTCTCGCACGTCACCCGCCTGCTGGTTGTCAATTTGCATCCGGGAGAACATCTGACGCCATAACCGGCATTCGGTGTGAGGCGTAAGAACGAGACATGAATATTAGAAGAAAGGAAAACTGGCGTGTTGCTTACCATCGGGGCCGGATGCACCTGGTCGTAGGGGGTCTTTCCCTAGCTCCAGTCATGTTCAACCATCAGGGCGACACAGATTAGGTTCACCCGCCTCGCCATGTGGTGTGATCGCAACTCCTTCATCGAGAGCCGGTACGGGTCGTTCCGGCCACCCATCTGGCAGATGAGGTGCGGGCGGTGCTGCATCGGCTGGACCCTGCGCGCTACCATGGTGGCATGGTGATCCACGGTCCTGAGGCCTTCCACCTCGACCATCTGTGTCAGCCGGGTGCAGATCTATTCGACCTCCACAGTCGGATGCGATAGCTTGGAGTTCGAGTTCATCTTCTCAACCGGTGGCTCATCGAAGAAGGTGTGTAGGTTGATGTGGTCGTTTGCCGGGTTGACGTTCTTGACGTAGGAGAACCACCTTTGCGAGTTCTTCACTGAATCTTGCAGGGGAATCTTTGGGAAGCCGGATCCGGTGCAGTGGTAGATGAGGACCGCTCCGCAGGGGGTAATCCACTTGTTCGTCACCGATAGTTGCTTGAAGAAGAAGAGCCGGCGCGAGAGATTCATGCATGGCTCGTGTTGGAAATATGCCCTAGAGGCAATAATAAATTGGTTATTATTATATTTCCTAGTTCATGATAATTGTCTATTATTCATGCTATAATTGTATTAACCGGAAACCGTAATACATGTGTGAATATATAGATCACAATGTGTCCCTAGTGAGCCTCTAGTTGACTAGCTCATTGATCAATAGATGGTCATGGTTTCCTGATCATGGACATTGGATGTCATTGATAACGGGATCACATCATTGGGGAATGATGTGATGGACAAGACCCAATCCTAAGCATAGCACTAGATGGTGGTGTTCGTCTGCTAAAGCTTTTCTAATGTCAAGTATCATTTCCTTAGACCATCAGATTGTGCAACTCCCGGATACCGTAGGAGTGCTTTGGGTGTATCAAACATCACAACGTAACTCAGTGATTATAAAGCTGCACTACAGGTATCTCCGAAAGTGTATGTTGGGTTGTACGAATCGAGACTGGGATTTGTCACTCCGTGTGACGGAGAGGTATCTCTAGGCCCACTCGGTAATCCATCATCATATTAAGCTCAGTGTAACTAAGGAGTTAGCCACGGGATGACGTGTTGTGGAACGAGTAAATAGACTTGCCGGTAACGAGATTGAACAAGGTATAGGGATACCGACGATCGAATCTCGGGCAAGTATCATACCGATAGACAAAAGGAATTGCATACGGGATTGATTGAATCCCCGACATCGTGGTTCATCCGATGATATCATCATGGAATATGTGGGAACCAACATGGAGGTCCAGACCCCGCTGTTGGTTATTGACCGGAGAGGTGTCTCGGTCATGTCTGCATGCTTCCCAATCCCGTAGGGTCTACATACTTAAGGTTCCATGACGCTAGGGTTATAGGGTAATAGTGTACGTGGTTACCGAAGGTTGTTCGGAGTCCCGGATGAGATCCCGGACATCACGAGGAGTTCCAGAATGGTCCGGAGGTAAAGAATTATATATAGGAAGTGATGATTTGGTCGCCGGAATTGTTTCGGGCGACACCGGTAATGTACCGGGACCACCGGAAGGGTTCCGGTGGTCCACCGGGAAGGGCCACCAGCCCCAAATTGCTACATGGGCCAATAGGTGCGTGGGAACCAGCCCTAAGTGGGCTGGTGCACCACCACCATCAGCCCAAGGTGCAGAAAAGGAGTAAGGGGCCAAACCCTAGAAGTGTAGGGGTTGCCTTGGGCCCAAAGCCGACCTTTGTGCGCCACGTCTCCACCATCTAGGGCTCACGCACCCTTTGGGGTGGAAACCATAAAGGGTGGGCACCCTCCTACCTCTCCTCCTATATATATATGTGGGGTTTTGCGCCTGTTTGAGACACAAGTTTGATTTCTCCTCAGTGCAGCCCTATCTCTCTTTCTCGTCGTCCTCCATAGTGCTAGACGAAGCCCTATCGGAGTACCACACAGCTCCACCGTCACCATGCCATCGTGTTGCCGGGCTCTCCCTCAACCTCTCCTCCCTCCTTGCTGGATCAAGGCGTTGGAGACGTCACCGGGCTACACGTGTGTTGAACGCGGAGGCGCCGTTGTTCGGCGCATAAATTGGAATCCACCGCAATCTGAATCGCTGCGAGTACGACTCCATCAACCGCGTTCTAGCAACGCTTTTGCTTAGCGATCTTCAAAGGTATGAAGATGCTCTACCCCTTTGCTCGTTGCTGGTTTCTCCATAGATAGATCCTTGCATGATGTAGGAAAATTTTGAAATTACTACATGGCGCACTCCCTTTGCGCGTCGAAAATCCCAAGGTGGCTCGCGCCACGGTCGGCTGCGGTCAGAGGCGTCTTCCGCGAGCAAGCGATCCGGCCACAACCCCACAACACGCGGGACAGAATCTTAGCCGGCGAGGTCCTCCGCTCCGAACCGGCGGGCCTCCCCTGCTTCGGGGACTAATGATGTCGGGATAACCCTGTGGTAGGGCAAACGAAAGCCATTGTCCATTCCCCTCTAAAAACATACACAGGAATGCCGCTTCTCCGTGAAGGGCCTGTTGCTCCTGGCCGGCTACACGATCGAGACGGCTCGGGCAAGGCTGCTCTCCGTCCGGCTCGACTACATACCGCTAGCTAGCGGGTCAGCCCCAGTCACATCGCCCTGAAAAATCGTATCATGGGCATCATCACCAAAGGCATGGCTACATTGGTTCAGGTACCGTTGATCTGACCGCGCGTGGCTATAGTGGAGTTGGTCGTACCACTGACCGTCGCCGACTACGACCAGCCGGGGCGGCATAGGCGACTAGCACGCCCCCATCCACTCCATTACCTGCCCCGATGTGGCAACAATGCAACCGGCCGTACTGCTGACCGCAGTCGGCTACACAAGACGACACGCATAGTGCGGCACATGCCATGGCGTAACAAGCACGCACCAATGGCGATGCCTGTCCGACGGACCCGAACTCCTCATGGGACCCAGCCGGTGGGCCCCTTAGCCGGCTCGATAGGCTGCCAGCTGGTTCCCGCCCGGTACCCTTTATACCTATTGTAATCCATGGGGTTGGCATATAAAACCCTCTGGTACTTCCCCATGCAAGCGGTCGGCCGATCACATACTCACACCACATCGGAGAGGCAAAGAGAGCTCCCACCTACTTCTTCCTCCTCCCTCATATAGCTCGAGGAGCATATGGTAGCCCCATACGGTTTATCAAACAACACAAGCAGGACTAGGGGTGTTACCTCCCATGGAGGGCCCAAAACCTGGGTACATCGTTTGTCTCGCACCGTTTGTCCCCAATCCCATTTCTGGAGCCCTCCGACGTTCTTACGGTCCCAACCCGGTACGATTAGCCACCCCATGGCATCTATCATGAGAAAATGACGACAAAAGTCTCTAGATATTTCTTCATCTATAACATAACCTTCAGGTATTTCAGACATTTTAGTTCTAGGATATTCATGTCTAAAAGTTGTTTCAATATTTTCAGTTGAATAGACCTCATCAGTTTCAATAGTATCATCAGTTTCAGCATGCTCAATTTCTTTAGCTCTACAAATTGTTCATCAACAAATTCACCTAGTGGCATAGTATCATCAAGCAAGTTACTAGAATCATCTTAAGCATCACACATAATAGAGGTACCATCATCAATAACTTGCGACAAATTAGGATTAATAGCATGTGGCGGTGGTGTTGCAAGTCTATTCAAAACAGAGGGTGAACCAGATGTAGACCTAGATGGCAGTTCCTTACCTCCCCACGTCTTAGAGGGAACGATCTTGGTTCTTGTATCTATAATATTCTTCATAGTGATCCATAAATAGATATCCCAAGTGACTCAGCAAATATATCTATGCTCCCCAGCAACGGCGCTAGAAAACGTTCTTGATAACCCACAAGTATATGGGATCGCGGTAGTTTTCGAGGGTAGAGTATACAACCCAAAGTTATAGATTCGACACAAGGGGAGCCAAAAAATATTTGCAGGCATTAGAAGCCGAGTTGTCAACTCGACCACACTTGGAGATTTGGATCTGCAACAAAGTGATCAATAGGATAGTAATATGATAGTTCTGATAGGAGTGGTAACAGTACCAACAGTAACGGTAAGAGTGATATCACTTTTGTAGCAGTTGTAACAGCAGTAGCAACAATAGTAACTTAGCAAGCAAAATATGTGGAAAACTAGTAGGCACCGGATCGGTGATATTTCTGGATAATATTCATCATATATAGATCATAAGATAGGGCGACACAGAACTAGCTCCCGTTCATCAATATAATGTAGGCATGTATTCCATAAATATTCATACGTGCTTATGGAAAAGAACTTGCATGACATCTTTTGTCCTACCCTCCCGTGGCAGCGGGGTCCATAAAGAAACTAAGGGATATTAAGGCATCCGTTTAATAGAGAACCGGAACAAATCATTAACACATAGTGAATACATGAACTCCTCATACTATGGTAATCACCGGAAAGAATCCAAATTATTGTCACTTTGGGTTCTGTGGATCCTAACACGCAGTAGGAGCATATAACTTGCAAGATCGGATCAAGAACATAGATATAATGGTGAGAACATAAACGGTTCAGATCTAAAGTCATGGCACTCCGGCCCTAGTGACAAGCATTAAGCATGGCAAAGTCATAACAGCATCAATCTCCGAACATAGTGGATACTAGGTATCAAGCCCTAACAAACCTACCTCAATTACATGATGAATCTCATCCAGCTCTTCACCGACCAGCAAGCCTGCGAAGGAATTACTCACTCCCTACGGAAAGCATCATGGAATTGGGGATGAAAGAAGGATCGTGATGACGAAGACTGAAGAATCCCCTCTCCGGAGCCCTAAAGGGACTCCAGATTAGGCCTCCCGATGAAGAATAGAGGTGGTGACGGTTCCATATCGTGAAACACGATGAAACTTCCTCTCTTATTTTTCTTCGAAAATAGGATTTTATAGCGCTGGAATTAGGGTCAGTGGAGCCCCGTGGGCCTCACTAGATACTAGGTCGCTCTAGGGGGTTGGCGTGCCCTGGTGCCTATTGGGCGCCTAGGGCCTCCCCTTTGGTGGGTCTTGGTTCCAGTATTTTTCATTGATTCCATAAAAAATCTCCAAAAAGTTTTGTTCCATTCCAAGAACTTTTATTTCTGCACAAAAACAACACCATGGTAGTTCTGCTGAAAACAATGTTAGTCTCGATTAGTTTCATTCAAATAATGCAAATTAGTGTCCACCCACAAGCGGTCCACGAAAAAGCGCTACAAAAAGCGCTACAAAAAGTAGATACGAAAAGTGCTACGAAAAGCGCTACGAAAAGTAGATACGATTGATACGTATCAGGCTCCACCCACAAGCGGTCCATGAAAAAGAGGCCTTGTCTATTCCACCTTGTCTTACGTCCACGAAGGACTAGCCTCAGTTGGGGTAGAGCTTCACTATGTAGGCGATCTCCTTTCCCATACAAATTTCTTGGTTCAACTCCACAACACGAAGTAGGAGGCTCCCAAGAGACACCTAACCAATCTAGGAGGCCCCACCCTCCAAAATGTAATAGATGCAGTAGAACGATGAAATCCTTGCTCTTGTGCTTCAAAACATACTCTCCTCAACACTCAATCACTCTCTCACAAATTTGGCTTGGGAAGAAGAGATTGATTGGGTGGAAAGAAACTTGGGGAGGCTAGAGACCAAGTTTCTAGTGGATGGATTGGAATCTCTTGATCTCAACACATGAGTAGGTGGTTCTCTCTCAGAAAACTGGATATGGCAAGTATGTGTGTGTTCTTAGTGCATCCTCTACGAATGAGATGTGATGGAGTGGTATACATAGGCATCTCCAAAAATCCAACCATTACAACATTATTGCCCAACTCGGTCAAACCGACATGAATTTCGGTGGTACCAAGTTGCACTAAATATGGCAACTTTCAGAATCTCAGTGAGACAAATATATGAATCTCAGTGGTACCGATATGGTGACATAGGGAAGTTTCCAAATCTCGGTGAGACCGAATTGAATACTTCGAAATTCCAATTCTTGAAATCAACATACCATAAAGTTGGTCACTGGTTTTTTGTGGCACTCAAGTGAAAGTTGGTCGTACTGAGATTCTAGGGTTTGGTATAGGATGTGTATGTGAAAAAACTGGTAGGGCCGAGTGGAAATACTTGGTGGCACCGATTGTCATGTTTAGGCTTAGGACATAGAATTTTGTGTGAGAATAATTGAATATTTTTGGTGGCTACCTCTAAGCACTTTGAGCAACCTATTCGTCATAGATACCTCACCCCCTTTTAATAGTATTGGCTTTCCTATGGACTCAAATGTGATTTCTCACAAATATAAAGTATAGAGTCATCTTGCTTGAAGCTTGGCCAATTCTATTCCTTTCCTTGCATTAAGGGGCTTCTCATCACAATCCTTTAGAGAATGCATCTCTATGGACTATACCTTAAATATACTAGGCAAAAGTGTTAGTCCAAGAGACAATGTATGTTGTCACGAATTATCAAAACAACCAAGGGAGCATATGTGCTTTCAATCTCCCCCTT
The DNA here is from genome assembly GCF_904849725.1 of Hordeum vulgare subsp. vulgare. Lineage (NCBI taxonomy): Eukaryota > Viridiplantae > Streptophyta > Magnoliopsida > Poales > Poaceae > Hordeum > Hordeum vulgare. The sequence continues at coordinate 169,066,508 of NC_058522.1, forward strand.
TTTGGTAATTGATGAAAATATACAACCAAAGCTTCAAATAAAGATAATAAGTATAATATAAAAACTTTGAAAGATACATGAGAAATACAAGCTCCCCCTAAAGGTGTGCAATCCCTTTTAAGATAGGTTTGCTTTGGACTGCCTGAGCACACACATAGTAGAAAGGACAAGACAAGTCATGTGAATCTTGGCAATATGCATCAAACATATGAGAATGCAAGATTTCCATGTTCCAGACTCACCCTTGCAAACGATATGTGCAAGAGACAAGAGATCATCTTGAACAACGATATGATGCACATACTTACCTTGAGGTTCATGATCTTCTTAGTAGTAGGAGGACACTTGGGAAAACAAATGTTAGATAACACAAGAGTATTCTGTTGTAAAGATTCAAAGATCTTCAAAAGTACCAAGATATTGAAGACATATTGAAAATAAGATTTGATGATAGGTATGTCTCCAAGAATATTTAGAACTTTTTCCCCTAAGAATGAATATGTAAGATTTCCTCTCCCCCTCAACCATAGTGTGTAGATATTGGGAGTAGGTAGGGTGAGACAAGTTCAATCCAAAGTAGGCAAAAACATGATGCAAATAAAACTTTGTCCTTTTATATATCTCTCTCCACCTTAATGGTATCTCTCCCTCTGAATGTGTAGGCTTTGAAATATCTCCTCCTTTGGCAGATCTCCCCTTTGATAGATCTCCCCTTAGAGTATAAACATTTAAAAGCTTTGATATATCTCCTCGTTTGGCAATAATTTCCAAAAATGTTAGAGAGAAAGGGTTCATAAAGAGTAAGGGCTCCTGGATTCTTCTTCCTTTGACGAGGGTTCCTAGAATTTACCTCCCCTTGTTTGTTAGGGAACCTAGATGACTCTCCCCCTTGAGTATAGATAAGAGTTCCTTGAAATATCTCCCCCTTTTTGTTAGGGATCTGAGATTTTTCTCCCTCTTATATTATGGGATCACTAAACTTCTCTCCCGCTTTTAAGTTTTATCTAGCTTTGGCATAAATAGAAATGGTCAATTAGAACTCAGGAAGTAATAAAACATGGGATCACATAGAAGTTTCTCCACCTTTGGCAAAAGTCTAGAAATACACAAAGGTCATAGGCGGTAAGAAAATTCGGAGTCACCGAGGCAATATTGTTCGGTAGAACCGAGAATGAACTTTAGCCTATGGGAGAAATTGGTAGGACCGATTTGCCCAGATCGGAGAGACTGGGTTGCAATGAAGTATCAACTACTCAATGTAAATAGACAAAAAATATCGAAAAGTTTGAAAAAAGAAATAAACATACATATAGATGAGAAACATACATAAAGAAAAATACATGTCTATGAGAAACATACATAAAAAAACACATATCGGAGAGACCATTTAAAAAAAAATACATACATATATATGATAATTAAATGGTTCCAAGAAAGCATACAACAAAAATATGAACCATACAAGAATCTTCATCTAGATGTTGGTGCGGTAACTAGGTCACCTATATTAGAGTATATTGACTTGAGGAGTCAAGCAACAATGCTTGATCATAGGTCATACTCATCGTTAAGTGCAAAATGGGGTTACCATTTTTCAATTAAGCATTTTAATGTATTCATATCACTTAAGTTGTTTTACCTCATAACTTGGTGTAAAGCTTTATCAAGGACATGAGTACATACCTTTGAATGATGTTGATGACATGGCATGTAGGTGAACTTGTTGTGGATGCTCAATGTTGATGTAGATCATCTTGAGTTGGGAGCTATCCTTGTCGTTTTGGTTCACTTTTCACCTACATTGGTTAGTCATGCAAGGAAGAACATAATATATCCAAATGGCAAGAGTGAACATTTTCATCATATAGTTGTCGAGGATATGATTTTGTTGTCTTCTTCCTTCATCTCCGGAGAAGGGGTTGTTGATACTTGGCCATGGCAAGATTTCTTGTGAAGTGAGTTGATGGCAACCTTGTGGCGTGTAGTACTTCCAAGTAACTACAAAAATTAGATTCAACACTCGGGAGCATAGTTTTTAGAGATATAAGATAGTGGCATATCAATGGCGTCATGGAAAAATCAAGTAAGCTCATGCCCTTGCATGCATCCGAGTGAGTCTAGCTCAAGTTTCAAGCATGAATGATGTTCAAATCACTCCTCAAATGATAAAACACTTTCTCATCAAGTGGCTTCGTAAATATATCAACCAATTGCTTGTCGATGTGAACATGCTGGGGAATAATATCTCCTTTACCAACATGATCACGAATGAAATGATGTCACACTTGAGTATGTTTAGTTCGTGAATGTTGCATGGGATTATGGGAAATTTTAATAGCACTTCCATTGTCAAATAACAGTGGAACATGTTTCACATGAATGTCATAATCCTTAAGAGTTTGCGCATCCATAGTAATTGCGCAAAACATGATCCGACGACAATGTATTCCGCTTCGGCCGTAGATAAAGATATCGAGTTTTGTTTCTTGGATGACCAAGGCACAATATATCTCCCAAGAAATTGACATATACCCGTTGTGGATTTTCTATCGACCTTGCCTCCTACATAGTTCGAGTTGGAACAGTCAACAAGATTAAAACTAGACCCCTTGGGATACCATATACCAAACTTTGGTGTATGTATCACGTATCTCACAATTCTTTTCACATCCTTTAGATGACAATCCTTACGTGCCGCTTGATATCACGCGCACATGCAAACACACAACATGATGTCGGGATGGGGGCACATAGATATAGCAATGAACCAATCATTGATTGATAAACCTTTTGATCAACTGGTTTGTCCTCCTTAGTGAGGTCAACATGTCGACTAGTTGGCATGGGAGTTTTCATACCTTTGCACTCTTGCATGTCGAACTTCTTGATTAAGTCCTTGGTGTACTTGGTTTTAGAGATAAACGTACCTTCTCTCTCTTTTTTGATTTCCAAACCAAGGACGAATTTCAGCTCACACATCATAGACATATCATAATTCTTGGACATCATCCTCCCAAATTTCTCACTAAAATGTGGGTTAGTAGAACCAAAGATGATATCATCCACATATATTTGGCACACAAATAGTTCGTCATTAACTCTTTTAGTAAATAAGGTCGCATCAATTTTACCAATATCAAAACCCTTTTCAATGCGAAACTTTGTTAGACATCTGTACCAAGTTCTAGGGGCTTGTTCATGACCATATAAAGCTTTACGAAGTTTATAAACATGATTAGGTTTCTTAGGGTTCACAAAGCCGGGAGGTTGTTTGACATAAACTTCCTCCTCAATTTCACCATTTAGGAAAGCACTTTTCATGTCCATTTGGTAAAGAGTGATATCATGGTGATTAGCATAAGTGAGAAGAATTCGAATGACTTCAAGTCTAGCAACAGGGGAATAGGTCTCACCATAGCCCATACCTTCAACTTGTGTGTAACCTTGAGCTACGAGACGTGCCTTGTTACGTACAACTTGACCATATTCATCTTGCTTGTGGCGAAACACCCATTTTGTACCAATTATGTTGTGCTCGTCCTTGGGCTTTTCCACGAGTGTTCAAACTTCATTCCTCTTGAATTTGTGTAGCTTTTTCATGCATGCCATTCACCCAATCCGGGTCTTGAAGTGCTTCTTATACCTTCATAAGCTCAATGCTAGAGATAAATGAGTAATGCTCACAAAAGTTAGTTAAACGAGTTTTAGAGTGAGTGATTCTCCCGGTTTGTATGTCACCAAAGATTTGACTCAGCGGATAATCCTTGTCCACTCTTGCTCGAACTTGTGTAAGCTTTTTCTTGTTGGATGGTGCAGCTTACTCATCTTATCCTTCTTTGTTGTCATTGAAGGTGTCATCACCTTGCGGTGGTGGCGAGGATGGTTGAGGTGGATCATCACGATGTACTTCTTCCTCCTCTTCATCATGTCGTGTATCGCTAGTGGATGCCTTCATGTTGTTTTGTGGTTCACCTGACGTGAAGTAGGGGCTTCCACTTGTGTTGATTAAGTGCTTTACTTCACCTCCATGGGACGAATATTGCCGATGGACAAGTCTTGTATGGCTTCTGAAGATTCCTTATCACCTACATCATTTGGCAATTGTTCGACTTGCGAAGCATTATATTCATCAAACTTCACATCTACTGTGTCTACAAATTTTCGAGTGAAGTTGTTGTAGACACGACAAGTGTGAGAGTTTGAACTGTAACCATGTAGGAAACCTTCATGAGATTTAGGAGCAAATTTAGAACGACGATGCTTATCAAGGATGTAGCACTTAGAGCCGTATACTCGAAAGTATTAAACTTGCGGTTTGTTACTAGTGAGTAGATCGTATGCCATTTTACAGATAACCTTGTGTAAGTAGAGTCAGTTTGTGGCATGACAAGTTGTTTCAAAGGCTTCGGCCCAAAAGTGTCTTGGTATATTGTACTCGTCAAGCATCATTCTAGCCATATCTATGATAGTCCGGTTCTTCCTCTCAACACCTCCAATTTGTTGAGGTGTGTACATCACCGAGAACTCATGTGATATACCCTCTTCGTCAAGAAAAGTATCCACATTTGTGTTCTTGAACTCCGATCTGTTGTCACTCCGAACTTTCATGATCTTCACTTCAAACCAGATTTTGACTTTCCGACCGAAGTTCTTAAATATATTTTCTACCCGCGACCTATCATCAAGAAAGAATACCCATGTAAACTTGGAAAAATCACCAAAAATAACTAGACCAAAAGAATTTCCACCGAGGCTCTTGTAAGCATTGGCACAAAAGAGATCCATGTGAAGCAGCTCGACTGGCCTTCTAGTAGTCATAATTCTGTTCACGGGATGACTTCCACCGAGTTGTTTTCCTCCTTGAAAAGCACTACAAAGTCTATCTTTGTCAAAGATAATATCTTTAACACCAAGAATATGATCACCTTTGATAAGCATGTCAAGATTACGCATACGAACATGTCCTAATCTTCTATGCCATAACCAACCTTTAGAAGATTTTGCAATAAGACATGTACGGGGTTTGGATCTTTTAGTGAAATCAGCAATGGATATATCACCTCCATGAAAAGCAATAAATACCATGTTATGGTTGTCACTATGAAACACCTGGCAGTCAACTTTCGTAAATAGCACATTGAAACCAAAGTCTGCTAGTCTAGATACGGCAAGAAGATTGTAGCCAAGGGATTAAACAAGCATGCCATTTTGAGTGGAACTACCATGAAATATGGTCACCTTACCGAGACCATGTACCTTACCCTTGGAGTTATCCCAAAAAGTCACATACCTTCCTGGTCCATGGTTCGGTGTGATCTTATGAAACATGTCTCTATCTCCGGTCATGTGATCGGTGCATCCAGTATCAAGTATCCACTCCTTCCATCCGGCCATGTAGTCTCTAAGGTTTGTCATAAGACTAAGGCTCCTCAGGGTCTTCGCATACTTAATGTCAAGCTCTCTATCTTCATTGTAGTAGCCATGCTCCCCACATTGTCATCGTTAGAGGGGATATCCTCGTCATAAGAATATAGAATTTCATCAGAATTTCGACTATGAAAATGTTCATGTTTATGCATGTGAATAGCTTCAACAATGATGTTATTTCTGGTAATGACATCTTCTTTAGCACGCATGAGGTCACGAAGCTCAAATAGACATTTATCAAAGTTAGGGTCATTGGGCTTCATCTTGTGCAAGGCAATAGATTTTTGGAAAATTATATCAAGATTTTTCAATGAGTAGTCGGGATATATTTTCTCCAAATCTTTCCACAAATTATAAGCACGTTCAAAGTTCTTCATTTGATTAAGTACATTTATTGGCAATGCTTCAATGATGAGATTAACAGTTTTAAGATTACCAAGCATATTAACTTCATCATCCTCAGAAGTATGTAAGGGATCAATGGGAGGCACATAGGGATATTCAACACACTTTCTCAAATAGAATTCATTATATATATCAAGCATTTCACCTTTACATTGTCTCTAATACTCCTCATTGAGAACATACAGTCTACAACTAAGATTCCCCAAACTAGACACATCCATGTTCCACCAATGGTGATTAAACCAAGGCTATGGAGACCAAAGCTAAGATACCAATTGTTGGATTACTCGAAGGGATGTATAGAGGGCGTGAATAGACTACTTGCATAAATTAAAACTTAGTCTTTTCCAAATTTGATTGTTGGCAGATTTTAGCAATTCTAACAAGTCTACTGCATCCTACACATGCTAGTCAACATATATGGGAGCGAAAAGTAAAGACATTGAACATGTATGTAAGGAGTAGAGTTTAGGAAGATCAAACACAAAGATGGACATGAAAATTTTTGGCGTGTTTCTGATAGGTGGTGCTATTGTACGTCCACGCTAGCGGAGACTTCAACCCACGAAGTGTAATGGCCACAAGAGTCCATGGACGGCTCCACTCACAAGGGGTCCATTAAGAAGCGTCCTTGTATATTCCACCATTGCTTACGTCCACGAAGGACAAGCCTCACTCCGGGTAGATCTTCACGAAGTAGGCGATCTCCTTTCCCTTACAAACTTCTTGGTTCAACTCCACAACATAATGTAGGAGGTGATAACACCCAAGATGCGATCCTATCCTTATTTTGGCACGAGGGCCTCGACAGGGATGGAAGCGCATCTCATTGTTTTGCAAGAATGGATATCGTTACAAGTACAAGTATAGAAGACATGAGTATATGGAATTGCCTTACACTCACCACAAGATACAAGATGAACAATACAACAATATATTCAGTCACCATGTAGAAGCGCAGGATCCGACTACGGACGAAATCAAATGATAAAAGAACGATGTCCATCCTTGTTATCCCGGGCTGCCGGCTTGGAACCCATCCTAGATTGACGACGAAGAAGAAGAAGAAACTCCAAATAGAACTGTCATTCAGCTCACGTCAAATTCTCACTTTACCTGTACCACCAACTGTTGTTGTAGTAATCTGTGAGCCACAAGGACTCAGCAATCTTATTTCCAAAGGTATCAAGACTATCCAAGCTTAATGGGTGAGGTATGGTTAAGTGGTGAGGCTGCATAAGCGACTAAGCATTTATTCGAGTGGCTAACTTACGAGTACAAGAATGAAAGGGGGATGATCTACACATGATGGGCATGACTAATGATGATAAAATGAATGATCATGAACACCTACTTACATCAAACATAACCCCACTGTGTTCTCTTCCGGATACCGAACTGATGGGAAGAGATAGCCACGGTTACCCACACAGTTGGCAAGTTTTAATTAAGTTTCCTTCAAGTTATCTAGAACCGGATGTTAAACAAAGTTTCCAAGTTTGCCACATAACCGCGGGCACGGCTTTCCGAAAGATTTAACCCTGCAGGGGTGGTCCAACTAGCCCATCACAAACTACCACACAGTGTGCCGGAATGTCCTCAACCATAGAAATACCGTGATATCCATGGGTTCCTAGTGAAAAACCTCAACCTCGAGATAGCCCAAAGTATCCTCGGAATCCCTCGCACAAGGCGCTCGAGAAAGGTAAAACAAGTCTAGCAAAGCCGCCCGACATGCCGACAATCCAAATAGGAGCCGCGTATCTCGCTCTCAGGGAACACTGGATGAGCTATGATTACCACGCCAAAACACCGAGTTGCCCCGGGGAGCGTTAACAAGCTGCTCTGTTTGGGGCCAACACCATATTGTGTTGAATTACTCCTTGGGTAGTGCTAACTCCCTATGCGGCAATTAATTATCAGTATTATTTTGTTGGGAAAATATAGTACCAATGTTGGGTCTTTCCAGACGAGTTTTATCCCAAAATGAAAGTCAAGGGGCTCCCCATAACAACCCCAAGCATGTCAGGAGCGCTCATTTATGGAACATAACACCAGTATCCAAAACTAAGGCAACAAAGATGGAAGAAAACACCAGGCTAGAGGGTCAAGCCTTCAACCTTTTACCAAGTATATAGGTGCATGAAATTCAGTAGCAATTATATGGTGATATAACAAGGAACCCATGTTTTCACATGGAAGCGACTGCACCTGCAACTAGCAATGCTATCAAAAGGCTGAGCAAGTGGTAACATAGCCAAATAATGGTCTTTTGGGTTGTGGAAAGGATAGAGGCTTTCCATTGCAATGTTGGGAGGCTGACATTTAAGTGGTAGGCAGCGAGACATAGTGAAAGAAACGAGACAACTAGAATGCTATGATAGTAATGCTATATAGGGAAATGGTCACCTTGCCTGTGATCCCGCTTGGAAGAAGAACGAATCCATGAAGAAAACAAACCAACGTAGTCGAACGAATCCTCACATTCCGACACGCCTGCGGCACTCCATCAAGAAGAAGCAATCTGGAACACGAATCAACACACGATATTCAACACAACATATGAATGACATGATGCGCAATCACATATGATGCATGTCCATTTATGTATGCATGCCATGGCAATGCACAACAATTACACATTAAATGAAGCTCAATATGCAACTCGTTGCATATTGACGAAACTCCATATTTGAATTATTTAGTTCACTCCCGTTTAGGTACACAACAATATTAAATATTGTTAAACATGGCAAGAGGTCAAAAATAAATAAAATACCTATCTAGGCATTTTAAATGAGGTTGGGAACAACATATAGCATTTCCGAAATGACCCCATATGTTAATTTTGAAATCTTTCCAGATCCGTACTAAAGACATTTTATATTTGTTAAACAACAAAATAAAGTGGAGCATGTGATTCTACATGTCATTCTAGTTGATTTGCATATATAGATCATCTCCAGTGGAGTTACAGTCTAAATGATACGAGCAACACAAGATCATATGACATGGATGGAAAATGCATCCAAAAATATTGATGTGGCTCGGACTCAAACCCAGTACTTCCTGACTACAATCCTGCTAGGATAACCAGTAGGAGTGCAGCCAATGTGTTCAATCTGCTTCCCAAATCTAACTGAACCAATGCCTAGAGCAAACCTGACTAAGAACAATAGAAATACAACAAAAGATAATATAGGGGAGGCTGGTATTCGAACCCCCGACCCCGTGGCTAATAATTTCGCTCGGCTGCCACTCGGGCTAGGTGGTAGGTCATGGCACAATTTGGCTTTGGCTCAAGAATAAATGACGGCAAGGCTGAGGCTCACCTTGCTAGATTGGGCCGGCTGGGGCTCTTGTGGTACACACACACGAGCTCAAGCTGGCCTCGCTCGGTCAACACGCAGGGGGGTGCAGTCGAGGCGCTAGTTCTGCACATGTGAGGAGAAGAGCATGGCGGCGCTGCTCGATGTGGTCAGCCAGGGGCGGCGCGTAGGCGCGGGACAGGGGTGAGCAGGCGGATGGAGCTCGGGGGTGCCACGGAGACCTACAGAACGAGATGGGGAGAGAGATGAGGAGAGATTAGAGAGAGAGGAGGAAGAGAAGAAAGGAGCAAGAGAAGAAAGGAGACAAGGCAGCGCACGGATACTGGCCTGGCAGCTCGCCGGTGTTGGGGCTCGCCGGACGACACCGGCGACGAGGCGCGAGTTCGGTCGAGGCACACGGCTAGGGGGCGGGGTTGATGCGGGGCTCAAGCGCGGCTCATGGGCGAGCGGCAGCGGCGATGGCCTAATCCAGGCCCGGGGCAGGCTCCAGATGGGCTTAGGCAGGCCCACGCAGGAGGAGGGAAATAGAGCAGCTGGGAGGAGGCTGGCTGTTGGCTGCGCATGGATTTCAAGAAGGGATTAGAGTTACGCCAATTTGGGTAGGGGGGGCTGTTTAAATAGGAAAAGGGTGCTAGGGTTAGCTATTTTTAGCCCGATTCGAGCCGTTCGATCGTGATCCAACGGCTCCGATCGTGGGGTTAGGTTAGGTGGGTTGTGGGTTGTGTGGAGTGGGATGAGCCAAGAAGACAGGGAAATGGAAGCCCGTGACACAAGTTTTAAAACACCGAAACGTCCGATAATAAACCAATGACGGTGCCGCTATGGTCGACCGTTCGGCTATTAGACAGATTCCCGTAGTGACAAAATTTGGCAGACGGGCTACCTACACTATAATAAGACCGCACGCAAAATTTCAACCCAATCCGAGAAAGTTTTATACATACTCTTAAGTACAATATTTTAATGATGTCGTGGGCTAGTGCGTGTGTGGTTGGTCTCAAAACGGTCACCGACAAAACGAGAGAACCGACAACTAATAATGGTTGCAAGTTTTGAAAACTAAAAGCAATGGAGTGCCGATGCAATGCGGATGATGCACATGATGCGATTGTGAATGCGACAAAAAAATAAATCACACGACGGCGATGGAATAAAAGGGGAACCTTTTGAAGCGTCGGTTCTGGGTTGTTACAATCTCCTACACTAACAAGAGATCTCGCCCCGAGATCTAAAAATGAAAATGGGAAGAGGAAGAGAAAGAGAAATAGGTAAAACTTAATCGCTTCTTGGACAAATGAGTTAAACCAACAATCCTTGTAGGCTCCAAAGAGACTAAGAATGATATGAAGAACAAGCAAGAATTCAAAACAAATTTTGGCAGCACTTCGGTAGGAAAGAGAGGCAAAATTTGATAAGATGGACAGATCCTGAAAAGATTTCACAAGACTCCGGTTAAATGGAAAAGCAAGGGAATAATAAGATCTTGACAAAACAAAAAATTATGGTTTGAAGAGAGGAATATCACAATGCCTCCGGAGTAAGGAATAGGAACTAGATCATTGAGAAGAACAGAACGGAGAAGAAAAGATAACTTCCACCACAATTGAATTGAAGAGCATCCTTACGAAGAAGGATTGAAAGGAGTTGTTGGAAAATCAACAACGAAAAGAAGAAACTTGTAGTGGACTAATGAAAACCATCTCAAATAATGAGGTGACAACCAGCCACTAGCGCATACAAATTAAGATTGCTTGGAAGCAATAAGATATGCAGAACTTCTTACACCAAGAGGATATATAGAGAACTTGTATCATGATAACCACCATAATAGCAACGATCCTTAGGAAATACTTTAGGTGAAATCCAATCCAAGATAACTCCAATTAAGAAATTATGGGTTGAAAATATCTCATGATTGAAGGAATTGGTGGGTTTAATTATCTCATGCTTGAAACAAATTCTCATTGAGACTCCTCCACTAACAAGAATGATATAACACCACCTCAAAGAATGATGGAGGAAGAATTGCACTTGGAAAGCAAGAGAAGAACACTTGAGCTCCTTCAACAAGAATCTTGAAGAACACCTTGAGAAAGGATTACATACTCAACGAACTACCATGGAGAACCACTTGAAGAACACCGAAATGAAAGGATGATCAAAAAATGAAGGTTGAAAAGGATAAGATTATGACCATGCAAAGATTTAGATGAAGCCTCTCAAAGAGATACTTGAGAAAACTTGGAACTCCCGAAAGAAAAGATGGAGTAGATGGAATAAAGAATTTGATATCATGAACAACTCCAGAAGAAAGATTGAAATCACTTGATGAAACAAGAATAAGAATTATGTTATGCTTATACTTCATCAATTTAAATTGATGACAAGCAATGGATTTAGCATATCACTTATTCCTCATGAAAAGATTGGAGAGAGAGAGAGTTAGAGCACAAACTTGAAGAAGTTTTGGAAGAAACATCGGGAGGAATTTGGAATGAAATAGGATAACACAAATGAACTAGGCTACATGAGGACAAAGAGAGCATGATTGGATTAGAGAATACTTGAACAAGCCACCGGTAGGAATTCACAAATGAATGACGATACCAAGAATGAATGGAGATACATGAGAATGAAGAGACTATGATCCTCCTAACAGAAAACTTGAATGAGGCACCGGAATAATTGAGACACAAACGAAGAGACAACAGTTGAGAAGAATTTGAGAATGAAAGGTGAAAGATGAGAATGAAGAAATCTTCTGAAATGATGGCCTTCGGAGGATCGAGAAATGAAAACAACTCTGAGATGCACCGGATAGATATGGAAGGAATAACTCATGAACGAAAACAATTTGAAAGATAGAAATAAGCTAAGAATACAAATCTTCAAAAGAATGGACAAACATTTAAGAGAAACACTTCTTCGGTCTTCCAAGCTGAGAATGATGACAAGAAACAACACCATGAATCACTGAGACACTCCGAAATAATGAATGAGGAAAAGGTTGAGCCAACAATGAAAATTAATTTTAAAAAATGATCTTGAGGAAGGATTATAACCGATGAAAATCATTCTTACGTCACATTTGAAAAGAACTTGAGACCTCCAAAAAAGATTAGAAAAGCGAGGAAAGATCGTGGAAAAACCTGTGGGTCGTGTACCTACTTAAAAGAAACCACCATTGAAAAGATTTCTTAGGAACAGAGATTGCACCGGTACAAATGAGAATTTTGTGATGAGAGACCCTCGAAATAATTGAAAGGATTTGAATGGAAACACGAATAATCTGAGATTCATTCAACACTCCGAATAGAATAGAGAGGGATGAATAAATAAGAGAGGCTTGGGTGAGAATCTCCAACACAAGGAATCATTTAACAAATGAAAAGGACATCATGAACACCTAAGCTTGAATTGGTCCATCGAGGAAGAAAACAAGAATGAAGAATGATGAAGTCGAGTTCTTGAGAATCTTCACAATGAATCACCGGATACATTAAGGTGGAAAAGAGAGCTAAAGCACTAAAGAAAAGAAAGGCATTTGGATGATAATTGAATCACTGAAGAAAAGGGCGGGAGGGCGGGAAGAAACAATGACAACTTGGGACAGATGACACAAACTCCAGAAAAAAAATATGAGGATTGATCTTGCAAATATTTGAGATGATTGAATTAACTTAAAGAGAAGCACTTTGGTTGGAAAGAATTGGTATGATGACTCCGATTTGAAAAGCATTGGTAAGACAATTTGATTGAGCAAAATAATTAGGACTCTCATAGAAATATGAGAACACCACTTCAGAAAGATATGAAATCACCACTTGACATCGAAGCAACTCGAATTACCATACTCCAACAAAACAAAGGTTGAGGCTTATAAATTAAGCCGAAAACAAATATATGACAAACATTCCGTTAGATATTTTCGTTGTAAGGTTCACACGAGATCGATCGTACATTGGATTTTCATATTGAAATGATGCTTGAATATGCTCCCTAGGCGTAGCAAAGTAAAAGTCTTGACGGAGCATATGTGATGACATATATCGAGACTATACTCTATAAGTGAACAAACGAATCCACTACATGTCGAATCCCAACCTAACATCATGCATCTGTTGGAAGATATCCTAGGTAACTACTTGAATTCCCACCTAAGAACTTCTGAAATTTTCTGGTCATGTAGTTGGGTCCACGGATAAAAGGAGTAAAATCCATCAATCAACTCCTAGCAATAACACTACCCGTTAAGTGTATCACATCCATCAACACATAACAAGATATCTCGGAAACTCATCTACTTAGGACCCACGTAATCACAACAATACCAAGTATGGCAGTACATCGGGACGCTATCCACCAGTACTAGGGATGCCAGACTCCTCTCGCCACTACTAGTATTGAAGCAATTTTGAACATCCTTCATCCCGAGATACTAAGGAAACTGGACGATAATGATGTGCTCAAGAATCCCCTCGAGCTCAACTCCCAGGAAGAAATCAGTTCAGACAGGAGGCACCAAGTCAGAACTCTGTCAAATCGACATCATATAGATTCCAAAAATATTCGCGTGATCCTATATTTTTAAGCAAGAAGAGGAGTAGAATTAAAATTCCTACGTTAATATTACTCGCTAGAGCATAGAAGAGGAGAAAAAATAATCCTACTCTCCGATATATAACTAGCTCAAAGTAGTTTTTCACTACACTCGACTCGACCAAGTTCGATCAAACAAAGGGGCTCCTAGGTTGGTACTGCTCTGATACCAAATTGTAACACCCAAGATGCGATCCTATCCTTATTTTGGCATGAGGGCCTCGATGGGGATAGAAGCGCATCTTGTTGTTTCAAGAATGGATGTCGTTACAAGTACATTTACAGAAGAGATGGGTATATGGAATTGCCTTACATTCGCCACAAGCTACAGAATGAATAATACAACAATATATTCAATCACATGTACAAGAGCAGGGTCCGACTACGCACGAAATCAAACGATAAAAGAGCGACGTCCATCCTTGCTATCCCAGGCCGCCAGCCTAAAGCCCATCCTAGATCGATGGAGAAGAAGAAGACTATGTGGACCCTGACCTGTAGGTTGAGATAGCCGAATGCACGTGTGCAGTGATCCTAGAGATCAATGCTCACTGAACACACAGATACTGAATAACACGAGCCTTACATCCATAATTAATGTCGGATACACATAGGGCCATTATGGCCAAGTCATTACATATATACGGCTTATCAAACCGACACAATAACATACTACTAGCTGCGGATAACTTGGTAGATAACCTGAACCCATGACATCTGCCTTAACCTACACGCATTCTGACTGGGAATCGTCCTAGATCGGGGATCCGTCTCCGACAACGAACTCTTCTCCGTACTCCATTCTTCCATGCCTGGCCAATTAAATAACAGGTGGCAAGCCAATGAGTACATTGAATGTACTCTCAAGCAACCCATGATGCGGACAATGCAGAATGAAGCATGATATAATTATTGACTACAACCTTTGTGGAAAGCAAGGTTTTCCTTAAAAGAAGTAACATGGTCAAGTACTTGTATGGCTATGCATCATAGGGTAAATGGCAACCACATGAGCAGGTTACAAATATCAACATTTATTTTGAGGGTTGAATGCCTCATATTCAGCCTCTATGCCAAGTCATCGGACTTGATCCAAGTAACCTCATCCTCGTGTAACACCTTTAATACGCACACACACTTGGTTTATGCGGAAACCACTAGACGTAGTTTAAGCAACACCACCCAACTGTCCTTAACCATGGACATGGCTATTCGAATATTTTTACACTCTACAGAGGTTGTGCATTGTACCCACCAGATTCGAGAAACTTCCGTGTCATCCACGACTCGCAGTATTTTTCATAGCCGAGGTAAGTACCCAATCACTGCAGATTCCACTCGATTGGTACCCAGCCCACATGATGTATATCTTACGAGCCCCGACTCTAGATCATATCATCCATGCGGGACCAATGGTGTGCCCGGAACCTGTAAATACAGCATAGTCATCCTACCTAGCACGACCCCGTCCCGAGAGTGACCATGTCACTCCCGTCACTAGTAATGTGGGATCTTTGCTAGCTCCAACGAAAGTAATCAACAAAGCCTCGTCCCATAAGGGGTATCGTGGTTGCACATGTAAGGTTGGGACAGTCGACCAATCTTAAATATGATCCCATTTCCGAAACTACACACACAAAAACCTTTCTTGGTACACCACTTATTTCTCAAGTGGTCGTCCATCTCAACACCTTCACCCTTGAGCACTAGGGGCTACCGGAGGGGTTTTCATAAAGTTTTTGAAATTACCTCTGTGTTACCATCACCAAGCATATGCTCATCCTATGCATAGCACTACTATCTACTTATCAGCTTTTATCAGCATGACCCTCATAGATGGTAGGGTCATGCTTCTTCTGCAAGTAATCTCGAAAATCCATCGGAAACACCCTATCGAGGGTTTTACCGAATCCATCATGACTATATGCATCGAAATGAAATATCAAACATGGCATTCATACAATATATTTTTCAGACATGGTCAAAGGGCAGCTTGCCTTGGTCAGCAAAGTCTCCTCGGTCTTCAAGGTCTTTGGGTCCAAGTCCTTCGTCAAGCACGTGATCTACCATCGCGATGTTAATATAAATAATAATAATCACAGCAAAAACAAGGCACACAATCCATTTCTAAAATGTTACCCTATTCTGTACAATACCAATTTCATTCTAAACATATTTGTTTCTGACTTTGGAGTGGAAAAGATTTTAAAAACCTTTTAAACAAAGGTTGAAATAGCTTTAAACTAGGTTTTAAAATAAACCTATACACAAATGTTTCTGTAAAAATTACAGAAATAGTTTTATTATATTTTCTACATTTAATAAAGAATTATGGTGGAAAATTTATTTGAGTTGGAAATATTAATAACCGTGTGGAATTTAAATAAATATATCCTAAAAGGAAAAGGAAAAAAGCCAAGTGGCCAGGCCTGAGCCAACCAACACATGGGCTAGCCCAACTGGCCGGCCAGCAACCACCCCAGGCGCCCGCGCCATCACGTTTAAACCTGACGCGCGGGGCGGTGCGGCCAGTGACTGCGAGGGGGAGAGGAGAGAGAGAGGGAGACGCTGACAGGTGGGCACCCCTGTCAGGTCGTCTTCTACCTCGAGACAGACAGGGGGAGGTGCTCACCAGTGGCAGCACAGGTCATGGTGAGGAAAGGCGAGTGCAGGAATGGGTTCCCTGCACTCTCGTCGTTTGGGTGGTGGTCGAGGGAGAGCTTGAGGTGGTTGGAATCGCCGGCGACAAGCTGGTTGTGGCAGAGGCTTTCGGGAGATGGACGGTGATGACATTCAGAGAGTGGAAACGGGCGGGGAAGTGGTGGAGACGATGCACGAGTGGACTGCAGTCAGAATGGGAGCCAAAGGAGCGCCGGAGCAGGCCGGTGTCCCAAGATCGACTAAGCTTCGAAGCGGCGGTGCCTCGGTCGATATCGAGCACTGGTGCTCGGATAGCTCGATTGGAGTTGGGAGGGAGGAAATTGGATATATAGGAGCTCCACGATCCACCGAATGGTGGTGCGCCGGTGAGGTTGTTGCAACTGCGTGGGAGGAAGAGAGCTCCTGGGGTGCGTCTAGGGTCTTCGTGTGCGATGCCTACGCGAGCTGAGAGGGTCAAAGGGGAGTGAGCCGAATCTTTGACGCGTCACGGTGGTGTTCCCGGACGGAAGGGCTCGGGCACGCGCGGGCACGCATCGCTAAGACAATGAAAAGGGGGAGGAGAGGGGCTTGTGTCATGCTTGAGTCGGCTGTTGATGCAAGAGCTTTTGGGCTGGCTGTGGGGGCGAGGCCTGGCCGGGATGGCCTCCCTCGATGCATGTGCGCCCTATCGGGCGTTCTAGAGCGCCATTTTGGCATGCCATGGCATGCTGGCGCGCTCTGGCGCGTCTAGAGCGTGTTTGGTAGGACATGGGGGGGGGTTATGGAGATGCCCTCTAGAGGCTTTGGCGCTGAGGGAATAGTGTTGGCCAAAGGGAGGAGTGAAGAACAGATGCTTCCAGGGTGCATTAAGAGTGAAGATTGAAGATTTTATCTTGCTCCACTTTAGGCTGGAGCTAGAGCTCTTGGCTGCAAGAGCTTAGGAGTGAAGGAGTGGGGTACAAGGGGTGTTTGTTGGTGATTTACAAAATCAGCACACGGTGTTTGATGCTAGTCTGGAGAGGTTAATCTTCTCCAAATGCAGTGAAATTTAACATGACTCGATGAGGGATAGAAATAAAAGGGTTTACCAAGTTTGAGCTCATTTGAGCTAGTTTGACAATGTAGACTTGGAAAAGCCCAAAAGTAGGCAGAATCACCAAGTGTGGTTAAATCAACACCCACAAATTCAAAACTTGGCATGCCCTCCTCATTTGTAGTTTTGAACACTCATGCAAAGTTTGAAATCAAATGGACAAACTTGGCAATGTAGAGTTCTTCCAACTTGGTTATGGACAGAAAGGTTTTCTGGATTATTTGGTGAACCAAACCATCTTCTATGGAGATGAAACATGGCAATGTCATCACATATAATATGTGGGACATGCTAGAATTTTCTTGGAATTTATTGAGAATATTTCCTTTGGAAATATTTCAAAAGGTCAGAATTGACAAGAATGGTTTTCAAGAGATTAGCCCAATATTTTGAACATGACCATGGGTTGAAACTCATATATGTGGAAAATATATGTCCTTTGAGTCTCCCTATTTTTTCTCAGAATTTTCTAAGGTAGGAAAATGATTTTCCCTTATGAAATACCATTCCTGGCCTCAAAAAAAGTCACTTACTAATATATGAAAATAACTTTAAAAATAATTATTTAGGGTTTTGAGAAGTTACTTTAATAATGGAAACAAGTGGAAACCTTTGGGACCAAATATCTCCCTTGGATTAGGGACTTGTAGAACAAATCCCAATCCACGGGTTTTGCAGATTAAAAATAAGAAAATGGGTTTTTGTTGGATTAATATTTTATATAAAAAATTGGTTTCTGGTGCTATACCCATGGCATGACCATAGGGCAGGGGTTTGGGGTCAAGGTGCAAGTTTCTTAGAGGAAAAGTTGTTTTAGTGAGCTACTAACAAGCACACACACACAAGCAATGACAATCAAGACAATCGTAGCACTTACTTAAAAAGATTTTATTGACTCCAAAATTTTGAAAAGAAAAACAGTAGTGACGAGGTGGTACAACCACAGGGTGTGCCAGACCTATCCCCCTTACAAGAATCTCGTCCACGAGATTCCCAAGCTAAGCGCTAAAAAGGTACGGAAACTCATACCTAAGGTAGTATTCGCGTTCCCATGTTGCTTATGCCTCGGTGTGGTTGCTCCATTGGACCTTGAACTACTTGATGGTGCGGCTTCAGGTATGATGTTCGGCTTCATCCAGGCTGCGGATCGGTCTTTTGCGATAAGTAAGGTCTAGCTGAAGGTCGATGACTTGATGATCGATGTCCTTGTAGAGATCTGGGCGGTTGGGAGCTTGGAGGCACTTTCGGAGTTGTGACACGTGGAAGACGTTGTGCACACCCGAAAGTTCAGGTGGTAGTTCCTGCTGGTAAGCTACTTCTCCTCGTTCTCTGGGTCCAATGTATCTGGGAGCAAGCTTCCCCTTGCATGGAAGCGCTTCGTCCCATTGAGAGATGTCACGCGGAGATACATGTGGTCACCTCGGTTGAGTTCGTCTTATCAGCGGTGGGTATCCGCGTAGCTCTTCTCTCGTAATTGGCAGTTTCCAAACATTCCCTGACAAGCTGACCTTGCTCTTCGGCTTCGCGGAGGATGTTTGGCCCAATAACTAGTCCTTCCCCAGTCTCGGAACAATTGAGGGGCGTGCGGCACTTGCGTCCGTACAGTACCTCAAATGGTGTCATCTAGAGACTGGAATGATAGCTATTGTTATACGAGGACTCAGTGAAGGGCAGACAGTCTTCCCATTTGGTTCTATATGCCAAGACACAAGTGCAGAGCATATCATCAAGTATCTGATTTACTCGTTTCGTCTGCCCGCTGCTCTGCGGGTGGAAGGCGGTGTTGAAGGAGAGCCTGGTCCCCAAGGCCTCTTAGAACTTCTTCCAGAATCTTGAGGTGAATTGTGTGCCTTAGTTAGACACAATCTCTTTCGGAACCCCATCAAGACTCATGATACGGTGGATGTAGAGATTGGCCAGTTGGCTACCATCATGCGTGGTACTGACACGGATGAAGTGGGCCACCTTGGTGAGGTGGTCGACGATGACCCATATGGAGTCGTGCCCTTTGCCTGACTTGGGCACACCCGTGATGAAATCCATACCGACTTTATCCCACTTCCATTCAGGCACTTGGAGAGGTGATGCGCAGCCTTGACGCTCTGACATATGTAGCATTTGTCGACGTACGAAGCTATTTCCCTCTTCATGCCATGCCACCAGAATGTTTCCTTGAGGTCTTGGTACATCTTGGTTCCTCCAGGGTGAATGGAATATGGAGTGTCATGTGCTTCTTGCAAGATCAGATTCTTGAGCTCAGCTTTATTGGGTACGTAGATGTGATTCCCAAGCCATACAACTCCTTGCTTATACACTGGGAATCATGGGGCCTTGTGTTCCTTGATCTTCCTCTTGATACCCTCAATGCTCTCATGTCCCTTCTGGGCTTCCTTGATGTCGTACATTAGGATAGGCTTCACCTCGAGGTTCTCTAGGAAACCTGGTTCCACTAGCTCCAACCCGAAGCTCTCAAGTTCTCTTTATAAGGCAGGTAGCCTTTCCTTGATTGCCGCATACAGGGTACTGGTTTTCCGGCTCAAGGCGTCTGATACCACATTGGCCTTTCTAGGGTGGTATTGAATACTGAGGTCATAATCTTTGATTAATTCCAACCATCTTCGCTGCCTCATATTTAATTCCTTCTAAGTGAAAATATACTTCAAACTCTTGTGGTCAGTGTATATCTCACATCTCTTTCCCAGAAGGTAGTGCCGCCACATCTTTAAGGCATGATCCACTGTCGCCATCTCGAGGTCGTGAGTGGCGTAGTTCTCCTCATGAGGGCGTAGCTTCTGTGACAGATAAGCCACGATTCTACCGTCTTGCATCAGGACACCACAGATCCATGTCCTTGATGCATCGTAGTATATCACAAACTCCTTATTAATATCAGTAGTGGCCAATACTGGGGCGGTTGTCAACCTCTTCTTCAGTTCTTGGAATCTCTCATCGCACTTATGCGTCCATTCAAACTTCTTGCCCTTCTTCAAGAATTGAGTCATTGGTCGGGCGCTGCTGGAATACCCTTCTACGAACTTGCGGTAATATCCCGCGAGTCCGAGGAAGCTACCAACTTCCTTAACATCGATGGTTCAACTCCACTTTGCTACTATAGTATTTTTGGTGGGGTCGACTGTCAACCCATCTGTCGTCATGGTATGACCCAAGAATCCAACTTCGTGTAGCCTAAATTCGCATTTGCTAAACTTGGCCTAGAGTTGGTGCTCTTGAAGTGTTTCTAATACCATCCTCAAGTGTTGTTCATATTCTTCTTTGGATTTGTTGAAGATGAGTATGTCGTCGATGAAGACAACAACAAACTTGTCCAGGTACTCCATGAAGACCTTGTTGATGAGATACATGAAGTAGGCTGGGGCATTGGTCAACCCAAATGACATGACCGTGCCTTCATACAGGCCGTACCTGGTAACGAATGTCGTCTTGGGTATGTCTTCGGGCTGGATTTTTAGTTGGTGGTACCCAAACCTGAGATCGATCTTGGAGAATACCTTGGCACCATTCAACTGATCGAATAGATCTTCAATCTTGGGGAGCGGGTACTTGTTCTTTATTGTGAGTGACCTCATTAAGGGAACGAAAGTCGACACAGAGCCTGATAGTCCCACACTTCTTGGACACGAATAGAACAGCTGATCCCCAAGGAAAGGCACTAGGGCGAATAAATCCCTTCCTGAGCTGCTCGACCAGTTGCTTCTTCAACTCTGCCAGTTCCTCTGATCCCATCCTATATGGCTTCTTATAGATAGGTCTAGATCCGGGCATGAGCTCAATGATGAACTCGATGTATCGGCCGGGAGGCATCCCGGGCAGTTCATCAGGAAAGACATCTGGGTACTCGTATACCACCGGCACTTGATCCAACTTGATCCCCGTAAGGAAGTTAACCTGAGGGGCTCGGGTGGAGGCAGGTTCGGAAAGAAACTTGACTTTGACTCCTTGATCACTGGTCATGGTGATGGATCTCTTGGCACAGTCCAATATGCGCTGGTGCTTGGCTAACCAATCCATACCAAGGATCACGTCCAAGCCTTGCAACTTAAGGACGATAAGGTCTGCTACGAAGTATACCCCGTTAATATTGACTCCAACTCCCCTACATCCTATGTTGGTCCTTAATACTGCACCCGATGTTTGTACTGCCATTTGACCATTTAGGAATGTAGGTTTCGAGCCACTCTTCATCGCAAACTTTTGAGTGACAAAATAATGTGACACACCACGATCGAACAATACAATTACTCAAGTTGAGTTGACGAGGAACGTACCCAGTATGCAGTCTGGGTCTTCCTGGGCTTCCTCTGAGGAGATGTGATTCATGTGTCCCCTGATGTTCTAGTGCTGGTTGCGGGGATCTTGGTTCCTGTTTGGTGCTCCATGCCCTTGTCCTTGATTTGGCGCATTGGGCCGTGGTGCATCGGGCTTCTTAGTGGGGAACTCTATCGAGTAGTCCCTAGGCTGGCCACACCCAAAGCAGGTGACCTGCCCGGGATTGTTGGGCTTGCCCCCACTGTGGTTAATGGGAGGGTTGTATGCCGGCTTGGGGTTGGCATATGGCTAAGGATGGAAGCTTGGTCGCGGTGCAGGAGCCTTGTAGTGCTGGTGCTGATAGTTAGGCCTTGCCGGGGCAGACTAACACGGACGAGCCTTCTGTTCACAAGAACCACGGTTGCTAATCACCTTGCGCTTGCGAGTGTCTTCCATACCACGATGCTTGTCTTCAAGAATGAGAGTCTTGTTCACCACATCACACAAGGTCTGACAGTCATAGATAAAAAGTTGCTATTGTAGCGATTGCTGAAGTCCTTCCATGAAACGTTCCACTGTTGTGGCCTCAATGCTGACATCATCAGGTGGATACCTTGATAAGAGGTTAAACTTCTACAGGTATTCCTTGACTGAGCCACTGCCTTGCTTCAGTGCACGGAACTCCCGGTTCTCGATAGCCATCATCCCAGGGGGAATGTGGGCAGCACAGAATCCTTCCTTGAAGGTAGTCCAGGTGATAACACACTCGCCTTGCATGATCTTGAATCCGTCCCACCAAGCCCTGGAGGTGCCCCCGAGACAGTGAGTGGCATACAGAACCTTCTCACGGTCTTCGGTGCAGTTAACCAGAGCGAGGAGGTCCTCCATGGTGCGGATCCAGTCGTTGGCATCCAGAAGCTCGGTTGTCTCAATGAAAATCGAGGGTGTGGTCCTCATGAATTCCGACAAACTAGAGCGACCATTGCCATTCCCGCCCTACTGCAGGTTGTTCATCAGGACATGTGCTATCTGCTGGATAGTGGCATTGTTGGCTTGATGTTCCTCTCGGAGATCTTGAAGGAACTGAGCCATGGTCAGGTTCTCCGGAGGAGGTGGTGGCGGGGGAATGTCGCCATGTGGCTACTCTTGGTGAGCTCCAGCTTGAGTAGTCTCACCGGCTCCTGGGTGCTGTCTAGACTCGCCAGGGTGGTCAAAGGTACTGGCGCGGTTAGCAGTCACCATCCTGTTTGGAGCAGCCAACTTAATATACTCGAATGGACGAGTGAGTAGCATATGGGAGAAATGCTCCTATATACGGGGGAGTTGGTATGGTGCAAGTGCGTCAAACATAAGGGTCGAAAGACCCATTGTAACTTCATTAAGTAAGATAGGTGATTTAGTCGTTTACATGCTGCCTAAGGCAAAGCGTGGCTTGCATCAAGACACAAACATAAAAGCATGCAACAAGCACTCATGGTTTCATGTGAACCATTACACGGACTCGACTTCGCATGGGAATTCCTAACTTGCCCTACTCTAGGTCCTTGTACTCAAGTAATAGAATGCTCGGTCTCGTACTCACGCTCCTCTGGGTCTTCCTCGTGGTCATCATCTGTGCAGGCATCATCTCTCGTCGAGGGTGTGGAGGAACGAGAAGGTATATCTCGATGATGCTTCATAAGTGGGATGGTGAAGAGGGCTCTATACTCTTCGGCACTCATGCAACGACTCCGAATGGGGGTGACCCTAAGTCGTTGTACTCCTCTGTACGCGACAGCAGGCTGTCCTTTGGGTTCTCCATCCTTCTTGATCCTGCTCATCTTCATCTTCTCTTGGCGGAGTAGTTCGTGGACATGATGGAGTTCTTAGCGAACCTTCATTGACTCCTTGATCTGGTTATGAGCCAGACTACCGGCATAGAGGCTGAAGTACGTCTGGAACCTGAGCGGAATTCCTTTTTGGGGGATGGGGTTAATGTCCAACTTCCGCCAACCTCATCCTTAACAAAAGTAAAGTGATGGGTAGCCGGTTCGTCAGCCATCTCAGGAAGGATGTCGCAAAGGTGTATAAGCCCCTTTCACACTGCCGTCTCAAATGCCAACACCGGAGTCTCCTTTTGTGGCCCTTCAAAGAACCAACTGGTCGGAGAGTCGTTTGCCTTCACGACCACATCCACGTGGCACTCCTTTGTGGTGGCATTGACCCAGTGCTCGTGGTAGAGGTAGACTTGTGATCGGCGCACTCGGTACTTCTCCAGGCTATCCTCCAGAAGTAGGGGAAAGCCGGACTCCAGGAGGGTCTCGGGTACGACGTACATCTACAAGGTATTGGGAGAGTGTCACTAAAGAGGGTCTGAATGGTATATGAAGTGGTAGGTATGTATAAAACCCTATGTGTAATGGTTGGGTGTATTATCCGTCACGTATAACGTCCATGATACCTAAGGCTTCCTACAGTCAGGATGGCTCTAATACCAGCGTTATGGGGACCCCGACTTGTAGGTCGAGATCGCCGAATGCACGTGTATAGTGATCCCAGAGATGAATGCTCACTGAACACACACATACAGAATAAGAAGGGTCTTACATCCATAATTAATGTCTAATACAAATAGGGCCATTATGGCCAAGTCATTACATAAATACGGCTTATCAAGCCGACACAACAACATACTACTAGCCGCGGATAACTTGGTAGATAACGTGAACCCATGCCATCTTCCTTAACCTACAGGCATTCTTACTCGGAAGTGTCCTAGATCGCGGATCCGTCTCCGACGACGAACTTTTCTCCGTACTCCGGTTCTTCCATGCGTGGCCAATTAAATAACCAGTGGCAAGCCAATGAGTACATTGAATGTACTCGCAAGCAACCCATGATGCGGACAATGCATAATGAAGCATGATATAATTATTGACTACATCCTTTGCGGAAAGCAAGTTTTTCCTTAAATGCAGTAACATGGTCAGGTACTTGTATAGTTAAGCATCATAGGGTAAATGGTAACCAGAAGAACAGATTACAAATATCAACATTTATTCCGAGGGCTGAACGCCTCGTGTTCCGCCTCTATGCCAAGTCACCAGACTTGATCCAAGTAACCTCATCCTCGTGTACCACCTTTAATACACACGCACACTTGGTTTATGCGGAAACCACTAGACGTAGTTTAAGCAACACCATTGAACTGTCCTTAACCGTGGACACGGCTATTCGAATAGTTTTACACTCTCCAGAGGTTGTGCACTGCACCCATGAGATTCAGGAAACTTTCGTGTCATCCACGACTCACGTTATTTGTCATACCCGAGGTAAGTACCCGATCAATGCCTTTCTCCTGGCGACACTAGACAAAGAGTCCACTCGATTGGTACCCAGCCCACATGATGTACATCTTACGAGCCCCAACTCTAGATCGTATCATCCATGCAGGGACCAACAGTGTGCCCGGAACCTGTAAAAACAGCATCGTCGTCCTACGTGGCACGACCCCGTCCCGAGAGTGACCATGTAACACCCGTCACTAGTAATGCGGGCTCTTTGCTAGCACCGACCAAAGTAATCAAATAAGCCCCGTCCCATAAGGGGTATCGTGGATGCACATGTAAAGTTGGCACGGTCAAGAAATCTTAAATCTAATCCCGTTCTGAAACCACACACACAAAAACCTTTCTTGGTACACCACTTCTTTCTCAAGTGGTCATCCATCGCAACACCTTCACCCTCGGCACTAGGGTCTCCCGACGGGATTTTCGTAAAGTTTTTGAAATTACCTTTGTGTTACCATCACCATGAATATGCTATCTGTAGCACTACTATCTACTTATCATCTTTTATCCGCGTGACCCTCATAGATGATAGGGTCATGCTTCTTATGCAAGTAATATCGAAAAGCCATCAAAAACACCCTACCCAGGGTTTTACCGAATCCATCATGAATATATGCATCGGAATGAAATATTAAACATACCATGCATAAAATATTTTTTCAAACATGGTCAACGGGCAGCTTGCCTTGGTTAGCAAAGTCTCCCGGGGCTCTTCGGGTCCAAGTCCTTCGTCAATCACGTGATGTATCGTCGTGATGATAATATAAAAGAATAGGAATCACAGCAAAAACAAGGCACACAATCCATTTCTAAAATGTTACCCTATTATGTAAAATTCCAATTTCATTTCTAAAAATATTTGTTTCTAACTTTGGAGTGGAAAAGATTTTAAAAACCTTTTTAACATAGGCTGAAATAGCTTTAAACTAGGTTGTAGAATAAACCTATACACAAAAGTTTCTATAAAAATTACAGAAATTGTTTTATTAAATTCTTTATATTTAAACAAGAATTATGGTGGAAAAATTATTTGAATTGGCAGTATTAATAACCTTGTGGAATTTAACTAAATAAATCCTAAAAGAAAAAGTAAAAAAGGCCAAGTGGCCTGGCCTGAGCCAACCAAAAACTCGGCTAGCCCAATTGGTCGTCCACCTAACCAGCCTAGGCGCGCGCGCCGTCACGTTTAAATCTCCCGCCCGGGGCTTGCAGCCAGTGAATTTGAGGGGGAGAGGAGAGAGAGGGAGACGCTGGCAAGTGGGGCGCCCCTCTCAGGTCGTCTTCTACCTCGAGACACAGAGGGGAGGTGCTCACCGGGGGCAGTACAGGTGACGGCGAGGAAGGCGAGTGTAGGAATGGATTCCCTGCACTCCTGTTGTTTGGGTGGTGGTTGAGGGAGAGCTTGAGGTGGTTGGAATCGCCGGCGATGAGATGGCCGCGGTGGAGGCTTTCGGGAGATGGATGGCGACGACGTTCACGGAGTGGAAATGATTGGGGAAGTGGTGGAGACGATGCAGGAGTCGACTGCAATCAGAATGGTAGCCAAAGGAGCGCTGAAGCAGGCCTCTGTCCCGAGATCGACTGAGCTCCGACACGGCGGCGTCTTGGTCAATCTCGAGCAGTGCTGCTCAGATAGCTCGATTGGAGTGGGCAAGGTTGGAGGTGTGGCGAGGCTCGATTGGAGTGGGCAAGGTTGGAGGTGTGGCGAGGCTGAAGGTGGTCAAAGAAGAGTCGGGGGAGGCTTATATATAGGAGCTCCACGGTCCACAGAATGCCGGTGCACCGACGAGGTTGTTGCAACGACATCGGTGAAAGAGAGGCTCCTGGGGTACGTTTGGGGTCTTCGTGGGCGATGCCTACGCGAGCTGAGAGGGTTAAAGGGGGTGAGCCGCATCTTTGATGCGTCGCGGTGGCATTCCCGGACTGCCGGGCTCGTGGGGCGCGAGCACGCGTCGCCAGGGCTGGGAAAAGGGGAGGAGAGGGGCCCTGTGTCGTGCTAGAACCGGAAGTTGATGCACGAGCTTTTGGGCAGGCTGTGGGGCAAGGCTGGCCGAGGCTGGCCTCCCTCGATGCACGTGTGCTCTGTGGCGCGTCCAGAGCACCATTTTTCCATGCCCTGGCATGCGGGCACGCTCTCGTGCATCGAGAGCGTGTCTGGTAGCACATGGGGGTTATATAGATGCCCCCTGGAGGCCTTGGCATCGAGGGAATAGTGCTGGTCAAAGGGAGGAGTGAAGAACAAATACTGCCAGGGTGCATTAAGAGTGAAGACTGAAGATTTTGTTTTGCTCCACTTTGAGATGGAGCTAAACCTCTCGGCTGCAGGTGTGGGGTAACACTGGTAACTTGTGCTGGAGATTAGGAGATTAGGAGTGGGGTATAAGGGGTGTTTGTGGCTGATTTACAAAATTAGCACAAGGTGTTTGATGCTGGTTTGGAGAGGTTAACCTTCTCCGAATGCAGTGAAACTTAACGGGACTGGATGAAGGATAGAAATAACAGAGTTTACCAAGTTTGAGCTCATTTGAGCTAGTTTGACAATGTAGACTTGGAAACCCATAAAAATAGGCATAATCACAATCTTGTGGGCAAGTGTGATTAAATAAACACCCACAAATGGAAAACTTGGCATGCCCTCTTCATTTGGGGTTTTAAACACTCCTGCAAAGTTTGAGATGAAATGGACAAACTTGGCAATGTAGAGTTGTTCCAGCTTGGTTCTCGACAGGAAGGTTTTCTGGATTATTTGGTGAACCAAATCATCTTGGATGGATATGAAACTTAGTATTGTCATCACATGTAATATGTGGGACATGTTGGAATTTATTGAGAATATTTCCTGTGGAAATATTTCAAAAGGTCAAAATAGACAAGAATGGTTTTCAAGAGATTAGTCCAATATTTTTAACATGACCATGGTTTAAAACTCACATATATGGAAAATATATTTCCTTTGAGTCTCCCTAATTTTTCTCAGAATTTTCAAAGGCAGGAAAATAATTTTCCCTTGTGAAATACCATTTCTGGCCTTGGAAAAAGTCAGTTAAGTAATGTAGGAAAATAACTTTAAAAATAATTATTTTAGGGTTTTGAGAAGTTACTTTAATAGTTGAAATAAGTGGAAACCTTTGGGACCGAATATCTCCCTTAGATTAAGGACTTGTAGAACAAATCCCTATCCAGGGGTTTTGGAGACAAAAAATAGGAAAAAGGGATTTTTTTTGGATTAATATTTTTTAAAAATTGTTTCTCGTGCTATACCCATGGCATGACCATAGGGCAAGGGTTTGGGGTCAAGGTGCAATTTTCTTAGAGGAAAAGTCGTTTTAGTGAGCTACTCACAGGCACACACACAAGCAGTGACAATCAAGACAATCATAGCACTTACTTAAAAAGTTTTTATTGGCTCCAAATTTTTGGGAAGAAAAACAATAATGAGAAGGTGTTACAAATACAGGGTGTGACAAAGAAGAGGAAACTCCAAATAGAACAATCATCGCGCTCAGGTCAAAGTATCTCTTTACCTGTACTTGCAACTGTTGTTGTAGTAATCTCCGAGCCACGGGGACTTGGCAATCTCATTTCCAAAGGTATCAAGACTATCAAACTTAATGGGTGAGGTATGGTTAAGTGGTGAGACTGCACAAGCGACTAAGCATTTATTTGAGTGGCTAACTTACGAGTACAAGAATAAAAGGGGGACGATCTACGCATAACGGACGTGACTAATGATGATCAAATGAATGATCCAGATACATAACTCACAAGAAGAGATAGTCATGGTTACGCACACAGTTGGCAAGTTTTAGTTTAGTTTACTTCAAGTTATCTAGAACCGGATGTTAAACAAAGTTTCCAAGTTTGCCACATAACCACGGGGGCACGGCTTTCCAAAAGATTTAACCGTGCAGGCGTGCTCCAACTAGCCCATTACAAACTACCACATGTTGCACCGGAATGTCCTCAACCACAGAAAACCCGTGATCTCCTCGGGTTCGTAGTGGAAAACCTCAACCTCGAGATAGCCCAAAGTATCCACGGAATCCCTCGCACAAGATGCTCGAGAAAGGTTTAAAAAAGTCCAGCAAGGTCGCCCGACGTGCCGACAATCCCGATAGGAGCAGTGTATCTAATTCTTAGGGAACACCGGATGAGCTATGTTTACCATGCTAAACAATGAGTTGCCCCGTGGAGCATTAATAAGCTGCACTGTTTGGGGCCAACACCATCAGCACTGCCCTTGTATTGTGTCGAATTACTCCACGGGTAGCACTAACTCCCTATGCAGGAATTAATTATCAGTATTATTATGTTGGGAAAATATTTTCGGAATTCGGGCTCCGCAAAACCCTAAGGATTCGAACACAGGGGCGTGTACAACGATCTACCTCGACTCGACCTTACCTAGCCCGCTATTCGATGGAAACGGCTAAGAACTGTAAGTGCATCTAGTGCCCCTTAGTGATTTTGGTGGTTTGAAGACTTATAGGTTAAGTATCTAATGTGTTCATAAGTGTACACAAGATCTATAAGTCACTGAGGAGTTTGAACTATTTGATGAATATCGACCCCTAGAAATGTATATCTTCGGTTGAAGAAATTGGTCTGAAGCTGAAGAATTGACTCGCGAAGAATCTGTGATGAAATTGATATTCCTCATGAAGATATTGAAATTGAGGAATTCGGTGTGTCCTGAAGAAAATCATTTTGAAGAATTTGAAGCATGAAGATTTACTCTTTCTGTTTTGTTTTATTTACACTTGAGTAATAGGAACACCATACTGTTAAAGGGGGTCGAAGTTACACTTTGGAATGAATTTCCTCATGATGCTCAACCCAAGCCTAATCCTACCAAAATCCTCAAGTGGGGAATACAAGTGACATGAGGACTCTCACAGTTGAGAGTCCCGACCGCTTCGATAGCCACGCCACATCATTGGTCTTATCCACACCAACAGTCATATTATTTAAGGGCATTAGTGTCAAATCATGTCGGGATGCTCCCAGGCTATAAATAGCCGCCCCCACAACCATTAGCTGGTTGGCTGCTCCGTTAGAAACTAACACTTGTCATAAGAGCAACCCAATTCCTCAGAGTCTTCGAGAGTAATTCATCAGTGAGGAAATACCCCAAACACCAAACCACAAACCGAGAACCAAGTGATTGAGCATCACTGAAGAAGTTGTTCCTGTGTGGGACTGAAGCCTTTTACCTTTGAGGACTATACATCCTCCATACGGTTAGGCGTCATGGTCTAGAGCAATCCAGCAGTCAATTGTGGATCGCCGGGTGACCAAGTTTGTGAGGGTTTGGAAGTCTGCCCTGAAGGACTTACCAGGAGTGTTGGGCGAGGAATGTGTGTTCTTAGCCCAAGGAGAATACGGTAGGGACTGTGTGTCCCGGGACTGTGTGTCTTTTGGGTTCAATACCAAGCTGCTCCAAACCAGATGTACAACTGTCACAGCAGTTGGAACTGGGTCATCAACTACTGTCTTCGCTGTGAAACGGGTTCTAATTGCTCAACTCTTTATATTCCTCAGATTATGTGTTGATGATTTTCTCTGTCACTGTTTGAAGAATTTGCTGAAGACTTTCTCTGAAATTCCTCAACCCCAAATTCTTGACGCTAGTTAATCCTCATCTGTTTTCTGCGTGCATGCTTAGTGTGCAATCTGTTTTCACATTCCTCATACCGAAAATCTACTGTAGTGAAACTTTGCACTCTTGATCCTTTACTGTTTCCGCTGTAAGTTAGTCATCAGTGAGGAATTTCCTCAAAAGGAATTTCCTCAGTGATGAAATTCTAAAAATCTCCTATTCACCCCCCTCTAGTCGATATAACACACTTTCAATTGGTATCACAGCAAGGTACTCCCTTGTTCTGTGTGATTTTGGTTTAACCAGCTGGAGTTTTAGTTATGTCGACTGCAGGCATGATTAAGATTACTGCAGCATGTCCTACTTTCAAATGAAAGAACTTTCCCTTCGGGAAGACCAAGATGCAGATGCATCTACAAGCTATTGACAATGATCTCTGGTATATTGTGGAACATGGCGTCCCCATCATCTCTGCTAGTGTCTCTGCTGCTGATGCGAAGAAATTCAAGCAACTTGATTCTCAAGCAAAGAATATCATCTGTGGCCATCTAAGCCCAGGCCAGTTTGGAAGAGTGAGTGCTTTGGGCTCTGCAACACTTATCTGGGAGAGACTGTGCAAAGTAAATGAAGGAGTATCAACCCAGCGTGACTCTCGTGTTGATGTTCTTTGCAATCTCTTCAATCGCTTCAAGAGGCATGACAATGAAAGCTGCCAAGATACCTTTGATCGCCTCACTGACATATCAAATGAACGGCAAGCACTGGGAGCTCGAGACATTACTGATCACGAAGTTGTGAAGAAACTGCTAAGATCTTTGGATTCTTCATTTGATACTTTAGTCCTGATGATTCAAGAAAGACCAGACTACAAGATGCTTGATCCAGCTGATATACTTGAAAGGCTCAATACTCATGAATTCCAACAAGAAGAAAAGAAAGATCTATATGGACCAAGCTATTCTAGACCACGTGCACTAAAGGCTAGTGCAATTTCCTCATCTGAAGAAGAAGACTCGGATGACAGCATTGGTGACCCTGAAGAATTATGACAGGAGCTTGCAATGCTCGTGAGGAAATTCCAGAGGTTTACACGACGTGGCCAGTTCGGTAAATCTTCAAGAAGAGATATGAGGAAATCAGAATCTTCATCTGAGGACTACAGGAAAAGAACCTGCCACAAATGCAAGAAGTCAGGTCACTACATTGCTGATTGTCCCTGTTGGGGAAAGGAATCAAAGAAGAAGAAATACAAGGATGACAGTTGTGATGACTCGAAGAACAAGAAGAAATCGTCAAAATCCTCATCTTCAAAGCCCTCATCGCACAAGAAGACTAGTTTTAGAAAGGCTCGGGCACTTATTGGCAAGAAAATGGATTCCGAGGCAGAATCATAGGAATGTGACGAAGAGGAGGGTTCTGATGAAGACTCAGAATCCGGATAGGCCAGTCTTGCACTTGCAACCACTTTCGTCAGCAAGTCAATCTTCAACCTTGAAGAAGATGATAACACCATCCACACTGATGACTATGCTAATGACTTCGCTCCAACCTATTGCTTCATGTCAAAAGGCTCAAAGGTACCGAATGATGCTTCCTCCTCTGATTCAAGTGACTGTGAGCCTGATGATTATAAAAAACCAAGTTACAGTAAACTTGCTATCATTGCCACTAAACAACAAACTGCCCTGGAAAAGCTTCAGAAACTGCTAGATAGAAGTGATGATCTGTTGAATGATGAAATGAATCTTACCCAAATCCTCACTGAAGATGTGAAAAGTCTTCAGTCTAGATTTGATAATCTTCAAGATCGTTATGATACACTCCTCGCTGATCATGAGAAACTTTCCTTTGAATTTCTTCAAAGGAAGCTTGATCTAGAGAAGCTGAGGATTTCTCATGATGATCTTCGTATGGAAAATGATTCATTACTAGCTCAACAGATTAGCGCTGCTCAAGCTGAATTCATTCCTGCATGTCTTAAATGCATTGAACGTGAAACTGCTAATTCTTCACCAGAATCATCAAATGCTTCTATTGCTACAAATTCTTCAAATGCTCCTGTAGTGTCAATTTCCTCACTTGAGGAAAACACAAATGTTACTGATGAAAATGCAGGGCTGAAGGAATTGTATGTGACAGGCATATACAAAAGCCTCAAAGGACATCAAACCCTTTGTGATGTGCTCAAAAAGCAGATCTTGAACAGGAACCCGAGGAAAGAAGGAATTGCCTTTGAGAGAAAATTGAATGCTGATGGATCTTATTGGAAACCTGAGCAGTATCCCAAAACATCATGGGTTGCTGCTACTGGGCCTCCTTTTGATCCATCGAATCTAACTGGCTTTTCATGTGAATTATCCTATTCCTCAGATGAGTCATTTGACTCCAACTATAAACTGTTCAAAAATCAATCTGGTGAAGTATTTGCTCGATATGTTGGAACTAACTGCAGGAATGGCCCTCCCTTGAGGAAAATCTGGGTTCCTAAAATTTGTCTTGAAAATCTTCATGTGAATGTCCTCATGACACCACCAATGAAGAATCTGAACCCAGATCAAATTCCTCAGGAGGAACAAAGTCTTCAAGAGGATCAAAATCCTCAACTGGTCAAAATTATGCTTGTGCCCGTGCTAATACTTCTAACATGCAGGGAAATTACAAGGAATATGAATATGAGCGTTACTCTTCAAATCATTATGTTCATAAATCCTCAAACCAGTTCTCTGCATATTCATATGAGTACTTTAACCCCCCTACTGTTAAGAGAAGTGCATTAGCTTCAATGTCACCTTTCTCATATGGTGCTCGCAGGATGATGAATGCTTTACCACCCCTTCAGATGTGGGTGGTGAAGAAATCGAACTAATCACTTCTGCAGGTCAGGTCTCCAGATGAAAATCATCATCTCAAGAATTTGCTGGTGACCTGAGGAAATGCTTGATAGGACGCAAGCTAATATTGATGAAACAGAAATATTTCACACGTTCTTATAATTCTGTTGTGATGAAATTCTTATCTGATGAAATTGATATCATATTCTTCAAGTCTGAAGCATATGAGATGGTAAGCTGTACTAATTCACCTGCAGGATGACAAACCCAAGAGTACTGAGTGGCTTCTGGATAGTGGCTGCACACATCACATGACTGGTGATAAAAGCTTGCTGATGAATATGCCACTAACTCCATCACCTCTGAAGCAAATCACATATGCTGACAAAGGTAAAAGCAAGGTATTGGGACTTGGCAAAGTGGCTATTTCCAAGGATAGGCATATGGACAAAGTGATGCTGGTTGAATCCCTTGGATTTAACCTCATGTCAGTCTCGATGCTTTGTGATCTTGATATGATTGTTATATTTGGTAGATATAGATGTGTTGTCATCATGGAATCTGATAGATCCAAATTCTTCGAAGGTGTAAGAAGAGGGGATTTGTACATTGTTGATTTCTCTACAGGTCCTCAACCAGCCACTTGCTTACAAGCAAAAACCTCAAAAGGATGGTTGTGGCACCGAAGACTAGGTCATGCAGGCATCAGGAATTTGCACACGCTCGCGAAGAAGAAGCATGTCATCGGCATCGAATCAGTCAAATTCCTCAAGGATCATCTCTGCGGTGCATGTGAATCTGGGAAAATGACCAGATCCAAGAATCGCTCGAAGACTATCATGACCACTACTCGTCCCTTTGAATTGCTTCATATGGATCTATTTGGACCTACTCACTATGCCACACTAACCAATGCAACATATTTATATGGCTTCGTCATAGTTGATGATTATTCCAGATATACATGGGTGCATATCATCGTATATAAAACTGAAGTGCAGGAAATCTTTAAACGATTTTCTTCAAGGGCCTCGACGAACTTTCGCATCAAGATCAAACATATCAGGAGTGATAATGGAACAGAGTTCAAAAACACTGGTCTTGATGATTATCTTGATGAACTTGGTATTACTCACGAATTATCTGCTCCTTATACTCCTCAGCACAACAGTGTCGTCGAAAGGAAGAACAGGACTCTGGTTGAGATGGCAAGAACTATGCTTGAAGAATATCAGACTCCTCGTCGCTTTTGGCCTGAAGCAATCAACATTGTATGCCATATCATCAACAGGGTATATCTTCACAAATTCCTCAAGAAAACCTCATATGAATTCCTCACTGATAAGATACCCAATGTAAGTTATTTCAAAGTCTTCGGTGCAGAATGTTGGATTAGAGATCCTCACCATAGCTCAAAATTTGCACCTAAGGCACATGAGGGTTTTATGCTTGGTTATGGAAAGGACTCGCACACCTACAGAGTCTTCAACAACTATCACAACAAAGTTGTTGAGACTGTAGATGTGCGGTTCAGTGAAACTAATGGCTCGCAAAAAGAGTAATTGCCTTCTGATCCAGATAAGCTGTCTCCTGAGGAAGCAATAAAGCTCAAACCTACTGAAGACATTGTTCCCACTGAGGAAATTGATGAAGAAACCATCCCCATCACTGATGAAAATCAAGAAGGTGCTCCTGAGGAAATTGCTCCAGAACCACTTCCTCAGCCTAGACAAAATCCTCAACCAGCTCATCCGAGGATTGCAAATGAAGTAGAACTTGACAAAATCCTCAATGACATCAACGCATCAGGTCCTCTCACTCGCTCAAAATCTTCACACTTAGTTAACTTTTGTGGGCATTTCTTCGGTGTATCTATCACAGAACCCTCAAAAGTTTCCAGGGATTTCCTGGAACCGGAGTGGATCCAAGCTATGCAAGACAAACTTCTTCAATTCAAGCTGAATGACGGATGAGAGCTAGTCAAACGACCAGATCCTCGCAAGCACAACATCATCGGAACCAAGTGGATTTTCACAAACAAGAAAAATGAGGATGGTCAAGTGGTGAGGAATAAGGCACGACTTGTAGCCCAAGGCTACACCCAGGTTGAAGGAAGAGATTTCGATGAAACTTTTGCACCTGTTGCTAGACTTGAGCTATTCGAATACTACTTGCTTATGCTAATCATCATAACATCATCTTATATCAAATGGATGTGAAAAGTGCATTCCTCAATGGTAAGCTTGAGGAAGAAGTATATGTTGCTCAGCCCCCAGGTTTTGAGGATCCAAAGAATCCAGACAAAGTCTTCAGACTCAAAAAGGCGCTCTATGGTCTCAAGCAAGCCCCTCGGGCATGGTATGATACATTGAAGGAATTCCTCGTGAAGAAAGGCTTCATACCTGGTTCACTCGATCCAACTCGTTTCACTAAATCCTATGATAATGAGCTATTTGTGTGCCAGATATATGTCGATGATATTATATTTGGCTGTACTGACAAACGATACAGTGATGAATTTGCTTACATGATGAGTGAAGAATATCAGATGTCTGTGATGGGGGAGCTAAAATTCTTTTTAGGTCTTCAAATTCGTCAACAACACAATGGAATCTTCATATCACAGGAGAAATACCTAAGGATGTTCTGAGGAAATTCGACATGCATGAATGCTGCCAAGACTCCAATGCCTACCAACGGCCACCTCGGCACTGACGAAAATGGTAAAGAATTCGATCAGCAGGTATATCGCTCTATGATTGGCTCTTTATTGTATCTATGTGCATCTAGGGCAGATATAATGCTTAGTGTTTGCATGTGTGCACGTTTTCAAGCAAAACCGAAGGAATCACACCATAAGGCTATGAAGCATATTGTTCGATACTTAGCTCACACACCAACACTAGGATTATGGTATCCCAAGGGCTCACATCTTCATCTGGTAGGGTATTCTGATTATGACTATGCTGGTGACCGTGTGGATCGCAAGTCAACATCTGGCACATGCCATTTCCTTGGAAGATCACTAGTTTTCCGGTCCTCAAAGAAGCAGAACTGCGTATCATTCTCCACTGCCGAAGTTGAGTACATTGTTGCTGGTTCATGCTGTGCTCAATTGCTGTGGATGAAGCAAACCCTCAAGGACTACGGCATCAACATGAAGAATGTGCCTCTCTACTACGACAATGAGAGTGCAATCAAGATTGCATACAACCGAGTACAACACTCGAAGACCAAGCACATCCAGATTCATCATCATTTTCTTCGAGACCATGTCCTCAAGGGCAATATCCTCATCGACCATGTGAAGACTGATGATCAACTGGCAGATATCTTCACTAAGCCCTTGGATGAGAAAAGGTTTTGCAAGTTGCGGTGTGAGCTAAATATCTTAGAATCTTCAAATGTTTTGTAAAAACATGCACACATCCTAACACTTATGCAAAATTGATGACTTAGATGTGCAACACATGATGAATCGATTTTCTTCAACTGATGAAGAATATCACTCTGAATGTGAACAAATCAACGAAGAAATTGATTCTCACGGCCCTACGACAATTGTACGCGGCGTCTGTAATCAACATTCTTATATGGTGGGTCACGCCACCGCCCAACATGAAATTCCTCAAGTTGATTTTCTTCAAAGTTCCATTTCCTCAAAATTTGATTTTCTTCAAAACAGTTGTTCTTCAGTGTGATGATTTATCACAAAATCCTCAAGATAGTCAAATCTTCAAAAACACTTGATGACTTTCGTTTACCTAGATAGACTGTGATTTCAAGTCCTCAACAACATTCACTTATAGCTATTTCTTGAAATTGACGTTTCATCTAAGTGAATGTGATCGGACCCTACTTTCCCTCTATGCTATTCTCATCCAGTCTATTCAATTCTTCATATGCGTTCTACTTGAAACTTTGCTCAAAATCCTCACTGCGTCCTTGTCAGCTGATGATTTTGTAACAAAATCCTCAAATCTTCAAAAAATTGTTTCTTTAATGCACCGTAACTGAACCCCACTTTCCTCGTTCGGATAACCACGATCTCCACGACCTCCACCGCTTTGATCGGGAGCTACACGTGTCCTGCGGAGACATAGAGGCAGGGGCTATTTGGTCCAATTTCTTCGCACCAACAGTAACTGCCTGGCTATAAATATGTCCCCGTCCCCTCGGTAAAACACTTCTTCGCTTCATCGCACTCCTGCTACAGCAAAAGCACCGAACCCTAGCGCCACCACTGGAAGTCTCGTCGCCGGCGAAGAAGAGCTTCACTGCCTCGACTTTTCCGTCGTCGAAACCATGCCGGAGCCGGACCATCCTCGTCCGCCGCCGCCGTAGATGTCCTCTGCTGCCGGGTTAGGGCGCATTGGACACGCACCGAAAGAGCTTCTTCCCGCAACTCTTCTCTGTTCTTCGTGTGCGCCATCTAGGGTAAATAAAAACCCTATTTTTACAGCAAGTTTGATCTACTATTTTACCTCTGAGATGTGAAATCTGTTTTTCCTCAAGAATCCATATGCATCTGATTCCTCAAACACTGCCTATCACCACACTATTGATGAACTTCACTAAGCATCTAAGATTTTCACGAGATTCCTCAATTGTGCGAATTTTCGGATCTGTACAACTTTGGAACCCAAGAAGAGTATGCTTAGGCAAATTCGTCAACCACTGGTCAAATTCCTCAACTGTCAATTTTTTTCATTTTCTTCAAATCTGAGAACGCATATGACCTCTCCAAATTCCTCCCAACTATACTCTGTTCACAGGTACACACATGTCAGCTGATGAATCTCTTGATTCTCATCAAATTAACTTATTTGCAGCATTTCTTGAAGAAAATCTTCAAGTCTCATCAGAGTCCTCAAGAGTTCAATCTCATCAGCAAAATTCTCAGCTGAAGAAAATGGAGGATGATAGGAAGCAAAAGGGAGGCAAGAAACTTGAGTAGAATACAGCCTTAGACATCCCTGAGGATATATACCTGGATTACTGCACCCCTGATGAACATGAAACTATGGCCAAGAGAAAGATTCGGCTTCAGAAGATAGAACGCCGATGGGCTAAGGAGTGGAAGGAGTATAGATTCGTCACTCCCAAATATGCGAAGAAATTCGCTATGAAGCCTCCTGGGAAACGGGCTCCACTTGAGGATTATCAAGAAGCACATCCCTCAAGCCTCAAGACGCTTGATGTTTATCCTGATGAAAAAGAAAAGCACTTGGCAAAGCTCAAGAAGCAGGCAGAGGCTGCTATGAGGAAATTCAATGAATCATCTGCTGCTGCTTCAACTGCCGCTACTTCCTCTGCTGCCGAGACTTCTAGCTCGGCAATTCCTCAGGAAAAGTCCGTGCCATCAAAAGCAAAGGCTTCAAAGCCTCAAGACAAATCAGCTCCAACATCAGCTCCAAAACCTTCATCGCAAAAACCTTCAGTTCCAAAATCCTCAGCACCACCACAGGCTTCAAAACCTGAACAGAAGTAGATCGTGAAGCCACTGCCAGCTACCTCAAGCTCCTCTCTCCCAGCTGCAACCAGCTCGGAGACAAAGTCTTCACCCACTCCTCTGAAGACTAAGGTGACTGTTGGGAGAGGAACAAGACCCAGCCCAAGCAAAATCATCACGGTCCCTTCTGCATCAGAGGGTAGTGATGAATATGATGATGAAACGTTGCAAGCTATGATTAGAAACAAGCAGGAGAGGGTAATTCAAGCTTCTGGTAGCTCCATTCCTCTGGCCATGGACCCCAAAGTCCTCCTAGACTACATAAATATCTGGTATGAGGAACCCAACACTCCGCTTTATGATTTGAAACTTATCCTGGCATCAGCCACATGGTGTCCACATTCATCAACGAGGCCAAGTCGAAGGAGCAGCAAGCCAAACAGGCCAAGGTTGCTAAGCTCAAGAAGGAGAAATTCCTCAGGCAGAATCTCCTCAACCTGACGCCTGATGCACTGGTGTCAATACAGGCTGAGTTGAAGACTTTGACAGATAAGTAC
The DNA here is from genome assembly GCF_904849725.1 of Hordeum vulgare subsp. vulgare. Classification (NCBI taxonomy): domain Eukaryota; kingdom Viridiplantae; phylum Streptophyta; class Magnoliopsida; order Poales; family Poaceae; genus Hordeum; species Hordeum vulgare. Next base: position 169,106,035 of record NC_058522.1, read on the forward strand.
TCCAAGTTTTCTGACCGTCAAAGTCTCAAAAGCAATTTCATCAAACTTGCTACTGAAGCCATTGATAACTACAACAACAAAGCTGCCCCTCCAGTACCAACTCCTCAGCCTCTGATTGAAGAACCAGCTGATGAAACTCCTCAAGCTGAGGAAATCCCTCAAGACAGCCGTGTGGATGAACTGGCAATTGAGGAAATCACCACGGAAAATCCAGCTGATGAATCTGCTACAGCTGGTGAGACTGCCTCTGATCCAGCTGCTGCTTCAAAGCCAGCTGATGACTCTACTCCAGCTGCTGCTTCAAAGCCAGCTGATGACTCTGCTCTAGCTGGTTCCTCAAAGCCAGCTGATGAATCTGCTGAGAAAACACCTTCACCAAAAGCTTCAAAGGTGACGAAGATGACTCCGTCTGCATCAGACGTGAAGAAGACAAGGGCTGCTGAAAAGGAAGCCAAGAAGAGAAAGGCTTCTTCAGCAGAAGAACACACTGAGGCCAAGTGCCTCAAGGCACTTGAACTCCACTGGACCCTGTGCCTCTTAACATCGCTCCCTCTTATGAAATGGTCACCTTTGAAGACCAGGAGAAAGGGCCAGATCAGGAAATGAAGGATGTTGCATCTGAGGAACATACTGATGAAGAAATTCGCATTGACGACAGTCCTCAGCCCTCCATTCCTCGGGTAGAAACTGCACAAGGATCCGCTGCACCAGATGATGATTCAGGCTCTGTCACCAAGCAAGCTGAGGAAGAACAAAGCAAAAAATCCTCAAGCTGATGAAATTCAGAGCCCTGAGCAAAATCCTCAATCTGAGGATCAGCCTGACCGAACTCCTCCTGAGCAAGATCCGCAAGCTGAGGCTCAGGGTGAACCAATTCCTCCTCCGGAGCAAAACCCTCAATAGGATGCTCCAGTTGACGACATTCCTCAGACTGAGGCTCAGCCAGATCACATTGCTCAGCTTAATGAACAACAAGAGCATGCTCCTCAGTCTGAAGCTCAAGCTGATGAAATTCCTCACCCTGAGGATCATGCTGAGGAAAATGCACCATATCAAGAAAATGCTTTCGTTGTGCTCAACCCAGAGTCTGCAATTGTTGTATCCCCTCAAGTCCAACATCAAAATCTTCAGCCAATGCAGCGTCAGCCGTTCTCCAAGCGGCCACAGTTTCAAAAGGAGAACTTCTTTGAAGAACGCATGTACTTCATTGGAGATAATCCCTATGACAAACATCAAATCAGGCATCTGAAGTTTTGGACGAGGACTCAGCTAAATTACTATGCTTCTGTGCTGTGTGGAAGAAACAAGATTTTCTAGCACAGGCATATTCCTCATGTTGAACTTGAAGCAATACTTTTCCTAGCTCCAGTCCTCAACGTCCTTCATGAAGCTGGACTTCTCCCCATGTGCTCTGATATCTGTGACTGGAACAGTGAGCTCATTCTTCAATTTTATGCCACTCTTCACATATCTGGGGATCCAGCAGATATCAACACTTGGGTGTTTGACTGGATGACGCAAACAACACACCACAAGGCCCCTGCTATTGAGCTTCTGCGTGAACTGCCAGTATCAATTCCTTCAGAACAAGCCGTGAAGCTGTATGATGAATGTGAGCTGCCCAATGGGATGATGGAAGTCCTCATGAAGCCTTTGGATAAGGGGCAACCACCGAGAAAACATTCCTCGTCCATGAGCTCAAGTATGAACCAAGATCTGTTTACAGATCCTCTGCAACGTCCTTGCACCAATCAAGGGACACGATGATGAAGAAGATGTTGTAGGCCTCATGAAGAATATCCTCTTCAACATCATTCATGGTATTCCTATCAACATCCATGATTTCTTCTTGGGGACTTTGGCTGACAATGCAATGTGTCCTTTTGACCACAAGATCTATGCTCCATGGATCATGAGATTCATCAGGAAAAGGACAGGCATCAACTTTCACGCTGATTGCAACAATCATGTTGGTTACATGCCTCCTATCAGGGTCAACAAGAAGACTTTCGAGCCGGTTGAAGGAAAAGCCAAGTCTGTTATTGATGAAGGCAGTAGGCCCCTTGATGGCTAGTTCAGAGAGCCTGAGCCATATTCTTCATGGGATGATACTGAGACTCATCCTCCAAGCCCTGCTGCTCCTCGCGTGCTGAATACCAGAGAGCTTCTCCTCAGTCTTCACCAGAAGGTGGATTGGAATCACAAGTGGGTCAAACGCCAGTTCGGCGCCATTGTGAAAACCCTTAGTGAAACACAAAATTCTGTGAAGCTTAACCATCACTATCTGCATGAGGTTTTTGATCGCACCTGGGCTACACTTGCTCATCTAAAGACTCCGGCAGAGCTTGAAGAATTGGAGTTTGAGCGAGACTTTGACTGGTCGTGGCTGCCCAAGAAGAAGTTCAGACCAATTCCAGTTCCAGACCTTGAAGACAGTTCTTTTTCTTCATTCCGCGCTGCTGAATGTGATGAAGAACAACAAGACACTACCACTGGTCCAAGGAAGAAGACTACCCCAAAGAATCCTCACGCGTCATCATCAACTGCCAAGAAGTGAAGTCTTCACGGGCGTTAGTCCTCAGTTTGTCCCTTTTTGTCACTTGATGACAAAGGGGGAGAAACTTGAGATTTAGTCTTCAAGCGGGATATTTTGGGGCTTATGAACTATATTTAAGTTACAAACTCTTGGCTCTTCTGAAGTGTTTATGTAATGAGTTGTAACTTACGCCCGATGGTACTCTGACGCTTTTGAAGTTTTTCTTCACATGCTTATTCCTCAAATTTTTAATGCACGCATGCTGAAATTCGTCAGATACCATTTTTCATCATGCATCCTCAATTTCTTCATACTATATGTCACATGTATGCATGATTTACAAGACTCACGGGGAGATCTCCATGATATAAATCATCAATGTGCATTTGCTGTGAAAGGCAAAATCCTCAAGATATGCACATTTTCAGGGGGAGTCTCTCTGAATCTTGATTTCAAATTCCTCAAATGAGTATTTACACTTCATATTTTTATCCCTCTTGAAGACTTAACCTAGATTGTAAGTGCATCTAGTGCCCCTTAGTGATTTTGGTGGTTTGAAGACTTATAGGTTAAGTATCTAATGTGTTCATGAGTGTACACAGGATCTATAAGTCACTGAGGAGTTTGAACTATTTGATGAATATCGACCCCTAAAAATGTATATCTTTGGTTGAAGAAATTGGTCTGAAGCTGAAGAATTGAATCGCGAAGAATCTGCGATGAAATTGATATCCCTCATGAAGATATTGAAATTGAGGAATTCGGTGTGTCCTGAAGAAAATCATTTTGAAGACTTTGAAGCATGAAGATTTACTCTTTCTGTTTTGTTTTCTTCACACTTGAGTAATAGGAACACCATACTGTTAAAGGGGGTCGAAGTTACACTTTGGAATGAATTTCCTCATGATGCTCAACCCAAGCCTAATCCTACCAAAAGTCTCAAGTGGGGAATACAAGTGACATGAGGACTCTCACAGTTGAGAGTCCCGACCGTTTCGATAGCCACGCCACATCATTGGTCTTATCCACACCAACGGTCGTATTAGTTAAGGGCATTAGTGTCAAATCATGTCGGGATGCTCCCAGGCTATAAATAGCCGCCCCCCACAACCATTAGCTGGTTGGCTGCTCTGTTAGAAACTGACACTTGTCATAAGAGCAACGCAATTCCTCAGAATCTTCGAGAGTAATTCATCAGTGAGGAAATATCCCCAAACACCAAACCACAAACCGAGAACCAAGTGATTGAGCATCACTGAAGAAGTTGTTCCTATGTGGGACTGAAGCCTTTTACCTTTGAGGACTGTGCATCCTCCAGGCGGTTAGGCGTCATGGTCTAGAGCAATCCAGCAGTCAATTGTGGATCGCCGGGTGACCAAGTTTGTGAGGGTTTGGAAGTCTGCCCTGAAGACTTACCACGAGTGTTGGGCGAGGACTGTGTGTTCTTAGCCCAAGGAGAATACGGTAGGGACTGTGTGTCCCGGGACTGTGTGTCTTTTGGGTTCAATACCAAGCTGCTCCAAACCAGATGTACAACTGTCACAGCAGTTGGAACTGGGTCATCAACTACTGTCTTCGCTGTGAAACGGGTTCTAATTCCTCAACTATTTATATTCCTCAGATTATGTGTTGATGATTTTCAGTGTCATTGTTTGAAGAATTTGCTGAAGACTTTCTCTGAAATTCCTCAACCCCAAATTCTTCACGCTAGTTAATCCTCATCTGTTTTCTGAGTGCCTTCTTACTGTGCAATCTGTTTTCACATTCCTCATACTGAAAATCTGTTGTAGTGAAACTTTGCACTCTTGATCCTTTACTGTTTCCGTTGTAAGTTAGTCATCACTGAGGAATTTCCTCAAAAGGAATTTCCTCAGTGATGAAATTCTAAAAATCTCCTATTCACCCCTCCCCTCTAGTCGATATAACACACTTTCAAGAACTCACTCGATGGTGAGGGGAACACAGAACACAACAGTTTACCCAGGTTCGAGCCGCTACGAAGCATAAAACCCTACTCCGGCTTTTGGTGGATTGCCTCTCATGGGGGTTGATGGATGAACTAGTACAATGCTCTCGAGCCTCCGGAGGCCAAGTGGCTAGGCGTGTTGCTCTAGGGTTTCGATGATCCGATCCCTTTGCCAAGTATCCTACCCTCTCTATTTATAGTGGAGGCCCGTGTCCTCTTCCCTTATCGTAGGCGGGAAGGGATCCCACAACGTCTAGTTTCGGTGGGGGATAAGGGAACATGCTTCCCTGTCAAAAGTGGTCTTCGCCTGCAAAGCAGTTGTCGGTGCCGCAGAGGTGGGCACAGGGATGACGCCCGTCCTGCTGGCGGGCGGCCGTGGTCTTGTTGCACCGGAAGGGAAACCTTTGGAAGATGCCTCTAGGGCTCCGATACGCTCCTTCCTCTTTTGCACTAAAGGGGAAACTACCATGTCCTGCCATCTACTGCTCGCATGTCCTTCCATGGCGTCACCCTTGACTCCTGAGGCCCGACCTTGCCTTGAAATATCCGCCGCTCCGGAAGGGTCCTGAGGAGGCCCCCTGCGGGTCTTTATGTCGCTCTTCCATGCGAGGCTTGGCCCCTCGTGAGGGCCCTATTGAGGGTGGTGTTGTTCCTTTCCGATCTTGCGTTGATGAAGTGGGACAGCCCTGCGCCGCACGCAGGAAGGTCTGGGTACCCCCATTCCTAGAACACCAACAGTAGCCCCCGGGCCCAAGGCGCACCTGGGTTGGCTTCTTGGCGAAGCCTTGAAGACGGCCCAAAACTTCACGGGCCCCATTTGCGTGCGAGTCAGGCGACCCACGTGTCTCGAAGCTACGCGGCGACGCTCTCATTCCTCAAGGCACCCGGGTGGTGCCAAGCCACGACGATGTGATTCCCAAGAGTCGCACAGGGCATCATGTTGCTCATTGAATGTGATCACACTCAACGACCCTCGCGGATGTGACCGATCGATGGACAGGTGAGGCGACGTGGGCGGCAGTGCTTCTGTCGGCCCACCTCGCGGCCCTTGTGGGGTGTGCAATGCCCATGCTCCCGCGGTGGTTGGTGGCTAGGGATCGCCTATAAATTCACCCAGCCCCCTGCCGGGGGGGCACCGCAACCTCGAGCTCCTTCTCTGCTTCATCCATCTGCCGCGAGGAAACTTCTTCCCTTCCTTCGTTCCTCATCTTCATGGCGTCCCCCGGAGATGGCTCTAGCCGGGGAAAGCGTGCGGCACCTCCTGCGCCTTCGTCCGCCCCTGGAGGCCGTGCCGGAGGGTCTGTAGGGCCTACGCGTGTCTGCCACCATTGGGTGATGGCTGACGAGTAAGCCCTTCATAGCGTTTTCTTTGCTTATTGCTACATCTATTGTCTTTGGGTTGATTTTACATCTTCTTCAGCATGCCCTACTCCGAGAGGCCGAAGTTGGAAGGGCTTCAGGAGGAGGCGGAGGGGCTGCGGGCCCGGCTTGCGGATGCCGAAGTTGCCCTCCGGACCACCATGGGGACGAGGCGGAGGCCATAGCGGAGTTGGCGTTGTTACGGAAGCAGGTCCAGGAGGCGACCGACGTTGTCCTGGCTACCAAGGGCGAGGCATCGAATGCCCGAATGATGGCACACCAGCGCGTCAAGCGGTTTGCCGGCATTGCTAGCCGGACGGTTGGTGCGGCGCGCCAATTTGTGGGGGAGGCCCCGGCGCTGCCCAATGTGACGAGTGATGGAGGCTACCTCACCTTCTTCGAGATGGTGGTGGAGGCGCTGGAGACCGGCGTCTCCCGCGTGGAGGAGGACAACGTGGCCTATGCACGTGAGCTTCTGGGCCTTGCCCTAATGCTTGTCTTCTCCAACCTACGTCGCCTTGCTCCGTAGCTCGACCTTCGACGCATCGTCGAGCCGGCGCCTGCTGAGTCCCATCGTCTCTCCTGAGGTGAAGTTCGCCCTCACGTGGCCACTCTGGTGAAGTTGTGCGCCCGGGTGCCCGTCTCCAGCAAGGAGAAAGACTCCGGCACAGAGCATGTGGTCGTCAAGGGCGCTGCGGGTGGATCCTCCTCCTAGGTGTCCCCCATCTTCTGCTTACATGTTCCTGCGATGCCAGAAAAGACCCTGCCCGGTCGGGTGTTTAGCTTTTTCTATTATTACCTTTGCTGCTCTCCTCTTTTCTTTTTCTCCTGAGGTGATGGCTTGCATGTTAGTGGTCATTGTAGCCAAACTGCAAAGCTTGGGGCTCGTCGCTGCAGCTGTCCTGCCTTGGGAAGACGAGGAAAGTACGACCTTCTCGGAGTTCTGCCCTCCCGAGGCACCTCTCGTGCCGCCGCGTGCTTGGGTGTTGGAATAGCTCCTTGCTGTCGTCGAATCCATAGGCCATGCATCCTTCGTTAGTGTGCATGTTTTAATTCACCGTTAGTTTGTCGTAAAGCAAGAGGGTCTAGGTCACGGCCTGTGAGGCACTTAGCTTGCGGATTTGTGTTGATCCCCCGCGTAGTTCCTCCGGTGCAGCTCATGTTTCGTAAGCGGGACGAGGTGAAGACCCTTTCGGCACTCTATGTTTGCAGGTCCCGGTCTAACACATATTCCCGCCGTTGCGAGGTTCAAACCATTACCAAGGCTGTCCCTTACGGGGCAAAGCCCCGGCACCCTGGGGGGGCGAGTGGCTTTGCGACCAGTAAGGCTCCTGAGGCGCACTGCTCACGAACCCCCTTTGACACTCAAGTCGCCCTGCATCGTCAGGCCCAGGCCTCAATGGCCGGTAAGGCTCCTGCGGCATGCCCAGGAACGCCCCCCCTTTCTGGCGCTTGAGCGATTCCGCACTTCGTTCCTTAGGTCATCGCCCCATGGGGCCCTGAGGCCTCCCGAGATTCTTTGTGGTGGTATCAAGTTTTGGTTCGGACCCTCGAGCGGGGGTCGACCACTGAAAACGTTGCCTTTGAGGTAGCAAGTCCTTGCATTCATGCTCCTTGACTCCTTGGGGTGGCGCGAAGTGGTTGTCTCAAACACGTCCTCGGACAAGAGGTTTCAAAGCGAGTGAAATAAGAAATGCCACAGAAGGTTTTCCCCCCTTTTTATTTTTCAAACGTCGGGCATTAAGACTGGAAAAAACCAACTTAAGAAATCAGCCAGTTCAAACTCAGCGGAAGACAGTTCGAATCCAAGAAAAAGCAAGCAAGTTCCGTGTCCGAAATTTAAAGCTGGCATAGTCATTGGCGGACTATATGGGTTTTCCTTGCCAGATGCGAGCATGCTCATTGGCGGGCCATTCTGATTGCCTTCGTCATTGTACCCAGCGCGGAGCATAGGTCTTCCACTAGGCGTGGGGTGTACCCCTTCCGCGTCCTCGGGGGGCCCTAGGCGTATACAACCTCGACACGTTATTATGTGAGAGTGTCACGGTGGGGGTGTATATGGGAGGTCGCGAGGACGCTTTGGCCACGAGAGTGTTCCTACCCCCGAGGCATTGGGTCCTGAGCCTCTAGAGTCATTGGTGGACTGTGTTGTACCCAGCCCGGAGCATAGGTCTTCCATTAGGCGTGGGGTGGACCCCTTCCGTGTCCTCGAGGGGCCCTGGGCGTATACAGCCTCGACTCGTTATTACGTGAGAGTGTCACGGGATGAAGTAGGTTCCGGAAGGATTGAAGGACAATGCAGAGGTGTGACGGGTTGATGCAGGTCTTGTGTGCTCCTTCCCGGGAGGCCTATTAAGGGCTTTTTATGACTCTACGTTGACAGGTCCAGTCCCACACATTTCCCGACCACCGTTGCGTGGGACCGAGTGAATGGGTTTAGCTACGGGGTCGGCCCCTGCCTCCCCTAACACCGACTGGATCACCAGGGACGCTGTCAAGGGCGGTAGGTGGCCTTATGACCGGTAAGGTTCCTGAGGCACGATGCTCAGGAGACCCCTTCTAACGTTCGAGCGGCTCTATGTCGCTAGGATCCAGTCTTGCACATTTCCCGACCGTCGTTGCGTGTGACCGAGTGAATGGATGTAGCCACGGGGTCAGGCCCTGCCTCCCTCGACAATGGCTTGATCAAGGACGTTGTCAAGGGCGGTAGGTGGCCTGGCGACCGGTAAGGCCCCTGAAGCGCCATGCTCCGGAGCCCCCCTTTTTGACGTTCAAGCAGCTCTGCGTCGCCAAGACCCGGTCCCGCACATTTCCCGACCACCGCTGCTTGCGACCGAATGAATGATCTCAACCACGGGGTCAGGCCCTGCCACCCCTGATAACAACCGGATCACCAAGGACGATATCAAGGGAGACAAGTGGCCTTCTGACCGGTAAGGCTCTTGGAGCTCCATGTTCTGGAGCCCCCTTGGACGCTCAAGCGACTCAGATTTTATCCTGTCGACCGTGGTCCTGAGGGGCCGTGGGGCTCCCCAATTCCCGCGTTGGGGCGATGCGTTGCAGCCGGCGCCCCTGAACAAGGAAGGTGGATCACCGAAGGATGCAAGCAAGGCAGCGTGTCAGGTCGCCAAGTAGATGCAATGGAAATTGTAAAAGGTACGACATGCAGGAGTACGCCCCGAGTAGTTTAAGTCCCCACGGTCAGCACGCACTTCTTAAGGCGATAGATCCAAAAAATTACCTCGAATAGCCCCCTTGCGCTTGAGGAGCACCTCACGAGGCCTGGTCCCCGACGCCCACGCCTACATCATGGTTGTCGCGGGTGATCCATGCCACTTGTGTCTCGTCACGGCATTCGACTCATCCTCCTAAGGCACGTGAGTTTGGCCTCAAGTAGTCCTTCTGTGGGGAGGGTGGCTGGTGCCGCTCCCCGCGGCTTGAGGGTGCTGCCTTGCCTGGGCCTCTTGGGCCCGACTCAAGGGGGAGCCCTCAAACACTCCTCACTCCTGAGGAGGATAGGCACCCCGGGGGGCGCCTGAAGCTCTTCCTCGTCGGGAGGGTCAGGTAGCGCCGAATACTCTGGCACATACAGTTCCATGTAGGCGCTTGCCCGTCCCCCGCGGCCGGTTATCAGTGCGAGGGTGGCAGTCCCTCTGGTGGCCGAGGGGGGGTCTTTTGGGCCAAACTGCTCAAAGTTCTTCCTGCGAAAGGCCTCCGTGTGAGGTCGCTTGTTCCTGCTGCCGCCGTCGGCTGGTCCCGGCGCCGCCCGGTGCTGACTCCTGCCTTGATGTCATGTCGTGTCTCCATTGTCGTAGTTCATCCGCGCCATCGCCTCCACCCTCTGCTGGTTGCGCCGGAGGGAGCGCTCCTGTCTAGCCGCCCCAAGCTACGGAGGGCCGACCTAAACTCGGTGATGCATGCCAGCGTTCGTGTCGGTCGTCCCGCCGTTCTCCTCGCGTCCCTGGTGGTTATCGGCATGGTGCGCTTCAGGGCCAGCCACTGGGGTCTGGAGAAGGTGGAGGGCAGCGTGAAGCACGTCTCTCTCGGCCCCGCCTAGGGCGAGCAAGGCCCCGAAGCTTGAAGGCTCGGGGACCGGCACGCGGTGCGAACCCCTGGCGCCCGACGCATGTGTCCTTGAGGATGCACCACGCTGGATGGTCTTCTCGGCGATGGCGACTAGCTCCATGATGTGGTCCGCTGATATGTCCATTTTGCATCATGCTTTCATGTTGATATTTATCGCTTTATGGACTGTTATTATACTTTGTGGTACCATACTTATGCCTTTTCTCTCTTATTTTGCAAGGTTTATTTGAAGAGGGAGAATACTGGCAGCTGGAATTCTGGACTCGAAAAGGAGCAAGTCTGAGTCCCCTATTCCGCGCAACTCCAAATGCCCTGAAAATCAACGTGGAATTTTTTGGGAATATATAAAAAATATTGGGCGAAAGAAGTGCGAGAGGGGAGCTGCCAGGGGCCCACAAGCCTAGTAGTCACGGCCTGCCCCCCTGGTCGCGGCTACAGGGCTTGTGGGCACCCTGGTGGCCCACTGGCCCCCCTCTTCTGCTATATGAAGGGTTTCGTCCGGAAAAAAATCAGGGTGGAGCTTTTTCGAGGAGGCGCCGCCGCCACAAGGCGAAACTTGAGCAGAACCAATATAGAGCTTCGGCACGACGATCCTGCCGGGGAAACTTCCCTCCCGGAGTGGGAAATCGTCGCCATTGTCATCACCAACACTCCTGTCATCGGAGGGAACTCGTCTCCATCAACATCTTCATCAGCACCATCTCATCCCCAAACCCTAGTTCATCACTTCTAACCAATCTCCGTCTCGCGACTCCGATTGGTACTTGTAAGGTTGCTAGTAGTGTTTATTACTCTTTGTAGTTGATGCTAGTTGGATTACTTGGTGGAAGAGTTTATGTTCAGATCCTTGATGCTACTCATTACCTCTCTGTTCATGAATATGATTATGCTTTGTGAGTAGTTACTTTTGTTCCTGAGGACATGGGATAAGTCATGCTAATAGTAGTCATGTGAATTTGGTATTCGTTCGGTAATTTGATATGTTGTATGTTGTTTTTACTCTAGTGGTGTTATGTGAACGTCGACTACATAACACTTCACCATTATTTGGGCCTAGAGGAAGGCATTGGGGAGTAGTAAGTAGATGATGGGTTGGTAGAGTGACAGAAGCTTAAACCCCAGTCTATGCGTTGCTTCGTAAGGGGCTGATTTGGATCCACTAGTTTAATGCTATGGTTAGACTTTGTCTTAATTCTTCTTTCGTAGTTGCGGATGCTTGCGAGAGGGGTTAATCATAAGTGGAATGCTTGTCCAAGTAAAGGCAGTACCCAAGCGCCGGTACACCCACATGTCAAACTATCAAAGTAACGAACGTGAATCATATGAATGTGATGAAAACTAGCATGACAGAAATTCCCGTGTGTCCTCGGGAGCGTTTTTCCTCCTATAAGACTTTGTCCAGGCTTGTCCCTTGCTACAAAAGGGATTGGGTCACTTTGCTGCATCGTTGCTATTACTTGTTACTTGTTACTTTTCACTTGCTACGTTTCACCTAACTACACCATCAGTTGTTACCGCTACTTTCAATGCTTGCAGTTATTAGCTTGCTGAAAACCGTTTATCAGAGCCTTCTGCTCCTTGTTGGGTTCGACACTCTTATTATCGAAAGGACTACGATTGATACCCTATACTTGTGGGTCATCAAGACTCTTTTCTGGCGCCATTGCCGGGGAGTGAAGCGCCTTTGGTAAGTGGAATTTGGTAAGGAAACATTTATATACTGTGCTGAAATTTATTGTCCCTTGTCACTATGGAAACTGTTCCTTTGAGTAATTTGTTCGGGGTATCTTCACCACGAACGGAAGCACGATGAGTTGATCCTCAACCTAAGGTACCTACTGAAAATATCTTTTATGAAATTCCTTTGGGTATGCTCGAGAAACTATTCGCTAATCCTTTTACAGGAGATGGATCATCACATCCAGACTTGCATCTAATCTATGTAGATGAAGTTTGTGGTTTATTTAAGCTTGCAGGTTTGCCCGAGGATGAGGTAAAGAAGAAACTATTTCCTTTATCTTTGAAGTATAAGGCGTTGACATGGTATAGGCTATGTGATGATACTGGATCATGGGACTACAATCAGTTGAAATTCAAATTTCATCAAAAGTTTTATCCTATGCATTTAGTACATCGTGATCGGAATTATATTTATAACTTTTGGCCTTGTGACAGGGAAAGCATAGCTCAAGCTTGGGGGAGGCTTAAATCAATGCTGTATTCATGCCCCAATCATGAGCTCTCGAGAGAAATTATCACTCAAAACTTTTATGCTCGGCTTTCTCATGAAGATCGTACCATGCTTGACACTTCTTGTACCGATTCTTTTATGAAGAAGGATATTGACCACAAGTGGAATTTATTGGAAAGAATCAAACGTAACTCTGAAGATTGGGAGCTTGAAGAAGGTAAGGAGTCAGGTATGAATTTCCAGTTTGATTGTGTTAAACCTTTTGTTGAAACAAACACTTCTAGAGATTTTAGCGCTAAGTATGGACTTGACTCTGAGATAGTAGCTTATCTATGTGAATCTTTTGCTGCTCATATTGATCTTCCCAAAGATAAGTGGTTTAAGTATCATCCTCCTGTAGAAGTCAACATAGTTAAACCCAATCTAGTTGAAGAGAAAGTCATTGCCTATAATGATCCTATTGTTCCTTGTGCCTACACTGAGAAACCACCTTGCCCTGCTAGGAAAAAGGATTATTCTAAAGCTCCAACTGTGATACATAGGGGTTACATTAGACCACTTGCACCCCCTGAGGAAATTAGAGTTGAACCTAGTGTTTCTATTATCAAAGATCTCTTAGCCGAAGACATAGACGGGCATGTTATCAAATTCTGTGAGGACTCTGCTAGAATTGCTAAACCTCACGCGAAAGACAAATACGGACCTGTAGTTGGCCTGCCCATTGTTTTTGTCAAGATAGGAGACCACTGTTATCATGGTTTATGTGATATGGGTGCTAATGTTAGTGCAATACCCCGGTCCCTATATGATGAAATCAAAGATGAGATTGCACCTGCTGAGTTAGAACCCATTGATGTGACTATTATGCTAGCTAATAGAGACACTATCTGCCCTGTGGGAATTGTGAGAGATGTAGAAGTCTTGTGTGGTAAGACGAAGTATCCTACTGATTTCCTCGTCCTTGCTACTGCACAAGATAGCTTTTGGCCCATCATATTTGGTAGACCCTTTCTCAACACTGTCAATGCTCATATTGATTGCATTAAACAAACTGTCACTATTATTTTTGAGGGTGTGTCTCATGAATTTAACTTCTCCAAGTTTGGAAGCCAACCCCATGAAAAAGAGTCGTCTGGTAGGGATGAAATCATTGCTCTTGCCTCTATTGCCGTGCCTCCTACGAATCCTTTAGAGCAATATCTGCTTGAGCATGAAAATGATATGCATATGGATGAAAGAGAAGAGATAGATAAAATTGTTTTAGAACAATATCCTATTCTTAAGAATAATCTTCCTGTTGAACTGCTTGGGGATCCTCCGCCACCAAAGGGTGATCCTGTGTTCGAGCTAAAACAGTTACCAGATACATTTAAGTATGCCTATCTTGATGACAAGGAGATATATCCTGTTATTATTAGTGCTCACCTCTCGAATCACGAAGAGAAGAAGTTATTAAAAACTTTGAGGAAGCACCGTGCTGCTATTGGATATACTCTTGATGATCTTATGGGTATTAGTCCCACTCTATGTCAGCACAAGATTAAAACCGATCCTGATTCTAAGCCAGTTGTTGATCATCAACGAAGATTAAATCCTAGGATGAAAGAGGTCGTGAGAAAAGAAATATTAAAGCTTCTGGAAGCAGGAATCATTTATCCTGTTGCTCATTGCGATTGGGTAAGTCCAGTGCATTGCGTACCCAAGAAGGGAGGTATCACCGTCGTTCCTAATGATAAGAATGAACTAATCCCACAGAGGATTATTACTGGCTATAGCATGGTGATAGACTTCCGGAAACTGAACATGGCAACCAGGAAATACCATTATCCTTTGTCGTTTATTGACCAAATTCTAGAAAGGCTATCTAAACACACACACACACTTCTGCTTTCTAGACGGTTATTCAGGTTTCTCGCAAATACCTGTTGTGCAATCTGATCAGGAGAAACCCACTTTCACCTCCCCCTTCGGTACCTTTGCTTATAGACGTATGACTTTTGGCTTATGCAATGCACCTGCCACCTTTCAAAGATGTATGATGGCAATATTCTCTGACTTTTGTGAACAGATTGTTGAGGTTTTCGTGGATGATTTCTCCGTTTATGGTTCTTCCTTTGACGATTGCATCAGCAACCTTGATCGAGTCTTACAAAGATGCAAAGATACCAACCTCGTCTTGAACTGGGAGAAGTGCCACTTCATGGTTAATGAAGGCATCGTCTTAGGACACAAAATCTCTGAGGAAGGCATTGAAGTTGATAAGGCTATGGTTGATGCAATTGATAAAATTCCTTGCCCCACAGATATGAGAGGTATACGAAGTTTCCTAGGTCATGCTGGTTTCTATAGAAGGTTCATTAAAGACTTCTCTAAGATTTATAGGCCTCTTACCAACCTCTTGCAGAAGGATGTTCCTTTTGTTTTTGATGAGGATTGTGAGGAAGCTTTCAAAATACTTAAGAAGGCCTTGATAACCGCACCTATTGTTCAACCACCTGATTGGAACTTTCCCTTTGAAATCATGTGCGATGCTAGTGATTATGCTGTTGGTGTTGTTCTAGGACAAAGAGTTGACAAGAAGTTGAATGTTATTCACTACGCTAGTAAAACTCTAGATAGTGCCCAAAGAAACTATGCCACTACGGAGAAGGAATTTTTAGCAGTCGTGTTTGCATGTGAAAAGTTCAGATTTTATATAGTTGACTCCAAAGTCATTATTCATTCCAATCATGCTGCTATTAAGTACCTGATGGAGAAGAAGGACGCTAAACCTAGGCTAATCAGATGGGTTCTCTTGCTACAAGAATTTGATCTGCACGTTGTTGATCGAAAGGGTGCTGATAACCCTATAGCAGATAACTTGTTCAGGCTAGAGAATGTCCTTGATGACCCACGACCTATTGATGACAGCTTTCCTGATGAGCAATTGAATGTCATCCGTACTTCACATAGTGCACCGTGGTATGCGGATTACGCAAACTATATCGTAGCCAAATACATACCACCCAGTTTCACCTACCAGCAAAAGAAGAAATTCTTCTTTGATTTGAGACACTACTTTTGGGATGATCCTCACCTTTATAAGGAAGGAGTAGATGGTGTTATTAGACGTTGTGTGCCTAAAAATGAACAAGGACAGATCTTGCAGAAGTGTCATTCCGAAGCCTACGGAGGACACCATGCTAGAGATAGAACTGCTCATAAGGTATTGCAATCAGGTTTCTATTGGCCCACTCTCTTCAAGGATGCCCGTAAGTTTGTCTTGTCTTGTGACGAATGCCAAAGAATAGGGAACATCAGTAAACGTCAGGAAATGCCTACGAACTATTCACTTGTCATTGAACCATTTGATGTCTGGGGCTTTGATTATATGGGACCCTTCCCGAGTTCCAATGGGTATACTCACATATTAGTTGATGTTGATTACGTCACTAAGTGGGTAGAAGCTATCCCCACTAGAAATGTTGATCACCACACCTCTATTAATATGCTTAAAGAAGTCATTTTCCCAAGATTTGGAGTCCCTAGATATGTGATGACTGATGGCAGTTCACACTTCATTCATGGTGTTTTCCGCAAGATGCTCGCTAAGTATGATGTCAACCATAGAGTTGCATCTCCTTATCATCCTCGGTCTAGTGGTCAAGTGGAGTTGAGTAATAGGGAGATCAAATTGATCTTACAAAAGACTGTCAATAGATCTCGAAAGAATTGGTCTTGCAAACTTGACGATGCGCTATGGGCTTATAGGACTGCTTATAAGAATCCCATGGGCATGTCGCCGTATAAAATGATTTACGGTAAGGCCTGTCATTTACCTCTTGAGCTAGAACACAAAGCTTATTGGGCAATCAAAGAGCTCAACTTCGATTTCAAACTTGCCGGTGAGAAGCGGTTGTTTGATATCAGCTCATTAGATGAATGGAGGGCCCAGGAATATGAGAATGCCAAGTTGTTCAAGGAAAAGGTTAAGAGATGGCATGATAAAAGAATACAAAAACGTGAGTTCAATGTAGGTGAGTATGTCTTGCTATACAATTCTCGCTGAAGATTCTTCGCAGACAAGCTTCTCTCTAAATGGGAAGGTCCCTACGTTGTCGAGGAATTATATCGTTCCGGTGCCATCAAAATCAATAACACGGAACGTAATTTTCCTAGAGTGGTAAATGGGCAAAGAATCAAGCATTATATCTGTGGTACTCCCATAAATGTTGAGAGCAATATCATCAATATCATAACTCCAGAGGAGTACATAAGGGATGTTTATCAGCCTGTTTCAGACTCTGAAAACGAAGAGGTATGTGTTTCGGTAAGTAATTGGACTCCAAAACTTTTCTAGTAGGAAATTTTCTCCGTTTTGGAATTTTTGGAAAATTAGAAAAATAACAAGCAGTCCGCAGAGCGCACGAGGTGGCCACAAGCTTGGTAGCCGCATCCTCCCCCCTGGCCGCGACTATAGGGCTTGT
The DNA here is from genome assembly GCF_904849725.1 of Hordeum vulgare subsp. vulgare. Lineage (NCBI taxonomy): Eukaryota > Viridiplantae > Streptophyta > Magnoliopsida > Poales > Poaceae > Hordeum > Hordeum vulgare. Next base: position 169,122,639 of record NC_058522.1, read on the forward strand.
GGGCATCTCGTGTGCCTCCCGGACTCCGTTTTCTTGCGGAGCACTCCTTCTGGTCTAGAAAAAATCATTATATATATGCCTGAGGGTTTTGATCTCCGTATCACGCAGTTTTCCTCTGTTTTCGTTTCGAGCCTGTTGTCTGGCGCAAATTTAGAGCAAAGATGTCTCAGGAATCTGTTGGGGAGAATAATCTCCCTCAAGTTCATGAAGAAGAAGATGCTGATCTGAAAAGAGTAGAAGTCACAGAAGCCAGGGACAAAGCTAAGGAGAAAACCCAAGCTAGGGAGGAAGTTCAACCTATGTTCAACTTTGAAGACGTTGAAGGAGTGGATTTTCTCCAACCGTTCCTCCACATGTTGTCTCCATCCTTGATTTAACTCTTGAGGTTTTGTGAAACAACTCGTGCTCGCAATATTTCCCTTTCTCGTGAAGTTGTTTTGCTGGAGAATCATGTCGCACATCTCCAAGGTATAAATCAAAGATTGATAGCTCTCTTGGAATCAAAGGCAAAGACTCCACCACCATCACCACCAAAGGAAGACAACTAAGCATTGGTATGGGCAACTCCCTTGGCTTGTGCCAAGCTTGGGGGAGTTGCCCTGGTATCGTATCACCTTTATATCTTTTGCTTTTACCTTTGTTTTACTTCTTTCTTTTTCAGTTTTTACTTTCTTCTCTTAGTGGAATAAGTCTTTAGTGTTTAGTTTGAGTATTTTGCCTTGTGTCTCCCCCGATGTATTCGAGCTTGCGAGCTATATAATGAAGAGTATCTTAGTCAAGGGCTTTGTTTTGTGTTGTGATCAAAAGTATGAAAAGAAGGATAGCATGAAAGATCATGAGATGATCTTATGGAAAGTGATAGCTTCACATATAACAAGTATGATGATTGAAACTTGTTGAGAATAGACCAACATAGACCCCAGTCATTGTTGCAATTAATAAGAAGTAATAAGGAAAGAGAGGTTCACATATATATATATCTTCTTTGACACTTTTTACAATTGTGAGCACTCACCAAACTATTACATGCTTAGAAGTAGATGTTGGACAAGGAAGACAACATAATTAATTGTGTTTGCTTGATTCCAAACAATGTTATATGATTAGAGATCCCTTAGCATGTGACGATTTCTTCCACCTCATATTAGCCAAAACTTTCGTACTAAGTAGAAATAATACTTGTGCATCCATAAACCTTCAACCCAGTTTTGCCATGAGTATCCACCATACCTACCTATGGATTGAATAAGATCCCTCAAGTAAGTTGTCATCGGTGCAAGCAATAAAAATTGGTCTCTAATATGTATGATCTATTAGTGTGTGGAAAATAAGCTTTATACGAACCTGTGATGAGGAAGACATAAAAGCGACACACTGCATAATAAAGTTCTTTATCACAGGAGCCAATATAAAGTGACGTTCCTCCGCACTAAGAGGACACGCATCCAAACCTCAAAAGCGCATGACAACCTCTGCTTCCCTCTGCGAAGGGCCTATCTTGTACCTTTACTTTTGTCCTTGTGAAAGTCATGGTGATCAACACCAATTCCCTATTCCGTCTTCATCTTGGTGAACGTCATATGCTAGGGAAAGATCTATATTCATATATCAACTTGGAGATGAGTACTTATGATTTATTATTGTTGACTTTACCCTTGAGGTAAATGGTTGGGAGGCAAAATTATAAGCCCCTATCTTTCTCTGTGTCCAACAGAAACTTTGATACCATGAGTACCACGTGAGTTGTAACAATTGTGGAAAACAAAAGAGATGATTGAGTATGTGGATTTGCTTTACAAGCTCTTATTTGACTCTTTCTGATGTTATGATAAATTGCGATTGCTTCAGTGACTATGGACTGTTGTTGGCTACTTCTCGGTAAGGTTTTTGATTCATACTTTGCTTTGTGAAGGAATTGTTACTTTCCCATAAGAATCTTTATGATGTATTGTTGTTCTATGTGTGATCATGATGCCATCATGTCTGTATTATGTTTTATCGAAACCTTCATCCCTAAACATGTGGACATGTTTATGGATCTTGGTTTTCGCTTGGGGGAGTTGATACGTCCATTTTGCATCATGCTTTCATGTTGATATTTATCGCTTTATCGACTGTTATTATACTTTGTGGTACCATACTTATGCATGTTCTCTCTTATTTTGCAAGGTTTATTTGAAGAGGGAGAATACCGGCAGGTGGAATTCTGGACTGGAAAAGGAGCAAGTCTGAGTCCTCTATTCCGTGCAACTCTAAATGCCCTGAAAATCAACGTGGAATTTTTTGGGAATATATAAAAAAAACTAGGCGAAAGAAGTGCCAGAGGGGAGCTGCCAGGGGCCCACAAGCCTGGTAGCCGCGGCCTCCCCCCTGGCCGCGGCTACAGGGCTTGTGGGCACCTTGGTGGCCCACTGCCCCCCCCCCCTCTTCTGCTATATGAAGGGTTTCGTCCGTAAAAAAATCAGGGCAGAGCTTTTTCGAGGAGGCAGAACTTGAGCAGAACCAATCTAGAGCTCCGGCGGGACGATCCTGCCGGGGAAACTTCCCTCCCGGAGGGGGAAATCATCGCCATCGTCATCACCAACACTCCTCTCATCGGAGGGGACTCGTCTCCATCAACATCTTCATCAGCACCATCTCATCCCCAAACCCTACTTCACCAGTTGTAACCAATCTCCGTCTCGCGACTCCGATTGGTACTTGTAAGGTTGCTAGTAGTGTTGATTACTCTTTGTAGTTGATGCTAGTTGGATTACTTGGTGGAGGAGTTTATGTTCAGATCCTTGGTGCTACTCATTACCTCTCTGGTCATGAATATGATTATGCTTTGTGAGTAGTTACTTTTGTTCCTGAGGACATGGGATAAGTCATGCTAATAGTAGTCATGTGAATTTGGTATTCGTTCGGTAATTTGATATGTTGTATGTTGTTTTTCCTCTAATGGTGTTATGTGAACGTCGACTACATAACACTTCACCATTATTTGGGCCTAGAGGAAGGCATTGGGGAGTAGTAAGTAGATGATGGGTTGGTAGAGTGACAGAAGCTTAAACCCCAGTCTATGCGTTGCTTCGTAAGGGGCTGATTTGGATCCACTAGTTTAATGTTATGGTTAGACTTTGTCTTAATTCTTCTTTCGTAGTTGCGGATGCTTGCGAGAGGGGTTAATCATAAGTGGGATGCTTGTCCAAGTAAGGGCAGTACCCAAGCGCCAGTCCACCCACATTTGAAACTATCAAAGCAACGAACGTGAATCATATGAACATGATGAAAACTAGCATGACAGAAATTCCCGTGTGTCCTCGGGAGCGTTTTTCCTCCTATAAGACTTTGTCCACGCTTGTCGATTGCTACAAAAGGGATTGGGCCACTTCGCTTCACCGTTGCTATTACTTGTTACTTTTTACTTTTCACCTGCTACGTTTCACCTCACTACACCATCACTTGTTACCGCTACTTTCAGTGTTTGCAGAGATTACCTTGCTGAAGACCGTTTGTCAGATCCTTCTGCTCCTCGTTGGGTTAAACACTCTTACTTATCGAAAGGACTTCGATTGGTCCCCTATACTTGTGGGTCATCATCCGCCCAGGCATCAAAGCCCCCTGGTGTCGGTCATTGGAGGAGCATCTCTCTTGCCACCCGCATCGTGTCATGTGCGTTGAGGTATCCCAAGTTGATGCGGCGCACTGCGGGTGCCTAGGTGGCTCGGGTGGCCGTCATGGTGGAGATGATGTTGACGGCCTGGTACGAGCCTCCTGGTCGTGCGACTCCGGCATGCGAGCTTCCAGCCGCTATGATGTGGCGGTCGGAGACCAACTCGACGAGGCTCGGAGAGGATGGTTGGTCGCCGGCCATCGGTGCAGCGGCCTAGGAAGGAGGAAGCTAGGAGAAAGCCTTCACACGCCTCCTACCTGGCATGCCAAATGTCGGATTTCGGGCCCTGCAAAACCCTTAGGATTCAAACACAGGGGCGTGTACGGCGATTTCTCTCGGCTCGACCTTACCTAGCCCCCTACTCGATGGAAACGGCGAAGAACTCACTCGATGGTGAGGGGAACACAGAACACAACAGTTTACCCATGTTCGGGCCGTTGCGAAGCATAAAACCCTACTCCTACTTTGGTGGATTGCCTCTCATGGAGGCTGATGGATGAACTAGTATAGTGCTCTTGAGCCTCCGGAGGCCAAGTGGCTAGGCGTGTTGCTCTAGGGTTTCATTGATCTGATCCCTTTGCCAAGTATCCTACCCTCTCTATTTATAGTGGAGGCCCGGGTCCTCTTCCCTTATCGTAGGCGGGAAGGGATCTCACAATGACTAGTTTCGGTGGGGGACAACGGAACATGCTTCCCGTGTCAAAAGTGGTCTTCGCCTGCAAAACAGCTGCCAGCGCCGCAGAGGTGGGCACAGGGATGACGCCCGTCCTACCGGCGGGCGGCCGTGGTCTTGTTGCACCGAAAGTGAAACCATTGGAAGATACATGTGGGGCTATGATACGCTCCTTCCTCTTTTGCACTAAAGGGAAAACTACCCCGTCCTGCCATCTGTTGGTCGCATGTCCTTCCATGGTGTCACCCTTGACTCCTGAGGCCCCACCTTGTCTTCAAATATCCGCCGCTCCGGAGGGGTCCTAAGGAGCCCCCCTACGGGTCTTGATGTCGCTCTTCCTCGCGAGGCTTGGCCCCTCATGAGGGCCTTGTTCAGGGTTGTGTTGTTCCTTGCCGATCTTGCGTTGATGAAGTGGGCCAGCCCTGGGCCGCAGGTAGGCAGGTCTGGGTAATTCCATTCCCAGAACACCGACAAATATAGTAACAATGTTGGGCCTTGACATACGAGTTTTATCTCAAGACAAAAGTCAAGGGGGTCCCCATAACAACCCCAAGCATGTTAGGAGCGCTCATTTATGGAACATGACACCGAAGCCAAAAGTAAGGCATCAAAGCTGGAAGAAAACACCAGGCTAGAGGGCCAAGCCTCCCACCTTTTACCAAGTATATAGGTGTATTAAATTAAATAGCAAGTATATGGTGATATAACTAGGAGCCCGTTTTTTTAGAAGGAAGCAACTGCACCTGCAACTAGCAACGCTATCAAAAGGCTGAACAAGCGGTAACATAGCCAAACAATGGTTTGCTAGGTTGTGGAAAGGTTAGAGGCTTTTCATGGCAATGTTGGGAGGCTGACATTTAAGTGGTAGGCAGCGAGACATACCGAAAGAAACGAGACAACTAGAATGGCAATTATACTAATTGTATCTATGGAAATGGGCATCTTGCTTGTGATCCTCCTTGGAAAAAGACCAAATCCATGAAGTAGACGAACCAACGTAGTCGAACGAATCCTCACATCCCGACACGCTTGCGGAACTCTATTGAGAAGAAGCAATCGAGGAACAAGAATGAACACACGATGTTCACCACAACATGTGGATGACATGATGCGCAATCACATATGATGCATGTCCATTTAAGTATGCATGACATGGCATTCACAATGGTTACACATTAAATGAAGCTCAATATGCAACTCGTTGCATATTGACGAAACTCCATACTTGAATTATTTGGTTAACTCCCGTTTAGATACACCACAATATTAAATATTTTTAAACATGGAAAGAGGTGAATCATAAATAAACTACCTATCTAGCCATTTAAAATGAGATCGGGAACAACACATAGCATTTCTGAAATGACCTCATATGTTAATTTCGAAATCTGTCCAGATCTATACTAAAGACATTTTATATCTGTTAAACACCAAAATAAAGTGGACCATGTGATTCTACATGTCATTCTAGTCAATTTACATATATAGATCATCTCCAACGGAGTTACAGTGTAAATGACACGAGCAACACAAGATCATCTGTCATGGATGGAAAATGCATGCAAAAAATTGATCTCGCTCGGACTCGAACCCAAAACTTCCGGACTGCAATTGTGCTAGGAAAGCTAGTAGGAGTGCAGCCAATGTGTTCAATATGCTGCCCAAATCTTTGTGAACCAATGCCTAGAGAGAACCTGACTAAGAACAATAGAAATACAACAAAAGAAAAATTAGGGGAGGCTGGGACTCGAACCCCAGACCCCGTGGCTACTAATTTTACTCGGCTGTCTGTCGGGCTAGGAGGCAGGTCGTGGCACAATTTGGCTTCGGCTCAAGAAGAAATGACGGCGTGGCAGAGGCTCACCTTGCTAGATCGGGCCGGCTGGGGCTCTCGTGGTCCACACACACGAGCTGGAGCTGGCCTCGCTCGGTCAACCCGCGGGGGGCGCAGTCGAGGCACTGGTTCTGCACATGCCAGGAGCAGAGACTGGTGGTGTTGCTCGATGCGGTCAGCCAGGGGCGATGCGCAGGCGGGGGATAGGGGGAGCGGGGCTCGGGCGGATCAGGCCGAGCGAGCCGATTCCCGGCGGCGGGCCGAGCTCGGGGATGCTATGGAGACCTGCAGAACAAGATGGGGAGAGAGATGAGGAGAGATTAGAGAGAGAGTATAAAGAGAAGGAAGGAGACGGGGCGATGCAAGGGCAGTGGCCTGGCAGTTCGCCGGCGTTGGGGCTTGCCGAACGGCACGGGCGACGAGGGGCAAGGTCGGCCACGGCACACGGCTCGGGGACGGGGCTGCTGCGGGACTCCAGCGGGGCTCTTGGCGAGAGGCAACGGCGGTGGCCCGATCCAGGCCCGGGGTAGGCTCGAGATGGGCTTCGGCAGGGCCGCGCGGGACGAGGGAGACATGGATGCTAGAAGGCGAGTGTTTGTTGGATGCACACGGATTTCAAGGATGTATTAGGGTTAGGCCAATTTGGGCAAGGGGAGGTTGTTTTAATAGGAAAGGAGGCTAGGGTTAGCTATTTTTATCCCGATTCGAGCCATTCGATCATGATCCGATGGCTCCGGTCGTGGGGTTAGGTTAGGTGGGTTGTGGGCTGTGTGGAGTGGGATGGGTCAAAAAGAGAGGGAAGTGGCGGCCTATGACACAAGTTTTAAAACATCGAAATGTCCGATAATAAACCGATGACGGTGCCGCTACGGCCGTCCGTTTGGGTATCAAACGGACTCTGGTTGCAACGAAATTTGACATGCGGCCTACGTACATTATAATAAGACTGCATGCCAAGTTTCAAACCAATCTGAGAAAGTTTTATACACATTCTTAAAAACAATATTTTAAAGAAGTCGCAGCACGTGCGGTTGTAGTTGGTCTCAATACAGTCGGCGAAAAAATGGAGAGAACCGACAACTAATAACACATGCAGGTTTTGAAAACTGACGGCAACAGAGTGCCAATGCAATTCGAGTGATGCGCATGATGCGATGGTGAATGCGACAAACAAATAAATCACACGACCATGATGTAATAAAAGGGAAATCTTGTGAAGTGTCGGTTCCGGGCTGTTACAGAGGCTCCCAAGCGACACCTAACCAATCTAGGAGGAAGTATCCTCCAAAATGTAATAGATGCAGTAGAACGATGAACTCCTTGCTCTTGTCCTTCAAAATATAGTCTCTTGAACACTCAATCACTGTCTCACAGACTTGGCATGGGTAGAAGAGATTGATTGGGTGGAAAGCAACTTGGGGAGGCAAGAGATCATGTTTCTAGTGGATGGATTGGAATCTCTTCATCTCAACCCATGAGTAGTTGGCTCTCTCTCAGAAAAATGGTTATGGCAAGTGTGTGTGTGTGTGTGTGTTCTGAGTGTATCCACTAAGAATGAGAGGTGGTGGGGGGTATATAGGCATCTCCAAAAATCCAACCATTATTAAATTATTCCCCAACTCAGTAACACTGACATGAATCTCGGTGGTACCGAGTTGCACTAAATGTGGCAACTTCTAAATTCTCAGTGAGTCCGATATAGGAATCTCGGTGGTACTGATATGGTGACCTAGGGAAGCTTCCAAATATCGATGAGACCGATTTCAAAACTCAAAAAATCTGATTCTTGAAATCAACAGACCAATAAGTTGGTCACTGATTTTCGATGGCACCGAAGTGGAAGTTGGTGGTACCAAGATTCTAGGGTTTGACATAGGATTTGTGTCTGAAAAATTGCTAGGGCCGAGTGGAAATTGTTGGTGGCACCAATTGTGATGTTTTGGCTTTGGTCACAGAATTTTGTGGGAGAATGACTGGATATTTTTGTGGATATCTCAAAGCAATGTGAGCAACCAATTCATCATAGATACCTCACCCCCTTTTAATAGTATTGGATTTCCTATGGACTCAAATGTGATTTCTAGCAAATATAAAATGTAGAGTCCTCTTTCTTGAATCTTGGCCAATTATATTCCTTTCCTTGCATCAAGGGGCTTCTCCTCACAATCCTTTAGCCAATGCATCTCTATGGACTATACCTGAAATATACTAGGTAAAAGTGTTAGTCCAAGAGACAATGTATGTCGTCACGAATTATCAAAACCACCAAGGGAGCATATTTGCTTTCATATATCCCTTATGGTACGGGGCTTTGTTGAATACTGTGGTTGGTACTAGCATACAACCCGCATTACTAGTGGTGGGAGTGACGTCATCACTCTAGTTACGGGGTCATGCCGAGAAAGGACGACCATGAGCTCTTAGTACAGACATCAGGCACAATGTTGCTTGCCCTCATGGATGATACTTGTGATGTACATCACGAGGGATGACACCATCAAGTGGACTCTTTGTAAGAATCGTCATGGGAAAGGCATTGTTAGGGGTACTTACCTCGGGTATAAAAATACCGCGAGTCATGGGTTGACACGGAAGTTTCCCGAGTCTTGTGATTAAAGTGTGCAACCTCTACAGAGTGTAAAACCATTCGAATATCCGTGTCCATGGTCGAGGACAGTTAGATGACCACTCTCGGGCTACGCCCATTGTTACAAAAACCGTGTGTGTGTTGTGGGAAATATGATATTTAAGCCATGTCGAATGACTTGGCGTGATGACGAAACATGATATGTTACACCCCTATTTATATTGATATGTGTGACTAGTTCATATGGATATCGGTTACCTCATGATGCATGGCTTCATAAGATGTTGATCATGTCATTGCACTTAAAACTAGCTTTCTGCAACTTACCTACTTAGTGCTATATCATGCATTGTTATTGCCTTGCTCCATTACATGGGTTGCTTGTGAGTACATTCGAAGTACTCATTGGCTTGCCACTGGTTATTTAACTCGCCAGGCATGGAAGAGAATGAGTATGATGAAGAGTTCGTTGGAGATGAACATACAAACTAGGACGCTTCCGAGTCAGAATGTGTGTAGGGTTACGGCAGACGGCATGGTTTCACACTTTCGTTCAAGATTACGGCAGACGGCATGGTTTCACACGGCATTTGGCCTTCAGGGCCCTATCGATGTAAGACTTGACCTTAATGGTCTTTATTTGTATCCAACGGTATGTATGGATGTAAGACTCTTGTTATTCAACTTCTCTGTGTTCAGTGAGCATTGATCTTTGTGATCATTGTACACGTGCATTCGGTGACCGCGACTTATGAGTCGAGGTCCCCATAGAGCTGGTATTAGAGCCATCTTGACTGTAGGAAGCCTTAGTTAGCATGGAAGTTAGTTAGGATAAAACCCCTTGCAAAAACTATACCTAGAACCTATCCTTAGGATTTTCTGCACTTCTCACCTCTTCTAATCTACTTCAAAACCTTAGTGACACCCCTTCCCTTTCAAACCTTTGTCGATGGCCGTCGTACCCGAAGACCTCCTAGCATCCGGCTTTCCCTTACTCCCGGAGGAGAGCCTGCAGAAGAGCCAGATCCGACGATTCCTTGTTTTTGTCTACCACGAGCACTGGGTCGATGCCACCACGAAGAAATACCACGTTGCTGTGGTCGTGAAGGAAAATGACTCCCCAACGAGTTGGTTCTTCTAGGGACCACAGATGGAGACCTTGGTGATCGTAGTCGAGATAGCTGCATGGAAGGCACTCATCCACCTGCGAGACATCATCCCAAAGATGGCTAGCGAGTCGGCTACTTGCCACTTTCCTTTTAGGAAGCATGATATTGGCGAGATTTGGACGTTTATCCCATCCAATGAGGATGGAACACCACTCTGATTCCAGACCTACTTCAGCCTCTTCGTCGATAGTCGGACTCACAACCTGATTAAGGAGTCCGTGAAGATATGCAAGTAACTTCACCACACTCGTGATATACTCCGACAAGCTAAGCCGAAGCCAGAGAGGGTCAACAAGGATGGAGCCCTCGAGAGACCACCAACTATCGCTTATAGAGGAGGAGTACCCAAGCTAGAAGTCCGCCCACTCCAGGAGCATCTCAATGACGTCGCATGTGTGCGAATGAGTTTCGTGCGCGCTATGCTGACCCACCAGCAAGTGTCGCAGGAATGGACACCCTCGTTCTCCATCCCCCTCGACCAGAAACGATGGTCGTACGTGTGATGACCAGGAGGAAGACCAAGAGGAGTGTGGGACCGAGACCAAGAACTCCACCCCTTGAGTACGAGAACCCCTAGGGTAGGATAAGTCATGTACCCCTCATGTGAATTCGAGTCCATGTAATGGTTCATATGGAACCATGTATGCTTGTTGTTTGTTTTTTGTTTGTGTTTTGACGCAAGTCGCCCTTTTGCCTTAGGCAACATGTAAGCGACTACATGGCTTATCTTATCTTAATGTTATATGTTTGGTCTTCCGACCTTTGTTTAATCACACTTGCATTGTACCAACCACCTTAGGCACGTTTTACTCTTGTTGATTTTCCCTCTTGCCTATTCTAGTTGTTTGACTTGGCTGCTCTAAACAGGATGGTGACTGCAACCCGCACCAGCACTTTTGGCAACCCTAGCACCGAAAACTCTAGCCAGCAGCTAGAGGCTGGTGGGTGTGTTCAGGCTGGAGATCACTAGGAGCAACCACAAGGCGACATTTCCTCACCACAACCTCCATCGGAAACATGACTATAGCTCAGTTTCTCCAAGTTCTCCGGGAGGAACAGAAAGCCAACACTGTCGCTATCCAGCAGATGACTCAAGTCCTTGTGAACAACCACTAACAAGGCAGGAACAGTAATGGCCATTCCACTCTGTCAGAGTTCATGAGGAATTCGCCCTCAACCTTCACCGAGACCGCTGAACCTATGGATGCCAATGACTCGATCCGCACCATCGAGGACCTCCTTTCATTGGTCAACTGCAATGAGGATCGTTCGAAGGTTCTCTATGATTTTCACTGCCTCAGAGGTACTACGAGAGCTTGGTGGGATGGATTCAAGGTCATGCAAGTTGACCGTGTGATCACCTGGGCCGATTGCAATCAAGGGTTCTGCACTGCCCACATTCCTTCTAGGATTATGGCTATTAAGAAGAGGATATTTCGAGTGCTAAAGCAAGGAAGTGGCTCTGTCAAGGAGTACTTGCAAAAGTTCAACCTGGTGTCAAGGTATGCACCTGAAGATGTTAGCACACAATCAAGATTGAACGCTTCATGGAACGACTCCAACAAGCACTTCAGTATGAGCTCGTTGTCTGCGAGTGTCAGACTTTCTTCGAGTTGGTGAACAAGGCCCTCATGCTCGAGGACAAGCATCATGCCATGGAAGACACTCGCAAGAGCAAGATGATTAGCAAAGACAGTTCCAGCAACCACAAGCCCCGCCCCTAGCAACCAGCCCTAGGAAAGCCAAACTATCAGCCTCAGCAGGCTAGGACTCCTGCACTTTGTCCGAGCTACCAGCCTAAGCAGTATGCCAACCCGAAGTGAGCATACAACAAACCCAACAACAACACTGGTGGCAAGACCAACAACTTCAGGCAGGTGATGTGCTTTGGGTGTGGTCAGCCTGGACACATCTCACAGTAGTGCCCCAACATTAAGCCAGATGCATCGCGCCCCAATGCGCATGGAGCGCCACCAAGGAACCAAGCCCCCTGCAACCAACGCAACAATAGCAAAGGTCGTGTGAATCACATCACTATCGAGGAAGCCTAGGAAGATCGAGATGTTATACTGGGTACAATCCTTTTGAACTCAACCCCGACAACAGTTATGTTTGATTATGGTGCTTCACATTATTTTGTTACCCAAAAGTTTCACTATAGAGTGGTATGAAGCCTACACCTCTGAGCAGTCATACGATGGTACAAACTCGAGGTGCACTATTAAGGACAAAGATGGGGTGTAAAGGTGTTGTGATTAACATAAACAAGGTAGACTTCCGAGCAGACCTCATAGTTTTGGACTCACGTGGCTTCGACGTCATCCTTGGCATGAATTGGTTAACCAAGCACGAGGGCTTGTTGCATTGTGCCAAGCATAGTGTCACCATGACCAATAGCCAAGGAGTTGAAGTCAAGTATGTTCCCAAACCTACCTTTGCTCAAGCTCCTAAAGTCAATTGTTTGTTGGGAATTGAGTTGGATCAAGTTCTAGTGGTATGTGAATACCTAGATATATTTCCTGATGAGATTCCTGAAATGCCTCATGGTCACGACATTGAGTTCATCATTGAGCTAATGCCCAAGGCACAACACATCTATAAGAAGCCCTATAGAATGGGATCCGAAGAGTTGGGTGAACTCAAGAAGAAACTAGTAGAGGAGCTCACGAAGGGATTTGTTCGCCCTAGTGCCTCTCCTTGGGGATCACCTTTTCTATTTGTGTCAAAGAGGGATGGAACTATTAGACTCTGTGTCGATTACCATTCCCTCAATGAAGTAACAATAAATAACATTTACACACTCCCCAAGACTGAAGACGTGTTCGATCAGCTGAAGGGTGCCAAGGTGTTCTCCAAGATCGACCTTAGGTCTGGGTATTACAAGTTCAAGATCGGACCCCAATATCTTCTGAATAGGGCGTTCGTAACCTATATGAGTACACAAACATGTCATTTTGGTTAACCAATGCCCCAGCCTAATTCATGTACCTCATGAACAAAGTCTACATGGAGTATTTGGACAAGTTTGTCGTTGTCTTCATTGATGACATACTCATCCTCTCCAAGTCTAAAGAAGAGCATAAGAAACATTTCAGGATAGTCCTGGATAAGCTTCGAGAGCACCAGCTTTATGCCAAATTCAGTAAGTGTGATTTCTGGCTGCATGAAGTTGGGTTCTTGGGTCACGTGTGATAGCAGAAGGATGATCAGTGGATCCTACCAAGATCGAAGCCACGAGTGAGTAGCAATCTGCTAGCAATGTGTAGGAAGTTCGAAGCTTCCTCGAACTTGCGGGATACTACCGCAATTTCATCGAAGGATTCTCAAGCATTGCTCCACCTATAACCCAGCTCTTGAAGAAGGAAAGTAGTTCGAATAGACATCAAAATTTGAGGAAAGATTCCGAGAGGTCAAGAAGAGCTTGACAACAACCCCAGTTTTGGACACCCCTGATATTTACAAGGAGTTCGTGATATATTGTGATGCATCAAGAACCGGGCTTGGTGGTGTTCTAATGCAAGAAGGTAGAGTCATAACATATCTATACATACAGATATGTCCTCATGAAGAGAGAAACACCACTAATGATCTTGAGTTTGCAGCAGTGGTTCATGCCTTGAAGACATGGCAACATTACCTTCTGGGAAAGCAATGTGAGATATCCACAAACTATAAGAATTTGAATTATATTTTCACTCAAAAGTAATTGAACATGAGGGAACGAAGATGGTTGGAGTTGATCAAAGACTATGACCTCACTGTTCAATACCACCCTGGAAGAGACAACGTGGTAGCATATGCCTTGAGCAGAAAGGCATGTTCCTTGAATGCCATGATTAAGGAATGGCTACTCGCGTTGTATGAGGAACTTGAAATCTTTGGGTTGGAGCTTGTTGCACCAGGATTTCTGGCAAAACCTCGAAGTGAAGCCTACACTGATGGATGATACCAAGGAGGCTCAGAAGGGACACGAGAACAAGGAAGGCATCAGGAAGAATATCAAGAGAGGCAAGGCCCCAGGATTCTCAGTGGATGAACAAGGAGTCGTGTGGTTTGGAAATCATATATACGTACCCAACAAGGTTGAACTCAAGAATTTGATCTTGCAAGAATCACATGACACTAAGTATTCAATCCATCCCAAAGGAACCAAGATCTACCAAGACCTCAAGGGCATGGCATGAAGAGGGAGATAGCCACATACGCTGCTAAGTGTGAAGTGTGTCAGAGGGTCAAAGTTGAGCATCAGCGACCCGCTGAATTGCTGCAACCTCTCAACATGCATGAATGGATGTGGGACAAGGTAGGAATGGACTTCATCACCGGCTTGCCAAGTTCAAGAAAGGGACATGATTCCATTTGGGTCATCATTGACCACGTGACCAAGGTAGCCCACTTCATCCCTGTCAAGGCGACCTACAATGGGAACCAACTGACCAACCTCTACATCAAGAGATCGTGAGCCTCCACTATAACACCCCGGAACCGCCACTCCAGAAGATTCCCCTTTCATTCCATTGTTGTCATGTGATTTGTCTAGTTGTCGCATTCATCATCACATCACCGCATCATCTACGCTGCATAGGCATTTTGTTGTTTTCATTTTTCAAAATTGCATCCGTTATTAGTTGCCGGTTCTATCCGTTTTTGTTGTTGATCATTTCGGGACCAACCACACAAGCATGCGCCCACATCATCGTTTAAATATTGTTTTCAAAAGTGTGTATAAAACTTTCTCGGATTGGGTGGAAACTTGGCGTGTGGTCTTATTAACATGTAGGTAGGCCGCCTGCCAAATTTCATCGCATTCACAGGTCGTTTGATACTCGAACCGTTAAATCTATAATGGCACTATAGCCGGCTTATTCGTCGGGCGTTTTCGGTGTTAAAAACCCTATCACGGGCTTCTAGACCTCCCTCTCTTCTCAACCTAGCACGTCTTCAAAGACCACATAGCCCACCTAGCCTTCCCCGCAACCTAAGCCGCCCGATCGCGATCGCACGGTCCAAATTCGGGCAAAACCCTCAAACCCTAGCCACCATCCATATTTAAACACCTCCCCTATCAATTTTAGACACCCTGGCCATCACCTCCAAATCTGCGCCACCCAGCCTCCTCTAGCCGCCACCTAGACCAGTCTCCTCTGTCCCACCCATGGGCCCACCAAAGCCCAGATCGGGGCCCTAGAAGCCCATATGGGCCCAAGCTCGCATCGCCTCCTCCCCGCGCATGAAGCCGAGCTCACATGCCCCTTCCATGGTGCCTCCGTGCCCTTGGCCTTCCTCCTCCAACCACGGGTGACGAGCCCCACCGCCGGCGGGGTCGCCATCGTGCTCCCCTTCTCTCTCTCTCTCTCTATCTATCTCTCTCTCTCTCTCTCTTCATCCCATCATCTGCATCTCACCATCTCTTTACTCTCCCTCCCGTTCTCTAGATCGCATGGAGGTCCACCTACTATCCCAACATTGGCTCTGCATGGATCCTGCTCGAAACGGGACCCCGCCAGTGTGCTATGCTCAGATCCGGTCACCCCGACGCTTGTGCCATGGATCTGGTGAGCCCTCGCCATGCCTGTGACCACCTCCAACCGACATGCATGGACGCCTCCCTCCTCCTATTCATGCGGGGACGGGAGGATGACACCCAGCGCCTCACATGCAAGCCGGGTCGCACCTTGCCTGCCCTCGGCCGAGCCAGCACGCTTCCTCGCCCGACTGGCCCAGTAGGCAGCAACCCAGCTGCACCACCGCATGGGCTACAACCCGCTAGGTGAGCGCCACCCCTATCCTTTGCCCGCTGCACTACATAGCTATGTTGTGCCCATCTGCTGTTGGACCAGATCGTGATTTGGCCCACAGTGTTTTTTATAGTGTATGCATATTTCCTAATTAGCTAGTGCATTTTAATTACAGAAAAATGTATCATTTTCAAATGCTAATAACTCGTTAAGCATGCATTAGATTAAAATAATTTAGACATGTAAAATGTGTAGAATTTCATGTAGATTCATAATTTACAACTTTCAGCCATGTTTAAAAATTTTAAATTTGTTGATTAGTTAAATTTGCGTTGATGCCATGTTAAAATGCTTTCTTTCATAGCTAACTGTAGCTCCGATGAAAATGTTTTATATATGTAACTTGACCAAAAACTGTATAGAATAACATGGTAATATTTATTTTGCTGTTTAACAACTCTAAAATTGTGCATAGACATAATAGTATCGAATCTTAATTTGCATATGGGGACTTTCCGAAATTGTTACTCGTTGTTCCGGCCTCCTTTAACCTTGCCTAGAATTTCATGTAGCTCCATAATATCTTGTTGCATCCATGATTAACGTGCTTGTGGCTATCATTTGCATACATTTTGCATTCATGGGCTATTATCTTGTGTTAGTCATATCTTTAGATCTTAGCTCTCTTTGAGCTGATCTATATATGTAAATCTAATAAAATGACGCGTAGAATCACATGATCCATTTTATTTTTCTGTTTAATAAATATAAAATGTGTTTAGTATGGACCTGGACCAATTTCGAAGTTAACATATGGGGTCATTTCGAAAAAGCTATATGTTGTTTCCGACTTCATTTAAAATGCCTAGATAGTGTAGTTTATTTATGCTTCACCTCTTGCCATGGTTAACAACATTTAGCATTGTCGTGTTCCTAAATAGGAGTGAACTAAGTAATTCAAATATGGATTTTTCGTCAATATGCAACTCATGCATATTGACTTCATTTAATGTGTAGGAGTTGATTGTTGTGCTTAGCCATATGAAGCATATTAAATGTGCAGGCATCATATTTGATTGTGCATCATGTCCTACATATGTTGTGGTGTTTATCGTGTGTTGATTGTTGTTTCTGGATTTTTTTTTCTTCTCGATAGAGTTTTAAACCGCTTCGGGGTGTGAGGATTTGTTCAACTACGTTGGTTCGACTACTTCATGGATTTGTTCTTCTTCCAAGTGGGATTAGAGGCAAGACTATCATTTCCCTAGATACCATTACTATCATTGACATGCTAGTTTTCTTGTTTCTATCACTATCTCTCGCTGCCTACCACTTAAATGTCAGCCTCCCAACTTTGCCATGAAAAGCCTCGAACCCCTCCACATCCCAGCAAACCATTTTTTGGCTATGTTACCGCTTGCTCAGCCTTTTTATAGCATTGCTAGTTGCAGGTGCAGCTGCTTCCATGTGTCAACATGGATATCCTTTTGAATATCACCATATTATTACTATTTAATTTAGTGCACCTATATACTAGGTAAAAGGTGGAAGGCTTGGCCTTCTAGCTCGGTGTTTTGTTCCACCTTTGACGCCTAGTTACTTGTTTACCGGTGTTATGTTCCCTAATTGAGCGCACCTAACATGCTTGGGGTTGTTATGGAGGCCCCCTAGAACTTTTTTTTGGATAAAACTCTTCTGGCAAGGCCCAACATTGCTACTATATTTTCCTAATAACTAATGAAAAGTATAGGGACCCGCCGACACCCGCGGATAATTAATCAACCTTCGGGCCAGTGCTCCTCATGAGTGTTGGTCCAACCCAGAGCAGCTGATTAAGTCTACTCGGGGCAACTCGGTGTTTGGCGTGGTAACCATAGCCCATCCGGTGTGCCCTGAGAACGAGATATGCAACTTCTATCGGGATTGTCGGCACGTCGAGCGACCTTGCTGGATTTTTTTACCTTTCTCAAATGCCTTGTGTGAGGTATTCCGAGGATACTTTGGTCTATCTCGAGGTTGAGGTTTTTCACCGGAATCCGAGGAGACCACGGGTTTTCCATAATTTAGGTTTCAGACGCAGATTGTGGTAGTTTGTGATGGACTAGTTGGAGCACCCCTGCAGGGTTAAATATTTCTGAGAGTCGTGCCTGCGTTTATGTGGCAACTTGGAAACTTTGTTTAACACACAGTCATAGCAAACCTGAAGTAAACTTAATTAAAACTTGCCAATTGTGTGCTTAACTATGACTGTCTCTTCTTGTGAGTTCTGTATCCGAGAGAGGACACTGTGGGGTTATGTTTGAAGTACGTAGGTGTTTAGGATAATTTCTTGATCATTATTAGTTCATGCCCCTTTATGCGTAGCTCACCCCCCCCCCCCCCCGCCTCTTATTCTTGTACTGTTAGCCACTCAAATAAATGCTTAGTTGCTTGATGCAGTCTCACCACTTAACCATATCTCACCCATTAAGATTTGCTAGTCTTGGTACCTTTGGAAATGACATTGCTAATTCACTGTGGCTCACAGATTACTACAACAAGAGTTGTAGATACAAGTAAAGCGATACTTTGATGTGAGTGTGATGATTGTTCTATTTGTAGTTTCTTCTTCTTTATCTTCTTCGATCTAGGATGGGTTCCAGGTCGGCAGCCTGGGTTAGCAATGATGGACGTTGTTCTTTTATCGCTTGTTTTCGTCCATAGTTGGACCCTGCTCTTCTACATGATGTTTGAATGTGTTGTTGTATTTGAGATGATCTTGTTGTAGATTGTGGCGAGTGTAAGCAAACTCCATATACTCATCTCTTCCGTACATGTACTTTTAACGATATACATTCTTGAAAATGACGAGATGTGCTTCTATCCCTGTCGAGGACCTCGAGCCAAAATAAGGATAGGATCGCATGTTCCGCATTACAAGTTGGTATCAGAGCAGTATCGACCTAGGACCCCCTTGATTGATCGAACTTGTCTGAGTCGAGTCTAGTGAAAAACTACTTTGAGTCTAGTTACATATCGGAGAGTAGGATTCTTTTTACTCCTATTCTATGTTGTGGTGAGGAATCTTGACGTTGGAATTTTAATTCTAATCCTCTTCTCAGTCAAACAAATTAGGATCACATTGGTATTTTGGAAACTATATGATGTCGTTGTGACTGGGATTTTGTTCCTGGTGCCTCCTTTCAATTTGGGGTAGAAGTGTCCTCTCGAGTTGAGCTCGAGGGGATTCTTGACACATCGCTATCATTCAGCTTCCTTAGTATCTCAGGACGAAGGATGTTTTAAATTGCTTCAATACTCTTTGTGGCTAGAGAATTTTGGCATCAGCCAATATTGGGGAGAGCGTCCACATGTACTGCCATAATTGGTATCGTTGGGATTTTGAGGGTCTGAAGTAGATGAGTTTCCGAGATATTTGGTTATGTGTTGACGGATGTGATACACTAAACGGGTAGTGTTATTGCGAGGAGTTGAGTGATGGATTTTACTCCTTGTATCCATGGACTCGATAGCAGAACCGGAACATGTCGGGAGTTTGTAGTTGGAAATTCAAGTAGTTACCTAAGATTATCTTCCAACAGATTCATGATGTGAGGTTGGGGTTCGACATCTAGTGGATTCATTTGTTCACAATCTTTCTTAATGAGGACAGTCTCAATATATGTCATCAAATATGCTTCGTCAAGCCTTGTAGTTTGCTATGCCTAGGGAGCATATTCGAGCATCATTTCAATTTGACAATCCAATGTACGATCGAGCATGTGCGAGCCTTACTGCGAAAATATAGGATGGTGTCTGTGTCATGAATTTGTTTGTGGCTTAGTTTGCAAGCCTCATGCTTTGTTTTGTTGGAGCATGTTAATTCGAGTTGCTTTGATGTCAAGTGGTGATTTCATACCTTTCCTAAGCGGTGTTCTCGTATTTATATGAGAGTGCTAGTCTTGTTGCTCAATCAATTTTAATGTCGGTGCTTTTCCATTTAGAGTGTTTCTCTTCATGTTAATTCAACCCCATTCAATATTTGCAAGATCAATCTCCCATTTTTTCCTCTTTCCAGAGTTCGTCTCATCTGTCCTAGTTGTCTTTGTTTTCCCCACCCTCCCGCCATTTTCTTCAATCATTTAATTGTCATCCAAGTGCCTTTATTTTCATTTATGCTTCCTCTATCTTCTCTTCCGTATGATATCTGATGATTCATTGTGAAGATTCTCATGAGTTTCGAGTTCATCATCTCTTCATTCTTGTTTTATTTTCTGGTGGATTCAATTCAAACTTTTGGTGTTCATCGTATCCTTTTCGTTCGCTAAATGTTTTCCCATGTTGGAAATTAGCATTCAAACCTCTCTTGCTTTTTTTTCCTCTCTCTGTTCTATCCGTAGTGGAAATATATCTCTAAAGACTTTCATTTCCATTCATATCCTCCTAAATTACTTTGAGGGTCTCACCTCATCAAGTTTTAATTATACTGGTGCAATCTCTCTTTCTAGGCAATCTTTCAACATGTGTTTTTTTTAGTGGGCCTATAACCCACAGGTTCTCCCATGATCTTACCTAGCTCTTCTAATATTTTTTGGAGATCCCTAATTCTTTTCAAGTGTGATGTAAGAAAAGATTCCATCATTCATATTCCTTCTCCAAGATCGCTTCGAAATATGTTCATAATTGGCTCAACCATTCATTATTCATTATTCATTATTACGGCGTGTCTCAGTAATTCTTGATGGTGCTTCTTTCCATCATATTTGTATTGAAGACACAAGAAGAGTTCCTCTTGAATCTTCGTCCATTCTTTTGAAGATTCATCGTGTCATCTTGTTGTGATCCTCTTAATTGTTTCCAATCATGAGGAATCCCTTCCATATCTATCCGGTGCATTTCAGAGTTGATTTCATTTCCCGATCCTCTGGAGTCCCCAGAGCTGACAGAGCCGTGACCAGGGCGCCATGGCCGCACGAGCAGCAAGCTCCCTGCCCGTCGATCAGATTTTTCGGTGCACTCGCGGATCCAACCGTGTTCGCGTGCACCTCCTCTAGCGCCCCTCGTCGTCATCTGCCAGGTGGAGTGGCACGCCTGTCTGTGTCTTGCGCTGACCGCATCGATGCCCTGCTTCAATTAGCTCTGCCTCTGTGTGGGCTACGTGAGCACCAAGGCCCAGCTTCGTGCCCGAGGTCTACCAGCCCAGCAACCGGCCAAGCCTTGGCCCTCTAGGTGAGTGAAGATCACCTACTGCCCGATGTGCGTGTGATTTATTATGTTGCGCCCTTACCCGTTGGCCCAGTTTGAATTAGATTCGGCTCGTTAGTTTTTTTGTCCAACAAATTTAATCAATTATCCATAGTTTACAGATTTCAGAAAAAGGCCCTAAACTTCATGCATATAATAACTCTTTAACTGTATGTCAGATTGAAACACTTTATATATGAAACATGACTAATTTTTTTGTAGATTAATAATATCCAACTTTCAACCATGTTTACAATGTTTAAACTTGATGTTTTATTAATTTTTGCATAACGCCATGTTATAACGGTTTGTCACATAACTAATTGACCGTAGCTTCGATTAAAATGATCCACATATGTAACTTGACTAGAAAAATGTTTAGAATAACATGGTGGCATTTATTTTGCTGTTTAACAACTTTAAAATTGTGTTATAGGCAGAACAATACCAAAATCTTGATTTCCCTATGGGGACTTTTCGGAAATGTTATTCGTTGTTCCCGCCTCATTTAAATTTGCCTAGAATATCATGGAGCTCCATACTATCTTGTTGCATACGTGATTTAACATGCTTGTGGTTATCATTTGTATACATTTTTCTTTCATGGCATATTAAATCTTTTAGACCGTAACTCCGTTTGAGATGATCCATATATGTAAATCGATTAGAATGACATGTAGAATCACATGGTACACTTAATTTTGTTGTTTAATAAATATAAAATGTGGTTAGTTCAGATCTAGACCAATTTCGAAGTTAACATATGGGTTCACTTTGGGAATACTATAAGATGTTTCGGACCTCATTTAAAATGCATACATCATGTTGTTTATTTATGCTTCACCTCTTGCCATGTTTAACAACATTTAACATTGTCATGTACCTAAACAGAGTGAATTAAGTAATTCAAATATGCAGTTTCTACAATATTCAACTCATTGCATAGGAGTTGATTGTTGTGCTTTGCCATACCATGCATAATTAACCAGATATGCATCATATGTGGTTTGTGCATCGTGTTATACATATGTTGTGGTGTTTATTGTGTGTTGATTGTTTGTTTCCGGATTGTTTTTTCTTGATAGAGTTGCGAACCGCTTTGGAGTGTGAGGATAAGTTCGGCTACGTTGGTTCATATATTTCATGGATTCGTTCTTCTTCCAAGCGGGATCTCGGACAAGATGATCATTTCCCTAGATAACACCACTATCATTGTTATGCTAGTTGTCTCATTTCTATATTTATGTCTCGCTGCCTACAACCTGTTATGTCAAGTCTCCCAACATTGCCATGAAAGCCCCTAACCCCCTCCACATCCTAGCAAATCTTTGTTTGGTTATGTTACTGCTTGCTCAGCCCTTCTTATACCATTGCTAGTTGCACGTACAGTTGCTTCCATGCAATAACATGTATATTCTTTTGAATATCACCATATTATTGTTATTCAATTTAATGCACCTATATACTTGGTAAAAGGTGGAAGGCTTGGTCTTTTGGCTCGACATTTTGTTCCACTTTTGTCATCCTAGTTACTTGTGCACCTGTGTTATGTTCCATAATTGGGAGCTCCTAACATATTTGGGGTTGTTATGGGGACCCCCTTGATTTTCGTTTTGGGATAAAACTCTTCTGACAAGGCCCAACATTGGTATTACATTTTCCTAATAACTAATAAAAAACATAGGGCCCCACCAGCACCTGTGGATAATTAATCAACCCCCCTCCCACCGGGGAGTGCTCCGCATGAGTGTTGGTCCAAAATAAAGCCACTTGCAGGGGCCGACACGGGCAACTTGGGGGATTTATATTTGGCCACCATACGTACTGCTCATCTAATAGTGTCGTGAGAAAGAGATACGCGCGGCTCCTATCAGGATCTGGCTTGGCAGGCGGCCTTGCTGGATTTGTCTTACTTTTCTCGAATGTCTTGTGCATGGAATTCCGAGGATACTTTGAGCAATCTCGAGGTTGAGGTTTTCCATCGGAATTGTCTAGGAGACTATGGGTTTTCTGTGGTTGAGGTTATTACATGCATCTTGTGGTAATTTGTGATGGACTAGTTGGAGTACCCATGCAGCATTAAGTATTTCTTAGAGATGTGCCCGCGGTTATGTGACAACTTGGATAATTCGTTTAACACCCGGTCATAGCAAACTAGAAGTAAACATAATTAAAATATCCCAATTGCGTGTGTAACCTTGACTATTTATTCTCGTGAGTTCTGCATCTGAGAGAGGACACGACGGGGTTATGAAAGCACATATGCTCCCTTGGTGGTTGACAATATACATTGTCTCTTGGACTAACACTTTTACCTAGATATTTCAAGTTTAGTCCATGGAGAGCTTTGGCTAAAGGTTTATGTGGAGATGCCCCTTCATGCAAGAAAGGAATAGGATTGGCTCAAGCTTCAAGCTAGAAGACTCTTCATTTTATATTTGTGAGAAATCACTTTTGAGTCCATAGGAAAGCCAATACTATTAAAAAGGGGTGAGGTAGTAAAATGAACTGATTGCTCAAACTGCTCAAAGTTAGCCATCAAAATACTCAGTCATTTTCCCACATATCCATTCTGTCAAATTCCACATACTCAAATTCTGTGTCACTAACTTCCACATTTCGGACCCGCCGAGTTTGGTATCATATAGAAACCCTAGATATTCCCACCAAATTGGTGCAACCCAATCCATATCAGTGCTAGCGAGTTCAGTGTGACCAACATTCTGTTGCCAAGATGCATAAAATAGGAATTTCCGAGTTTGAGTATCGGTGGTAACGAGTTTCGTCATTTGACCATTAGCCACCATTTCGGTGCCACTGAGTTGTGTATATCGATCTCACCGAGATTCAAAAGTTCTGCCTTTTGTGCTAATCGGTACCACCAAGTTTGTAACTTTGATGTCACCGAGTTTGCCACTTTAGGTATAACGGTTGGATTTTGTGTACTGCCTATATATACCCCTTCACCCACCTCTCACTCGTGGGACAAGCACTCAAAACACACACTTCATTGCCACATCCATTTTCTAAGAGAGAACCACCTACTCATGTATTGAGACCAAGATATTCCAATCCAACCATTTGAAACTTGATCTCTAGCCTCCCCAAATAGCTTTCCACCAAATCAATATCTCCTACCTATGCATATTCTATGAGAGAGTGATTTTGTATTGATGAGACTATCTTTAGAAGCATAAGAGTAAGGAGTTCATTGATCTACTCTCTACTCCATCTATTACCTTTTGGAGGGTGATGCCTCCTAGATTGGTTAGGTGTCACTTGGGAGCCTCCTACTTCGTGTTGTGGAGTTGAACCATGATGTTTGTAAGCGCAAGCAGATTGCCTACTTCATGAAGATCTACCCTGAGTAAGGCTAGTCCTTCGTGGTAAGAAGCCGTGGCGGAATATACAAGGTCACTTCTTCGTGGACCCCTTGTGGGTGGAGCCCGCCGTGGACTCTCCCAGTCGTTATCCTTTGTGGGTTGAAGTCTCCACTAACATGGACGTACGATATATCGGAACCATGCCAAAAATCGATGTGTCAACCTTTGTGTTTTATCTCCTAATCTGTACTCCTTTACATGTGCAAAGTTTGTACTTTTCCATTGCCATTTATATTGACTAGCATGTGTAGGGTGCACTAGACTTGTTAGAACAACTGATTTTCTGCCTTCCCTTAAACTGGGTTAGGCTAGGAATTTTATCTTGACAAGTAGTCTATTCACCCCCCCCCTCTAGACACATCTTCCATCGATGCCTCAATTGGTATTAGAGCAAGGGCTCCAAAACCTTGGTTTAATCACCGTTGGAGGAAGATGAATGTGACTAGCTCTGGGTTTTTTAGTTGTAGAATGCCTACTCTTGATAGGGAGTACTTTAGACAATCAAAAAATGAATGCTTGATATATTTGATGAGTTCCATTTGCGCAAGTATGTTGAGTATCCCTATGCGCCTCCCATTGATCCTATGCATCATTCTCATGATGATGGAATTGATATGCTTGGTAATCTTAACACTGTCAATCCAATACTAGAGAATTACCAAGAAGTGTGCTTGATCAGTTGCAAAACTTTGAGTGTGCTCATATCTTGTGGAAAGACTTACAGAAAAGATATCCAGTTTATTCCTTGAAAAATCTTGCTATCATTGTCCACAAATACATTACTTTTCATAAAATGAAGTCAACCGATCCTAACTTTGATAAATCCCTATTTGAGCTTCGTGACCTCATGCGTGCCAACGAAGATGTCATTACTATTAATAATATTATTGTTGAAGCCATTCGAATGCATAAACATGAACATTGTCATAGTCAAAATTCTCATGAAACTCTTATTTCTTGTGAGGGAACTTCATTCGTTGATGGTTATGTGGAGCATGGATAATACAATGAAGATGAGGACTTTAACATCGAGTATGAGAAGACCATGAGGAACCTTAGTCTTATGGCGAACCTTAGAGATTACATGGCCGGTGGAAAGGAGTGGGTTCTCGACACTGGATGCACCGATCACATGACCGGAGATAAATACATGTTCCATGAGATCACACCAAACCATGGACCTCCAAGGTATGTGACTTTTGGAGACAACTCCAAGGGTAAGGTACTTGGTCTTGTTAAGGTGGTCGCATCTCATGATAGTTCCATTCAAAATATCATGCTTGTTGAATACCTTGGCTACAATCTTCTTTTCGTATCTAGACTAGCATACTTTGGTTTTGATGTGCTATTTACGAAAGTTGACTGCCGAGTGTTTTGTAGTGACAATCCTAACATTGTCTTTACTAGTTTCCGTAGAGGTGATTTATACATTGTTGACTTCTCTAAGATATCCAAACCCTGTACATGTCTTATTGCAAAATCTTCTAAAGGTTGGTTATGGCATAGAAGGCTAGGACATGTTGGTATGCGTAATCAAGACAATCTTATCAGAGGTGATGATATTCTTGGTATTAAAGATGTTATTTTTGAAAAAGATAGACTTTGTAGTGCTTGTCAAGCAGGAAATCAAGTTGGTGGAAGTCATCCCATGAAGAACATCATGACTGCTAGAAGACCACTCGAGCTGCTTCACATGGATCTCTTTGGTCCCAATGCTTACAAGAGTCTCGATGGAAATTCCTATGGTTTAGTCATTGTTGATGATTTTTTCAGTATTACGTGGGTGTTCGTTCTTAATGATAAGTCGCAGGTACAAATAATATTCAAGAACTTTGCTCAGAAAGCTTAAAATCAGTTTCAAGTGAAGATCAAGAAGGTTCATAGCGATAACGGAATGCAGTTCAAGAACACGAATGTGGATACTTTTCTTGACGAAGAAGGTATCTCACATGAGGTCTTGGCAACGTACACACCTCAACAAAATGGGGTTGTTGAGAGGAAGAACCGAACTCTCATAGAGATGGCGAGAATGATGCTTGACGAATACAAGACTCCAAGATACTTTTGGGAAGAGGCCGTGGAAACAGCTTGCCATGCCATAAACTGACTCTACCTACACAACCTTCTCGATAAAACGGCATAAGAGCTACTCACCGGTAACAAACCCCAAGTTGGATACTTCCGGGTATTCGGCTCTAAGTGTTATATTCTTGATAAGCATCATCGATCTAAATTTGCACCTAAATCTTATGAAGGTTTCCTACTCGGATCGAACTCTCACACTTATCGTGTCTACAACAACTTCACTCGAAAATTTTAAGAGACGGTAGATGTGAAGTTTCATGAGACTAACGGTTCGCAAGTCGAATAATTGCCAATTGATGTAGGAGATAAGGAACCTTCAGAAGCTATCAAAGACTTGTCCATTGGCAAGATTCGTCCCATAGAGTTGTAGGAAAGCACTTCATCAATTCAAGTGGAAGTTCCTACTTCGTGTCAAGGCGAACCACGAAACGACATGGAAGCATCCACAAGCGGTACACGACATGATGAAGAAGAGGAATAAATACATCATGATGATCCACCTGAACCTTTCTCACCACCACCTCAAGGAGATGACAACAACACGACAACATCCAAGATGATGATGATGATGAAGAAGCTCCACCATCCAACAAGAAGAAGCTCTCAAGAGTTAGAGCAAGAGTAGACAGAAATCATCCGTTGAATCAAATCTACGACGACATAAAACCCGGGAGAATCACTCGCTCTAAATATCGTTTAGCTAACTTTTCTGAGCATTATTATTTCATCTCTAGCATTGAACCTTTGAAGGTTGAAGAATCCTTCAAGATCCGAATTGGGTGAACGCCATGCACGAAGAGCTACACAACTTCGAGAGGAACCAAGTATGGACACTTGTCGAAAATCCTGAAGGCGAGTAGAATATCATTGGTACAAGATGGGTGTTTCGGAACAAGAAGATGAAGATGGACAAGTTGTACGCAACAAGGCATGTCTCATAGCCCAAGGATACACACAAGTCGAAGGTATGGACTACGATGAGACTTATGCTCCTCTTGCTAGACTTGAAGCCATTCACATTCTTCTAGCTTATGTCAATCACCATGATATAACTATTTACCAAATGGATATAAAAAGTGCTTTTCTCGGTGGAGAAATTGAGTAAGTTTATGTTAAACAACCTCCTAGTTTTGTGAACCCTAAGAAACATGATCATGTCTACAAACTTCGTAAAGCTTTATATGGTCTTAAACAAGCCCCTAAAGCTTGGTACAGATGCCTAACGAAGTTTCTCATTGAAAAGGGTTTTGTGATTGTTAAAATTGATGCAACCTTATTCACTAAAAGGGTTAATGGAGAACTATTTGTCTGCCAAATATATGTGCATGATATTACGTTTGGTTCTACTAACCCACATTTTAACGAAAAGTTCGGAAATCTGATGTGAGAGAAGTTTGAGATGTCCATGATGAGTGGACTGAAGTTCTTCCTTGGATTGCAAATCAAACAATCAAGAGAAGGTACATTATCTCTCAAACCACGTATGCCAAGGACTTAATCAATAAGTTCAACATGCAAGAATACAAAGATATGAGAATCCCCATGCCTACTAGTGGACATATTGACCTCACTAAGGAGGACAAACCAGTTGATCAAAAGGTTTATCGATCAATGATTGGTTCATTGCTATATTTATGTGCCTCCTGTCCTGACATCATGTTGAGTGTTTGCATGTGTCCCCGATACCAAGAAGAACCAAGAGAGTGTCATCTATTGGTTGTGTAAAGGATAGTGAGATACCTTATACATACACCAAACTTTGGCATATGGTATCCCAAGGGATCTCCTTTTAATCTTCTTGGCTATTCCGACTCGGACTATGTCGGAGACAAGGTTGGCAGAAAATCCACCTCAAGTACATGTCAATTTCTTGGGAGATATCTTGTATCTTGGTCATCCAAGAAACAAAACTCAGTATCCTTATCTACTGCCAAAGCTGAATACATTGTCGTTGGATCATGTTGTGCCCAATTACTTTGGATGACACAAATGATTAAGGATTATGGCATTCATGTTAGGAAAGTTCCATCGTTATGTGACAATGAAAGTGCTATTGAGATTGTCTATAATCCCGTGCAACATTCTAGAACTAAACACATCCAAGTGCGACATCATTTCATTCGTGATCATGTTGGTAAAGGAGATATAGATCTCAAGCATGTTCGTACTAACAAACAACTAGATGATATCTTTACCAAACCAATTGACGAGAAAGTGCTATGTCACTTGAGGAGTGAGTTGAACATCATTGATCCTTCAAACCTAAGCTAGACACACTCGGATGCATGCAGGGGCATGAGCTTGATTGCCCAAACCATGATGCCATTGATAAGACTATATGATATCTTGGAAACTATGTTCCCTTGTATTGCATCTAATCTTTTGTAGGTACTTGGATGAAATACACTCCACAAGATTGCAATAAACTCACATCAAAAGCAATCTTGACATGGCGAAGTATCAACAACCTTTTCTTCGGAGATGGAGGAAGAAGACAACAAAATCATATCATTGACAATTTTATGATATTGATTTTTACTCATGTCATTTGGATATACTATGTTCTTCCTTGCGTGACTAACCACTGTAGGTGAAAAGTGAACCAAAACAACATGGATTGCCCCCAACTCTAGATGATCTTCATCAACTTTGAGCATCCACAACAAATTCACCTACATGCCACGTCATCAACATCATTCGGAGGTATGTACTCATATACTTGATAAAGCTTTACATCAACTCATGAGGTAAAGAAACTCAAGTGATATGAAGACATTGACATGCTTAATCGAAAAATGGTAACCCCATTTCGATCTTAACGATTAGTATGACCTATGATCAAGCATCCTTGCTTGACTCCTCATGTCAAACACTCTAATATATGTGACCTAGTCACCGTCCCACATCTAGATGGAAATTATTATATGGTTCACATTTTACCTTTAATATTATTTTGGAACCATTCAACTCTCATCTACATGTATGTATACTTTTTTGAAAATAAATCAATAAATCAAAAAATATCTTTGCTACTTAAGTTTTCTTTTACTTTTGTTTGTCTTTCTCAATTGGTATCTTTTTACAATTGGAATCTTGAAAAAATTATTTCGCTCACACTATCTTCAACTAAGGAGTTGATTATTAGTGCAACTCGGTCCCATCAATGTGAGAAACTCGGCCCAACTGATTTCTCCCAAAGGCCTGAATCTCATTCTTGGTTCTACCGAACCACTTTGCCTCGGTGACTCCGACGTTGTAACTGCCTTAGTTGCTCTGCCATTCTCTTCTGGATCTTTTGCCTTAGGGGAGAATGCTTATAAATGATCCCATGATTCATTGCCACCTAAGATCTTATTGAAGTTTTTTTCTGAGACATATCCATTTTAGCATTATTTTATAGGGGGAGAATACTTCTCTTGTGGGAGAAAAATCTCAATGATCCCATACAATATAGGAGGGGGAACCATCTAGGATCCCTAACATAGGGGGAGATAGTTCAAGGAACTCTTATTCATAACAAAGGGGGAGAACATTCGATGAACCCTACAAACAATCTAAGGGGGACAAACGACATACTCAAGGAACCCTTACAATAGAGAGAAGTATCCAGGATCCCTTTCTCTCAATGAGACCTTACCCTCTAACCTTTTTGGAAATTAATGCCAAAGGGGGGAATATTATCAAAGCTTCCATTCAATGAACCTATTTATAGGGGAGAAATATCACCAAGAAGCTTACACAAGAGGGAGAAACATCACTAGGGGGAGATATTTGTTCCTGAAGGGAGATATATCAAACCTTATACATTAAGGGGGAGAGAGATAAAATTGTGTTACTGCTTTGAACTTATATTACCCTACCTACTCCCAATATCCAATGCTATGATTCAGGGGGAGAGAAAATTATCACATAGTTATCCTTAGGGGAGAAAGTTCCTATTTCTATTGGAGACATATACTTTCATCAAAACTAATCTTCAATATGTCTTCAATCTTGGTACTTTTTAAGCTCTCTGCATCTTTACAATAGAGTACTCTTGTGTTATCTAACATTTGTTTTCCCAAGTGTACTTCTATGTTAAGACGCTCAAGATCCTCAAGGTAGGTATATGCATCACATCCTTGTTCATGATGACCTCTTGTTTCTTGCACATATTGTTTGCCAGAGGGGGTCTTGAACATGGAAACTCTTCACTCACACATGTTTGATGCATATAGCATGGACGTCTATAACTTGCCTGGTCCTTCTATCTTGTGTGTTTCTATGCATTCCAAAGCAACTATCCTTTAAAGTATCTACACACATTTAGGGGGAGCCTGTACCAATCATGTTTCCTTCAAAGCTATCTTAATTTTAATGCTTATCCTTTTGAAGATTTGATTGTATGTTGTCATTAATTACCAAAAAGGCGGAGTTGAAAGCACATATGCTCCCTTGGTGGTTTTGATAATTCATGACAACATACATTGTCTCTTGGACTAACACTTTTACCTAGATATGTCAGGTTTAGTCCATGGAGAGCTTTGGCTAAAGGTTTATGTGGAGATGACCCTTGATGCAAGAAAGGAATAGGATTGGCTCAAGCTTCAAGCTAGAAGACTCTTCATTTTATATTTGTGAGAAATCACTTTTGAGTCCATAGGAAAGCCAATACTATTAAAAGGCGGTGATGTAGTAAAATGAACTGATTGCTCAAAGTGCTCAAAGTGCTCAAATTTAGCCATCAAAATACTCAGTTATTTTCCCACATATCCATTCTGTCAAATTCCACATACTCAAATTCGGTGTCACCAACTTCCACATTTCGGACCCATCGAGTTTGATATCAGACAGAAACCCTAGCCATTCCCACCAAATCGGTGCAACCGAATCCATATCGGTGCTACCGAGAATAGTGTGACCAAAATTTTGTTGCCAAGATACACAAAATCAGAATTTCTGAGTATGAGTATCGGTGCCACCGAGTTTGGGCATCTGACCGTTAGCCACTGTTTTGGTGCCACCGAGTTGTGTATATCAGTCTCACCGAGATTCAAAATTTCTATATTTTGTGCTAATTGGTACCACCGAGTTTCTAACTTCGGTGTCACAGAGTTTGCCACATTACGTGTAACGGTTGGATTTTGTGTGCTGCCTATATATACCCCTTCACCCACCTCTCACTCATGGGAGAAGCACTCAGAACACATGCTTCATTGCCAGATCCATTTTCTGAGAGAGAACCACCTACTGATGTGTTGAAACTAAGATATATCAATCCAACCATTTGAAACTTGATCTCTAGCCTCCCCAAACAACTTTCCACCAAATCAATCTCTCCTACCCATTCATATTCTGTAAGAGAGTGATTTTGTGTTGAGGATACTATCTTTAGAAGCACATGAGCAAGGAGTTCATTGATCTACCCCATATATTACCTTTTGGAGGGTGGTGCCTCCTAGATTGGTTAGGTGTCGCTTGGGAGCCTCCTACTTCGTGTTGTCGAGTTGAACGAAGTTGTTTGTAAGGGGAAGGAGATCGCCTACTTCATGATGATCTACCCTGAGTAAGGCTAGTCCTTCGTGGGTGAAAGCCATGGTGAAATAGACAAGGCAGCTTCTTCGTGGACCCCTTGTGGGTGGATCCCTCTGTGGACTCCCGTATTTGTTACCTCTGTGGGTTGAAGTCTCCATTAACATGGATGTACGATAGCGCCACCTATCAGAACCATTCCAAAAATCGTTGTGTCAACCTTTGCATTTGATCTCCTAATCTCTACTCCTTTGCATGTGCAAATTCTTTACTTTTATGCTTCCATTTTTATTGACTAGCATGTGTAGGGTGCACTAGACTTGTTAGAACTGCTGATTTTTCTGTCTTCCTTGAAATTGGGTTAGGCTAGGAATTTTATCTTGACAAGTAGTCTATTCACCCCCCCCCTCTAGACACATCTTGTATCAATCCCTCAGGTTATGTTTGACTCGTAAGTAGATGTTCATGATCATTATTAGTTTACGTCCGATTATGCGTAGATCACCCCCTCTTATTCTTGTACTCATAAGTTAGCCACTCAAATAAATACTTAGTGCTTGATGCAGCCTCACCACTTAACCATACCTCGCCCATTAAGCTTTGCTAGTCTTGATACCTTTGAAAATGAGATTGTTGAGTCCCTGTGGCTCACGGATTACTACAACAACAATTGTAGGTACACGTTAAGCGATACTTTGGCGAGAGAACAATGATTGTTCTATTTGGAGTTTCATATGCTTCTTCTTCATCATTGATCTAGGATGGGTTCCATGATGCTAGCCTGGGATAACAAGCATGGACGTCGTTTTATCGTTTGATTTCATTTGTAGTCGGACACTGCTCTTCAATATGGTGATTGAATGTATTGTTGTATTGATATGTTCATGATGTAGCTTGTGGCGAGTGTACTCATCTCTTCTTTACATGTACTTGTAGCGATATCCATTCTTGCGAAATGACGAGATGCGCTTCCATCCCGGTCGAGGCCCTCGTACCAAAATAAGGATAGGATCACATCTTGGGCGTTACAAACCAGGAACACCGTTGCGTGCCCTCATGGATGATACTTGTAAGGTACATCATGACGGATGGCAGCAATGCATGGATTCTTTGTTAGAATCATCATGGGGAAGACAATGTTCGGTTACTTACCTCAGGTGTTGAATATACCACGAGTCGTGGATTGACACAGAAGTTTCCCGAGTCTTGTGGGTAAAGTGCGCAACCTTTGTAGAGTGTAAAACTATTAGAATATCCATGTCCATGGTCAAGGATAGTTGGATTACCACTATTGGACTACGTCCATTGTAACAAAAACTATGTGTGTGGTGTGGGAAAGATGATATTTGAGCCATGTCGAATGACCTTGCGTGATGACGGAACATGAGATGTTCCTCCCTTGTTTATATTGATATCTATGACTGGTTCATATGGATATTGATTACCTCATGATGCATGCCTTCATAAGATGTTGATCATGTCATTGCACTTAAAACTAGATTTCTATAACTTACCTACTTAGTGCTCTATCATGCATTGTTATTGCCTTCCTCCACAACATGGGTTGCTTGTGAGTACATTCAAAGTACTCATTGGCTTGCCAGTGGTTATTTAATTGTCCATGCATGGAAGAAAAGGAGTATGATGAAGATTTTATTGGAGACGAACATGTGAACAAGGAATGTCTGTAGGGTTACGATAGATGGCATGGCTCATGCTTTCGTTCAAGATTTCCGGTGCTAGTTCATGTTTGGCATTGTGTTGGGTAACGTAGCAAAAATCAGAAAAATTCCTACGCCATATTCAGATATTCCTATGGAGAGACCAGCAATGAGAGAGGGGTGAGTGGATCTTCATAGCTTTGAAGATTGCTAAGCGAAAGCGTTGCTAGAACGCGGTTGATGGAGTCGTACTCGCGGCGATCTAGTGCCGAACCACGGCACCTCCGCGTTCAAGACACGTGCAGCAAGGTGATGTCTCCCGCACCTTGCTCCAGCAAGGAGGAGGGAGAGGTTGGGGAAGATCTCCAACAGCACGACGGCGTCGTGTCGATGGAGAGACGAGGTCTCCCGGCAGGGCTTCGCCAAGCACCGTGGGAGAGGAGGAAGAAGAAGAGCAGGGATGCGCCGAGAGAGAGATGGAAAACTGTGTCTCCAATGGCCAAAACACCCACTATATATAGGGGGAAGGGAGGGTGGCGCCCCCTTTAGGGTTTCCACCCCTAAGGGGGCCGCAGCCCTAGATGGGGGGAGGAGTGGCGGCGAGGAGGGGAGGAGGGGGTGGCGCACCCCCTGGTGGGCCCTAGGCCCACCTGCGCTAGGGTTCCCCCCCCCTTCCCCCTCTTAGGTGCCATGGGCTGGGTGTGGGGGGCGCACTAGTCCACCCAGGGGCTGGTTCCCTCTCACACTTGGCCCATGTAGCCTCCTAGGGCTGGTGGCCTCTCCCGGTGGGCCTCCGAAACCCTTCCGGTGGTCTCGGCACTTTGCCGGTGGTGCCCGAAACATTTCCGGCGTCCAAACCCATCCATCCTATATATCAATCTTTACCTCCAGATCATTCTGGAGCTCCTCGTGACGTCCGGGATCTCATCCGGGACTCCGAACAACCTTCGGTAACCTCGTATAACAATTACCTATAACCCCAGCGTCATCGAACCTTAAGTGTGTAGACCCTACGGGTTTGGGAGGCATGCAGACATGACCGAGACATCTCTCCAGCCAATAACCATCAGCGGGGTATGGATACCCTTGGGGGCTCCCACATGTTCCATGATGATCTCATCGGATGAACCACGATGTCAATGATTCAATCAATCCTGTATATAATTCCCTTTGTCTGTCGGTATAGAACTTGCCCGAGATTCGATCGTCGGTATACCTATACCTTGTTCAATCTCGTTACTGGTAAGTCTCTTTACTCGTTCCGTACCACGTCATCCTGTGACTAACTCCTTAGACACATTGAGCTCATGATGATGTTCTATCGAGTGGGCCAGAGATACCTCTCCGTCACACGGAGCGACAAATCCCGGTCTCCATTCGTACTAACCCAACAGACACTTTCGGAGATACCCATAGTGCACCTTTATAGTCACCCTGTTACGTTGTGACGTTTGATACTCCCAAAGCACTCCTACGGTATCCGGGAGTTGCACAATATCACGGTCGAAGGAAAAGACACTTGACACTAGAAAAGCTTTAGCATACGAACAACACGATCTAGTGCTATGCTTAGGATTGGGTCTTGTCCATCACATCATTCTCCCAATGATGTGATCCCGTTATCAATGATATCTAATGTACATGATCAAGAAACCATGATCATCTACTGATCAACGAGCTAGCCAACTAGAGGCTTGCTAGGGACACATTGTGATCTATTTATTCACACATGTATTACTGTTTCCTGTTAATACAATTATAGCATGAACAATAGACGTTTATCATGAACTGGGAAATATGATAATAACCATTTTATTATTGCCTCTAGGGCATATTTCCAATAGTCTCCCACTTGCACTAGAGTCAATAATCTAGTTACATTGTGATGAATCGAACACCCATAGCATTGTGGTGTTGATCATGTTTTGCTCGAGAAAGAGGTTTAGTCAACGGGTCTGCAATGTTCAGATCAGTGTGTACTT
The DNA here is from genome assembly GCF_904849725.1 of Hordeum vulgare subsp. vulgare. Lineage (NCBI taxonomy): Eukaryota > Viridiplantae > Streptophyta > Magnoliopsida > Poales > Poaceae > Hordeum > Hordeum vulgare. The sequence continues at coordinate 169,158,140 of NC_058522.1, forward strand.
TACAAACATCTATTGCTCCTCTCTGGACCTAGTCCTGGATGGAGTTGTAGCGGCGTTGGATGTGCTTAGTCTACCGATGAAATCTGTGCTCCTTGGCTATGGCAATGGCTCCAGTGTTATCACAGAACAGTATCATCGGACCTGACGCACTTGGAACCACTCCATGATTGGTGATGAACTCCTTCGTCCAGATCCCTTCATGAGCCGCTTCCGAAGTAGCTATGTACTCCGCTTCACATGTAGATGCTGCCATGACGTCTTGCTTGCTGCTGCACCAGCTCACTACCCCACCATTCAAAACATACATGTATCCGGTTTGTGACTTAGAGTCATCCGGATCTGTGTCGAAGCTAGCATCAGTGTAACCCTTTACGACGAGCTCTTTGTCACCTCCATAAACGAGAAACATATCCTTAGTCCGTTTCAGGTACTTAAGGATATTCTTGACCGTTGTCCAGTGTTCCATACCGGGATCACTTTGGTACCTCCCTACCAAACTTATGGCAAGGTTTATATTAGGTGTGGTACACAGCATGGCATACATTAGAGAGCCCACGGCTGAAGCGTAGGGGGCAGTAGTCATCTTCTCTCTATCTGCTGTCGTGGTCGGTGACTGAGTCTTACTCAATCTCATACCGTGCAAAACTAGTAAGAACCCCTTCTTTGTGTTTTCCATATTGAACTTCTTCAATATCTTGTCAAGGTATGTACTTTGTGAAAGACCTATGAGGCGTATCGATCTATCTCTATAGATCTTGATGCCTAATATGTATGCAGCTTCTCCAAGGTCCTTCATTGAAACACTCTTGTTCAAGTAGGCGTTTATGCTCTCCAATAACTCTATGTTATTCCCCATCAATAATATGTCATCCACATATAGTATGAGGAAAGCTACAGAGCTCCCACTCACATTCTTGTACAGACAGGCTTCTCCATAAACCTGTATGAACCCAAACGCTTCAATCACCTCATTAAAGCGAATGTTCCAACTCCGAGATGCTTGCACCAGCCCATAGATGGAGCGCTGGAGCTTGCATACCTTGTTAGCACTCTTAGGATCGACAAAACCTTCTGGTTGCATCATATACAACTCTTCCTTAAGATACCCGTTAAGGAACGATGTTTTGACGTCCATTTGCCAAATTTCATAATCATGAAAAGCGGCAATTGCTAACATGATTCGGACTGACTTCAGCTTCTCTACGGGAGATAAAGTCTCCTCGTAGTCAACTCCTTGAATTTGTCGAAAACCCTTTGCGACAAGTCGAGCTTTGTAAACGGTCACATTACCGTTTGCCTCAGTCTTCTTCTAGAAGATCCATTTATTTTCTATGGCTCGCCGATCATCGGGCAAGTCCACCAAAGTCCATCCTTTGTTCTCATACATGGATCCTATCTCGGATTTCATGGCTTCAAGCCATTTGTTGGAATCTGGGCCCGCCATTGCTTCTTCATAGTTCGAAGGTTCACCGTTGTCTAACAACATGATTTCCATCACAGGGTTGACGTACCACTCTGGTGCGGAACGTACCCTTGTGGACCTTCGTGATTCAGAAGTAACTTGATCCAAAGCTTCATGATCATCATCATTAACTTCCTCTTCAGTTGGCGTAGGCGCCACAGGAACAGTTTCCCACGCTGCGCTACTCTCCGTTCAAGAGAGGGTGTAATTATATCATCAAGTTCTACTTTCCTCCCGGTTACTTCTTTCGAGAGAAACTCTTTCTCTAGAAAGGATCTGTTCTTGGCAACAAAGGTTTTACCTTCGGATATAAGATAGAAGGTATACCCAATAGTTTCCTTAGGGTATCCCATGAATACGCATTTCTCTGCGTTGGGTTCGAGCTTCTCTGGTTGAAGTTTCTTCACATAAGCATCATAGCCCAAAACTTTAAGAAACGACAGCTTAGGTTTCTTGCCAAACCATAGTTCATACGGTGTCGTCTCAACGGATTTAGATGGTGCCTTATTTAAAGTGAATGCTGCAGTTTCCAATGCATATCCCCAAAAAGATAGCGGTAAGTCGGTAAGAGACATCATAGATCGTACCATATCTAATAAAGTGCGATTACGATGTTCAGACACTCCTTTACATTGCGGTGTGCCAGGCGGCGTCACTTGTGAAACAATTACACACTTCCTTAGGTGTTTGCCAAACTCGTGACTCAAATATTCTCCTCCACGATCAAATCGTAGACACTTTATTTTTTTGTCACGTTGATTCTCAACCTCACTCTGAAATTCCTTGAACTTTTGAAATGTTTCAGATTTGTGCTTCATCAAGTAGATATACCCATACCTACTCAAATCATCGGTGAGAGTTAGAACATAATGATAGCCGCCGCGAGCTTCAACGTTCATTGGACCACACACAGCAGTATGTATTATTTCCAATAAGTCGGTTGCTCTCTCCATTATTCCTGAGAATGGCATCTTAGTCATCTTGCCCATGAGGCACGGCTCGCATGTGTCAAATGATTCAAAGTCAAGAGACATTAACAGTCCATCAGTATGGAGTTTCTTCAGGCGCGTAACACCGATATGACCAAGGCGGCAGTGCCACAAGTATGTGGGACTATCATTATCAACTTTGCAAATTTTGGTATTCACACTATGAATATGTGTAACATCATGATCGAGATTCATCAAGAATAAACCATTCTCCAGCGGAGCATGACCATAAAACATATCACTCATATAAATAGAACAACCATTATTCTCTGACTTAAATGAGTAGCCATCTCGCATTAAGCAAGACCCTGATACAATGTTCGTGCTCAAAGATGGAACTAAATAAAAATTATTAAGGTTTAAAACTAATCCTAACGGTAGATGTAGGGGCAGCGTGCCGACGGCGATCACATCGACCTTGGAGCCATTCCCGACGCGCATCGTCACCTCGTCCTTGGCCAGTCTCCGCTTATTTCGCAGTTCCTGCTTTGAGTTGCAAATGTGAGCAACAGCACCGGTATCAAATACCCAGGAGCTACTATGATCGTTGGTAAGGTACATATCAATAACATGTATATCATATATACCTTTAACGTTGTCGGCCTTCTTGTCCGCTAAGTACTTGAGGCGGTTCCGCTTCCAGTGACCTTTTCCCTTGCAATAGAAGCACTCAGTCTCAGGCTTGGGTCCATTCTTTTTCTTCTTCTCGGCATTTGTCTTACCGGGCACGGCAACGGATTTTCCGTCGTTCTTGAAGTTATTCTTACCCTTGCCCCTCTTGAAACTGGTGGTCTTGTTGACCATCAACACTTGATGCTCTTTCTTGACTTCTACTTGTGCAGATTTGAGCATCGAGTACAACTCGGGAATGGTCTTGTCCATCCCTTGCATGTTGTAGTTCAGCACAAAACCCTTGTAGCTTGGTGGGAGAGACTGGAGGATTCTGTCAATTACAGCGTCATCCGGAAGTTCGAATCCAAGCTGAGTCAGACGTCCGTGCAACCCAGACATTCTGAGAATATGCTCACTAACAGAACTATTCTCCTCCATCTTGCAGCTAAAGAACTTGTCGGAGACTTCATATCTCTTGACCCGGGCATGAGCTTGAAAAACTAGCTTCAGCTCCTGGAACATCTCATATGCTCCGTGTTGCTCAAAACGCCTTTGGAGCCCAATTCTAAACTGTATAACATGCCACACCTAACCAGAGAGTAGTCATCACTCCGCGCTTGCCAGACGTTCTGAACATCTTGGGCTACCGCGGGAACAGGGGGTCACCTAGCGGCGCATTAAGGACATAAGCCTTCTTGGATGCAATGAGGATGAGCTTCAAGTTGCGTACCCAGTCCGCATAGTTGCTACCATCATCTTTCAGCTTGTTTTTCTCTAGGAACGCGTTGAAATTGAGGTTGACACGTGCGTTGGCCGTTGGACCTACAATATTTGTAAAGACAACTTTTAGACTAAGTTCCTGACAATTAAGTTCATTTAATCAAATTAAGTATGAACTCCCACTTAAATCAACATCCCTCTAGTCATCCAAGTGATATATGATCCATGTTGACTAACCCGTGTCCGATCATCACGTGAGACGGACTAGTCGTCATGGTGAGCAACTTCATGCTGATCATATTCAACCATACGACTCATGTTCGACCTTTCGGTCTCTTGTATTCGAGGTCATGTCTGTACATGCTAAGCTCGTCGAGTCAACCTAAGTATTTCGCGTGTGTAAATCTTGCTTACACCCGTTGTATGCGAATGTTAGAATCTATCACACCCGATCATCACGTGGTGCTTCGAGACAACGATCCTTCGCAATGGTGCACACTTAGGGGAATACGTTCTCGAAATTTTATGAGGGATCATCTTATTATGCTACCGTCGTTCTAAGAAATAAGATGAAAAAAACATGATAAACATCACATGCAATCATATAGTGACATGATATGGCCATTATCATCTTTGCTCCTTCGGTCTCCATCTTCGGGCATCACATGATCATCATTGTCACTGGCGTGACACCATGATCTCCATCATCGTGTCTCCATGAAGTCGTCACGCCAAGTACTACTACTACTATAGCTAACCGTTAGCAATGAAGTAAAAGTAGTAAACACATGGCGTTGCATCTCATACAATAAATTAAGACAACTCCTATGGCTCCTGCCGGTTGTCATACTCATCGACATGCAAGTCGTGAATCCTGTTACAAGAACATGATCATCTCATACATCACACATGTAACATCACAACCTTTGTCCATATCACATCACATGTCAAACCCTGCAAAAACAAGTTAGACGTCCTCTAATTGTTGTTGCAAGTTTTACGTGGCTGATTTGGGTTTCTAACAAGAACGCCCTCTTACCTATGTGACAGCCGAAACGATGATATGCCAAAGCTATTTACCCTTCATAAGGGACCTTTTCATCAAATCCAATCCGACTAGAGTGGGAGAGACAGACACCCGCTAGCCACCTTACGCACCTAGTGCATGTTGGTCGGTGGAACCTGTCTCACGTAAGCGTACGTGTAAGGTCGGTCCGGGCCGCTTCATCCCACAATGCCGTCGGAAAAGAATAAGACTAGTAGTGGAAAGCAATTGACAAAATCATCGCCCACAACCTTTTTGTGTTCTACTCGTGCATAGAATCTACGCATAGAAAACCTGGCCCTGATGCCACTGTTGGGTAACGTAGCAAAAATCAAAAAATTTCCTACGCCATATTCAGATCTTCCTATGGAGAGACCAGCAACGAGAGAGGGGTGAGTGGATCTTCATACCTTTGAAGATCGCTAAGCGGAAGCGTTGCTAGAACGCGGTTGATGGAGTCGTACTCGCGGCGATTCAGATCGCGGTGTGATTCCGATCTAGTGTCGAACCACGGCACCTCCGTGTTCAACACACGTGTAGCCCGGTGATGTGTCCTGCACCTTGATCCAGCAAGGAGGAGGGAGAGGTTGGGGAAGATCTCCGGCAGCACGACGGCGTGGTGTCGATGGAGAGACGAGGTCTCCGGCTTCGCCAAGCACCGTGGGAGAGGAGGAAGAAGAAGAGCAGGGCTGCACCGAGAGAGAGAGATGGAAAACGTGTCTCCAATGGCAAAACCCCCGCTATATATAGGGGGAAGGGAGGGTGGAGCCCCCTTTAGGGTTTCCACCCCTAAGGGGGGCGGCAGCCCTCGATGGGGGGAGGGGTGGCGGAGAGGAGGAGAGGAGGGGGTGGCGCACCCCCTGGTGGGCCTTAGGCCCACCTGCGCTAGGGTTCCCCCCCTTCCCCCTCTTAGGCGCCATGGGATGGGTGTGGGGGGCGCACCAGCCCACCCAGGGGCTGGTTCCCTCTCACACTTGGCCCATGTAGCCTCCTGGGGCTGGTGGCTTCTCCCGGTGGGCCTTCGGAACCCTTCCGTTGGTCCCGGCACTTTGTCGGTGGTGCCCGAAACATTTCCGGCGTCCAAACTCACCCATCCTATATATCAATCTTTACCTCCGGATCATTCCAGAGCTCCTCGTGATGTCCGGGACTCCGAACAACCTTCGGTACCCTCGTATAACAATTCCCTATAACCCTAGCATCATCGAACCTTAAGTGTGTAGACCCTACGGGTTGGGGAGGCATGCAGACATGACCGAGATATCTCTCCAGCCAATAACCATCAGCGGGGTATGGATACCCATGGTGGCTCCCACATGTTCCACGATGATCTCATCGGATGAACCACGATGTGAAGGATTCAATCAATCCCATATACAATTCCCATTGTCTGTCGGTATAGAACTTGCCCGAGATTCGATCGTCGATATACCTATACCATGTTCAATCTCGTTACTGGTAAGTCTCTTTACTCGTTCCCTAGCACGTCATCCTGTGACTAACTCCTTAGACACATTGAGCTCATGATGATGTTCTACCGAGTGGGCCCAGAGATACCTCTCCGTCACACGGAGTGACAAATCCCGATCTCGATTCGTACCAACACAACAGACACTTTCGGAGATACCCGTGGTGCACCTTTATAGTCACCCGGTTACGTTGTGACGTTTGATACACCCAAAGCACTCCTATGGTATCCGGGAGTTGCACAATCTCACGGACGAAGAAAAAGACACTTGACATTAGAAAAGCTTTAGCATACGAACAACACGATCTAGTGCTATGCTTAGGATTGGGTCTTGTCCGTCACATCATTCTCGCAATGATGTGATCCCGTTATCAATGACATCTAATGTCCATGATCAGGAAACCATGATCATCTATTAATCAACGAGCTAGCCAACTAGAGGCTTGCTAGGGACACATTGTGATCTATTTATTCACACATGTATTACTGTTTCATGTTAATACAATTATAGCATGAACAATAGACGATTATCATGAACAGGGAAATATGATAATAACCATTTTATTATTGCCTCTAGGGCATATTTCCAACAATTTGGACTTCATTGCCCTATCGATGTATGGATGTAAGACCCTTGTTATTCAGCTTCTGTGTGCTTAGTGAGCACTGATCTCTAGGATCACTGTACACATGCATTCGGTGACCACAACTTATAGTCGGGGTCCCCGCACCAAAGTATTCTCGGAATCTCGGTGCGCAAGACACTGGAGAATGGTAAAACAAATCCACTGTCGGTGTACTAAGAATGGAACCCTTAGTACCCTAACTTGTGCAGAGACGACAACGACCTCCTCCCTTGAAAGCCTTGCTGTGAGATGATGCATCCAAGACAACGCCACAAATCAAGGCCAAGCCACCGGCAAGCCGTCTTGCCAGTGAAGAATACCCAACAGCCACCATGCTCGGCAAGGACTCTACTACCACTTCACCGCTCCACCTCATCGGGTTGATTGTGAGCATCAACGAGGTGTTGAGCGGGTAGGCGGTTAGGTGAACCTTGTTAGAGGCACGTGGCAGCCCGAGGGATTTACAACAGCTTTAATGACACCCGTCCCATGACGTGACAAGATAATGAAAGGTAGATGGGCGAACGACACAGAAGGGGAGGCGATCCTTGCCGCGAGATGTCGCCGGCATGACAATAACTCATCGCGCAGTAAATGCGCCTGTCCTAATCCATTAGAGTTAGGTGTTTCCCACTGTAGTTTTTGTCAGTAGTTTTGGCAGCTATAGGACCTAATATTTACCCCATGTGATGACCTTTTTTGCCACTCTGGTAACCCCTTGACCTATAAAAGGAGGTCCATGGCTACCTTTAGAAGGGTCAATATTTTGTCCATTTGCATGCGTATCTGCACTCCTCAAGCATTCTTGTCGGTCTGTTGCGCTCCTGTACTTTGGACCAATATAATCCACAAACATAGGAGGTAGGTGATACGTCCATTTTGCATCATGTTTTGCTACCATTATTTATAGTGTTTTTATGATTTATATCACTTTATGAAGTAATTCTAATGCCTTTTCGCTCATAATATGCAAGGTTTACACCAAGAGGGAGAATGTCGGCACATGGAATTCTGGACCTGAAAAAGCTACGTCAAAGATGCATATTATGCACATCTCCAAATGGGTTGAAACTTCATGGGCAACTTTTATGGAGTAAATAAAAAATACTAGAAGAAAGAAGTACCAAAGACGGGCTGCCACGTGAGATACGTCCCAAATGTATCTATAATTTTTGTTTGTTCCATGCTCTTTTGGGTGACATTGTTATATGTTTTTCTACACTTTCATACCTTTTTACACATATTTGGACTAATCTACAAACTCAGTGCACCTAGTGCCAGTTTCTGTCTGCTGATGTCTTTTAATTGCAGGGACTTTACCCCAATTTTCAGAGCCCCAAAAATCCTGAGAAAAATATATAAAAATCAGCGTGACGGAAGCTTCACGAAGCACCAAGGTGGGCCAGAGGGGAGCTAGGCCTCACCCAGGCAGCCACCTGGCGTGGGGCCCCACCTGGCCGCGCCACCAGGTTGCCTGGGCGGCTGTTCCACCCCCCGGTGCCCTCGTTTGGGCTATATTTACTCCTCGGACGAAATAACCTAAAGATATATCCAGAATCACGAATTTCTCCACTGTTCCGCCGCCGTAGCGCTTCCGAGATCGGGGCGCCAAAAGACCTCTTCTCGGCACCCTGCCGGAGGGAGGATTGACCTCCGGGAGCTTCTCCACCACTATGTACGCTTCTTGGATGTGTCGTGAGTAGTCCTCCTTGGACCATGAGTCCATGACCAGTAGCTATGTGATGTCTTCTCTCCAATCTTGTGCTTCATTGCTTAGCCCTTGTGAGCTGCCCTGCATGATCAAGGCATCTATGTAATTTACCTGTTGTTGTTATGCTGAGTTTGCTGGGATCCGATGGATTATGAGATTATGTTCAGACTCTGGTGAGTTATATATTTGGTTCTCCTTTTATATTATGTTCTTGAGTGATTCATGCATGTTCTCCGTTGCTTTTTATTGCTTTGGCTGAGTAGTAGATTGTAACTCCAAGAGGGAGCATGATGCATGATTGTGGGTTCATGCCCCCTGATGTCTAGCTTGAGTGACAGAAACATGAGACTAAGGGATGTGTTGTTGCCACCAGGGAGAAAACAACGGTGCTTGTGACCGCGGTTGCAAGGATTGTTTACCTTATGCAAAGTTCATTAATGCAGTTGTTCGTTGCTTTGAGTTTACACTTTGGGTGGGGCTCGCAACTTAATACCAGCGAGATGTTCTGGATAGATATATCAAGGTGGATGATTAGAGAGTAGATGTGGATGGATAAACGGTCTACTTGTCTTGGCATACTGCCCATTACTTTTGAGCCTCTAACTTTCTTGTAGCATGATTAGCATTGCCGTGCGTTTATAATTCTGTCAATTGCCCAGCTGTAATTCGTTTACCCAGCATAGTTCATTATCGTCTTTTGGTAGAGAGACATCACTAGTGAACATCATGGGACTCTGGTCCATATTACCACCATTGTTTACACCTCCACCATTTACTGTTTTTATTTACTTTTCCGTTGCGATCACTATCGCTATTCTCGCTTGTGATTACATCCTTTGCAAACTACAAGGCCGGAGAGATTGACAACCTCTCTGAACTCGTTGGGAGCAAAGTTATTTGTTGTGTGTGCAGGTCCACGTTTTCTGCTAGCGCCAGAGCAGCGGACACCTACTTGTAGATCCTCGGAGTCCTCCTGGTTCGATAAACCTTATAGTCCCCGTGTGAGGGAAATCTGCTGCTGACTACATCTAAACCTTCCACTTGGGGTAGCCAATGAGGGGCAAGAAGTATATCCTCAACTCGTCATCAAGCAAATTTTTGGCGCCGTTGTCATGGACTCTAGTCTTCAAGATAAGGGAGTTGCACACTATCTTTTAACTTTGTTTTTAGTCTTGTTAGTTTTCTTTCTAGTTTTTTCTTTAGAGTCTTATACAAAAACTAAAAAAATAGAGTAGTTACTTTGCTTTGTTTAGTCATATGTCTAAGTCCTTTGCCTTTGGTGTTGCACCCGAAGGAGAGATTCTTACTTTCAAACAAAGGGTTGGAGAAAGTTTGAAAGATGCTTGGTATAGAATTAAAGATTCTCAAGATAGAGCCACAAAGAAGCAATCCACCACTATTTTTCTTAGAAATTTTTATGTTGGTATTACTTCTTGGAATAGGTTTGTTTTAGACACAGCAATAGGTGGGAATTTCTTGGAAGCTCCCGTTTGGGAGGCTCTTAACGTTATGGAAAATCTTGTCGGAATCCCACCTATTGTTGACATAAAGGATGATATCACTTTAGCTCACATGATGAGTAAACTTGAGAATATATACCTAGAGATGCCAAGCATGATTAAAATAAATGAAGTAGATCATAGGATTCAAGGTAACTTAAATAGACTTGATAGCTCCATGCACAAAATTTACAGAACTTTGGAGACCCTTAAATTCCATGATGTGGATCCTTCTAGGATTGATAAGATCGAGGATATTATTAAAATTTTAGGAACTACTCTATCCTCCATCAAGACTAAAAAGGTAGAAACCCCCGCAAGTAAGGAACCTAAGTTCGTTCACGTACCCAAGGTTCCTCAACCCAAAACGAGTGTACCTATTGCTAAGGGTGTTGAAACTGTGAAGACCTTGGAAGAGATACCTCTCTTAAATAGAATTAGAAATGAAATTCCAAATGGTCTTACTACATTTGCTTTTTTTCCTAGAAGTGTTGCCACTAGGCCTCTCTTTTAGAGTCCTCTTAATATTAGTTGTTCTATTGAATAGCTTTTTGATGATCTTTGTGATGGTTCAATAGATACAAGTTGATCTTTTTGCATCATGCCTAGCTCAAAGGCATAAAAGAAAGCGCTTGTTGGGAGGCAACCCAATTTGTTTTTACTTTTAGTTTCAGTGGACTTGATGCTTGTTACTACTGTAGCAACATCATTATATCTTTATTTTCAAGCTTTGTGCCAAGTTTTAGCCTCCGATTGCAAGAAAGTTCAAAAGTTGTGACATGCTGTCCAGAAACAGATTTTGTCTACTTGACGGACAAATTCGCCAAAAATCACCAGATCATCTTTTTGATCTAATTTTTTGAAAGTATGATCTATATAATTGTATTTCTAGCATCTGTTCTGAGTTTTTTGATTTGAGTTGCAGAAGTGCCCCAAAACAATTATTTACTACATGTTGTTCTGTTTTTCCCAGATTCTGCCCTCTTTTGCGTTTTCTTTGTTTTGCAAATCTTAAGCTTGCTTTTTCTTTGCAAAAACCTTTTGGAAATCTTGATAAATAGTAGCTATTCCTGAAAATATTTATTTCAAGTAGATAATAAATTATTTTATTATGGGCACTAACCACTCTAATCAGCTTATGATGAGTTTCATATGAAGGGAGTTTTCAAGTATGCGATGGAAGATGATGAAAGAATATCCAGGAGTGTCAAGCACTCAAGCTTGGGGATTCCCCCATGCACCCCCAAGAAATATTCAAGGATACTCAAGCGTCTAAGCTTGGAGATGCCCCCGTGCATCCCCTTCTCCATCAACAATCATCAGTTCGCCCTTCTCCATGCTATATTTTTATCACTTCATATGTTATGTGCTATGCTTGGAGCGTCCCGCTCTTTACTTTTTAGTTTGTTTTAGTTTTTCTTAATGTTCATAACAAGTTGGAACCTAGCCTTCTTTGTTTGGGAGAGAAACACGCTCCACTCCACCCTAGAACACAACATAGGTTTTCATGCTTATCTTTTTGTGTGTTCTTTACCTTTTCATAGTTGTTGTCATGCTTAGCTCTTAGTTTTCATGCTTTATCTTTTTAAGAGATTTTATTTAGGTTGCTTTTGGAACTCTCTTGAGTTATCATGCTTATATTGTTTAGAGAGATGGCTTGTTGCACTGAGTTGTGTGTCTTGCATGAGTAGGTAATTGAGGTTGATATTTAAGTGTAGTAGTAACTTGCAATAGTTTTGAGGTATTGGTTTGAGTAATGTTTGGACTATTAGTGTCAAGAGCTTGAGCCTATTAGTGATAGGTGTCGTATTTTGGGAAATCCGTGCGTATTTTCAAAAACTAAAAAAATAGTTGAGAACTCTAGCTGCTAGATGGATCGCTAACCTCTGGAGGGGTTGGAATATATAGAGTACCATCACGTTATCATGGGTCGAGGATGCGCAAGGATAACCAAACCCCCAAACACTCCTCCTCGGGGTACTTGTCTCTTAGTGAATCTCCTGACTAGATAGAGAGTTACCGATAATAAGTGCGTGAGTTCTTCAGACTAATGCGAGTATTCGATTGTTGGCACTTCCACCATCCATATTTTGCTAGCCTCTTCGGTACCGTGCATTTCCCTTTCTCATCCTGAGAGTTGGTGCAAACCTTGCCGATGCATCCAAACCCTTCGCATGATACGCTCTGTCATCATAAGCCTCATTATATCCTTCCTCAAAACAGACACCATACCTACCTATTAAGGCGTTTCCATAGCCTTCTCGAGATACATTGACATGCAACATCCACCATCTTATGACTTGATCTTCATGTCATACATGATTTTGCTTGATCGAGGAGCCGCATGCTAGTTGGGCCTTGCCCTTATTATTGCTACATGACGCGCTAGTTTCATTGCATGTCCTGCTACACTGGCAGAGGCATACATTTGCATACATCATGATAGTTTTTGTTTCTCTTTATGTTGAGTACTTCTTATAAAGTGTGAAGATCTTCTTTGTATTCTTGTAAAACATCAAGTGTTGCCCTTAAGTGAGGAAAAGATCCCAAAGAGGACAAATTAAAAGATCCCACAATAGGACACATGAAAAGATACCAAAGAGGACAAATGAGAGATAAATAGAAAGAGCCAAAGAGGACACAAAAAATAAAAATAAAGGAAAGAAAAAGAAAAAGAAAAAGAAAAAGAGAGAGAGAGAAGGGGGCAACACTACTATTCCTTTTGAAAGATTCACACTCATACTCCATTGTTATATTTGTACTCCATAGAGATTATCATTCATGCATAACTATGTGGGGACCCTTACACTATAGAACTTGGCTTGTATATTCTAGTGATGAGCCTCCTCAGATGAGCTCTAGGTCTTCATGAGCAAGAAAGTTGGATGCACCCCCCACTAGTTCCATTGGAGATCCTACCTTAGCTCATATGTGCATCCGTTGCATGGCAATCCCTACTCCTTACATCATATCTATCATTTGGCTTTCTCTTGACTATGATTGTCCTCATTGATGTGAGCCTTTCACACCTTTTTTGTCTTCCTTCCCCATCATTATTCTCTTTGCCATCCTAATTTCCAACATATCTTGCTTGCGCTCATCCGTTGTGTGAGTGTCAAAGTCGAAAGGGAGAGGATCATTTTGACTTGTGCCTGACTAGTGGTTTGGGGATGAATCAAAATAAGATTCCGAAGGATACCAAGTGTGAAGTTTTAGTAGATTGAGTTCACAATTGAACCATATAATATATTTTTTATGCTCTAAACCCATCTCCCACTTCTTGCACGCAAACACCATTTGGAGACATTCGAGTCACGGACAGCGAGAGCTCTTGCACCTTTATGTTCTTACTTTGCTATTTTCAATACTAAATATAAACTCTTGCTTGTTATTGTCTTGACTTGAATTTCATATCTTACTTGCTTTACTTTGAAGTTCTTATATGTGTGTTAGCATGTCACCATAGAAATTATTTGTGTTATCATTTACCTACTCGAGGACGAGCAGGAATTAAGCTTGGGGATGTTGATACATCCCAAACGTATCTATAATTTCTGTTTGTTCCATGCTCTTTTGGGTGACATTTTTATATGTTTTGCTACACTTTCATACCTTTTTACACATATTTGGACTAACCTACTAACTCAGTGCACCCAGTGCCAGTTTCTGTCTACTATTGTCTTTTAATTGCAGGGACTTTACCCAATTTTCACAGCCCCAAAAATCCCAAGAAAATATATAAAATCAGCGTGACGGAAGCTTCACGAAGCAGCAAGGTGGGCCAGAGGGGAGCGAAGCCTCACCCAGGCGGCCACCTGGCGCGGGCTCCTCCTGGCCACGCCACCAGGTCGCCTGGGCGGCTGGTCCACCCCCTGGCGCCCTTCTTTGGCCTATATTTACCCCTCGGATGGAAAACCCTAAAGATATATCCAGAATCGCGAATATCTCCACCGTTTCGTCGCCGTAGCACTTCCAAGATCGGGAGCGCGAGAAGACCTTTTCCCGGCACCCTGCCGGAGGGGGGATTGACCTCCGGGAGCTTCTCCACCATGATGGATGCTTCCCGGACGTGTCGTGAGTAGTCCTCCTTGGACCATGAGTCCATGACCAGTAGCTATGTGATGTCTTCTCTCCAATCTTGTGCTTCAATGCTTAGCACTTGTGAGATGCCCTACATGATCAAGGCATCTATGTAATTTACCTGTTGTTGCTATGCTGAGTTTGCTGGGATCCGATGGATTATGAGATTATGTTCAGATTGTGATAAGTTATATATTTGGTTCTCCTATTATATTATGTTCTTGAGTAATTCATGCATGTTCTCCATTGCTTTTTATTGCTTTGGCCGAGTAGTAGATTATAACTCCAAGAAGGAGCGTTATGCATGATTGTGGGTTCATGCCCCCTGATGTCTAGCTTGAGTGACAGGAACATGATACTAGGGGATGTGTTGTTGCCACCAGGGAGAAAACAACGGTGCTTGTGACCACGGTTGCAAGGATTGTTTATCTTACGCAAAGTTCGTTAATGCAGTTGTCTGTTGCTTTGAGTTTACACTTTGGGTGGGGATCGCAACTTAATACCAGCGAGATGTTCTGGATAGATATCTCAAGGTGGATGATTAGAGAGTAGATTCTGTTGGATAAACGGTCTACTTGTCTTGGTGTACTACCCATTACTTTTGAGCCTCTAACTTTCTTGTAGCATGATTAGCATTGCGGTGCGTTTATAATTCTGTTAATTTCCCAGCTGTAATTTTTTTACCCAGCATAGTTGTTTATCGTCTTTTGGGAGAGAGACAACACTAGTGAACATCATGGGACTCTAGTCCATCTTACCACCATTGTTTACACCTGAACCATTGTTTACACCCAACTGTTTTTATTTACTTTTCCGTTGCAATTAATATTGCTATTCCCGCTTGTGTTTTGATCCTTTGCAAACTGCAAGGCCGCAGAGATTGACAACCTCTTTAAACTCGTTGGGAGCAAAGTTATTTGTTGTGTGTGCAGGTCCACGTCTTCTGCTAGCGCTAGAGCAGCAAACACCTACTTATTGATCCTCGGAGTCCTCCTGGTTCGATAAACCTTACAGTCCCCGTGTAAGGGAAATGTGCTGCTGACTGCATCTCAACCTTCCACTTGGGGTAGCCAACGAGGGGCGAGAAGTATATCCATCAACTCGTCATCAACGTGCCCACTAGGCAGCAGGCCGTGCCAGCCCCCTGGCCCGCCCTGGTGGGTAGTGGGCCACCCAGTCCACTTGTGGCGACCATCTTCTGGTATATATTCACTTTTGACCTAAAAATAAGAGAAGTACTTTCAGGACGGAGCGTCGCCATCTCAAGGCAGAACTTGGGAAGGAGCACTTTTGCCCTCCGATGGAGCGATTCTGCCGGGGGAACTTGCGTGGAAATAGAGGCCATCGTCATCCCCAACAACCAAATCATCTTGGGGAGGCCAATCTTTATTAACATATTCAATAGCACCATCTCCTCTCAAAACCCTAGTTCATCTCTTGTGCTCAATCTTGTATCGGAACCTCAGATTGGTACCTGGGGTGACTAGTAGTGTTGATTCCATCTTGTAGTTGATGCTTTATTTTTTTGGGTGGACGATCATATGTTCAGATCCAGTATGCTATTGAATACCTCTCTGATCATGAGCATGTTTATCACTTTGTGAGTAGTTACTTTTGTTCTTGAGGCCACGGGAGAAGTCACGTTGCAAGTAGTCATGTGAAGTTGATATTCGTTCGATATTTTGATGATATTCGTTCGATATTTTGATGATATGAACATTGACTACATAATACTTCACCATCTTTGGGCCTAAGGGAGTGCACTGTGGAGTAGTTAATAGATGATGGGTTGCAAGAGTGACAACAACTTAAACCCTAGTTTATGCGCTATTCCGTAAGGGGCTGATTTGGATCCCTATGTTTAATGTTGTGGTTAGAATTTATTCTTAATGCTTTTCTCGCAGTTGCCGATGCTTACGTGAGGGTTAATCATAGGTCGGAGGCTTGTTCAAGTAAGAATAGCACATAAGCACGAGTCCACCCACATATCACATTATCAAAGTACCGAACATGAATTAACCCAACATGACGAAAGTGACTAGATGAAATTCCCGTGTGCCCTCAAGAACGCTTCGCCTATTGTAAGAAACCATTTCGGCCTATCCACTGAAACAAAATGATCAGTCTACCTTGCCACACTTATTGTTACTATTGCTACTCGTTACTTGTTACAACTATCTTTCTATCAAATCACTTCCTACCGCTATTTCAGTGCTTGCAGAAATTACCTTGCTAAAGCCCGCTTGTCATTTCCTTCTGCTCCATGTTGGCTTCAACATTCTTACTTGTCGAAAGGAATACAATTGATCCCCTATACTTTTGGGTCATCAATACTCTTTTCTGGCATCGTTGCCGGGGGTGAAGCACCTTCGATAAGCGGAAATTGGTAAGGGGAAATTTATATTACGTGCTGAAATTTACTGTCACTTGTTACTATGGAAAGTAATCCTTTGAGGGGTTTGTTCGGGGTATATTCACCTCGACCAAAAACAACAAGAGTTGTCCCTAAACCTATTGGACCTAATAATTGTTTTATTATGAAATACCTTTGGGTATGATAGAGAAACTTCTAGCTAATCCTTATGCAGGAGATGGAACAAAACATCCCGATATGCACCTAATCCATGTGGAAGACGTTTGTGGATTATTTAAGCTTGCAGATTTATCTGGAGATCAAGTTAAGAACCAGTTTTTCCCTTTATCTTTGGAGGGGAAGCATTGACATGGTACAGACTATGTGATGATACATGATCTTGGAACTGGAATCGGTTGCAATTGGAGTTTCACCAAAAAAATATCCTATGCATCTTATTCATCGTGATCAAAAATTTATCTGTAATTTTTGGCATCATGAAGAAGAAAGTATATCTCTAGCTTGGGGGACGCTTAATTCAATGTTATATTCATGCCTCAATCATGAGCCCCCGAGAGAAATTATTATTCAGACTTTTTATGCTCGGCTTTCTCGTAATGATCAAACCATGCTCGATACTTCTTGTTCTGGGTTTTTTATGAAGAATACTATTGAATTCAGGTGGTGATAGAGCATAATATATCTCCATATGTGGTTTTGGTAATTGATGACAATCCCTATGGACTAATGGTTGCCTTAAGTTACATTTATAGGATTTGTCCATAGGCACTTCTTGAAGTCCATCTGTTGGGTTCAAGGAGTTTATATGTTGACCAAGATGTTATTCAAGGTATTATCCAAAGAATGGTCATAGAAACACTAGGTTGATCAAGATCTCAGACTAAGAGCAAATCAAGATGATCAACACACAAAGCGTATAAGATGTACCAAGAGGGATCAAGTGATCCCATGGTATGGTAAGCATTGTCCATTACGTGTTTGTGTACTAACCCATGGTCTTTGTGAGACTCCTATGTGGGGGTTAGGTCTGTTTCCATTGGTCTTGCATCAAAAGGAAGATCTCATACAACCCATGAAGGATGACGGCAAGTGGTGATCATCATCAAGATTGTGGTGTGCAAGTTCAAGTGGATTAGCACGAATATATCATTGAAACTATTGTCAATGATCATGTGCTAACAAGGACAAGATCAAGATAAGCATTCTTGAGCACTACATGCTTGATTCTTGTGGATGTTCACATGGTGGATAGGACAAGATCAAGATAAGCATTCTTGAGCACTACATGCTTGATTCTTGTGGATGTTCACACATGGTGGACAAATGAAGCTAAATACATAAGCTAGGCTTTCCGCATTGTGTATGGGAAAGCTACTTGAAGACTTCATCATGTC
Source organism: Hordeum vulgare subsp. vulgare (assembly GCF_904849725.1). Classification (NCBI taxonomy): domain Eukaryota; kingdom Viridiplantae; phylum Streptophyta; class Magnoliopsida; order Poales; family Poaceae; genus Hordeum; species Hordeum vulgare. The sequence goes on from NC_058522.1 coordinate 169,176,120, forward strand.
TTGCTTTCAACTTGAGCCAAGAAGGAACAACAACATCAAGCTCAGGTGAAAGGGCTAACTCAAAGGTATCAGTTCCTTTGACGTTAGTTGTGGGCTAACTCAAAGGTATCAGTTCCTTTGACGTTAGTTGTGCGGAGTGATGATCAACGAATAAAAGTATACACTCAAGTATGGATCATCAGTACTCTTTTATGATTCATGAGTCCTTAGGGATCCCGCACTATTAAGAGGGGATCACAGGTTTTGCGATGAACTTGCTCAAACTACATCATCACTTTCTGCTCAGACCACATCTCCAATGTTTTATTGTTATTTGAAAACAGAACCAGTGCCTCGGACATCCGGCTTTCTCCGGACGTCCGAGGACCGGACGACTGACTAGTTCGGAAATCCGGAATCCTATACCAGAGAAATCAGAGCCATATAACTCGGACTTCCGGCCTTCTCCGGACGTCCGAGGCCCGGATGTCCGGCCAAGTCCCGGAAATCCGGAAGCCTGCACCAGTAGAAGTTGAGTTCTATATCTCGGAAATCCGGCTCCCTCCGGACGACCGAGCGCCGGACGTCCGACACCCTCGGAAATCCGGAAGCCTGCACCAGTAGAAGTTGAGTTCTATATCTCGGAAATCCGGCTCCCTCCGGACGACCGAGCGCCGGACGTCCGACACCCGTCGGAAATCCGGAACCTACCACCAGTAGAAGTTGAGCTGTATAACATGGACTTCCGGGCCACTCCGGACGTCCGTATGCTGATGAATTCAAATATGTTCAGGCACATCTACAGGCCTCGGACGACCGACCCCTGTCGGACGTCCGGCCGCTGATGAATTTAGAAGAGTTCCAGTCATGCCTAAAAGTCTCGGACGTCCGATCCCGGTCGGACGTCCGGCCCCTCATGGACGCCCGGACTTCCGACAGCTGTCGGACGTCCGGACCCTGTGTGACTTAAAGTGTCCCCAACGGCTCTTTTTCTCTCCACACTATAAATACCCCCCTCCCACTTCGTGAGAAGGTTGCCCAACACAGCCTTATCCTCATAAGAACACATTTCCACCTCACACACATTTGCTCACTCCAAATCTTAGATCCCAAGAGCATTTGTGAGCCCCTTTGAGAGTTGTTCCAATCAAAAGATAGATCTTCTCCCTCTCCTTCTCTCAACCCAAGCTATTTGTGATTTGAGCAAGTTTTGAGCATTCCCCGTGATCTTGTTACTCTTGGAGGTTGGAGACTCCTAGGCGGTAGGAGTTCTTCGGAGAGGAATCAATCCGTGTGATTTCCCCCGGAAAAGTTTGTGAGGGTTTGGAAGCCACCTCAAAGGCTTACCACTAGTGGTTGAGAAACGCCTTCGTGGTGTTATCTCAAAGGGAGAATAGGGTGAGCTTTTGTGGCGTTAGTGTGCCTTCGTGGTAACATCCACCTCTCTAACGGTAACTAGCTTCCCTCCAAGGAAGTGAACATCGGGATACATCTTCGTCTCAGTGACCTTGGTTATCCTTAACCCTAACTCCTTACTTGTGGTTTACTTGTGTTATTTGAGCATACATACATTGCATATCGTTTGTGCTCATTATATTGTGTTGGCTATTTCTTGTACAAGATTAATCATTCAAGCATACCCTCTATATCCACACGTTCATACTTGCATCCCTTGATATATCGTGTGATATAGTGTGATCTAGTATCTTGTGTTGTTCACCTACTTGTCGTGTGATATAGCTCAAGTAAGTTTGTGTAACTTACTTGTGCTTGTTAGTAACTCCATTGTGTCCATTTTAGTAGATCGTGTTGTTGATACACGTTGCAGTGCCTAGTGCATTTAGGATTTGTGCTTGACAAGTACCCTCTTAGTTTATTTCCGCATCAGGTTCAAGCCAAATCTGAAGAAGTTTTTAAATAGCCTATTCACCCCCCCCCTCCTAGGCGTCATCGAGGTCTTTTCAATTGGTATCAGAGCTAGGTCTCTCTTTAATTAGGTTTCATGACCTAGAGAGTATCGATGTCGACTATTGGATTAGTGCACAATGGCATCTTTGACTTTGATGGCACAAATTATACCCTATGGAGAATTCGTATGCTTCATCACTTTTGGGCCATGGGCCCAAATACTTTACGAATTGTTCTTGTAGGGATTGCCGACAAAAGGGATGATGTATCTTCATCTACCAATGAAATGTATCTTGATTGCGAGGCCTTTCTTGCCATTCATCGAACCATAAGTCATGAAGTGTTCAAGTCTATCTCGACTTGCAAGTCAGCTCATGAAGTTTGGACTAAACTTGAATAGATATATGGTGGGTCCAATCTTGATGAAGACGGTATTATGATGAAGGAGTTGGTGCATGAGCTCTTCACTCTTTTCGATCTTAAAGAGTCCACCACTACTCCCATATTCGATTGCTTGCACACCTCAGCATCTTCAATCTCACAAGGTAATGACATGGTGAGTGAAGAAATATATGTTGATGAAAATGGCATAGCCTCTATGGACACGAGCATATCTAGCACCACACATAGTGTAAATTATTGTGCTGATAGGTCATGCATTTCACCTAAAGATTGCTTGACAAATGTCTGTGGTGATATGCCTGCTTCCTCGTGTCCTCTTGATCAAAATATCTTGGTTCTCCCTAGTTGCTCTATGACTAACCATTTAGGGGAAATCAAGAAATATGAAGTACTTTTGACTAATGAAGAATCTGATTCACCAAAAGAATCATCATCAACTCCTCCAGTTCACATGTGCCTCATGGCAAGAGGTAATAATGAGGTATCATCTTCCCTGTGCAATAACGATGATATTTGCGATGAGGATGATGATGATGACTTGACTGAAAATATCTATGTGATTAGTAAAATTCTTCATAAAGCTAAAAATAACTCTCTTCAAAGGTTCCAAGATGTTCTTGCTTACTTTGAAAACTGTAATGATTCACTTAATCATGAACAAGCTAAAAGTGAACAACTTGAACATGAACTTGAGAAGAGTCATCAAGCATGTAGAGACTTAAGATCTTCAAAAGGAGAGATTGAAGTTGCTCATGATAAACTTAAAAGGGATTTTGAGGTCCTTCTCCTTGAATGGAATAATGTCAAGGGAGAGCTCATCAAAACCTCTAAGATCTATGAGGAGCTTCAATCTACTCATGAGAAGTCTCTATTTGCTACTTACTCCTCTCATATTGTTGATGATACTTGTACATCTAACTCTACCTCTTTTGAAGTATCAACATTGAAGGAGAATGTTGAGCTACGTGCTCAACTTGATTTACTAACTAGCAATTATGGGAAGTTGGAAGAAAACCATGTAATGCTCACAAGCTCTCATGACGATCTTTTAACATCCCATAATGTGCAAAAGTTAGCTCATGAGGCTATCATCACCAAGGTAACATCAAGCGAGCCTCATGTGGACAATGGCACTACTTCTAGTCAAAGTACTATATTTCCATGTGCTAGTCCTCATAATTCGTCTACTCATAATGTTGCTACCTCATGTGATGAATTACTTTCCTTGCCTTGTTGCTCTAACATTGAAGCCTACACTTCCCTTAGTACTTGCATTGATACTAACCGTGCAGAGGAAATCAAAGAGCTCAAGGCCCAAGTCACTTCTTTGAAGAAAGACTTGGAACAGTGTCATGAAGGGATGCCCACACTCAACAACGTCCTGTGTGAGCAAACATCTCCGAATGACAAAAATGAGTTTGGAGTAAACTCAAACAAGAACAAGAGGGGCCTAGAACAAGTCAAGAATTCGGCCAAAATCATTTGCTTCAAGTGCAAAGTTAAAGGGCACCATGTTAGATCTTGCCCTCTAAAGACGAAGTCTCAAAGTCACAAGCAACAAGGGAAGCGGCCACAAACTCAATCACATATTCAACTACAAGTTGAAGGAAGGCCTCTTCCCAATAAGACCCAAGCCAACACTCCCCAACGTGAGAAATCAACTGGGAATAAAACAAAGGGTAGATGTTGCTACTTATGTCGTGAGAAGGGTCACGTCGTTTCGTCTTGCACGAAAGGTAACTTATCCAACCCAATCACTATTGATGATACATATTCCCTTGGGAAGGATAAGGTTGGCAATGTGTTTGCCAAGTTTGCTGGTACTCAAAATGGTGTCAAGAAAAGAACCATTTGGGTTGCCAAGCCTATTGTGATTAACCTCTTAGGACCCAACGTAGTTGGGGACCAACAAGCTCAAACTTGATCAATAGGTGACATTGGAGGACATTAGAGACTTGGATACATAATGAAGAATTAAGGGGTCTTCATCATTCATATTATCTCAAGCCAAGTCATTTGGATTATCGAGTTTCTACCTTATATCCAATGTGCCTCCTTACGGTAACTTATACTTAAACTGTTTACATTGTTAGGTGCTTGCCCCTTTGCATGTTGTGGTTTTGTACCTTGCATGCGTTTGTATATGTTGTGCTTCCAACTTGCTTATCTTCAGTAATCGAGTATGGGTATGTTGGTTTGCATATCATGTACATGTGAGTCTTGTATTGAGCCTTTTGTGTCTTGTTTGTATTTTTGTTGGCTCTTATGAGAGATTAATGGATTATCCCATTGTGGGGGAGTGATGTGCTTTGCACACCTCACAATCCTATAAATGTGTATACATGGGTAATACCACTTAGTTTTGATGCTTCAAGATTATCTAGTGTCTATGTGGTATGACTTACTCATGAGAAATTCAAATTCTATATCGTCCATTAAGTATCTCTTGTTGGTTTTAATTTGCCACTTGTTAATGTTATTGGTTTATCACATTATGGGGGAGTAATATGCTATGTGCATATTACAAACCTAGAAAATATGTACATTTGACGTATTGCCACTTAGCGTTGATATTGTAAAACTATCTTGTTCCTAGGTGGCATGCTAGCTCTACAAGTGTCATTTGCTTGCGTTTTATGGGTAAAGATGATCTTGGATATATTTGTGATCTACCAATGAGTATCATTTCAAAATTACTTCTTGTCCTTGACAATTGGTATTCCCATCATATGATTGGAATTGATAATCATCTTTACATTGGATTTTGTGTTTCGTTTGTCTTTCTTGCCTCTATGAATCTATTTTTAACATGTCTAGTGTGGTTATAGATATAGAGAAAGTGATGATCCCATCGTGTGCGTTTTGTATTCAAATGCAAATTCTATATAATGCACGTCCCTTGGGGGAGCTATCCTATTCCCTTTAAAAACACTCTCTTTATTCACCCATCATAAAATCATTTGATCCCCATAAAGTGTGTGTTGATGGGAGGCAAGTCTTGCTCTTTATGATGCTTTGTGCCATCATGAAAATTTATAGAGGGCTTTGTTTGTTGGAACCTAGCTCTCTCTTAGAAACTAGATACCTCTGTTTGTTTTCCTTCAAATGGTTTCTTGTTGCCTTCTATTTGACATGTGTCAATGGATATCTCATTCCTTGATGTATCTTTTAATTGATATCTTTCAAGTGATAGTTCTTTTGTCTTAGGATCTTATTGTCACTTGATATCTTGTCTTTTGATGACTTATCAACTTTGTGTTGAGTTGATCCCTGAGAGTCTTGAGCATGCATATCTAGCTACTATATACAACTTCTTTTGCTTGCTTTTATCCTTTGACCCAATATATAAGGGAAACTCCACCCTGTCATAAATTGGCTAAAGTGTGCATGAAATTCAAATTCATATCTATATGCACATATGTGTGTGGAGTTTGTCCTATGTATTGCTGGTTTTCTAACTCTTTGGTCCCAATGAGTTTGGGCACCATTTTGTTTGTTTAGTTGTTCCAGGAACAACTGGAGATGCATTGGATGCTCGGCTCACCTATAAGGAAGATGTTGAGACCATGTGATTATTGGAGCCAAGTTAGGATGATCAAAGAACAACTATCTACTACATCAATCCAATGTTGTCTCGGTAACAAGTATCCACTTCATGCATTCTTTTCTTGCAAAGGACCCAACCTGGCTTTTCTTTTCCAGGTTGCATCATGGCATGAATCTCTTGATTTGTTCTCGTAGTACTTGTTTCCTTTCTCAAAGCATCCGAACGATGATGTCTTACTGCTAGTTGGGATGTCTTTGATGTTCGTATGTTGGAAGTTCATATTATACAATAAGAAAAATATTAGGACATGTGCTATGCTTCCAAGCAAAAGATCTCATTGATATATTTATGACTTCCCTTTTGGATATCTAGTGTTCTTCCTTCTTGTAACCATTTCGTGTGTACATCTTTCTTTGTGGATATATATATATCATCATGATTGTCTTCTACTTAGAATCTTGGTCACATGAGAGAAGTTACATCTCTAATTGATATCCTCTTTTCTTTCACGTCCACCGCTGCATTTCCTTTTTCGGTTTTGGTGGCAACGTGAAAGGATTTGTTTTGAGTGCGTATCTTATTTTCCTACATCTTTGGTGCACTCTTTGGCCGTGAAGATTATTTTTCCTCATGCTTGTCTTGATGAGGGTTTTGCCATTTTCAATTAGTATCCCTCCTCTTGACAAGATCCTTACTTCCTATCTTCACAATGGGTTGTCACAAGCGTTGGTTCTTATTTTGTTTATTAGTAAGCTTGTGAACCCATTTTCTAGTATGTGTGTGTGGGAATGATATGTCTTGCACTTTATATCTCATATTCATCAAGACTATGTTGATGAGCAATGCTCATCCTTACCTTAAGTCTTCTCAAGTGCTTTGCCATGACTCACACACATTACTTTGGTTGAGCTTATTCTTAAGTTGCTTCCTTTACATGTTGCTCAACCATTAGTTTTGTGCAATTGATATGCCTATTGTCTCATCTATCTTCTTGCACTCGTTGTGTGTTTCTATTAATTCTGGGGGAGCAACGATCCTATTTTGTGCACCTGTGTCAAATATAAAAATCTCATATTAGTGCACAAATCATGGGGAGCTTCTCTAGTTTTTGATAAGGCACTATGTTGCCTTTATCATAATATCTTTTATTCATGTGGTTCAAAGGACCATATGATTGTTTGTTCTATCTGGGATCTTTTGATTGCTTGCCTCTATCTTTGTATGTCTTTGTGGCATACGATTCTTTTTGCAATCTTTGGGTCCTTAATATAGTTTGTTTTCCTCCGACTACTTATCGTTGTATTTGTGTATTTTTCTGCACTCATTTGCTCAGAAGTACACACTTTTTGGAGGACCACCTACTATATTTGCTTTCTAAACTTTTCGTCCATTTTGGCAATCGATGCCAATCGGGGAGAATTTTAGAGAGTTTACTTTGGATATGTTTAGAGGGTTTTGCTTTTATTGCGTAAGCATTTACATCTTGCTCACATGCACTATTACCTTGTATGTGTGCGCTTGGTTATGCTTATTTCCTTATATAAACTCTCTTGAAGTGGTTGTCTTCAATTACCAAAATGGGGGAGATTGATAGAGCATAATATATCTCCATATGTGGTTTTGGTAATTGATGACAATCCCTATGGACTAATGGTTTCCTTAAGTTACATTTATAGGATTTGTCCATAGGCACTTCTTGAAGTCCATCTGTTGGGTTCAAGGAGTTTATATGTTGACCAAGATGTTATTCAAGGTATTATCCAAAGAATGGTCATAGAAACACTAGGTTGATCAAGATCTCAGACTAAGAGCAAATCAAGATGATCAACACACAAAGCGTATAAGATGTACCGACAGGGATAAAGTGATCCCATGGTATGGTAATCATTGTCCATTACGTGTTTGTGTACTAACCAATGGTCTTTGTGAGACTCCTATGTGGGGGTTAGGTGTGTTTCCATTGGTCTTGCATCAAAAGGAAGATCTCATACAACCCATGAAGGATGACGTCAAGTGGTGATCGTCATCAAGATTGTGGTGTGCAAGTTCAAGTGGATTAGCACGAATATATCATTGAAACTATTGTCAATGATCATGTGCTAACAAGGACAAGATCAAGATAAGCATTCCTGAGCACTACATGCTTGATTCTTGTGGATGTTCACATGGTGGATAGGACAAGATCAAGATAAGAATTCTTGAGCACTACATGCTTGATTCTTGTGGATGTTCACACATGGTGGACAAATGAAGATAAATACATAAGCTAGGCTTTCCGCATTGTGTATGGAAAAGCTACTTGAAGACTTCATCATGTCTTGCTTTCAACTTGAGCCAAGAAAGAACAACAACATCAAGCTCAGGTGAAAGGGCTAACTCAAAGGTATCAGTTCCTTTGACGTTAGTTGTGGGCTAACTCAAAGGTATCAGTTCCTTTGACGTTAGTTGTGCGGAGTGATGATCAGCGAATAAAAGTATACACTCAAGTATGGATCATCAGTACTCTTTTATGATTCATGAGTCCTTAGGGATCCCGCACTATTAAGAGGGGATCACAGGTTTTGCGATGAACTTGCTCAAACTACATCATCACTTTCTGCTCAGACCACATCTCCACTGTTTTATTGTTATCTGAAAACAGAACCAGTGCCTCGGACATCCGGCTTTCTTCGGACGTCCGAGGACCGGACGACTGACTAGTTCGGAAATCCGGAATCCTATACCAGAGAAATCAGAGCCATATAACTCGGACTTCCGGCCACCTCCGGACGTCCGAGGCCCGGATGTTCGGCCAAGTCCCGGAAATCCGGAAGCCTGCACCAGTAAAAGTTGAGTTCTATATCTCGGAAATCCGGCTCCCTCCGGACGACCCAGCGCCGGACGTCCGACACCCTTGGAAATTCGGAAGCCTGCACCAGTAGAAGTTGAGTTCTATATCTCGGAAATCCGGCTCCCTCCAGACGACCGAGCGCCGGACGTCCGACACCCGTCGGAAATCCGGAACCTACCACCAGTAGAAGTTGATCTGTATAACACGGACTTCCGGGCCACTCCGGACGTCCGTATGTTGATGAATTCAAATATGTTCAGGCACATCTACAGGCCTCGGACGACCGACCCCTGTCGGACGTCCGGCCGCTGATGAATTTAGTGAGTTCCAGTCATGCCTAAAAGTCTCGGACGTCCGATCCCGGTCGGACGTCCGGCCCCTCACGGACGCCCGGACTTCCGACAGCTGTCGGACGTCCGGACCCTGTGTGACTTAAAGTGTCCCCAACGGCTCTTTTTCTCTCCACACTATAAATACCCCCCTCCCACTTCGTGAGAAGGTTGCCCAACACAGCCTTATCCTCATAAGAACACATTTCCACCTCACACACATTTGCTCACTCCAAATCTTAGATCCCAAGAGCATTTGTGAGCCCCTTTGAGAGTTGTTCCAATCAAAAGATAGATCTTCTCCCTCTCCTTCTCTCAACCCAAGCTATTTGTGATTTGAGCGAGTTTTGAGCATTCCCCGTGATCTTGTTACTCTTGGAGGTTGGAGACTCCTAGGCGGTAGGAGTTCTTCGGAGAGGAATCAATCCGTGTGATTTCCCCCGGAAAAGTTTGTGAGGGTTTGGAAGCCACCTCAAAGGCTTACCACTAGTGGTTGAGAAACGCCTTCGTGGTGTTATCTCAAAGGGAGAATAGGGTGAGCCTTTGTGGCGTTGGTGTGCCTTCGTGGTAACATCCACCTCTCTAACGGTGACTAGCTTCCCTCCAAGGAAGTGAACATCGGGATACATCTTCGTCTCAGTGACCTTGGTTATCCTTAACCCTAACTCCTTACTTGTGGTTTACTTGTGTTATTTGAGAATACATACATTTCATATCGTTTGTGCTCATTATAATGTGTTGGCTATTTCTTGTACAAGATTAATCATTCAAGCATACCCTCTATATCCACACGTTCATACTTGCATCCCTTGATATATCGTGTGATATAGTGTGATCTAGTATCTTGTGTTGTCACCTACTTGTCGTGTGATATAGATCAAGTAAGTTTGTGTAACTTACTTGTGCTTGTTAGTAACTCCATTGTGTCCATCTTAGTAGATCGTGTTGTTGATACACGTTGCAGTGCCTAGTGCATTTAGGATTTGTGCTTGACAAGTACCCTCTTAGTTTATTTCCGCATCAGGTTCAAGCCAAATATGAAGAAGTTTTTAAATAGCCTATTCACCCCCCCCCCCTCTAGGCGTCATCGAGGTCTTTTCAGTGGGCTCTTTTGGAAAGAATTAAACGCAAATATACAGATTGGGGACTCGACGAAGGTAAAGAGCCAGGTATAAAACTTGGGTTTGATTGTGTTAAATCTTTTATGAATACCCCTATTTTTAGTGATTTTAGCACTAAATACGGACTAGTCTGTGAGATAGTAGCCTCATTTTGTGAAACCTTCGCTACTCATGTTGATCTCCCTAAAGATAAATGGTTTAAATTTCATCCACCCATTAAATAAAAAGTTGAAGAACCAATTAAAGTTGAGGGTGACACTATCATATACAATGTTGACCCTGTTGTGCCTACTACTTATACTGAGAAACCACCTTTCCCAGTTAGGATAAAGGAACATGCTAAAGATTGAACCGTGTTTAACAAAAGTTATGTTCGAACAACCAAACCCTCTGAGAAAATCAAGGTAGAACCTAGTATTTCTATAGTGACAGATCTCTTGGTCGATAATGTTGATGGACATGTTATTTATTTCTGTGATGAATCCCCTAGAATTGACAAACCTAATAATAAATATAAAAATAAACCCGTTGTTGGCATGCCTGTTGTCTCAGTCAAAGTTGGAGATCATTATTATCATGGTTTATGTGATATGCGCGCTAGTGTTAGTGCCATTCCTTTTGCCTTATGTCAATAAATTATGCATGCGATAGCACCCACTGAAATAGAAGACATAGATGTTATATTGAACTTTCTAATAAAGACACCATCACACCACTTGGGATTGTTAGAGATGTTGAAGTTTTGTGTGGAAAAATAAAATACCCTACTGATTTTCTAGTACTTGACTCACAACAAGATGATTTTTTTAGCATAAATTTTGGTACACCCTTCTTGAACACTGCCAATGCTCAAATAGATTGCAAAAAGGAAACTGTCAGTGTTAATTTTGGTGGTATGTATCATGGGTTTCATTTCCCCAAGTTTAGTAAGCAACCCCATGATAAAGAATTGTTGAGTAAAGATGAAGTAATTCGTCTTGCTTCTATTTCCATTCCTCCTACTGATCCATTAGAACAATATTTGCTACACCATGAAAATGATATGCATATGCTGTTGGGGAACGTTGCATGGGAAACAAAAAAATTCCTACACACACAAAGACCTATCATGGTGATAATCATTTACGAGAGGGAGATCAGATCCACATACCCTTGTAGATCGCTAGTATCTAGTATGATCGCATCTTACTTACGCAAAACCACAACAGAGATGTGCAAATTTCTATTTAACCTCTCTCCAAGGACCGCCTCGGTCAAATCCAATTCAACTAAAGTTGAAGAAACTGGCACCCGCCAGTCAACTTTATGCAACGAGTTGCATGTTAGTTGATGAAACCGGTCTCTCGTAAGCGTACGAGTAAGGTTGGCCGGGCCGCTTCAATCCAACAATACCGTCGAATCGAGATAAGACTAAGGAGGGCAGCGAATCAAACACCAACACCCACAAAAACTTTTGTGTTCTACTCGAGATTACATCTATGCATGAACCTAGCTCATGATGCCACTATTGGGGAACGTTGCATGGGAAACAAAAATTTCCTACGCACATGAAGACATATCATGGTGATGATCATCTATGAGAGGGAGATCGGATCCACATACCCTTGTAGATCACTAAGCGGAAGCGTTAATAAACGCGGTTGATGTAGTGCTACGTCTTCATGATCCGTCCCACGAACCGTCTCACGATCCGTCCCGATCAAGTGCAGAACACACGGCACCTCCGTGTTCCGCACACGTACAGCTCGATGACAATCTCTGCCTTCTTGATCCAGCAAGAGATATGGGGAAGTAGATGAGTTCTCCGGTAGCGTGACGGCGTGCCAGCGATGGTGATGATCTATTCCTGCACGGCTCCGCCGAACTCCGCAGAAAAACCGATCTAGAGGAAAAACTATGATCTAGAGGAGAGGGCAGCACGTGGCAAAGTTGTGTCTCAAAAATCCTGAAGCCTCTAGTATATATAGGAGGAGGGGAGGGGCTAGCCTTGAGGCTCAAGGGAGCCCCAAGGGCATTGGACGAAGGGAGGAGGGAGGAGTCCTCCTCAAAACCCACTTGGATTAGGACTCCTTCCTTAATTTCCCACCTCTTTTGGATTTTCCACTTTTTCCTCATTGGATTTCCTTGGATGACTTTGTCATCCCATTATGCCTTATTGCGCATCCAATAAACCCATGTGGACCCCTTGGGGCATGGGTGCACTGCCGGCAATGCCCGAAAACCTTCCGGAATCCAAATACCAACTACCTATATATCAATCTTCATTTCTGGACCATTCCTGAACTCCTCGTGACGTCCGGGATCTCATCCATTACTCCGAACAAAACTTAGGTCACCAACACATATAACTCAACTATATCGAAACGTCACCGAACCTTAAGTGTTCAGACCCTGTGGGTTTGAGAACTATGCAGACATGACCTGAGACACTCTCTGGTCAATAACCAACAGCGGGACCTGGATGTCCATATTGGCTCCTACATATTCTACGAAGATCTCTATCGGTTGAACCTCTATGTCAAGGATGCATATAATCCCGTATACTGTTCCCTTTGTCCTTAGGTATGTTATTTGCCTGATATTCGATTGTCGGTATCACCATCCCTAGTTCAATCTCGTTACCGGCAAGTCTCTTTACTTGTTCTATAATACAAGATCCCAAAACTAACTCCTTAGTCACATTGCTTGCAACGCTTGTTGTGATGTTGTATTACCGAGTGGGCCCCGAGATACCTCTCCGTCACAGGAGTGACAAATCCCAGTCTTGATCCATGCCAACCCAACAGACACCTTTGGAGATACCTGTAGAGCACCTTTATAGTCACCCAGTTACGTTGCGACATTTGATACACACAAGGTATTCCAACGGTGTCCGAGAGTTGCATGATCTCATGGTCATAGAAACAGATACATTGACATGCAGAAAACAGTAGCAATAAACTGACATGGTCATATAATATGTTTATAGTTTGGGTCTTGTCCATCACATCATTCTCCAAATGATGTGATCCCGTTATCAAGTGACAAGACTTGTCTATGGTCAGGAAACCTTGACCATCTTTGATCAACAAACTATTCAACTAAAGGCTTACTAGGGACAGTGTTTTGTCTATGTATCCACACATCTATTTGTGTTTCCAATCAATACAATTATAGCATGGATAATAAATGATTATCATGAACAAAGAAATATAATAATACCTAATTTATTATTGCCTCTAGGGCATATTTCCAACACTGTCCCACTTGCACTAGAGTCAATAATCTAGTTCACATCACTATGTGATTCTAACGAATCGAACACCCATACAGTTATGGAGTTTGATCATGTCTTGCTTTTGAGAGAGGTTTTAGTCACTGAGTCTGAACCTTTCAGATCTGTGTGTGCTTTACAAATCTCTATGTCATCTTGTAGATGTTGCTGCTACGTGCCATTTGGAACTATTCCAGATGACTGCTCCACTATACGAATCCGCTTTACTCCTTAGAGTTATTCGGATTAGTGTCAAAGCTTGCATCGACGTAACCCTTTACGACGAACTCTTTAATCACCTCCATAATCGAGAAAAATTCCTTAGTCCATTAGTTACTAAGGATAACTTTGACTGTTGCTTAGTGATTCAATCATGGATCACTCTTTGTACCCCTTTACAGACTTATGGCAAGGCACACATTTGGTGCGGTACACAGCATGGCATACTTTAGAGCCTACGGCTAAGGCATAGGGATGACCTTCGTCCTTTCTCTTTCTTCTGCCATGGTCGTGCTTTGAGTCTTACTCAAATTCACACCTTACAACACAATCAAGAACTCCTTCTTTGTTGATCTATTTTGAACTCCTTCAAAAACTTGTCAAGGCATGCATTTCATTGAAAGTTCTATTAAGCATTTTGATATATCTCTGTAGATCTTGATGCTCAATGTTCAAGTAGCTCTATCCAGGTTTTCCTTTGAGAAACTCCTTTCAAAACAACCCTTTATGCTTTACAGAAATTCTACATTACTTCCGATGAACAATATGTCAACCACATATACTTATCAGACATTCTATAGTGCTCCTACTCACTTCTTTGGAAATACAAGTTTCTCATAAACCTTGTATAAACCCCAAAGTTTTGAACATCTCATCAAAGCGTATATTCCAACTCCACGATGCTTGCACCAGTCCATAGAAGGATCACTGGAGCTTGCATACTTGTCAGCGTCCTTAGGATCGACAAAACCTTCTGATTGTATCACATACAACCTTTCCTCAAGGAAACCGTCGAGGAAACAATGTTTTGACATCCTATGTGCAATATTTCATAAATAATGCAGCAAATGCTAACATAATTCCAACAGACTTTTAGCATCACTACGAGTGAGAAAGACTCATCAGAGTCAACTCCTTGAACTTGTCGGAAACATCTTTGTGATAAGTCGAGCTTTTCTTAATGGTGATTGTTCACCCTCATCGTTTGTCTTCGTTTCAAAGATCCATATGTACTTAATAGTCTTATGACCATCAAGTAGTTCTTCCAAAGTTTATACTTTGTTTTTATACACGGATCCTCTCTCGGATTTCATGGCCTCCAGCCATTTGCCGGAATACGGGCCCACCATCGCTTCTCCATAGCTCGTAGGTTCATTGTTGTTCAACAACATGACATCCAAGACAGGGTTACCGTACTACTCTGTAGCAGTACGCGACCTTGTCGACCTACGAGGTTTGTAGTAACTTGATCTGAAGCTTAATGATCACTATCATTAGTTTCTACTTCAATTGGCGTAGGCGCCACAGGAACAACTTCATGCCCCCTGCTACACACTGGTTGAAGTGAAGGTTCAATAACCTCATCAAGTTCCACCACCCTCCCACTCAATTATTTCGAGAGAAACATTTCCTCGAGAAAGGACCCATTTCTAGAAACAAACACTTTGCTTTCGGATTTGAGATAGGAGATGTACCCAACTGTTTTGGACGCCTATGAATATGCATTTATCCGCTTTGGGTTCGAGCTTATCAGACTGAAACTTTTTCACATAAGCGTCATAGCCCCAAACTTTCAAGAAACGATAGCTTAGGTTTCTCCAAACCATAGTTCATACGGTGTCATCTCAACGGAATTACATGGTGCCCTATTTAAAGTGAATGTGGTTGTCTCTAATGCCTAACCCAAAACGATAGTGGTATTTCGATAAGAGATATCATAGTATGTGCTATATCCAATAGGGCGCGGCTACGACGTTCGGACACACCATCACACTATGGTGTTCTAGGTGGCATGACTTGCAAAACAATTTCCACATTGTCCTAACTATGTACCAAAACTCGCAACTCAGATATTCATCTCTATGATCATATCGTAGACAATTTATCCTCTTGTCACGACGATCTTCACTCTGAAATAGCTTTGAACTTTTCAATATTTCAGACTTGTGATTCATCAAGTAAATACTCCCGTATCTACTCAAATCGCAAGTGAAGTAAGAACATAAAGATATACATTGCGTGCCTGAGCACTCATTGGACTGCACACATCAAAAATGTATTACTTCCAACAAGTTACTTTCTTGTTCCATCTCACAGGAAAAACGAGGCCTTCGGTCATCTTGCCCATGTGGTATGATTTGCATGTCTCAAGTGATTCAAAATCAAGTGAGTCCAAACGATCCATCTACATGGAGTTTCTTCATGCATTTATACCAATAGGTATGGTTTGCATGTCTCAAACATTTCAAAAATGAGTGAGTACAAAGATCCATCAGCATGGACCTTCTTCATGCATTTTATACCAACATGACTCAAGTGGCAGTGCCACAAGTAAGTGGTACTATCATTACTACTTTGTATCTTTTGGCATCAATATTATGAACATGTGTAGCACTACGATCGAGATTCAATAAACCATTGAAGGTAATTATTCAAACAAATAGAATAACCATTATTCTATTTAAATAATAATCGTATTGCAATAAACACGATCCAATCATGTTCATGCTCAACATAAACACCAAATAACAATTATTTAGGGTTAACACCAATCCCGATGGTAGAGGGAGCGTGTGATGTTTGATCACATCAACCTTAGAATTACTTCCAACACACATCGTCACCTCACCCTTGCTAGTATCCTTTTAATCCGTAGCTATAACTTCGAGTTACTAACACTTAGCAATTGAACCGGTATATAATACCCTGGTGCTACTAGGAATACTAGTAAGGTACACATCAATATCAGGTATATCCAATATACTTTTGTCGACTTTGCCAGCCTTCTCATCTAGCAAGTATCTGGGGTAGTTTTGCCTCAGTGACCATTTCCCTCATAACAGAAGCACTTAGTCTCGGGTTTAGGCCCAACCTTGGGTTTCTTTATTAGAGCAGCAACTGGTTTGCCGTTTCATGAAGTATCCCTTCTTGAAACTAGTGGTTTTACTAAACATCAACAATTGATGCTACTACTTGATTTCTACTTTCGCAGTGTCTAACATTGCGAATAGCTCAAGGATCATCATATCTATCCTTGATATGTTACAGTTCATCACGAAGCTCTAGTAGCTTGGTGGTAGTGACTTTGGAGAACCATCACTATCTCATCTGGAAGATTAACTCCCACTTGATTCAAGCGATTGTTGCACTCAGACAATCTGAGCACATGCTCAATGATTGAGCTTTTCTCCTTTACTTTGTAGACAAAGAATCTTGTCAAAGGTTTCATACCTCTCAACAAGGGCACGAGCATGAAATCCCAATTTCATCTCTGGGAACATCTCATATGTTCCGTGACGTTCAAAACGTCTTCGATGCCTCAATTCTAAGCCGTTTAAGCACTATGTACTAAACTATCACATAGTCATCAAAGAACGTGTATGTCAGATGTTCGCAACATCCACAGACGACGCTCGAGGTTCAGCACACCGAGCGGTGCATTAAGGACATAAGCCTTCTGCACAGCAATGAGGACAATCCTCAGTTTACGGACTCAGTCCGCAAAATTTCTACTATCATCTGTCAACAAAATTTTCTCTAGGAACATATAAAAACAGTAGAGCTACAGCGCAAGCTACAACATAATTTGCAAAGACCTTTTTGACTATGTTCATGATAATTGAGTTTAGCTAATCATATTACTAATAACTCCCACTCAAAATAGACATCCCTCTAGTCATTTGAGTGGCACATGATCCAAATCCACTAACTCAAGTCCGATGATCACGTGAGTTGAGTATAGTTTCAGTGGTGAACATCTCCATGTTGATCATATCAACTATATGATTCATGCTCGACCTTTCGGTCTCTGGTGTTCCGAGGCCATGTCTGTACATGCTAGGCTCGTCAAATTTAACCCGAGTGTTCCGTGTGTGCAACTGTTTTGCGCCCGTTGTATGTGAACGTTGAGTCTATCACACCCAATCATCACGTGGTGTCTCTAAATGACGAACTGTCAAAACGGTGCACTGTCGGGGAGAACACAATTTTATCTGGAAATTTTAGTGAGGGATCACCTTATAATGCCACCATCGTTCTAAGCAAGATAAGGTGCATAAAAGGATTAACATCACATGCAATTCATAAGTGACATGATATGGCCATGATCTTGTGCTTCTTGATCTCCATCACCAAAGCACCGGCATAATATTCATCGTCACTAGCGCCCCACCATGATCTCCATCATCATGATCTCCATCATCGTGCCACCATCGAGGTCGTCGTGCTATCTATGCTATTACTACTAAAGCTACAACCTAACAATATAGTAAACACATCTGCAAGCACAAACATTAGTTTAAAGACAACCCTATGGCTCCTGCCGGTTGTCATAGCATTGACGTGTAAGTCGATATTTAACTATTACACATGATCATCTCATACATCCAATATATCACGTCATGCCTTTGTCCATAACACACCACATGCATACCCTGCAAAAACAAGTTAGACGTCCTATAATTTGTTGTTGCATGTTTTATGTGGCTGCTATGGGTATCTAGTATGATCGCATCTTACTTACGCAAAACCACAATGGAGATGTGCACATTGCTATTTAATCTCTCTCCAAGGATCGCCTCGGTCAAATCCAATTCAACTAAAGTTGAAGAAACTGACACCCGCCAGTCATCTTTATGCGACGAGTTGCATGTTAGTCGATGCAACCGGTCTCTCATAAGCGTACGAGTAAGGTTGGTCCGGGCCGCTTCAATCCAACAATACCGCCAAATCGAGAAAAGACTAAGGAGGGCAGCAAATCAAACATGAGTGCCCACAAAAACTTTTGTGTTCTACTCGAGGTTACATCTACGCATTAACCTAGCTCATGATGCCACTGTTGGGGAACGTTGCATGGGAAACAAAAAAAAATCCTACGCACACGAAGACCTATCATGGTGATGATAATCTATGAGAGGAAGATCGGATCCACATACCCTAGTAGATCGCTAAGCGAAAGCGTTAATAAACGCGGTAGATGTAGTGGTACGTCTTCATGATATGTCCCACGAACCGCCTCACGATCCGTCCCGATCAAGTGCCGAACGGACGACACCTCCGCGTTCCGCACACGTACAGCTCGATGACGATCTTCGCCTTTTTGATCAAGCAAGAGAGACAGGGAAGTAGATGAGTTCTCCGACAGCGTGACGGCGCGCCAGCGATGGTGATGATCTATTCCTGCACGGCTCCGCCCGAGCTCCGCAGAAAAACCGATCTAGAGGAAAAACTATGATCTAGAGAAGAGGGCAGCACGTGGCAAAGTTGTGTCTCAAAAACCCTAAAGCCTCTAGTATATATAGGAGGAGGGGAGGGGCTATCCTTGAGGCTCAAGGGAGCCCCAAGGGCGCCGGATGAAGGGAGGAGGGAGGAGTCCTCCTCCAATCCCACTTGGATTAGGACTCCTTCCTTAATTTCCCACCTCTTTCGGATTTTCCAGTTTTTCCTCATGGGCTTTCCTTGGATGACTTTTTCATCCCATTATGCCTTATTGCACATCCAATAAACCCATGTGGGCCCCTTGGGGCGTGGTGGGCCCACCCAGTGGGCCCCCGGAACCCATTCGTCACTCCTGGTACTTGGCCGGCAATGCCCGAAAACCTTTCAGAATCCAAATACCAACTTCCTATATATCAATCTTCATTTCTGGACCATTCCTGAACTCCTCGTGACGTCCGGGATCTCATCCATTACTCCGAACAAAACTTAGGTCACCAACACATATAACTCAACTATATCGAAACGTCACCGAACCTTAAGTGTTCAGACCCTGTGGGTTTGAGAACTATGCAGACATGACCTGAGACACTCTCTGGTCAATAACCAACAGCGGGATCTGGATGTCCATATTGGCTCCTACATATTCTACGAATATCTCTATCGGTTGAACCTCTATGTTAAGGATTCCTATAATCCCGTATACTATTCCCTTTGTCCTTCGGTATGTTATTCGCCCGAGGTTCGATTGTCGGTATCACCATACCTAGTTCAATCTCGTTACCGGCAAGTCTCTTTACTCGTTCTGTAATACAAGATCTTGTAACTAACTCCATAGTCACAGTTCTTGCTAGGCTTGTTGTGATGTTGTATTACCGAGTGGGCCCCGAGATACCTCTCCGTCACACGGAGTGACAAATCCTAGTCTTGATCCATGCTAACCCAATAGACACCTTTGGAGATACCTGTAGAGCACCTTTATAGTCACCCAGTTACGTTGCGAAGTTTGATACACACAAGGTATTCCTACGGTGTCCGGGAGTTGCATGATCTCATGGTCATAGGAACAGATGCATTGACATGCAGAAAACAGTAGCAAAAAACTGACACGATCATATACTACGTTTGTAGTTTGGGTCTTGTCCATCACATCATTCTCCCAATGATGTGATCCTCTTATCAAGTGACAACACTTGTCTATGGTCAGGAAACCTTGACCATCTTTGATCAACAAGCTAGTCAAATAGAGGCTTACTAGGGACAGTGTTTTGTCTATGTATCCACACATGTATTTGTGTTTCCAATCAATACAATTATAGCGAGGATAATAAACGATTATCATGAACAAAGAAATATAACAATAACTAACTTATTATTGCCTCTAGGGCATTGATACATCTCCAACGTATCTATAATTTTGATGGTTTCATGCTATTATCTTGTCAAACTTTGGATGTTTTGTATGCCTTTTATATCTTTTTTGGGATAACTTATTAACTCAGTGCCAAGTACCAGTTCCTATTTTTTCCTGTGTTTTTGACCCTTTTCAGAGGAGGATTTTAAACGGAGTCCAAATGGAATAAAACTTCAGAAAAGATTTTTTCCGGAACAGAAGATATGCAGAAAGCTTGGGAACCAAGCGAGGGAGTCCCGGGGGAGGCCACAAGCCCCCATGGCGCGGCCAGGGGGCCCGCGCCTCCCAGGCTTGTGGGTTCCCTGGGCCTCCCCTGCCCTAGCTCCTTCGCCTATAAATTCCCTAAAATCCCTAAAAAAATCAGCGGATCCACGAAAATACTTTTCTGCCACCGCAAGCTTCTGTCTCCGCAAGATCCCATCTGGGGCACGTTTTGGTGCCGTGCCGGAGGGGAGATTCGGATACGGAGGGCTTCTTCATCAACACCATGACCTCTTCGATGATGCGTGAGTAGTTCACCATAGACCTACGGGTCCATAGCTAGTAGCTAGATGGCTTCTTCTCTCTCTTGGATCTTCAATACAAAAGTTCTCCATGATCTTCATGGGGATCTATACGATGTAATCTTATTTTGCGGTATGTTTGTCGAGATCCGATGAATTGTGGATTTATGATCGGAATATCTATGAATCTTATTTGAGTTTCTTCTGATCTCTCTTATGCATGATTTCATATCCTTGTAATTCTCTTCGAGTTGTGGGTTTTGTTTGGCCAACTTGATCTATGATTCTTGCAATGGGAGAAGTGCTTGGTTTTGGGTTCATACCGTGTGGTGACCTCACCCAGTGACAGAAGGGGCAGCAAGGCACGCATCATGTTGTTGCCATCAAGGGTAAAAAGATGGGGTTTTCATCATTGGTTTGAGTTTATTCCTCTACATCATGTCATCTTGCTTAAAGCGTTACTCTGTTTGTCATGAACTCAATACACTAGATGCATGCTAGATAGCAGTCGATGTGTGGATTAATAGTAGTAGATGCAAAAAGTATCGATCTACTTGTCTCAGACGTGATGCCTATATGTATGATCATTGCCTTATATATTGTCATGACTTTGCGCGGTTCTATCAATTGCTCGACAGTAATTTGTTCACCCACTGTAATATTTGCTATTTTGAGAGAAGCCTCTAGTGAACACTATGGCCCCCGGGTCTACTTCACACCATATTTTCAGCCTTACTCTTTTACTTCGTTGCACTTTCCGCCTTCAGATCTCACTTTGCAATCAATCTTGAAGGTATTGACAACCCCTTTATAGCGTTGGGTGCAAGCTCTTTTGTGTTTGCGTAGGTACTCTAGACTTGACGAGATTCTCCTACTCGATTGATACCTTGGTTCTCAAACTGAGGGAAATACTTACTGCTCCTGTGCTGCATCACCCTTTCCTCTTCAAGGGAAAAACCAACGCAAGCCAAGTCTCCGTTAACGTGCCAATTTCTGGCGCTGTTGTTTGAGAAGTAGCATAAGGATTTCTGGCGCCGTTGCCGGGGAGGATCAAGTCAAGAACTCATCCAAGTAAGTGTCGCAAACTCATCTCTTGCATTTACTTTTTTGCCTCTCGTTTTCCCCTCCCCCACTTCTGAAAAACAAAAATTTACAAAAATATTTTCTTTTTTTCTTTTGCCTTTTTCGTTCGCCCTTTTTTCTCGCTTGCTTCATGTTCGCTTGTGTGGCATAGTCTACCTGTCCTCATGGCTAGACCCACCGCTTCGAACGATACTCTCGAGAACGAAGTTCTCAATTTCAAGCAAAATGAGGAAGAAAACTTAAAGGACGCTTGGTATAGGATTTGCAATTCTCAGAGTAGATCTACTCATAAGCAATCTACTACCGTCCTGCTTCGCAGTTTTTATGTGGGTATTTCTCCTTGGAATAGGTATATTTTTTACACCATCGTAGGCGGAAATTTCTTGGGTAGCCATACCGTTGATTCTTATGGAGCTGTAATAAATTTGTTAGGCTCACCCCCACTCATGGTTAATGGAACTACCTTAACTTTGGAACATGTGATGCGTAGGCTGGACGTCATTGAAAATAAAGTTGCTACGATCAAACTCATTGAGAATTTGGATAAAAAGATCCACAATCAAATCACTCAGTACAAATCTAAGGTGGGAATGGTTTTGAAAAATTTAAAGGAGAAGGAACCCACAGTTAACGAAAAACTAGGTCATGATTCCGCTAGGATTGGCAAACTAGAGGATGTTATAACCAACTTGGGTTCCGCTTTTGCCATTGTGCAGAATACTCCAAACTTTGCCCACAATAAGGCCACCAAGTCTATTTTTGTTCCTAAAAATAGTGGTGAATCATCTAGTAAGAAATATGAAGACCTTAAGATGATGACTGATCACGCTACTTATGGTTTGAGCACCAAAGACGACGATACGTGATTCTATCGCTTTATGCCTAGCTAAGGGCGTTAAACAATAGCGCTTGCTGGGAGGCAACCCAATGAATTTATCTTTTTCTTTCTGTTTTGTTGCGTCCACACTATCATAATTCTGTTATGTTAGTGTCTTTTGTGTTTCTTTTTGTGTTTGAGCCAAGCAAAACCTTTATGACTAGTCTTGGTGATGGTTGTTTGACCCTACTGGAAAAAGACAGAAATGTTTCGCTCACGAGATTATTTTTCATTTTTATTCAGAAAGATATTTTGAGTTGATTATTTTTTCTGCTGGTTGATATGCCTTTTGTCTAGGAGTCGTAATTTTGCATAATTTTTTAGGTACCATAAGTATACGAAGTATACAGATTTCTACAGACTGTTCTGTTTTTGACAAATTCTGTTTTTGTTGAGTTGGTTGCTTGTTTTGATGAAACTATGGATAGTATCGGGGGGTACTAGCCATGGAAAAGTGAGAATACAGTTATCTAACACCAATATAAATAGAAATCAAGATTGCTACAATACCTAAAGAGGTGGTAGTTTGTTTTCTTGTGCTAATGATATCACGAGTTTCTGTTTAAGTTTTGTGTTGTGAAGTTTTCAAGTTTTGGGTGATGTTCTCATGGACAAAGGGATAAAGAGTGGAAAGAGCTCAAGCTTGGGGATGAACAAGGAATCCCAAGCAAAATTCAAGGACACCACAAAGCCTAAGCTTGGGGATGCCCCGGGAAGGCATCCCCTCTTTCGTCTTCAATCCATCGGTAACATTACTTGGAGCTATATTTTTATTCACCACATGATATGTGTTTTGCTTGGAGCGTCTTGTATCATAGGAGTCTTTTCTTTTTGATGTGTCACAATCATCCTTGCTGCACGCCTTTTGAGAGAGACATGCACTCATCGTGAATTTGCTAGAATGCTCATTGTGCTTCACTTATATCTTTTGAGCCTAGATAATTTTGCTCTATGTGCTTCACTTAGATGTTTTAGAGCACGGGGCGCGTGACTTGGTAGTTGGTTTGTGCTATGAAAGTAGTACCAAAGGTGATAGGTGCCCAAAGAGGATACAAAAACCTCCATCTTCATGTGCATTGAGTAGAAAGAGAAGTTTTGATTCCTCTCAATTAGTTTTGAGACGTGGATTTGGTAATATTAAGAGTTATGTTAGTAGGGTGTTTTGAATCTAGAAATACTTGTGTTGAGGTTAGTGATTCCCATAACATGCAAGTATGGTGAACCGCTATATTAGGAAGTCGGAGCATAATTGATCTATTGATTGTCGTCCTTTGTGTTGCGGTCGGGATCGCGCGATGGTTTACACCTAAAAACCTTCCCCTAGGAGTATGCGTTTAGCACTTTGTTTCGATTACTAATAAAAACTTTCGCAATAAGTATGTGAGTTCTTCATGACTAATGTGAGTCCATGGTATAGATGCACTTTCACCTTCCACCATTGCTAGCCTCTCTAGTGCCGTGCAACTTTCCCCGGTGCACAAACCCACCATATGCCTTCCTCAAGATAGCCACCATACCTACCTACTATGGCATTTTCATAGCCATCCCGAGATATATTGCCATGCAACTCCCACCGTTCTGTCTCATGACTTGTTCCATCACTCTCATATTGCCATTGCATGATCGTAAGATAGCTAGCGAGATGTTTCAACGTCATACGCCAAGCTATATCGTTGCACATCCCGGTACACTCTCGGAGGCATTTCCTATAGAGTCATCATCGTTCTGAGCTTTGAGCTATGAGTAAATAAAATGTGATGATCATCATTATTAGAGCATTGTCCCATGTGAGGAAATAAAAAAAAGGCCAAAGTTGCCCACATAAAAAAGAGGCCAAAGAGCCCAAAAAAAGAGAGAAAAAGAGAGAAGGGGCAATGCTACTATCTTTTTCCACACTTGTGCTTCATAATAGCACCATGTTCTTCATGATTGAGAGCTTCTTGCTTTGTCACCACCATATACTAGTGGGAATCTTTATTATATAACTTGGATTGTATATTCCAAGGATGGGCTTCCTCAAATTGCCCTAGGTCTTCGTGAGCAAGCAAGTTGGATGCACACCCACTAGTTCTCCTTTTGAGCTTTCACATACTTATAGCTCTAGTGCATCCTTTGTATGGCGATTCCTACTCATTCACATTGATATCTATTAATGGGCATCTCCATAACCCTTTGATACGCCGAGTCAATGTGACCATCTCCTCCTTTTTTTGTCTCACAGCCACCACCACACTCTATTCCACCTATAGTGCTATATCCATGGCTCACGCTCATGTATTGCGTGATAGTTGAAAAAGGTTTGAGAAAGTAAGAGTGCGAAAACGATTACTTGGCCAATACCGGGGTTGTGCATGATTTAAATTAGTTGTGTGGGGATGATGGAGCATAGCCAGACTATATGATTTTGTAGGGATAACTCTCTTTGGCCTTGTTATTTCGAAAGTTCATGATTACCTTACTAGTTTGCTTGAAGTATTATTGTTTTCATGTCAATAGAAAACTATTGTTTTGAATCTTACGGATTTGAACATTCATGTCACATGAAAGAAGTTACAAAGGACAACTATGCTAGGTAGCATTCCACATCAAAAAATCAGTCTTTATCACTTCCCTACTCGAGGATGAGCAGGAGTTAAGCTTGGGGATGCTTGATACGTCTCCAACGTATCTACAATTTTTTATGGTTTCATGCTATTATCTTGTCAAACTTTGGATGTTTTGTATGCCTTTTATATCTTTTTTGGGACTAACTTATTAACTCAGTGCCAAGTGCCAGTTCCTGTTTTTTCGTGTTTTTGACCCTTTTCAGAGGAGGATTTTAAATGGAGTCCAAACGGAATAAAACTTCCGAAAATATTTTTCCGGAACAAAAGATACGCAGAAAGCTTGGGAACCAAGGCAGGGAGTCCCGGGGAGGCCACAAGCCCCCATGGCGCGGCCAGGGGGGCCGCGCCTCCCAGGCTTGTGGGCTCCCTGGGCCTTCCCTGCCCTAGCTCCTTCGCCTATCAATTCCTTAAAATCCCTAAAAAAATCAGCGGATCCACGAAAATACTTTTCCGCCACCGCAAGCTTCTGTCTCCGCAAGATCCCATCTGGGGCACGTTCTAGTGCCCTACCGGAGGGGAGACTCGGATAAGGAGGGCTTCCTCATCAACGCCATGACCTCTCCGATGATGCGTGAGTAGTTCACCATAGACCTACGGGTCCATAGCTAGTAGCTAGATGGCTTCTTCTCTCTCTTGGATCTTCAATACAAAAGTTCTCCATGATCTTCATGGATATCTATCCGATGTAATCTTCTTTTGCGTTGTGTTTGTCGAGATACGACGAATTGTGGATTTATGATCAGATTATCTATGAATCTTATTTGAGTTTCTTCTGATCTCACTTATGCATGATTTCATATCCTTATAATTCTCTCCGAGTTGTGGGTTTTGTTTGGCCAACTTGATCTATGTTTCTTGCAATGGGAGAAGTGCTTGGTTTTGGGTTCATACTATGCGGTGACCTCACGCAGTGACAGAAGGGGTAGCGAGGCACGCATCGTGTAGTTGCCATCAAGGGTAAAAAGATAGGGTTTTCATCATTGGTTTGAGTTTATCCCTCTACATCATGTCATCTTGCTTAAAGCGTTACTCTATTCGTCATGAACTCAATACACTAGATGCATGTTGGATAGCGGTCGATGTGTGGAGTAATAGTAGTAGATGCAGAAAGTATCGGTCTACTTGTCTCAGACGTGATGTTTATATGTATGATCATTGCTTTATATATTGTCATGACTTTGGGCGGTTCTATCAATTGCTCGAGAGTAATTTGTTCACCCACTGTAATATTTGCTATGTTGAGAGAAGCCTCTAGTGAACACTATGGCCCCCGGGTCTACTTCACACCATATTTTCAGCCTTACTCTTTTACTTCGTTGCACTTTCCGCCTTCAGATCTCACTTTGCAATCAATCTTGAAGGTATTGACAACCCCTTTATAGCGTTGGGTGCAAGCTCTTTTATGTTTGCGCAGGTACTCTGGACTTGACGAGATTCTCCTAGTGGATTGATACCTTGGTTCTCAAACTGAGGGAAATACTTACTTCTCCTGTGCTGCATCACCCTTTCCTCTTGAAGGGAAAAGCTAACGCAAGCCAAGTCTCCGTCAACGTGCCAATTTCTGGCGCTGTTGTTTGAGAAGTAGCATGCATATTTCCAACATATGCGTGAAAAGAATGAAATAGATCAAATGTTCTTTGAGAAAAATCATATCCTTAAACACAACGTGCATGTTGAAACTCTAGGAGGTCCACCTCCACCCAAGGTTGATCCTGTGTTTGAATGAAAGCAATTACATGACACTTTGAAATATGCTTATCTTGATGAACACAATATATATCCTGCTATTATCAGTGCTAACCTTACAAAGCATGAAAAAGAAAGATTGTTAAAAACTTGAAGGAAGCATGGAGCTGCTATTGGATATACTCTTGATGATCTTAAGGGCATTAGTCACACTCTCTGCCACCACATGATTAATATGGAACCACATGCTAAACCCGTTGTTGATCACCAACGAAGACTGAATCCCAAAATGAAAGAAGTAGTAAGAAATGAGATATTAAAGCTTCTCGGAGGAGGTATAATTTATCCCATAGCCAATGGTAGATGGGTAAGTCCCGTTCATTGTGTTCCTAAGAAAGGAGATATTATTGTTGTTCCAAATGATAAAAATGAACTCATTCCATAGAGAATTGTGACTCGCTATAGAATGGTAATTGATTTTAGAAAATTAAACATAGCTACTAGAAAGGATCATTATCCTTTACGTTTCATAGACCAAATGATAGAAAGATTATCAAAGTGCACACATTTTTGCTTTCTAGATGGTTATTCTGGTTATTCTCAAATACGTGTGTCACAACCTCATCAAAATAAAACCACTTTTACTTGTCCTTTTGGAACCTATACTTATAGATCTATGCCTTTTGGATTATCCAATGCATGTGCTACCTTTCAAAGATGTACGACTGCTATATTTTCTGACTTTTGTGAAAATATTGTTGAGGTTTTCATGGATGATTTTTCCGTCGATGGAACTTCATTTGATGACTGCTTAAGCAACATTGATTGAGTTTTGCAAAAATCTGAGCAGAATAACCTTGTCTTGAATTGGGAGAAGTGTCACTTTGTGGTAAGTGAATGTATTGTCTTGGGTCATAAGTATTTTGGATGAGGTAGTGTGGTGGACAAGGCTAAAGTTGATGCCATTGAGAAGATGTCATGTCCTAAAGATATTAATGGTATCCACAGTTCCCTTGTTAATCATGGTTTCTATAGGAGGTTTATTAAAGACTTCTCTAAAATTTGTAGACCTCTTACCAATTTATTAGAGTCGTATGTTCCTTTCATTTTTTTATGATGATTGTGTAGGAGCCTTTGAAACACTTAAGAAAGCCTTAACTTCTGCACCTATTGTTCCACCTCCTGATTGTAACTCCCCTTTGAAATTATGTGTGCTGCTAGTGATTATGCTATTGGTGATGTCCTACGACAAAGAGTTGATAAAAATTAAATGTTATCCATTATGCTAGTAAAACTCTAGATAGTGCCCGCAAAAATTATGCTACCACTAAAAAAAATTCTTAGTAGTTGTATGTAATGCCCCAAGAGTGTAACTTGCCTTTATTGGAACCTTATGTATGTGGGTCCACCTTGTCATTACAATGAGAGCCCATGCATGTGTTATTTCGTGTGTCACCTTGCCATGTTTTCCTTTTGCATGTATGCATCTATTTCTTTCCATGCCTATTTGTATTTGTTGTTCTTGTGATTGATGTTGTGATGTGATGTGACGTGATGATATGTGGTTTATGTGAAGGTGTGGAGTGGTGCAATGGTTAGCAGGAAGCTTGTGGGTTTCAACTAGGTTTTGAAAAAACTCCCTCTCTATTTATCTCTAGGTCAAGATTCACTTGTTCCATTCCTATTTCTAAAATGCCCATGTTTTAGCATGTTTTGTGGTGCATGTGGCAGTAGGGTTTTAGTGATTTGAAACTATGTCTTAGTAGTGCAAATATTCACAAAATAGAGAATTAAATTCTGTTTTGTAAATATTTAGTTGCTCCAAATATTCCTTTTATATTTTATTCAATTAGGTCATGATTCCTTATGACCAGGGGTATTTTTGCCTTATTTTTAGCATCAATAGTTGGCATGTGCATTATTTGTTTTGTCTGTGTTGGGTTTAAATAAGAAACCCCAGTTTGTTTCTTTTCTCTTACCTGTCGCCAGCGTTGGGCCTCTTTCCCTCCCGAGGCCCACTCCATCTCTGTCTCCCCGCGGCAGCCCACCTAGAGCGTCCTTCTCCTTTCTATGACGGCGTCGTCGTCCATGCGAGCTTTCCGTCAGGCTTCAGTGAGAGAGCGAGCACGCCGTGAGGCTCATGGACGTCGAGGCCCTCACATAATCCTCGGCGTGCGTGCCCCTTGGCCTAGGGTTCCGCGTCCCCCTCCTTGTGCCGCCACTTTCCCCTCCATCTCTCTCTTCCTCCTCTAGGTAAGCTGTGTAGATCCGCTAGCATAGAGAGAGAAGTAGTTGTCGTCGTCCTCCGTGCACCCCTCGTCTCCGGCGCCGGCCAGCATGTCCGGGGGCTCGGGGAAGGCGCCCGCGCTCCATTCCCGCTGTCGCTGAGGTCGGGGAGCGACCACATCGACGGGCAGGAGCTCGTCTCCGGCGCATTCCCGGCGGCCTCGACCCCTGCTTCGGTTCGGCAACATGTCGTTGTCAGATCATCTTCAGGCGCTTGTTGTCCCATCGGATCACCTCTTCTTCTTCCCCAGGGTGAGCCTAGCTCCTCCTCCCTTCCCCCTCGGTAGATGCGCGTAGGAGATCGAGGCCGTGCCTCTCTGTTCACAGATGAGCACGAGGTGCAGGTGCTGTTGTGAGTGGCTTGCATGTGTTGTGCGTGTGTGCCTGAGCTCGTGCCGATGCTCAGATCAATGGCTTCCAGCAGAGCATTAGCGGTAGAGTAGGTGTTCCCTCTCTGGCGCAGCAGTAGGATTAGGGTGTCGCTCCGGTGAGCGACACTGTCAGCGTCTCTGTGTAGGTAGAGCAGGGCGATCTATGCGTTTTGTTTTACCTGGTATGTTACCTCTGTTCAGTCAAGTCCCGAAGCGCAGCATAGTGGTAGGATGTGTGTGAGTTGCACAGGTGGTCGTGGGATCGAGTCCCCGTGGCGCCACCCCCTTTTGTGTGGTATTTTTTCGGCACAGTAGCAAGCAGTGGCTTTAGTAGCAGCTTACCCTGTTTGGCTTCCGTGTGCTGTCAAGCAGAGAAGCAGTAGCGCAGTGGTGTTGTATCAGTGGGTTATACCTGCTGGTCTGGGGTTCGAATCCCAGACCAACCCCTTTATTTTTTGTTGCATTCCTTCACTGTTTTGCTTTTTGCTTGCTTGAACACTCTTAGTCAATCATGTGGATTTATATTAGCCCACAACCAGCAGGGGTTCCTAGTATTTTGCTAGCTATGTAAATATGCATGTGTAGGACCTTGTGTGCATATGTGTTGTGTGAGCTAGCTTATCTATGTATGTGAGTTAGTAAGTGTGCCTTGCACTAGGCTAGAGTTGATGGTGTGGTTACTCTTTTGCATAGGTGATGATCTTGTGCACTATGATGTGCAAGTGTGGTGTTTGTGTGTGTGTGGGTTTCCCTCCACATGTGTGTGTGTGTATATAGTTGATCATGTGATGTTTGTGTGTGCATGTTTGTGTGTGCTTGTGTGTGTGTGTGCCACACACATGCCCAAGGCATGATGGGCCTTGATGAGCACACGAGCAAGTTAGTGTGTGTAGGTGTAGAGATGCTTATGTGAGTGTAAGCTAGTGTGTGTGTGATGACTAGCATGTGTAGGTGTTAATATGGATGTGTTTGATGTATGTGTGTGTGGTGGTGTGCTAAGGCACATGAACATGAGTTCCACCCCTCATGTGCACCATTGAGCTTGTGAGAGTGTGCATATGCATGTGTAGGTATGAGCTAGTGGAAGCACATGTGATGATGCACTATTCATCTCTATGTGATTCCATGTAATCTTCTTCTTAGCTTTGTGCCCAATTGTTCTATACAAGTGCCTATGTATTATATATGTTTTCGGGGTACAATCATTCCAGGAATCCAATGGTGGGTTCATATTCCACTTTGGAACACTCTCTGGGAATGTCGTATTTCTGTTTTGTTCAATGTTTAGAGCTTGGTTCCATGTAATGTGATGAGACCAAGAGGTTGAATCCTTGTTGTGGCAGTAGAGGGTGAACCCCTCTATAGCATGTTGGTTTTGTTTTATGCTTAGGAGTTCATATGTGCAAGTTGTGCCTAGTCAAAGTAGGCACGTGGCTAAAAATTCCAGTTTAGTGAGTCTGAGAATCTGCTTATATTTTCTTCTCTTGTTGTTGTGCTTGTAGAAGTCCATGTGTTGGGAATCAGCCTTTGCTATCAACTGGAAAGTTGTAGCTTTTTTGTTTGTCTAGCTCTCTGAAAATTTTCATTCCATTTGGATTCCTGTAGATATTTTTTTGGGTGCTGTAAAATGCTTCAGAGCATAAACAGCTAGTGAGAATCTGAGATTTTCACTAAGTCCGTGAAAACTGATATTTTTGTCCAAGTTAGCAGTTGTGTAACTTTCTGTGAGAAACTCCTTTGAATTAGCTTGTTGCTCATGCTTGTAGAGATTTTGAATAGCTTCTGTCACATATCCTATTTGACATATTTGGGTGGTTGTAGGTGCTTTGCATGTAGCTCTCAAACTGCTATGATGCTGTTTATGGCTGATTGTATAGTTTCGATGTTTTGATGCTTGTGAGTGCATAGTTGATGGTGTGGTGATATTCTTTGCACCACCCCATCCATACTTGTTTGTTTTATGTCTTGGCAACCTGGAAATACCAGAAGTATGCCATTGGAGTGTGTTGTGATGGATTTGATACGTAGGACTCCATTTCTTGTTTCGTTGTTTCCGGTTGATCCGTAGCTCCGTTTGTAACGTTCTTTATATGTTTTTGCATCATTTTCGCGTGATGCATCTGTTCATGTCATCCTCATGCATGTCAAGATAGCTTAGAGTGCAGTTCTATCCAGGAACTTGTATTTTCTTCTCATGCATGTGCAAGTGAGTAGAATATAGGTGCATGTTCATTTTCATCTCATGCATCATTTGCTTGTTGCATCTTGTTGTGTTGTTGTTCATTGGATGCTATTTTTATGTTGTGTAGCATCGGGATCGGAGAACGAGTACGTGGATTCGGGAGAGTACGTGCAGGACGAACAAGAGCGGTTCCAAGCTGAGGACATCACAGGCAAGATGATATGACCTTGATTCCATCTCTAGACTTGTTATGCTAGATTCACGTTTCCTTCATCATATGCTCGCTGCCTACCATTGAAATAATTGCCTCCTGATATTGCCATGAAACCCAAACACTTCTCCCCTCCTAGCAAATATTGAATGGCTAAGTAGGCTTTGCTCAGCTACTAATGTTAGCGTTGATAGTTGCAGGTGCTTTGTCTCATGTGATCACATGAGTTTGATATCATTATGTTAAATCTGTTATTTAATTAATGCACATATATACTTGGTAAATAACGGAAGGCCTAGCCTTTTGCCGGGTGTTTTGTTCCATTATTTCCGCCATATTTTCCGGCTACCGGTGTTTGATTCCATAACTGATCGCTCCTAACACGTTCGGGGTTGTTATGGGGACCCCCTTGATAAATCGTGTAGTGTTAAGACTTGTCCGGCAGGACCCAACATTGGTGTTAATTTGCGAATCACTTAATAATAATCTGCATAGGGAATAGCTACCCCGAGGAATTAATCAACAACCTGGGCCAGTGCTCCTCATGAGTGTTGGTCCACACTAGAGTCGTGTGCGGGGCCAACCCCGGGCAACTCGGGAGATGTCTATCAGGCCACCGTATGTTGTGCTCATCCGGCGTGTCCTGAGACTGAGATACGCGGCTCTTATCAGGGTCGTCGACACGTCGGTAGGTCCTGCTAGTCTTGTCTTACCTTAGCAATATATCTTGCGTATAGGAATCCCGGTGAATCTTTGGTTCTCCCGAGAGTTGAGGTTTTCCTCTAAGGAATCCGATGAGATCACGAGATTCGTGATAGAGGATTACTTTGCGGCCCGTGACCGTTTGTGATGGACTAGTTGGAGCACCCCTGCAGGGTTTAATCTTTCGGAAAGTCGTGCCCGCGGTTATGTGGCAACTTGGAATATTTGTTAACATCCGGTTATAGATAACTTGAACCTAATCTAATAAAATTGCCAACTATGTGCGTAACCGTGGTTGTCCCCTTCAAAGATCTCTCTTCGATCTGGAACACGGTGGGGTTATGATTAACGTAAGTAGGTGTTCAGGATCACTTATTAATCAGCTAGTCATCGACCGCTAGTATAGACCACCTTCAATACTTGTTCTACGTAAGTTAGCCACCATACATGCTTATGATGCTGCAACCTAAACACTGAACCTTCCTTACCTAATAACTTGACTAGTTCTGGCACCGAGGTCATAGATTGCTGAGTCCCTGTGGTTCACAGATTACTTCAACACACCAACAGGTACAGGTACGCCCGACACAGGTGATCCCGACGGCACGCAGCTGGTGTGGCAGTACGATGAGGAGAACGACCGCGTGTACGTGAACTATCCAGAAGACTGGGGCATGGTCGTGATCATGGGCAAGCATGCAGGGTAGCATAGCCATTTCTCATGTTATGTAGTCTGTAGCGGAACTACCTTGTTTGAATAAATGTGTGATGTAAACTCTGATATTATTGACGAGATGGCAGTTGAATCCCTAATTGTCATTCTATTATTATGTATGTGCTATGTTATCGTGCTTGCGAAACGCTTAGATGCGCTTCTCTCCATTTTGGGGCCTCGTTCCCTAAACCGGAAAGGACCGCATCTTAGTCGTTACATTGTATTTGCTTGTGATGAATTCAGATCTTACATTGTTGATTCTAAAGTAATTATTCACACTCATCATGCTGCTATTAGATATCATATGAAAAATAAAGATGCCAAGCCTAAACTTATTGGGTGGTTTCTCTTGCTACAAGAATTTAATTTGCATATCATTGATAGGAAAGGAGCTAAGAACCCCATAGCTGATAATTTGTCTAGGTTAGAAAATGTTCTTGATGACCCACTACCTATTGGTGATAGATTCCTTGATTAACAACTAGTTGTGGTCAATGTTTCTCATAACACACTATGGTTTACTGATTATGCTAAATACATTGTTGCTAAATACATAAAACCTAGTTTCACCTACCAGCAAAAGAAAACTTCTTCTTTGATTTAAGACATTACTTTTGGGATGACCCACATCTTTATAAAGAGGGAGTAGATGGTATTTTTGGACGTTGTATACCTGAGCATGAACAGGAACAAATCCTTTGGAAGTGTCACTTCAAGGCTTATGGAGGAGACCATGCGGGAGATACTGCACACAAGGTATTACTGTCTCGATTTTATTGGCCTACTCTTTTCAAAGATGCTCGTAAGTGTGTCCTCTCTTGTGATGAATGTCAAAGAATTGGTAATATTGGTAGATGTCAAGAAATTCTTATGAATTATTCACTTGTTATTGAACCATGTGATGTTTGCGGATTTGATTATATGGGATATTTTCTTCCTATAATGGGCATACACATATTTTGGTTGCTATTGATTATGTCACTGAGTGGGTAGAAGCTATTCCAATCAGTAGTGCTGATCATAACACCTCTATTAAAATGCTTATGGAAGTTATTTTCCCACATTTTGGAGTCCCTAGATATTTAATGATTGAAGGTGGTACACATTTTATTCATGGTGCTTTTGGTAAGTTACTTGCTAGATATGATGTTAACCACAGAATTGCATCTCCATATAATCCTCAATCTAGTGCTCAAGTAGAATTAACCAATAGAGAAATAAAATTAATACTACGAAAGATTGTCAATAGGTCCCAAAACAATTGGTCTAAGAAATTAGATGATGCATTATGGGCCTACAAAACAACTTATAATAATCCTATGGGTATGTCTTCTTATAAAATGGTTTATGGAAAAGCATGTCAGTTACCTCTTGAGTTGGAACCTAAAGCTTATTGGGAAATTAAAGAACTCAACTATGATTTCAAACTTGTTGGTGAAAAGAGGTTATTTGATATTAACTCACTAGATGAATGGAGAACCCAAGTGTCACGCCCAAGATGTGGTCCTATCCTTATTTTGGCGCGAGGGCCTTAACAGGGATAGAAACACATCTCGTCACTTCACAAGAATGGATATTGTTACAAGTACATGTACTAAAGAGATGAGGATATGGAGTTGGCTTACACTCGCCACGAGCTACATCAAGTTCACACCAATACAACAATATACAGTCATCATGAAGAAGAGCAGGGTCCGACTACGGACGAAAACAAATGATAAAATAATGACGTCCATCCTTGCTATCTCAGGCTATCGGCTTGGAACCCATCATAGATCGATGAAGAAGAAGAAGAAACTCCAAATGAACAATCAACGCACTCGCGTCAAGTAACCCTTTACATGTACCTGCAACTCGTGTTGTAGTAATCTGTGAGTTGTAGGGGACTCAGCAATCTCATTTCCAAAGGTATCAAGACTAGGAAAGCTTAATGGGTGAGGTAAGGTTAAGTGGCGAGGCTGCAGCAAGCGACTAAGCATTTATTTGAGGTGGCTAACTTACGGGTACAAGAATAAGAGGGGGATGATCTACACATAACGGACGTGAACTAGTAATGATCAATTGAATGATCTTGAACACCTACTTACGTCACACATAACTAGACACGACAAATTGTCCAAACTTCTGGTAGGCCAATCACAGAGTTTCCCCTGGTAGCCACCGGTGGTTGATAGGTTGGACCAACACTCATGCAGAGCACTGGCCCGGGGGTGATTAATTATCCACGGGATGATCACACCCTATGCATATTTTAGTTTGCTATTAAGCAAATAGTACCAATTATGGGTCTTGCCAAACGAGCTTTATCCCAAAACGGAAGTCAAAGGGGTCCCCATAATAACCCCAAGCATGTTAGGGACGCTCATTTATGGAACATAACACTGGTAGTTGAAACCAAGGCGAGAAAGGTGGAACAAAACACCAGGATAGAAAGGCCGAGCCTTCCACCTTTTATCAAGTATATAGGTGCGTTAACTTAACTAGCAATAATATGGTGATATAACAAGGAACCCATGTTTGCACATGGAAGCAATTGTACCTGCAACTAGTAACGCTATCCAAAGGTTAAGCAAGCGGTAACATAGCCAATCGGTGGTTTGCTAGGTTGTGGAAAGGTTGAAGGTTTTCATGGCAATGTTGGGAGGCTGATATTTAAAAGGTAGTAGGTAGCAAGACATAATGATAGAAATGAAACAACTAGCATGGCAATAATAGTAATGGTATCTAGGGAAATGATCATCTTGCGTGAGATCCCGCTTGGAAGAAGAACGACTTCGTGAAGCAGACGAACTGACGTAGTCGAACGGATCCTCACTTTCCGACACGCTTGCGGAACTCTATCGAGACGAAGCAAACCGAAACAAAAATCAACAAACAATATTCACCACGACACATACACAACATGATGCATACCCTAATATGATGCACGTCCAATTCAGGTATCCAAGGCAGAACATGGCAATTCACAACAATCAAACACTACACGTTAAGTGAAGCTCAATTTGCAACGAGTTGCATATTGACGAAACTCCATGTTTAATTATTTAATTCATTCCCATTTAGGTACACGTCAATATTAAATGTTGTTTAACATGGCAAGAGGTGAAGCACAAATTAAACTACCTATCTAGGCATTTTAAATGAGGCCGGAAATGACATGTAGCATCTCCGAACTGACCCCATGCGTTAACTTCTAAATCTCTCCAGACTTGTCCTAATCACATTTTATGTTTGATAAATGAAAAAAAAAAAGTGGTTCACGTGATTCTACTTGTCGCTCTAGTCCATTTACATACATGGCTCATCTCCAACGGAGCTATGGTTAAATAACTAGGACCTAAACCGCTTCTATCACGTCGATACGCAAACCGATGCAAACAGCACAACTAACAACCTTAAACATGCATGAGAGTTGGAAAATATTAATGTACGTGAAAATTTGGTCAAGTTACATATATAACTCGTTGTGATCCGACACACGATTTTAAAACTACGGGCATTTTAAAATAATGCCATTTTCTAAATTAAATAAAATCGTGGAACTGAAAAAAAGGCATGGGTCGGATCTACTGAGCGCTCGATAGCAAAACAACGCTCGGGCGCGATTTAGTGGCTCGGGGGAGGCTCACCTCGTGAGTCGCGGCCCAGATCGGCGGAGGAGAGAGAGGTCGCCTGGCTGGTGGAGCTGGGTCGGCCAAACTGGCACTTCAGGGTGAGGCAGGGAGCAAGCTGGGCCATGGGGCGATCTTGGGTCGTGTGGAGGCTCCAGGCCCACGTGAGCTGCTGGCCCGCCGACGCGTGGCAAGGCGGCCCAGGCGACCGAGGCGCTGCAGCGTCGCCGTGCTCAATCCCGAGCGGGAAGAGCGAACAGCGGTGCAGGCCATGGCTGGGCTCCGGCGAGGAGGAGGAGGCAGGGGCGAGGCACCGGTGGGGAGGCTGATACGGTCGGGGAAGGAGGGATCCGCCGGATCCATGGCCGGAGGCGGCCTGGGGAAGGACGGCGGCGGAGCATCTTCGGGCGGGCTACCAACGGTTGAGCGCGGTGGCTTGGACGGCGGACGGCTCGTGTTTAGGTGTGGCGAGGAGTGATGACCCACAAGTGTAGGGGATTTATCGTAGTCCTTTCGATAAGTAAGAGTGTTGAACCCAACGAGGAGCAGAAGGATCTGACAAGTGGTTTTTCAGCAAGGTAATCTCTGCAAACACTGAAATTATCGGTAACAGATATTTGTGTGATAAGATGATTGGTAGCAAGTAGCAAGTAACAAAGGTGCAGCAAAATGGCCCAATCCCTTTTGTAGCAAGGGACAAGCCTGGACAAACTCTTATAGGAGGTAAAGCGCTCCTGGGGACACATGGGAATTTATGTCAAGCTAGTTTTCATCATGTTCATATGATTCGCGTTCGCTACTTTGATAGTTTGATATGTGGGTGGACCAGTGCTTGGGTGCTGCCCTTACTTGGACAAACATCCCACTTATTATTAACCCCTCTTGCAAGCATCCGCAACTACGAAAGAAGAATTAAGACAAAGTCTAACCATAGCATTAAACTAGTCGATCCAAATCAGCCCCTTACGAAGCAACGCATAAACTACGGTTTAAGCTTCTGTCACTCTAGCAACCCATCATCTACTTACTACTTCCCAATGCCTTCCTCTAGGCCCAAATAATGGTGAAGTGTTATGTAGTCGACGTTCACATAACACCACTAGAGGAAAAACAACATACAACGCATCAAAATATTGAACGAATACCAAATTCACATGACTACTTATAGTATGACTTATCCCATGTCCTGAGGAACAAAAGTAACTACTCACAAAGCAAAATTATGTTCATGACCAGAGAGGTATTGAATAGCATCAAGGATCTGAACATATAATCTTCCACCGAGTAATCCAACGAGCATCAACTACAAAGAGTAATTAACACTACTCGCAACCTTACAGGTACCAATCGGAGTCGCGAGACGGAGATTGGTTACAAGAGATGAACTAGGGTTTGGAGATGAGATGGTGCTGATGAAGATGTTGATGGTGATGAGTCCCCTCCGATGAGAGGAGTGTTGGTGATGACGATGGCGACGATTTCCCCCTCCGGGAGGGAAGTTTCCCCGGCAGGACGACCCTGCCGGAGCTCTAGATTGGTTCTGCTCAAGTTCCGCCTCGTGGCGGCGGCGATTCCTCCCGAAAGCCTCTTCCTGATTTTTTCTGGAATGAACCCCTCCTTATAGCAAAAGAGGGGAGCCATAGGGCCAACAGGGAGCCCACAAGCCCCCTAGGCGCGGCCAGAGGGGTAGGTCGCGCCTA
The DNA here is from genome assembly GCF_904849725.1 of Hordeum vulgare subsp. vulgare. Classification (NCBI taxonomy): domain Eukaryota; kingdom Viridiplantae; phylum Streptophyta; class Magnoliopsida; order Poales; family Poaceae; genus Hordeum; species Hordeum vulgare. Next base: position 169,214,869 of record NC_058522.1, read on the forward strand.
GCAGGATTGTGGCCTCCTGGTGGCTCCCCTTTGGTACTTCTTCTGCCTAGTATTTTTTATTAATTCCAAAATAATTCCCTGTTGATTTTGACGGATTTTGGAGTTGCGCAGAATAGGTATCTCAAACTTGCTCCTTTTTCAGGCTAGAATTCTAGCAGTCGGCATTCTCCCTCTTCATGTAAACCTTGCAAAATAAGAGAGAAAAGGCATAAGTATTGTACCGTGAAGTGTAATAACAGCCCATAAAGCGATAAATATCAACACAAAAGCATGATGCAAAATGGACATATCAACTCCCCCAAGCTTAGACTTCGCTTGTCCTCAAGCAGAAACCGAGATCAATAAATATGCCCACATATTTAGAGAGAGAGGTGTCGACAAAACAAAATACAGACATGCAGGCATCATGATCATAGTTAGAACAACAATATCATCATATCATATCTTATGCTAAAGTGATGATTCCTTCACAAAGTAAAGTATGGATCAAGAACCTTACTGAGAATTAACAACCAATAGCCTTTAGTCACTGAAGCAATTGCAATTTATCATAACATCGGAAAGAGTCAAATAAGAGCTTGTAAAGCAAATCCACATACGCAATCATCCTTTCGTCTTCTACAATTGCTACAACTCACGTGGTACTCATGAGATCAAAGTTTCAGTCGGACACAGAGAAATATAGGGGCTTATAGTTTCGCCTCCCAACCATTTACCTCAAGGGTAATGTCAACAATAATAATTCATGAATACTTACTTCCAGGTTGACATATGAATATATATCTTTCCCTAGCATATGATGTTAGCCAAGACAAAGGCAAAATAAGGAATTGGTGTCGATCACCATGACTCTTTCAAGGGCAAAAGGTAAAGGTACAAGATAGGCCCTTCGCAGAGGGAAGCAGAGGTTGTCATGCACTTTTGAGGTTTGGATGTGTGTCCTCTTAGTGTGAAGGAACGTCAATTTATATTGCCTCCTGTGATAAAGAACTTTATTATGCAGTCTGCCGCTTTTATATCTTCCTCATCACAGGTTCGTACAAAGCTTATTTTCCACACACTAATAGATCATACATATTTAGGGAGCAATTTTTATTGCTTGCACCGATGACAACTTACTTGAGGGATCTTCTTCAATCCATAGGTAGGTATGGTGGACTCTCATGGCAAAACTGGGTTGAAGGTTTATGGATGCACAAGTAGTATCTCTACTTGGTGCAGAAGTTTTGGTTGATATGAGGTGGAAGCAAACATCACATGCTAATGGATCTCTAGTCATATAACATTATTCAGAACCAAGCAACCATAATTCATTATGTTGTCTTCCTTGTCCAACATCTACTTCTAAGCATGTAATAGTTTAGTGAGTGTTCACAATCATAGATGGTGCACAAGATCATATATTTATATGTGAACCTCTCCTTGCTTATTACTTCCTATTAATAGCAGCAATGACCAAGGTCTACGTTTGAAGACTGATGTCAGTTGTGCTTCCCTAGCAACGGCGCCAGGAATAGTCGTGTCGACGGCACCAGGAATCCTTCTGCTGCGGCTACGCCTTAAGGGACTTCCTAGGAAAATATGCAAAGGATTTCCCCCGTGGCCTTGGAGCCTTGCGTTGGTGTTCCCTCGAAGCGGAAAGGGTGATGTAGCACAGCGGTGTTAAGTATTTCCCTCAGTTTGAGAACCAAGGTATCAATCCAGTGGAGGAGTATCACAAGATCCTGCACAAACACAAAGAACCTGCTCCCAACGCTATGAAGGGGTTGTCAATCCCTTATAGATTGTTTGCCAAGTAAGAACTGAAAGCAACAAAGTAACAAAGCAAAGTAAAAGCAGAGATGTAAACGATGGATGTGAATAGACTCGGGGGCCGTAGTGTTTACTAGTGGCTTCTCTCATGAAAGCAAGTAGACGGTGGGTGAACAAATTACTGTCGAGCAATTGATAGAACCGCGCAAAGTCGTGACGATATCTATGGCAATGATTATATCTATAGGCATCACGTCCAAAACAAGTAGACCGATACTTTCTGCATCTACTACTATTACTCCACACGTCGACCGCTATCCAGCATGCATCTAGTGTATTAAGTCCAAAATAACAGAGTAACGCCTTAAGCAAGATGACATGATTTAGATGGACAATCTCATATCAACGACAGAGCCCATCTTGTTACCCTTGATGGCAACTACTTAATGTGTGCCTTGCTGCCCCTACTGTCACTCGGAAAGGTCACCACATGGTAGAACCCAAAACCAAGCACTTCTCCCATTGCAAGAATCATAGATCTAGTTGGCCAAACAAAACCCAAGACTTGGAGAGACTTACAAGGATATCAAATCATGCATATAAGAAATCAGCAAAGACTCAAATATATATCATAGATAATCTGATCACAAATCCACAATTCATCGGATCTCGACAAACACATTGCCAAAGAAGATTACATTGGATAGATCTCCATGAAGATCATGGAGAACTTTGTATTGAAGATCCAAGAGAGAGAAGAAGCCATCTAGCTACTAACTACGGACCCGTAGGTCTGAAGTGAACTACTCACGAGTCATTGGAGGGGCGATGATGATGATGAAGAAGCCCTCCAACTCCAAGTCCCCTCCGGCAGGGCGCCAGGAAGGGTCTCCAGATGAGATCTCGCGGAAACAGAATATTGCGGCGGCGAAAAAGTATTTTTGAGGCTCCCCTGATTTTTTGCTGTACTTTAGGGAATATATAGGCCAGAGATCTAGGTCAGGGGGCGTCCAGGGAGGCCACAAGCCCTGCCACCGCCGCCTCCCCCCTGGTGGTGGAGTGGGGCTTGTGGGCTCCCAGGAGCCCTCCTGGCTTGGCCCACAGGCCCCCTCATCTTCTTCCGTTCGGGAAAAAATCATTTCGGGGATTTTATTCCGTTTGGACTCCATTTCAAAATCAGATCTGAAAAGAGCCAAAAACACAGAAAAAACGGGAACTGGCACTTGGCACTGAATTAATAAGTTAGTCCCCAAAAAAGATATAAAAGGCACATAAAACATCCAAAGATGACAAGATAACAACGTGAAACCATCAAAATTTATAGATACATTTGAGACGTATCAAGCATCCCCAAGCTTAACTCATGCTCGTCCTCGAGTAGGGAAGTGATAAAGAATGAATTTTTTATGCTTTCATGCTACCTAGCATAGATGTCCTTTGTAACTCCTCTTATGTGACGTGAATCTTCAGATCCATTAGATTCAAAACAATAGTTTGCTATTGATGTGGAAACAATAATAATTTAAGCAAACTAGCAAGGTAATCATGAACTTTCAAAATAACAGGGCCAAAAGAAAGTTATCCCTACAAAAGCATATAGTCTGGCTATGCTCTATCATCATTGCACAACGAATTTAAATCATGCACAACCCCGGTATTGGCCAAGTAATTGTTTCACACCTTTACTTTCTCAAACCCTTTCAACTCTCACGCAATACATGAGCATGATCCATGGTTATAGCACTATAGATGGTGTGGAATGTGGTGGAGGTTGCAAGGGAAAAAAGGAGAAGATAGTCACATTAACTAGGCATATCAATGAGCTGTGGAGATGCTCATCAATAGATATCGATGTGAATGAGTAGGGATTGCCATACAAATGATGCACTAGAGCTACGAGTAAGTGAAAGCTCTTAAACAAAACTAGTGGGTGTGCATCCAACTTGCTTGCTCACGAAGACCTAAGGCAATTTTGAGGAAGCCTATCATTGGAATATACAAGCCAAGTTATATAATGAAAATTTCCCACTAGCTATATGGTGGTGACAAAACGAGAGACTCTCAATCATGAAGATCATGGTGCTTAATATGCACAAGTGTGGAAAAAGTGGTAGCATTGTCCCTTCTCTCTTTTTTTTATTTTTTGGTGGGCTCTTTGGCCTCTCTTTTTTTGGTGGGATTATTTGGCCTCTTTTATTTCCTCACATGGGACAATGCTCCATTAATGATGATCATCACACTTTCAACTCAAAACTTAGAGCAACAATGACTCTATATGGAATGCCTTCGGTAGTGTACAGTGGCAATGATCTAGCATGGCATAGACATTAATGGAAACATCATGCTAGCTATCTTACGATCATGCAATGGAAATGTAGACGTGGTGGCACATGTCATGGTGGTAGTTGCATGGCAATATATCTCGGAATGACTTTGAAAAAGCCATAGTAGGTAGGTATGGTGGCTGTTTTGAGGGAGGCTAATGGTGGGTTTTGTGCGCCGACGAAAGTTGCACGGCACTGAGAAGATAGTGATGGTGGAAGGTGAAAGTGCATCTAAACCATGGAATCAACATTAGTCATGAAGAACTAATATACTTGTTGCAAAAGTTTTATTAGTAATCGAAACAAAGCATTCAACGCATACTCCTAGGGGAAGGGTTGGTAGGTATAAACCATCACGCAATCCCGACCGCCACGCAAAGGATGACAATCAATAGACTAATCATGCTCAGATTTCATCACATAGCGGTTCACCATACGTGCATGCTACGGGAAATCACTAACTTCAACACAAGTATTTCTAGATCCACAACACCTTACTAGCATGACTTCAATATTACCATAACCACAACTCAAAACTAATTGAGATGAATCAAACTTCTCTAACTATTCAATGCACATGAAGGTGGAAGTTTTCGTATCCCTTTGGATAACTACCCCTTTTGAGACTACTTTCAAAGCATAGTTAAACTACCAAGACATGCACCATTGTGCTCTAAAAGATATAAGTGAAGCACATAGAGCAAAAGTATCTAGCTCAAAAGATATAAGTGAAGCGCATGTGAGCTAAATTGTCTACCAAAAGATATAAGTGAAGCTCGACAAAATCACGGTGAGTGCATGTCTCTCTATCTAGGTGTGCAGCAAGGATGATTGTGACACAACAAAAATAAAATACTCCGACGATACAAGACGCTCCAAGCAAAAACACATAACATGTGGTGAATAAAAATATAGCCCCAAGTAACGTTACCGATGGATTGAAGACGAAAGAGGGGATGCCTTCCCGAGGCATCCCCAAGCTTAGGCTTTTATGGCATCCTTGAATCTCTTGGGGTGCCTTGGGCATCCCCAAGCTTGAGCTCTTGCCACTATTTATCTTTTTGTCCATAAGAACTTCACCCAAAACTTGAAAACTTCACAACACGAAACTTAAATAGAAACTCGTGATAACATTAGTATGAGAAAGCAAACCACCACTTCCTTAGGTACTGTAGCAAACTTAAATTCTACTTATGCTGATGTTGTGTTACTGTATTTTCAATCTTCCATGGCTAATACCCCCCGATACTATCCATAGTTTCATCAAAATAAGCAACCAACACAACAAAAACAGAATCTGTTAACACAAGACCGGTCTGTAGCAATCTGTATATTTTTTATACCTCTGTTACTTCAAATATTCTGACAAGTTACGACAGTCTGAAGAATTTGCATAGAAATCAGCAGCAAAAAGAATCAACTCAAAATCTCTTACAGAAAACAAACGAAAATTCTTTTCGTGAGAAGAAAGTTTCTGCCTTTTCCAGCATGACCAAACGATCATCCCCAAGACTAATCATAATGGTTTTGCTTGGCACAAACACAAAAAGAAACACAAAAAACACAATCATGACAGAATTATGAAAGTGTGGAAAACACAAAACAAAAAGAAAAAGGATAGATTCGTTGGGTTGCCTCCCAACAAGCGCTTTTGTTTAACGCCCTTAGCTAGGCAAAAAGTGATGGAATCACGTATAGTCATCTTTGGTGCTCAAACCATAAGTAGCCCTCATCATAGATTCATAAGGCAATCTTATTTTCTTTCTAGGTAATTGCTCCATGCCCTTCTTTAAAGTAAATTGAAATCTAATATTCCCTTCCTTCATATCGATGATAGCACCAATAGTCCTTAGGAAAGGTCTGCCAAGAATAATGGGACATGAAGGATTGCAATCTATGTCAAGTACGATGAAATCCATGGGTACATAGTTCTTATTTGCAACAATAAGAACATCATCGATCCTTCCCATGGGTTTCTCGATAGTAGAATCCGCAAGATGCAAATTAAGAGAACACTCTTCAATCTCATGAAAACCAAGAATATCACATAAAGACTTTGGAATCGCCGAAACACTAGCACCCAAATCACACAAAGCATTGCACTCATAGTTTTTGATCTTGATTTTGATAGTAGGTTCCCACTCATCATGAAGTTTTCTAGATATAGAGACTTCTAGTTCGAGCTTCTCTTGAAGAGATTTCATCATAGCATCTACGATATGCTCGGTAAAGGCTTTGCTTTGGCTATAAGCATGTGGAGTGTTTGCAATGGATTGCATCAAAGAAATGCATTCAAACAAGGAGCAATTATAATAATTGAATAACTGGAAATCCAAAGTGGGAGTTTCATTACTACCCAAAATTTTGACTTCTTCTACTCCACTCTCCACACCTTTATCATCAAGATAGGTGGACTCTGAATCATTGGGGCGTTTTTCAACCAAAGTGGATTCATATCCAGCCCCTCCATAAATAGGTTTGACACACGAAAAAAAAGATTCAAGTGGAGACACACCAAGCACTTTAAGATCTTCGTGATTTGCATCACTAGAACGCGCCCTTTTAAACCATTCATGCCTAGCGTGAATTTGGGCGGTTCTTTCTTTGCTCTCATTCATGGAGACACGCATAGCTTTCAAAGTTTCATCCAAGTTGACCTTGGGAGGAGCGCATCTAACTTTCAAAGCATCAATATCACAAGACATCCTATCAACGCTCTTAGCCAAATTGTCTATTTTGAGTAGTTTTTCCTCTATGGACACATTGAAAATCTTTTGAGAGTTAATGAACTCTTTGATATTACTCTCTAAATCAGAGGGTAATTTGTTGTGATTTTTTCATAAGTGTTGCTGTACGAATTGCCATACTTGTTAGAGGAGTTACTAGGAAAAGGCCTAGGAACATAGTTTCCTCTAAAAGCATTGTTGTTGCCAAAATTGTTCATACCAACAAAATTCACGTCCAAACTAGCGTTGCTACTCTCAATCAAAGAAGATAGTGGCATGTCATTAGGATCTACGGTAGCATTTCTACTAGCAACCAGATTCATCAACTCGTCCATCTTAGCACTAAGCGAGTTAATCTCTTCTATAATGTGTACCTTTTTGCTAGCAGGTGACCTTTCAGTGTGCCACTGAGAGTAGTTGGTCATGATATTGTCTAGGAGTTTTGTAGCGTCTCCTAACATGATTTCCATGAACGTTCCACCTGAGGCGGAGTCCAAGATATTGCGAGAAGCGAAATTCAAGCCAGCGTAAAAGATTTGTATAATCATCCACAAACTCAAGCCATGAGCGGAACAATTTCTAATCATAAGCTTCATCCTCTCCCAAGATTGTGCAACGTGTTCATGATCAAGTTGCTTGAAATTCATGATATCGTTACGTAAGGAGATGATCTTAGCCGGCGGAAAATACTTGCATATGTAAGCATATTTGCAGTTATCCCAAGAACCGATACTATTTTTAGGCAAAGAAGAAAACCAAGTTTTTGCGCGATCTCGCAAAGAGAAAGGAAAAAAGTTTCAACTTAATCACGTCATTATCCACATCTCTTTTCTTTTGCATGTCACAAAGCTCAATGAAGGTATTGAGATGGGATGTGGCATCTTCACTAGGAAGGCCAGAGAATTGCTCTTTCATAACAAGATTCCGCAAAGCTGCGTTGATTTCATATGATTCCGCACTAGTGGCGGGAGCAATCGGAGTACTAATAAAATCATTATTATTAGTGCTCGAGAAGTCGCAAAGTTTGGTGATTTCAGCCATGATGACTTCAACAAACAAACAAGCACACAAGCAAGAAAGAAAACTGGCAAAGGAAAACGACAAAGGCAAAAGAAAACGGCGAAGGAGAAAGGCAAAGGAGAAAGGCAAATGAAACCGGCAAATGTGAAGTGGGGGAGAGGGAAACGAGAGGCAACTCGCAACAAAAGTAAATGCAAGAGATGATTTTGTGAGACCTACTTGGATAGATCTTGATCTCTCCTCCCCGGCAACGGCGCCAGAAATACTTCTGATGTCAGTTGTGTTTTCCTAGCGACGGCACCAGGAATAGTCGTGTCAACGACACCAGGAATCCTTCTGCTGCGGCTACGCCTTAAGGGACTTCCTAGGCAAATATGCAAAGGATTTCCCCTGTGGCCTTGGATCCTTGCGTTGGTGTTCCCTCAAAGCGGAAAGGGTGATGTAGCACAGCGGTGGTAAGTATTTCCCTCAGTTTGAGAACCAAGGTATCAATCCAGTGGAGGAGTATCACAAGATCCTGCACAAACACAAAGAACCTGCTCCCAACGCTATGAAGGGGTTGTCAATCCCTTATAGATTGTTTTCCAAGTGAGAACTGAAAGCAACAAAGTAACAAAGCAAAGTAAAAGCAGAGATGTAAACGATGGATGTGAATAGACCCGGGGGCCGTAGTGTTTACTAGTGGCTTATCTCATGAAAGCAAGTAGACGGTGGGTGAACAAATTACTGTCGAGCAATTGATAGAACCGCGCAAAGTCGTTACTATATCTATGGCAATGATTATATCTATAGGCATCACGTCCAAAACAAGTAGACCGATACTTTCTGCATCTACTACTATTAATCCACACGTCGACCGCTATCCAGCATGCATCTAGTGTATTAAGTCCAAAAGAACAGAGTAACGGCTTAAGCAAGATGACATGATGTAGATGGACAATCTCATATCAACGACAGAGCCCATCTTGTTACCCTTGATGGCAACTACTTAATGTGTGCCTTGTTGCCCCTACTGTCACTCGGAAAGGTCACCAGATGGTAGAACCCAAAACCAAGCACTTCTCCCATTGCAAGAATCATAGATCTAGTTGGCCAAACAAAACCCAAGACTTGGAGAGACTTACAAGGATATCAAAGCATGCATATAAGAAATCAGCAAAGACTCAAATATATATCATGGATAATCTGATCACAAATCCACAATTCATCGGATCTCGACAAACACACGGCCAAAGAATATTACATTGGATAGATCTCCATGAAGATCATGGAGAACTTTGTATTGAAGATCCAAGAGAGAGAAGAAGCCATCTAGATACTAACTACGGACCCGTAGGTCTGAAGTGAACTACTCACGAGTCATTGGAGGGGCAATTATGATGATGAAGAAGCCCTCGAACTCCATAGTCCCCTCCGGCAGGGCGCCGGGAAGGGTCTCCAGATGAGATCTCACGAAAACGGAAGCTTGCGGCGGTGGAAAAGTATTTTCGAGGCTCCCCTGATTTTTTGCTGTATTTTAGGGAATATATAGGCCAGAGATCTAGGTCAGGGGCGACCACGGAGGCCACAAGCCCTGCCACCGCCGCTTCCCCCTGGTGGCGGAGTGGGGGCTTGTGGGCTCCCAGGAGCCCTCCTGGCTTGGCCCACTGGCCCCCTGATCTTCTTCCGTTCGGGAAAAATCATTTCGGGGATTTTATTCCGTTTGGACTCCGTTCCAAAATCCGATCTGAAAAGAGCCAAAAACACACAAAAAACAGGAACTGGCACTTGGCACTGAATTAATAAGTTAGTCCCCAAAAAAGATATAAAAGGCACATAAAACATCCAAAGATGACAAGATAACAACGTGAAACCATCAAAAATTATAGATACGTTTGAGACGTATCATCCACCCACAACAAGTTTCAATCAACATTCTTTTTATATGTGAAGCCATCACTTCCCATAAGATCATTACATGATCTTTCATGCTTTTGTTCTCTTATTATTCTTTTCTTTAGATCATGGCATGAAGCAAGGCCCTTAACTAAAACACTCTTTATTATATGACTCACGAACTCGAATACATTGGGGGTGACACAAAGCAAAACTCAAGCCTAGAACACTAAGAACTTTATTCTACTAGAGAAAGATAAAACCAAAAAGGATCGAACTAAGAAAAGGTAAAGGCAAAAGATGTGATGGTGATACGATACCGGTGCAACTCCCCCAAGCTTGGCACATGCCAAGGGGATTGCCCATACCCGTGCTTAGTTGTCTTCCTTCGGAGATGATGGTGGTGGAGTTGTTGCACTGGTCTTGAACTTGTTTAATTTCCTCTTGAGCGTAAAATTCTGCTCCTTCACATCATTAATTTCCTCTTCAAGCCTCAACACCCTTTGGCATAATTCTTGCTTACTCTCCTGCAAAAGACGAGAAGGGATAAACAAAATCTTAGGCTTCTTCCTTGGGTCAGCGAGGCTCGACTTCTTGAACTCCACATGTGTGTCTCCAGGTGTGGGTAGAGAAGCCTCCTCTTCATCGGAACTTGTTCCTTCCTTCCCCTTGGGATCATAATCTTCTTCCTCGTTAGTGGTCCAACCATAACGATCCAAGTCCCCATAGACCTTGGGGTTAGCAAGGTAATCGGCACATAGCTCTCCCCCTCTGAATCTTGAGAAGACATCTTGCCCTAAATCTGTGGCAGAAACAGGCTCGAAACGAAAACAGAGGAAAATTGCATGATGCGAGGGTCAGACCTTTTGGGAGAATATATAATGTTTTTTCCGACCAGAAGGATTACTCCGCAAGAAAACGGAGTCCGGGAGGCACACGACGTGGTCACAAGCCCCCCAGGCGTGGCCAAGGGGGTGGCCCACGCCTGGCAGGCTTGTCGCCTCCTCATGCGCTTTTCGGACTACTTTAAATTTTTCTAATTTTATACAAATTCTAAAATGGAGAAAATTTCCTACTGGAAAAGTTTTGGAGTCGGTTTACTTACCGAATCACATACCTCTTCGCTTTCAGAGTCTGAAACAGGCTGGTAAATATCCCTTATGTACTCCTCCGGAGTTATGGTATTGATAATATTGCTTTCAACATTTATGGGAGTACCTGAGATATAATGCTTGATTCTTTGCCCATTTACCACTCTTAGAAAATTACCTTCCGTGTTGTTGATCTTGATGGCACCGAAACGATATACTTCCTCAACAATGTAAGGACCTTCCCATTTAGAGAGAAGCTTGCCTGCAAAAAATCTTAAACGAGAATTATATAGCAAGACATAATCACCTACATTGAACTCACATTTTTGTATCCTTTTATCATGCCACCTCTTAACCTTTTCTTTAAACAACTTGGCATTTTCATATGCCTGAGCTCTCCATTCATCAAGTGAGCTAATATCAAATAACCTCTTCTCACCAGCAAGTTTGAAATCAAAGTTGATCTCTTTGATTGCCCAATAAGCCTTATGCTCTAGCTGAAGAGGTAAATGACATGCTTTACCGTAAACCATTTTGTACGGAGGCATGCCCATGGGATTCTTATAAGCAGTTCTATAAGCCCACAGTGCATCATCGAGCTTCTTAGAGCAATTCTTTCTAGACCTATTAACAGTCTTTTGCAGAATTAGTTTAATCTCTCTATTACTTAGCTCTACTTGACCACTGGACTGAGGGTGATAGGGAGATGCAATTATATGGTTGACATCATACTTAGCAAGCGTTTTATGGAAAGCACCATGAATGAAATGTGAACCACCATCAGTCATTAGATGTCTAGGGACTCCAAATCTAGGGAAAATAACTTCTTTAAGCATCCTGATAGAGGTGTTGTGATCAGCACTACTAGTTGGGATAGCTCCTACCCACTTAGTAACGTAATCAACAGCAACTAGGATATGAGTATACCCGTTGGATTTTGGAAAAGGTCCCATATAATCAAAGCCCCAAACATCAAATGGTTCAATGACAAGTGAATAATTCATAGGCATTTCCTGACGTTTAGTGATATTACATATTCTTTGACATTCGTCACAAGACAAGACAAACTTACGGGCATCCTTAAAGAGAGTGGGCCAATAGAAACCTGATTGCAATACCTTGTGTGCAGTTCTATCTCTCGCATGGTGTCCTCCGTAAGACTCGGAGTGACACTTCTGTAGGATCTGTCCCTGTTCATGTTCAGGTACACAACGTCTAATAACACCATCTACTCCTTCCTTATAGAGGTGAGGATCATCCCAAAAGTAATGTCTCAAATCAAAAAAGAATTTCTTCTTTTGCTCGTATGTGAAACTAGGTGGTATATATTTGGCAATGATATAATTTGCATAATCAGCATACCACGGTGTACTACGTGAAGCATTGATGACATTTAATTGCTCATCAGGAAATCTATTATCAATAGGTTGTGGGTCATCAAGAACATTCTCCAACCTAGACAAGTTATCTTCTACGGGATTCTCAGCACCCTTCCTGTCGACAACATGCAAATCAAATTCTTGTAGCAAGAGAACCCATCTGATAAGTCTAGGTTTAGTGTCTTTCTTTTCCATGAGGTATTTAATAGCAGCGTGATCAGTGTGAATAGTGACTTTGGAATCAACTATGTAAGATCTGAACTTTTCACATGCAAACACGACTGCTAAAACTTCCTTTTCAGTAGTAGCATAGTTTCTTTGGGCACTGTATAGAGTACTAGCATAGTGAATAACATTCAACTTCTTATCAACTCTTTGTCCTAGAACAGCGCCAACAGCATAATCACTAGCATCACACATGATTTCAAAAGGTAAGTTCCAATCAGGTGGTCGAACAATAGGCGCAGTTATCAAGGCCTTTTTAAATATTTTGAAGGCTTCCTCACAATCATCGTCAAAAACGAAAGGAATATCCTTTTGCAAGAGATTGATAAGAGGCCTAGAAATCTTAGAAAAGTCCTTAATGAACCTTCTATAGAAACCAGCCTGACCAAGGAAACTTCTTATACCTTTGATATCTGTAGGGCATGGCATTTTCTCGATCGCATCAACCTTAGCCTTATCAACTTCAATACCTCTTTCAGAAATTTTATGTCCTAAGATGATGCCTTCATTAACCATAAAGTGGCTCTTCTCCCAATTCAAGACAAGGTTGGTATCTTTACATCTCTGCAAGACTCGATCAAGGTTGTTGAGGCAATCATCAAAAGAAGACCCGTAAACGGCGAAGTCATCCATGAAAACCTCAACAATCTTTTCACAAAAGTCAGAGAATATAGCCATCATACATCTTTGAAGGGTAGCAGGTGCATTACATAAGCCAAAAGGCATACGTCTGTAAGCAAAGGTACCGAAAGGGCAGGTGAAAGTGGTTTTCTCCTGATCAGATTGTGCAACAGGTATTTGGGAGAAACCAGAATAACCATCTAGAAAGCAGAAGTGTGTGTGTTTAGACAGTCTTTCTAGCATTTGCTCGATAAAAGGCAAAGGGTAATGATCTTTCCTAGTGGTTTTATTCAATTTCCTAAAATCAATCACCATCCTATAGCCAGTGATAATCCTCTATGGGATCCATTCATCCTTATCATTAGGGACAACGATAATACCTCCCTTTTTAGGGACGCAATGCACCGGACTTACCTAATCACTATGAGCAACAGGATAGATAATACCTGCTTCGAGGAGCTTTAGTATTTCTTTTCTTACTACCTCTTTCATCTTAGGATTTAATCTCGAATCAGGATCAGTTTTAATCTTGTGCTGGCATAGAGTGGGACTAATGCCCTTAAGATCATCAAGAGTATATCCTATAGCAGCACGGTGCTTCCTCAGAGTTTTCAATAATTTCTTTTCTTCATACTCTGAAAGGCTACCACTAATAATAACAAGATATATCTCTTTTTCATCAAGATAAGCATACTTAAGAGTATCAGGTAACTGCTTAAGTTCAAACACGGGATCACCCTTTGGTGGGGGTGGATCTCCAAGCAGTTCAACAGTTAAATTATTCTTAAGGATAGGATGTTGTTCAAAGATAACTCTATCTATCTCATCCGTTTCATCCATATGCATATCATTTTCATGCTCAAGCAAGTATTGCTCTAAAGGATCAGTAGGAGGCACAGAAATAGAAGCTAGAGAAATAATTTCATCCTTACTAGACAACTCTTTTTCATGAGGTTGTCTATCAAACTTGGAGAAATTGAACTCATGTGACACACCTTCAAAGCCAACACTGACAGTTTGCTTCTCACAGTCAATGTGAGCATTGACAGTATTGAGGAAAGGTCTGTCAAATATGATGTGATAAAAGCTATCTTGTGTGGTAGCAAGAACGAGGAAATCAACAGGATACTTGGTTTTACCACACAAGACTTCAACATCTCTAACAATTCCCAAAGGGCAGATAGTATCTCTATTGGCAAGCTGAATAGTGACATCAATAGGTTCCATCTCAAGAGGTGCAATCTCGTCTTTAATTTCATCATATAAAGATTGAGGTATTGCACTAACACTAGCATCCACGTCACATAAACCATGATAACAATGATATCATATCTTAATAGAAACAACAGGCGTGCCAACAACAGGCCTATGTTTGTCTCTAGCATGTGGCTTAGCAATTCTAGCAGCATCTTCACAGAAGTGAATATCATGGCCATCAACATTGTTGGACAGGAGATATTTGATAATAGCAATGCTAGGTTCAACTTTAATTTGCTCAGGGGGTGTAGGTGTTCTAATGTAGCCCCTATGTATCACAGTTGAAACTTTAGAATGATCCTTTATCCTAACAGGGAAAGGTGGTTTCTCAATGTAAGCATTGGGAACAATAGGATCATTATAAGCGATGACTTTCTCTTCATCTGGATTGGGTTTAACTACATTGAATTCTAAGGGAGGATGATATTTAAACCACTTCTCTTCAGGGAGATCAATATGAGCAGCAAATGATTCACACAATGAAGCTACTATCTCAGAGTCAAGTCCATATTTAATGCTAAAATCACCAAAAGTATTAGTTTCAACAAAGGATTTAACGCAATCAAACTTGAAATTCATACCTGACTCCTTACCTTCATCAAACTCCCAATCTTCAGAGTTGCGTTTAGTTCTTTCTAGTAAATTCCATTTGAAGTCAATATCTCTCTTCATAAAAGAACCGGTACAAGAAGTGTCAAGCATGGTGCGATTATCATGAGAAAGCCGAGCATAGAAGTTCTGAATGATAATTTCTCTCGAGATCTCATGGTTGACGCATGAATATAACATTGATTTAAGCCTCCCCCAAGCTTGAGCTATACTTTCTCTGTCACGAGTCCAAAAATTATAAATATAATTCCGACCACGATGTACCAAATGCATAGGATAAAACCTTTGATGAAATTCCAATTTCAGTCGGTTGTAGTTCCATGATCTAGTATCATCACATAGCCTATACCATGTCAATGATTTATCCCTGAAAGAGAAGGGAAAGACCTTCTTCTTGACCTCATCCTCGGGCAAACCTGCAAGCTTAAATAAACCACAAACTTCATCTACATAGATTAGATACAAGTCGGGATGTGATGTTGCGTCTCCTGTAAAAGGATTAGCCAGCAGTTTCTCAAGCATACCCGAAGGAAATTCGTAGCAAATATTTTCAGTAGGTGCAGCAGATTGAGGAGCAACGCCTTGTGCTTCCGTTCGAGGTGAAGATACCCCGAACAAGCTCCTCAAAGGATTAGTTTCCATAGTAACAAGTGACAATAAATTTCAGCACACTATATAAATGTTTCCTTACCAAATTCCACTTACCAAAGGCGCTTCACTCCCGGGCAACAGTGCCAGAAAAGAGTCTTGATGACCCACACGTGTAGGGGATCTATCGTAGTCCTTTTTATAAGTAAGAGTGTCGAACCCAACGACGAGCAGAAGGATCTGACAAGTGGTTTTCAGCAAGGTAATGTGTGCAAGCACTGAAATTATCGGTAAGAGATAGTTGTGTGATAAGATGATTGGTAGCAGTAGAAAGTAACAAAGGTGCAGAAAAATGGCCCAATCCCTTTTGTAGCAAGCGACAAGCATGGACAAACTCTTATAGGAGGTAAAGCGCCCCCGAGGACACATGGGAATTTCTGTCAAGCTAGTTTTCATCATGTTCATATGATTGGCGTTCGCTACTTTGATAGTTTGATATGTGGGTGGCCCGGTGCTTGGGTGCTTCCCTTACTTCGACAAACATCCCACTTATTATTAACCCCTATCGCAAGCATCCGCAACTACAAAAGAAGAATTAAGACAAAGTCTAACCATAGCATTAAACTAGTGGATCCAAATCAGCCCCTTACGAAGCAACACATAAACTACGGTTTAAGCTTTTGTCACTCTAGCAACCCATCATCTACTTACTACTTCCCAATGCCTTCCTCTAGGCCCAAATAATGGTGAAGTGTTATGTAGTCGACGCTCACATAACACCACTAGAGGAAAAACAACATACAACGCATCAAAATATTGAACGAATACCAAATTCACATGACTACTTATAGCATGACTTATCCCATGTCCTCGGGAACAAAAGTAACTACTCAAAAAGCATAATTATGTTCATGACCAGAGAGGTATTGAATAGAATCAAGGATCTGAACATATAATCTTCCACCGAGTAATCCAACTAGCATCAACTACAAAGAGTAATTAACACTAATGGCAACCTTACAGGTACCAATCGGAGTCGCGAGACGGAGATTGGTTACAAGAGATGAACTAGGGTTTGGAGATGAGATGGTGTTGATGAAGATGTTGATGGTGATGAGTCCCCTCCGATGAGAGGAGTGTAGGTGATGACGATGGCGATGATTTCCACCTCCGGGAGGGAAGTTTCCCCGGCAGGACGACCCTGCCGGAGCTCTAGATTGGTTCTGCTCAAGTTCCGCCTCGTGGCGGCGGCGATTCCTCCCGAAATCCTCTTCTTGATTTTTTTCTAAACCGAAACCCTCCTTATAGCAAAAGAGGGGAGCCAGAGGGCCAACAGGGAGCCCACAAGGCCCCTAGGCGCGGCCAGAGGGGTAGGCCGCGCCTAGCAGGCTTGTGGCCTCCTGGTGGCTCCCCTCTGGTACTTCTTCCGCCCAGTATTTTTTATAAATTCCAAAATAATTCCCCGTTGATTTTGAAGGCTTTTGGAGTTGCGCAGAATAGGTATCTCAAACTTGCTCCTTTTTCAGGCCAGAATTCCAGCTGCCGGCATTCTCCCTCTTCATGTAAACCTTGCAAAATAAGAGAGAAAAGGCATAAATATTGTGTCATGAAGTGTAATAACAGCCCATAAAGCGATAAATATCAACATAAAAGCATGAAAAATGGACGTATCAAGGAGGCGGTCGCGCAGCGACTCTCCGGTGGTCGGCCAATGGGCTAGGGGCTGCAGGTGCGGCGCGAAGGAGCGGTGTTGGACGCGGGATCAGCTCGAGACGAGGAGGGCGCCGCACGGGGCTCGCTGCGGCGGCAATTCGGGCCCGGCGGGTCGGATATGGGCTCGCGGGCCCACACGGATGGAGGAGGGAGACAGGGGCATTCAGAGTGGCTGGCTAGGGTTTGGTTAGCACGAGAACTGAGGTGAGGTTAGATTGGCTGATCATTTATAGAAAATAAGGATAGGATTTACAGACTTCGACCGAATTTGGACCGCAGAATCGCGATCGGACGGCTCCGGTGATGTCTAGGGGTTAGCCTAGGTTAATAGGTTGTGTAGAGTGTTGGTGGCTAAGAAGAGTGGGGAGGTTTGCGGTCCGACACGATATTTTAAACACCGAAAAAAACGTCCGACGATAAACCGATGACGGTGTCGCTACGGTCGACCGTTCGGGTATCAAACGGACTCCGATAGCGACGAAAATTGGCATGCGGCCTACCTACACAATATTAAGACCGCACGCCAAGTTTGAACCCAATCCGAGAATATTTTGGATGCACTTTTAAAAACAATATTTTATCGATGTCGCGGCCGCGTGAGTGTGTGGTTGGTCTCAAAACGGTCAACGGCAAGAACGGAGAGAACCGGCAACTACTAACGAATGCAAGTTTTGAAAACTGACGACAACGGAGTGCCGATGCAATGCAGATGATGCACATGATGCAATGATGAATGCGACAGACAACCTAATCACATGGCGGCAATGGAATAAAAGGGGAATCTTCTGGAGCGTCGGTCTCAGGTAATCACAAATCTCCTACACTAACAAAAGATCTCGCCCCGAGATATAAGAATGAAAAGGGGAAGAGGATGAGGAAGCAAGAGGTAAACTTAGTTGCTTCTTGACAAGCGAGTGAAACCAACGATCGTTGAAGGTTGCAAAGTGGTTGAAGAATAACATGAGAAGCAAGCTAGAATTCAATCGAAATTTCGGCAGCACTTCGGTAGGAAAAAGGGACAAAAATTTGATAAGATGGAAAGATCTTGAGAAGATTCACAACAAACTAACTAAATTGAATAAGCAAGGAGAGAACATGATCTTGATAGAACAAGATGATAGATTGAAGAGAGCAACATCACAACAACTCCTAAACAAGAGAAAAGAAACTAGATCATTTGAAAGAAAAGAACGGATAAGAAAATGGCAACTTCTACCACAATTGAATTTGGCAAGCATCCTTGCAAGAAGAATTGAACGGAGTTGTTGGCAAACCAACAACGGAAAAAACAAGCTTGTAGTGGACTTATGAAAACCACCCCAAAATAATGAGGTGACAACCAGCCACTAAGACAAACAAGGATTTATTGGATGCAACAAGGAAGGCAAAACTTCTTACACCAAGAGGATACATTGAGAACTTGTATCAACAATAATCACCGTAAAGCAACAATCCTTAGGAAAAGCTTTTGGTGAATTCTAAACCAAGATGGCTCAATGAAGAAACCATGGGTTGAAAATATCTCATGATCACAGAATTGGTGGGTTTAAATATCTCATTCTTGAAACAAATTTTTCTTTGAGACTCCTCCACTAACAAGAATGCAATAACACCACCTCAAAGGATAAAGGAGGAAGAATTGCCCTTGGAATGCAAGATAAAGAATACTTAAGGTACTACAACAAGAATCTTGAAGAACACCTTGAGAATGCATAGATCATGATCCACCTAGAAGAAACTTGAAGAGGGCACCAGAATAATTGAGACAAACAAAGAGACAACAATTGAGAAGAATTTGAGAATGAAAGCTGAAAGCTGAGAGCGAATGAATTTTCTGAAATGATGGCCTTCGGAGGGCCGAGAAATGAAACAACTCAGAAGTGCACCGGAGAGATATGGAAGGAATTACTCATGATCAAAAACAAATGAGAGGATAACACGAAGCTGATATGACAATCTTCACAAGACTGGAGCAAGATTTAAGAGAAACTCTCCTTTGGTCTTCCAAGCTGAAAATGATGAGGCGAACACCCCCAAGATTACTGAGACACTCCGGAATAATGAAGAATGAAAAGTTGAGCCAGTGAAGGAAAATAATTTAAAGATGATCTTGGAGACAAAAATATGACCGATGAAAATCATACTTACGTCACACTTGAAAAGAATAGAGATCTTCGGAAAATATTAGAATAGCCAGGTAAGATCCTAGGAAAAACCTGTGGGTTATGGGCCCACTAAAAGAAAACATCGGATGAATGGATTTCTAAGAAATATTGATTGCGCCGGTACAAATGAAAACTTTATGAGGTTAGCACCTCAAATAATTGAAAGGGTTGAAAACAAGAAACAAAGAGGTATCTTGAACACTCCGAATATAACAGAGATGGAGGAAAACAAGAAAATTTTTACATGAATTACAAACATGGGAGAGAATTTAAAGGATGAAAAGGATATGATGAACACAGATAGCTTGAACTGAATTCACTAGAAAAGAGAACAAGAATGAAAAATGATGAACTTAACACTGAGCATCTTCATGATGAATCACTGGATAAGAGAGAAAAGAAAAGACAGCGGAAGCAACAACGAATTGAAATGCACCTGGATGAGAATTGAATCACTGAAGAAATGGGCGGGAGGGCGGGAAAACAAAGACAACTTTGGACAGATGGGATGAACTCCGGAAGGAAATGAGAGATTGATCTTGCAATTCTTGAAAAGGATAGAATTGACTTGAAGAGAAGCACACTGGATGAAAAGAATTGACATGTCGACTCCGATTGAGAAGAAATGAAAAGACAACTTGTTTGAGGAAAAGAATTTGCATGCCCATAAAATATGAGAACACCACTTGGAAAGTTCTGAAATTACCATTTGACATCGAAGCAACTTGAATTATCATACTCCAACAAAACAAAGGATGAGGCTTACTAGACAAGCCAAAACAAATTCATGACAGAGATTTCGTCTGATATTTTCATGGATAGATTTGCACGGGCTCTATCCTACAGTAGCCATCATGTACAAGGCAGTGTACACGACATACAAAGCATTCCCGAGTCGTAGCAATCTACAAGGACTCTTTAAGACACAACGAGAACCGCTATAAGACAACCGTGAACAAACGAATCCACTAGATGTCGAACCCCAACCTCACATCATGCAACTGTAGGAAGATTGTCCTATAAGTAACTACTTGAATTCCCACCTAAGAGCTCCTGAATTTTTCTGGTCATGCAATCGGGTCCACGGATACAAGGAGAAATTCATCACTCAACTCCTAGTATCTAACCCGTCCAATGTATCACATCCGTCAGCACATAACCACAGCTCTCGGAAACTCATCTATCTCAGATCCTCGTAATCAGAACGATACCAAGTATGGCGGTACGCCCAAACTCTCTGCACCCGTATTGGGGTTGCCGAGGTTATCTCGCCACTACTAGTATTGAAGCAATTTCGAACATCCTTCATCCTGAGATACTAAGAAATCTGAATGATAACGATGTGCTCAAGAATCCCATGGAGCTCAACTCCCCGGAACAAAATCAACACAACATGAGGCACCAAGTCAGAACTCCATCACATCGACATCATATAGATTCCAAAAATATCCGCGTGATCCTAAAAATATTTTTGAGTGAGAAGAGGAGTAAAATTAAAATTATTATGTCATGATTCCTCACCAAAACATAGAATAGGAGAAAAAAGAATCCTACTCTCCGATATATGACTAGACTCAAAGTAGTTTTTCACTAGACTCGACTCCGCCAAGTTCGATCAATCAAGGGGGCTCCTAGGTCAGTACTGCTCTGATACCAACTTGTCATGCCCAAGATGCGGTCCTATCCTTATTTTGGCCCGAGGGCCTCGACAGGGATAGAAACACATCTCGTTGTTTCGCAAGAATGGATATCATTACAAGTACATGTACTGAAGAGATGAGCATATGGAATTGGCTTACACTCGCCACGAGCTACATCAAGTTCACACCAATACAACAATATACAGTCATCATGAAGAAGAGCAGGGTCCGACTACGGACGAAAAACAAACGATAAAAGAAAGACGTCCATCCTTGCTATCCCAGGCTACCGACCTGGAACCCATCCTAGATCGATGAAGAAGAAGAAACTCAAAATGAAAAATCAACGCGCTCGCGTCAACTAACCCTTTACTTGTACCAGCAACTCGTGTTGTAGTAATCTGTGAGTCATAGGGGACTCAGCCATCTCATTTCTAAAGGTATCATGACTAGCAAAGCTTAATAGGCGAGGTAAGGTTAAGTGGTGAGGCTGCAGCAAGCGACTAAGCATTTATTTGAGGTGGCTAACTTACGAATACAAGAATAAAAGGGGGATGATCTACGCATAACGGACATGAACTAGTAATGATCAATTGAATGATCCTGAACACCTACTTACGTCAGACATAACCCCACCGTGTCCTCGATCGGAGAAGGAGCTCACGAAAGAGACAGTCACGGTTACGCACTCAGTTGGCATGTTTTAATTTAGTTTACTTCAAGTTATCTAGAACCAGATGTTAAACAAAGTTTCCACATTGCCACATAACCGCGGGCACGACTTTCCGAAAGATTTAACCCTGCAGGGGTGCTCCAACTAGTCCATCACAAACTATCACATGTTGCGCCGGAATAACCTCGATTAGGGAAACCCGTGATCTCCTCGGGTTCCTATTGGAAAACATCAACCTCGAGATAGCCCAAAGTATCCTTGGTATCCCCCGCACAAGATGTTCGAGAAGAGTAAAACAAGTCCAGCAAGGCCGCCCGGCGTGTCAACTATCCCGGTGGGAGCCACGTATCTAGTTCTGAGGACACGACGGATTGTCCAAACTTCTGGTAGGCCAATAACAGAGTTGCCCCTGGTAGCCACCGGCGGTTGACAGGTTGGACCAACACTCATGCGGAGAACTGGCCCGGGGTGTGATTAATTATCCACGAGGTGATCACACCCTATGCATATTTTAGTTTGTTATTAAGCAAATAGTACCAAAGTTTGGCCTTGCCAGACGAGCTTTATCCCAAAATGAAAGTAAAGGGGGTCCCCATAACAACCCCAAGCATCTTAGGAGCGCTCATTTATGGAACATAACACCAGTACCCGAAACTAAGGCGACAAAGGTGGAACAAAACACCAGGCTAGAAAGGTCGAGCCTTCCACCTTTTACCAAGTATATATTTGAATTAAATTAACTAGCAATAATATGGTGATATAACAAGGAACCCATGTTTGCACATCGAGGCAACTGTACCTGCAACTAGCAACGCTATCCAATGGTTAAGCAAGCGGTAACATAGCCAATCAGTAGTTTGCTAGGTTGTGGAAAGGTTGAAGGTTTTCATGGCAATGTTGGGAGGCTGATATTTAACATGTAGTACGTAACGAGACATAATGATAGAAACGAAACAACTAGCATGTCAATGATAGTAATGGTATCTAGGGAAATGATCATCTTGCCTAAGATCCCGCTTGAAAGAAGAACGATTCCGTGAAGCAGACGAACCGACATAGTCGAAGGGATCCTCACATTCCGACACGCTTGCGGATCTCTATCGAGACGAAGCAAACCGAAACAACAATCAACACACAATATTCACCACCGCACATACACTACATGATGCATACCCTCATATGATGCACGTCCAATTCAGATATCCAAGGCACGGCATGTCAATTCACAACAATCAAACACTACACGTTAAGTCAAGCTCAATATGCAACGAGTTGCATATTGACGAAAGTCCACATTTAATTATTTAGTTCATTCCCGTTTAGACACACGGCGATATTAGATGTTTTTTTAAAATGGCAAGGGGTGAAGCACAAATTAAACTACTTATCTAGGCATTTGAAATGAGGCCGGAAACGACATATAGCATCTCCGAACTGACCCCATGCGTTAAGTTCTAAATCTGTCCAGATTTGTGATAATCACATTTTACGTTTGTTAAACTACAAACAAAGTGATTCATGTGATTCTACTCGTCATTCTAGTTCATTTACATATATGCCTCATCTCCAACGGAGCTACGGTTAAATAACTACAACCTAAACCGTTTCTATCAGGTCGATACGCAACCTGATGCAAACAACATGCTAACATCCATAAACATGCATGAAATTTGGAAAATATTAAATTACGCGAAAATCTGGTCAAGTTACATATATAACTCGTTGCGATCCGACGCACGGTTTAAAAACTACGAGCGTTTTAAAATAATGCCTTTTCTGAATTAAATAAAATCACAGAACTGAAAAAAGGCATGGGCCGGATCCACTTAGCGTTGTATAGCAAAACACCACTCCCGCGTGATTTAGAGGCTCGGGGGAGGCTCAGCTCGCGGGCCGCAGCCCAGATTGGCGGAGGAGAGAGAGGTCGGCTCGCTGGTGGAGCTGTGTCGGCCCACCTGGCACTCCAGGGCGAGGCACGGAGCGAGCTCGGCCACGGGGCGATCCTCGGCCATGAGGAGGCTGCAGGCCCATGCGTTAGGGCATATTTTATGCCTAAGTAATTTTGGTGATTGATGACAATACCGCAAAGGACTAATCATGTGTGTTAAGATTTCAGATAACACATGTCAACGACACAAGACGACTCGCCCCCTCTTTCCAAGGAACAAAAGCACGGTGTACTCTACGATTCTCCTTGTTTGAGTCAAAGGAACGCCGTACTATTAAGAGGGGACCCGTAGTGGAAAGGTTTGGGTGGAATCAATTTTGCACGCACACACTTTATCTCCTTTCCCTTTACCTGCAACTTTGGAGTGGCTCCCGCCTCTGTTTTTATCTCATCTAAGCAAAAGGTCTCTCAGCGGTAGTACCGCTGTGCCTAGCGGTAGTACCGCTGGGCCTAGCGGTGGTACCGCTGGAACTGGCGGTGGTAACGCTGGAACTGGCGGTCGTACCGCTAGCCCTAGCGGTAGTACCGATGTGCTGGCGGTAGTACCGCTGTGCTGGCGGTAGTACCGCCCCTGGTCAGTGGTAGTACCGCTACACGAGCTTAGTACCGCCTTCCTAGCGGTTGTACTTCGTCGGACCTTTTTGTGAAGACTTTCTTGGCGGTGGTTGGCCGGTAGTGCTTATGCACTACCATGGGCCCAGTGGTAGTACCGCTGCAGCCAGCGGTAGTACCTCTGGAGTGCTAGCTGTAGTACCGCTGCAGCCAGCGGTAGTACCGCTAGGCTCGGGCTGTGAGTGGGAAAACGGTTGGATTCCCCCCCCCCACTATATAAGGGATTCTTCTTGCTGTAGAACCCTACCTTTGACCCTCCCAAGCTCCATTGTTGCTCCCTAAGCTCAAAAGTGACCGATCTCTCTCCCTAGCCAATCAAACTTGTTGATTCTTTAGGGACTGGTTGAGAAGGCCTAGATCTACACTTCCACCAAGAGAAAAGTTGATTCCCCACCAATCCCTTGCGGATCTTGTTACTCTTGGGTGTTTGAGCACCCTAGACGGTTGAGGTCACCACGGAGCCACATTCCATTGTGGTGAAGCTTCGTGGTCTTGTTGGGAGCCTCCATGCTTTGTGTGGAGTTTGCCCCAACCTTGTTTGTAAAGGTTCGGTTGACGCCTTCAAGGGCACCTATAGTGGAATCACGGTACCTTGCATCGTGTGAGGGCGTGAGGAGAATACGATGGCCCTAGTGGCTTATTGGGGAGCTGTCGGGACCCCGATCCTAAGCCATAGGAATCCAGCATGTAACACATCGCATCCCTTTGTGGTCTCACGCACGGTTAACTCCACGGCTGCAGCCTTACCTTAGCCGGGACCGTTTGCGTCTTTTGACTCACGTATGCGATAGTGCCGCTAGCAATCCAATGTCAAAGAACCCGGATCGACATGTCTAGTCATAAACCAAAGTGGCAGTACCGCACAAGGACAGGCATACATGACCCAACAAAGCAGGTGTCGGTCATTAGCGAACGTAGACGAGTCGTAGCAAGCTACAAGGGCTCCATTACGTCGCGTGACATTCCCCCAAAGGGGACAGACACAGCAGCTAAGAAGGACACATGCCGGTCAACCAATGTGTCCGGAGGAGTAGCGAACTACCAAGGCTCGTTGGATCACAAAGGGGCATTTCCTTGTAAGGAGTGCTACTAAAGTTCACGACTAGGTATTCGAACCCCATACATATCAAGTAAGACACACGTACGCATGGCATACCGATATGTATAGATACATCGATGGCATCACAACATAACCATAAACATACAAGCTTTATTTAAGAGGCTCGGAAGAGCCACACACATAATATTACACATTAAGGGTCTCACAACCCATAATAGCAGTCATACAATTACAAGTCAGCGGAAGAGTTATAAACTGTCTGGGTACAGACAGGGCAACTAGAAGGCACATGGCCTGACTAACTACAGAGCCGACGTAGGGCCAGATCGTAGCTGGGACACCAGCTACTCGTCGTCGTCGATGTCTACGAAGAACCCTCCATTAGGGTCATTAGCAACCTCTGCAACATTTATTAAGCAAACATGAGCACGAAGGTACTCAGCAAGACTTTAGGAGAACTAACTACTCATGCAAGGTATCAAAAGGTATTGTGGGGTTTCATGCGGGAAGCCAGCATATGACTCGTGGCTAGACAACTTGCATTTTTAAATAATTTTGACAACTTGATTTCTCGCACACGAGTCCACTAACACCACAACAATACACTATCATGGAATCATTCTGTATCCGTACGGAAATGCCGTCCATGACACTCACGCTTATCTTGGCAATTTTATGAGTAGCCATTGAAGTTATCTATGAACAACATATGTCTCCAAGTAGTCCATATCCGCGGACGCGGCTATTCGAATAGATCATAACCCTGCAGGGGTGTACTTCGTCACACACGCTCTCGCCACTTATCGCCATGTGCACGTCATGCACCTCGGCAACCTTCAAGCGGAAGCCCAGCGAGGGAGTCGGCCACGACCGTTAACCACACTAGTACCTAGTCCAGGTTTATCGCCTATCTGAGAGTAACCCGTACGGAAGTCCGGCCGAGGTTTCCGCCACGGCCTCAAACGATGTGCGCAGGGTTCCCAAGCCCACCATCTGGGTGCCACTTGGTACACCGTGCCACTGCCTACCGCATCACGGTCCACCTCTCAGGTCAGCACCATGCACGGCCTCCAGCATTACTATAAACACCAGAAACTACTTGCAACTCCTAGACCGAGTACTACGCGATTAATAGGCCGAGCGGGGTCATATTTCAGGGCCCAGCATGTGGTAGTAACTAGTCTTGGAATACATACATGGAACTCAGTTCCTAAGGACGGTTCCAATGAAACAACCCGCCATGTACTCCTACACAGCCTTTCACCGGTACCTTTACCAAATCAAGTTCAACACACAACCTTTGCTCACCAAACACATTCCACAATTCTGTTCATCTCCCAGATGACAGACCATACACAACTCTAAGCATAGCATGCATAGCAGGATAAGGCACATCATAGCTCAAGCAACTACCAGGTATGCTAGGTTGCAAGGTTCGGCTATTTACTGTGACAAGGTTAGGTCATGCAAAGGAAGTGGGTTCAACTATCGTGGCAAAAGCAGTTGAAGCATTTGATCCTAATGCAATAAATAAGTGCAGGAGCAAGAGCATGGGAATTATCGGGATGATCAAAAGGGTTGCTTGCCTTGTTGCTCAGAGGAGGAACGATATCCGTCAGAGGGATATTCGGTGGAATCCGGGGGTGCGGAGCCTACCGAATGAATGGAAACATTCAATAACAATCATATGCACTCAAAATGATGCATGAGCATGGCATGAGAATGCAAGGTGATAAGTTATTATTTTCAACATGTATTAGGTTAGAGTTGATTAGAATCACATTCGAATAGCAATTCAAACGGGTATTCTCGGATACCGGTTTAATTGATTCGACCTGATGCTCAGATCAACCTGATGTTAACATGCATGAAATGTCATGTTATGGTACTGATTTGTATCTAGGACAGTGTGTGATCATTGCATTCATAATGAAATTTGAATATTTTTCCAAATTCCATTTTAAAAAGTAATTATAAGAATTGCATTATTCCTTATTCCACAATTTAGGGTTCTGTAACTTTTTCAAACATAGTTGAAAAAAGCATATTCGGAATCCTTGAATTTTTCTGATACTTTTTCATATATAAATTATTTTCATTGGAGTTACATATTAATTTCTATGATTTTTACAAGTTTTAGCAATTTCCTGAATTAGTTTTATACTATAAATACTTTTATTGCATCAGCATGACATCAGCAGGTCCATCTGGCCGTTGAAAGTTAAACCTGGCCAGTGGGACCCACTGGTCAGTCTCTCTGGTCAATTCTTTTGATTAAGATTAACTTAATTAACTGATTAACCTTGCTGGACCCACATGTCAGTGACTGACTAACTTATTTGATTTATTTTTATTAGTTTTAAACTTGCCAGAGGCTGGCCCCACCAGTCAGTGGCTCAGGCCAGCCGAGATCCACCGGCGGCGAGGTCGTCCTCGCCGGCGGGGAGCCTCCGGCGACCACCAGCACGGCGGAGGGGCTCGAAAACGGCGCACAGGGGGCCAAATGCTGCGCGGAGAGCACCAGAGGAACGGCACATCTCCCGCAGCTTCATTTCTGCACTTAGCCGGGGCTGATCTGGCCGGAGATGACGCCGGCGACGAGCTTGGCGGCGGCCAAGGCTCGGGCGTCATCGGGGTCCTTGATTCAGAGGAAACTACGCTCGGTTCTTAGCTGCTACAGCATCTACGCGTCGACCTGAAGCTGTTGGTGCCCTCGGAAGGACGAGCTGATCATCGAAGGGCTACCGGCGACGAGCGGCAGCGGCGGTCCTCGTCGGGCTCCGGTGAAACTAGAGCTAGAGGAGGGGATCGACGGGAAAAACTTAGGGGAAACGACCGCATGCTCACGGGGAGTGCAGAGCAGGGCTTAGACGGCTCGAGGAAGGCCTGGGGGCGACGAATCGACGGGAGAGGTCCGGCGGCCGGAGGTGGAAGACGATGGCGTCGCGGGCGTTGTAGGGCTCGGGGTGGCTTCGGCTTCAGCAGGGATGACCAGGGCGACGAGGCGGAGCTAACAGCGTGCTCTGGGAGGGGATCCTATGGCTAGGGGCACGGGCAGCTCGAGCTTTGCTCGGCTCCAATGGCGGCAGCAAGGAGGAGGAAGAGATCCGGGAGGAGGGAGAGAGCCGATGCGGGGAATGGATAGGGGAGGCCTCGGGGAGCTTATCCCCAGCCTTGCTAGCACGAGGCGGCGGCCAGGCAGGCGCACAGGTGCGTGGCCGTGCCGGAGGAGGCGGCGGCCACCTCCTGCTCCTACTGGCACGAGGGAGGGGACGAGCCAGGGATGGGCCGGGCCAGGCTTAGGCGACAGGTAAGGGTTTCCCATTTTTTTCTGTTTTTGTTTTTCTGTTTTGCTAACTATTGTTTTTCTATTTATTTCAGCATCAAAACAAAAAGTAAAAACTATTTTAGACCTCCTGAAATATTGTTATAGCATTCCCAACCATTTCCAAAGTTTCCAACATTTTTGGAAATTTATAGATTCTGATTTCAAATTTAAAGTTTGAAACCAGTGGCTTTTGTATTAATTTAAAAATGCTTAAGGTGTCAAGAAAATAGTTTTCTCCAATGCTCATTTACTTTCATGATTTATCAGAAAGTTTGAACATTTCTTGCGGCCATTTTGGGTTCATTGATTTGAACTAGTTTGAGATTTCCTTTAATTGAAATAGTGGCTAGGGTTTTGGGTTTGTCCTTTGCCACTTTGTTATTTTTGTTGAAACTTCTTAGATGCAAATGCAAAGAAGACATGAGCACAAGACTAACTTGCTTAAGGGTTAGGGATGTGACAGGAGCATTGTGCCTCCACACCGCTCCAACGGAGACGTACTTCCTGTCAAAGGGAAGGAACTTCGGTAACACATCCTCGTCTTCATTGGTTCCACTTGTGGTTATCTCTAACATTTACTTCGTGTATGCTTATGTTGTTGTCTATCTCTTAGTTGTCTTAGTTGTTCTTGTTGTTGGCATCATATAGGTTCACCTCGTTGTTGCTATTTTAGTGAACCCGTATGTTGCTTACCCTAACTTGTTAAGATTAATTAAAAAGTGGCCGTTGCCTATTCACCCCCCCCCCTCTAGTCAACCATATCGATCCTTTCAGTTGGTATCAGAGCCACGTCTCTTTATTAAGGGTTTAACCACCCGAAGAGTATGGAAGATGATGAGGGAGTTCCCCGTGCACAAACCGAGGGCATGGACTTGACTTCGATCACAAGGGACGACTTGAATACGGCTATGGACGCACTCAAGACGTCCATGACGAACGAGGTCAAGACCGTGCTTAAAGAGTTAATTGAGGGAATTAAAAACTCTCCCGAACCGGCATTGGTGGTTAAACCCACCACCATGGATTCGGAGGCCAATTCCGTTAGGGAAACGGCTAAAGGTATGCAACCTCCCCCTCCTCTCTAAAATGATGGGAATGGGACGTATGCATCTGTTCCACCACCCTTAGTCTATGGAGGACCGGTTCCCACACCGCGTCTTAATCTTGTTGGTCCTCCTCCTAAGCTTGTAAAAGGTGATTTTGCTAACTGGGTATTTTCTATTAAGTCTCATTTGAATCACAGCTCAACAAATTTGTGGATAATCATCGACCAAGGCTATTATCCCCATGATACAAGCAACCTCACTCCAAGAGAAGAAGCGGACAATCAATATAATCACTCTGCTTTGTTTATTCTCCAGTCCGCAGTGCCACCTGAAGATCTTCCTCACTTGCGTCCCTTCACTTTGGCCAAGGACTGTTGGGAGCACATTATGGTGTTGTACAAGGGAAGCTCAAGCATTCAACGGTCCAACTATGAAGTGGTACTTGATAAGGTCGGTGAGTTTGTGATGAAGGAAGACGAGGACCCTCGTGATCTCTATCGGAGGGTGACTGCTATTGTTGTGGCACTCAAGGACCATGGGAGCAAGGATGTGGATGATACATGGGTCAAGCGCAAGTTTCTCAAATCCATCATGCCTTTCAATAAAGCCATGTCATCTGTCATTCGTCAGCGACCAGACTTCCACTCCTTGTCTTTGAGTGAGGTGTTGGATGAATTCATTGCAATGCCAATCATGAACGAGACAGCTGACAATGCTCTTGCTCATGTTCGCTCAAAGACAGCTTCACCCAACCTTGCGTTAAAGGAAAAAACAACTTTAGAAGAAGAAGAAGAGGATGAGGAAGTGGAGAGCTGCCCTGAAGACATGAAGTATGCTTATCATGAGCACATGGCTCTTGCGTCAAGGCAATTCTGGGGCAACAAGAGGAACTCAAGACCCACCTTCACCAAGAACAACTCAAGTGGGTTCAAACCCAAGCAACGAGTGAGGACATGCTATAACTGTGGTAACATGAGTCACTTCATGGCCGAATATCCCTATGAGAAAAAGGGAATACAACGGGGGCAAGCTCATTCGCAAAGACAAAACCAAGTCATTCCCAATCAAGAACAACTTTATGAAGAAACCCCACCCAAAGGGCATGGTGGCCCTTGAAGAGTACCCTTCTGATGATGATGATGATGATGATATGGTGGCAATGGCAACTGTTGCTATTGCCACCCCCTCTCCCAAGAAGGTGTCTCTCTTCAACGCCCCCAACGAGAACCACATCGCCAAGTGCCTCATGGCAAAAGGTATCAATCAGGTAACCCCCAACATTAAGACCAACATTGCTACTGCTCCTTCATTGTTAAATTGTGTTGATGATAGTGATGTTGGGGAACTTAATGAGCATGATCTTGACAAATTTATGTGCACTATTAAGGGAGAATCCAAGAAGCACTTTGTTGCTCTCTTGGAACAACTGGGTGAGGCCAATGACCTCATCGAGTCTCGTGAGGAGACCATCTCCGAGCTTCAGGGACATAGTCGTGACTATGCCGATGAAATTGCTGAATTATCTATTGCTCTAGAAAAGGAGCGCACTCTTGGTTTGGCTCTTGAGGAGTCATACAACGATGACTGCGCTAAAATGCAAAAGAAACTAGATCATGATATTGTTCTTACTCGTATGCTTAAGTGTGAAAAGTATGCTCTTGGGGTTGGCCATGACAGACTCAAAGTGGAGTTTGACACACTTGACAAGGCTCACAAGGTCTTGAAAGGTGTTCATTTCTCTCTGAAAGAGTCTCATGATCAACTCCAAGCAAAGCTTACCAAGGATATCTCTACTTGTCCTCCCTTTGTGTTAATTGATAATGCTTGTACAACTAATCCTTGTTGTGAGCATGTACATCTTGTGCAGGAAAATGCCAAGTTAAAGGAGAAACTTGAGAAGGGCCTTGTGGCATGCATACAAGGTGAGAAGAGCCTGAACGACCTCTTGAGCAATCAAAAGGGTGTTGTAGGAAAGGAGGGACTTGGACTTACCTCCAAGTCAAAAGGAAAAAGGAGGAACAGGAACAAACGATCCCCTGCCCTCATGGACATATTTGTCGAAGAGGGCGAAGGGACTCAGGAGGTGAATAGGAACAAGGTGGACGATGGCAACGTCAAGAAGGGCAAAACCATTCCTACTAACACAGCCGGCAAACTCAATCCTTCATATGTCTTATGTCGTGCTGGTGATGGGCATGTTTATGCCAGATTTGTTGGTTCTTACTATGAGTCCATTGAATGGGCTATCTAGGTTCCTAATACCCTTGTCTCTAACATTAAAAGGACCCATTAAAAAATGGGTACCTAAAACCAAGCCTTGATCTATTGCAGGAGTTTGCTTCTGGTGGGGTGTCATGGTTGCTCGATAGTGGAGCAACAAATCATATGACCGGAAGCAAGGACTTAGTAGTGGATGTGCATCCTTCTCCATCTATGCCCACCCATGTCCAATTCGCCGGTGCATCCTCGTCAAAGGTATTGGGATTTGGTAAGGTGGTCATCTCTCAAGAGTTATCTATTGAGAAGGTCATGCTTGTTGAGTCTCTTGCCTACAATTTACTTTCGGTTCGTCAACTTGCAATTATGGGTTTTTCCACTTTCTTTAATCTTGATACCGTGGTCTTCCTGTGGAGCAAGACTCTTAAAGTAGCCTATGTTGGATATGTCGAAAATGGTCTTTATGTGGTGAACTTCTCAAAGCGACCCACTAAGACTGCGACGTGTTTAATGGCTAAAGTTGATGTGGGATGGCTTTGGCATCGTCGACTAGCTCATGTCAATATGAGATCTTTGCAAAGTCTTCTCAAAGGGGACCATATTCGTGGACTAAAAATGTGAGTTTTGCTAGAGATCGTGCTTGCAGTGCCTGCATTGAAGGAAAGATTCGTGAAACTGCTCATCGTCCAACGACTCTCATTTACACTAAGAGGCCATTGGAGCTCCTCCATATGGATCTTTTCGGTCCTCCATCATTTGATAGTTTTGGAGGCAGAAAGTACTGATTGGTGATTGTTGATGACTACTCAAGATACACCTGGGTATATTTCTTCAAAAGGAAGAGTGAGACTCAAAAAACTGTCATCAACTTTGCTAATGAAGCTCAACGTCAACATGAAGCAAAGATCTTGATGATTAGAAGTGACAACGGCACCGAGTTCAAGAACTACACCTTGGATGAGTTTCTAGGTGATGAGGGAATAAAACATCAATATTCAGCACCATATACCCCTCAACAAAATGGCGTGGCAAAAAGGAAGAACCAGACTTTGATGGATGCTGCAAGAACAATGATGGCGGAATTCAAATCTCCATATAACTTTTGGGCTGAGGCCATCAACACAGCATGTCATGCGTCCAATCGGCTCTATATATGCAAAGGCTTGAACAAGACTCCATATGAGATTCTCACTGGAAACAAACCCAATATCAAGTACTTCCGGGTATTCGGTTGTAAGTGTTTCATTCTCAAGAAAGGTGCACGTTTAGCTAAATTTGATTCTAGAGCACAAGAGGGCTTCTTTGTTGGTTATGCTACAAACTCTCATGCTTACCGTGTCCTCAACAAGTCCACCAGACTCATTGAGGAGACGTGTAACGTGGAGTTTGATGAAAATAATGGCTCCCAAGTGGAGAAAAGTGGTCTTTGTGATGTAGGTGATGAAATTCCTCCCCAAGCCATAAGAAGAATGGGGATTGGTCAAATACTCCCCATTGAGGAACCCCTTGTGGCCGAAGGAGAAGGACAATGCTCTACTCAAGTGGAGCCATCACCCCCACAAGCCCCACACGCTTCCGATGAACAAAGAGAAGACTCTCAACAAGTTGAACAAGCTCAAGCTCAAGATCAATTGCCCAACGATGGTGATGTGTCCCATGATGTTCAAGCACTTACCCAAGGTTCCGAACCTGCTCAAGATCAAGATCAAGTGCAACCACAAGATCCAGACCAAATAGAAGCACAAGATCAAGATCAAAAGCAACCACAAGTACAAGGACAAACAAGTGAACCTGCTCAAGTCGAAAGTCAAGATGATCAGGAAACTGTCTCGCAATTCCCTTCTGCAGCACCAACAGTCGGTGCCAAGGGAGGTTCAAGACGCAAGGGCAAGCAAAGTAAACAAGTCGATGCTCCCCAGTTATCCAATGAAGAACTCTTGGAGCGTCGAGCAACCAAGATTGCGAACAAGCTAAGAGTCAAGTCACATCTTATGAAGAATGTACTTGGCAGTTTAAAAAAGGGAGTATCTACCCGTCAACAGATTTGGAATTATTGTGAGCATCACGCGTTTGTTTCGTATTGTGAACCTCAACAGGTACAGGAAGCACTCGATGATGAGGATTGGCTTATGGCCATGCATGAAGAACTCAACAACTTCGAACGTAATCAAGTCTGGGATTTAGTGCCAAGACCAAAGGAGGAACATAATGTCATCGGCACCAAATGGATTTTCAAAGACAATCAAGATGCCAATGGGATTGTGATTCGAAACAAGGCAAGACTGGTGGCTCAAGGCTACTCCCAAGTCGAGGGTATCAACTACGGTGAAACCTTTGCCCCTGTTGCTCGTCTAGAATCTATTCGCATGCTCCTTGCATTTGCTTCTCATCATAATTTCAAATTACAGCAAATGGATGTGAAAAGTGCCTTTCTTAATGGTCCTTTAAATGAGTTGGTCTATGTCAAACAACCCCAGGGATTCGAACATCCCAAGCTCCCCAATCATGTGTACAAACTTAATAAGGCACTCTATGGCCTTAAACAAGCCCCACGTGCGTGGTATGAGTATCTTACTGAGTTGTTACAAGATCGTGGGTTTGACATTGGGAAGATAGATCCCACTCTTTTTACTAAGAGGGTTAAAGGGGATTTGTTCATATGCCAACTATATGTTGATGATATCATTTTTGGTTCTCCTAACATTTCCTTCAATGAAGAATTTTCTGCACTAATGACCAAGAAATTTGAGATGTCCATGATGGGAGAGTTGAAGTTCTTCCTCGGATTCGAGATTAAACAAGGCCTAGAAGGGACCTTCATCAAACAAGCCAAGTACACTCAAGACATGCTCAAAAGGTTCGAGCTTGAAGATGTCAAACAGGTCAAGTTCCCCATGCCAACAAGATGCAAGCTTGACAGTGATCCCAATGGTAAAGCAGTGGATCAAAAGGTATATCGCTCCATGATTGGATCCCTCCTTTACCTTTGTGCATCTAGACCAGATATTATGTTGAGTGTAGGGATATGTGCATGGTTTCAATCCGTACCAAAAGAAAGTCATTACATGGTTGTTAAGCGAATCTTTCGATATTTGGCTCATACCCCAAACTTTGGTCTATGGTATCCCAAAGGAGAAAACTTCAACCTAGTGGGCTATTCTGACTCAGATTGGGCAGGAGATTGTGTGGAGAGGAAGTCAACTTCTGGAGGATGCCAATTCCTTGGTCGCTCACTCGTAAGTTGGTCTTCAAAGAAGCAGAATTGTGTCTCACTATCATCCACCGAAGCTGAGTATGTGGCAGCTGCAAGTTGTTGTTCACAATTCCTATGGATGAGGCAAACTTTAAAGGATTACGGTGTTACTTGTGACAAAGTGCCTCTTCTATGTGACAATCAAAGTGCTATCAAGATTTCCCTCAACCCAGTGCAACATAGCAAAACCAAGCATATTGATATTCACCATCACTTCATTCGTGAACATATCAAGCTTGGTGATATTGAGGTTCACTTCATCCACACTGAAGAGCAACTTGCAGACATTTTCACTAAGCCCCTAGATGAAGCAAGGTTCCGGGAGTTAAGTCATGAACTAAATATCATTGATTCAAGTAATGTGGATTGAAGCTAGGCACTTTGCACCTCACTGTGCATTCGATCTTGTTCTAGATGTAGGCATGGACATAGGGGGAGTGTTGTTCTCTCAATGAACTTTTCCTCCCCCCATTATGCATAAATTGATCAAGTCTTTCACTTTAGCCATTAACAAATGGTACTTGTGCTTCAAAGACGAGCGTTGGTCATGAACCCAAGGATAATTCTTCGCGGTGTCATACCTTTGTCTCAAACATAGGTGGCCTCGGCCACCGCCCCCACCTTTCTCTCATATGGAAGAAAGGATACAAAATGACGAGTCAGTATATCTTCCTGGTGCTATCTTCTTATTACACTGACTTGTCGTTTGCCCACGTCTTTATCATGCTTTGTCTCGTTGTGCCATTTTTAGCGGTACTACCACCAGGGGTAGCGGTACTACCGCCAGGACCCCAGCGGTACTACCGCTCGGGATATTGGTACTACCGCCAGGACCCCAGCCTACCACGACCTGACTAGGGCTTTTAGGGATGTCTCAAGGGGGAGCGGTACTACCGCCAGGACCCCAGCGGTACTACCGCTACAGGTAGCGGTACTACCGCCCGTACCCCAGCGGTACTACCGCTCGCCCGTACCCCTTGGACTATATAAAGGAGGGGGAGCCCGTTTTTCCTGCCCTCTTTCTTCTTCCTCGTGTCTCTCCCTTCCCCAACCCCGAACTCCCCCTATTTGGATCTCTATCTGTGGAGCCCCTTCTCTCTGTTGAGTTGGAGGGTTTGCTCCACTCCTCCTTCCTCCACCAAGTGCCATGGAGTCCGGTAAAGCTCCTCCCTTTATTCTCTTGATTGGTATTTTCTTGTTCTAGGGGTAGGAGCATTGGTGGTTTGGATCCATGACTATGGTTTTGTGCTTCGTTCTTGGATGGAACGAAGGAGATATTCTAGGGGAGTGTAGGTCTTATGATTCATTGCGTTTATATTGACATGCTCAAGGTTCTTCATGTTTTAGATCAAGCACTTTTTCTCTTATTTTGGATTAGATCTAAAACGTGGATCCTCTTGACTAGGCATGTCTTTATCTAGATGATTCTTGAGATCCTCATGTGTTTAGGGCTATGGTGGTTTTTGTAGTGATTCTATGCAGTACCCATGGCCCTCGTAAATCCAATCTAGCCGTTCCTATGGGTCTTTTTCTATTCAGATCTAAAAGTCAACCCCTAGCGGTACTACCGCCAGGGGTAGAGGTACTACCGCTAGGACCCCAGCGGTACTACAGCCAGGGGTAGCGGTACTACCGCTAGGACCCCAGCGGTACTACCGCCAGGTGTAGCGGTACTACCGCCAGGAGGATATTTTTCTTCTTTTCATTTTCTTGGCAATGTGAGTTTACTTTTATGCCTCTTTTTGTTCATTGCCTTGACTCCTCTTGTCGCTCTTTTTCGGTGTGTGTCTTGTGTGTCACAGGTGGTGCTCGCCGCTCGAATCCCCCACGGGACACCCAGCCGAAGCAGTATCGCACTCCAGATGCTCCAGAGGGCTCCACCACTTCCGGTCTGCATCCCAAAAAGAAGTCTTTCAAGAAGACAGCTCACAAGGACAAGGGGATCAATGTTCGCACTATGCCCCCTAAGGAGTTTCTACGGTTCCGCACCCGCAATCACTATCTAGAAGAGAAGGCTCAGATTAAGGATGTCGAGCATGTTTGGTCACGGGATCACTGTAGGATCTATCGCGACATCATCAAGCATTTCAAGAAGATGTTTGTTCCAGTTCAGTGGATTGACTTGGCTCACCTTCAGCGGAACCCGGATTACTTTGGTGAGGCTCTCTCTTTGATTGACAAGCTTGGCATTAAGGAGATCATCACCTTCAAGCGCGACTTTGATCCAGATGTTGTGGCCCAATTCTATGTCACTGTTCACTTCTCACCTGATGAAGAGCGCACCATGACTTGGATGACTCGTACTCAGAAGATGACAAGTTCCTGGTCAGAATTCATGAAGTTTCTCAAGGTCGACTTTCACGGAGCTGACAATCCTCTTGGGTTGCGTCCTCATGCTCCATCTTCATCTACTGCCACCCCAAAGGATAGGCTGCAACAACTTTATGTGAAGAAAGGTGTGCTCCCCAAGCATCTGGATATCATGCATCGGATCTTCCGCAACACTCTTTTTCCTCGCATTGGCAACTTTGACGAGGTGCATGGTTATCTAGCTGAGATGCTTCTGCTTTGTGAGGAGGCTAGGACTAAGGAATCTGCCCCTCTCGATATTTCTGATGTGATGTTCAATGAGCTCTGGAACTGCATCATGAACCGCAAGGTTCCCATCTACGGGCCCTACTTGTTTGCCTATATTCGCCAGAGGTGGCACGAAGTCTATTTGATTGATGAGTTCCACCTTCAGGCTGATTACTTTGTGCACAATCCTATCAGGCTCCGCATCAAAGACAAATGGGCCAACCCATCCACTTCGTCTCAGCACATGGACACTGACACATAGACTGCTGCTGACAGAGGCCCCGCTTCTGAGTCCCACTCTTCTGCTATGCCATCTTGGGCAGTGAAACTGAAGGATAAAATGAAGACTCTCTTCTGTATGCAGGCCAAGGGACAATATCAGTCTCATGTGGCCCACAAGGAGAACCGTCAGAGGCACAAGTGTGTCCTCGGGACACTTGATGTTGATATCTCCAGTGGCTCAGAGGACGACATCACTCCAGAGTCTGATTGGATGCGGGCTCAAGGTTATCAGTGGTCTGATGCAGAGGAGGAGGCGTCTGAGGAGGACAATGAGGAGGAGAAGGATGATCCGGATGCCACGGACGAGTCTGGGGCTGATGAGGATGAGGAGTGACCACCTCTGTCATTAGGTGTGCCCCTTTTTGGTGTATTGTGCCAAAGGGGGAGAGAGTCTAGGAGCTGGATTTGAGATTTGAGCTTTGCTTATCTTATCGTGTTTGCTTTGAACTTTGTTTGATTTTATTTGCTATCTTTGCTTTGTGTGATGTGAGACTTGAACTAGTGTGAGATTTATTTCTATCATATGTTGCGAGTCATATGCTCCTTAATTTTCTATACCACCATCTTTATGTTCACATGCTATTCACTGTGCAAATCCGGTATTGTCATCAATCCACCAAAAAGAGGGAGATTGTTAGGGCATATTTTATGCCTAAGTAATTTTGGTGATTGATGACAGTACCGCAAAGGACTAATCGTATGTGTTAAGATTTCAGATAACACATGTCAACAACACAAGACGACTCGCCCCCTCTTTCCATGGAACAGAAGCACGGTGTACTCTACGATTCTCCTTCTTTGAGTCATAGGAACGCCGTACTATTAAGAGGGGACCCGTAGTGGAAAGGTTTGGGTGGAATCAATTTTGCACGCACACACTTTATCTCCTTTCCCTTTACCTGCAACTTTGGAGTGGCTCCCGCCTCTGTTTTTATCTCATCTAAGCAAAAGGTCTCTCAGCGGTAGTACCGTTGTGCCTAGCGGTAGTACTGCTGGGCCTAGCGGTGGTACCGCTGGAACTTGTGGTAGTACCGCTCGCCCTAGCGGTAGTACCGCTAGTGCTGGCGGTAGTACCGCACCTGGTCAGCGATAGTACCGCTACAGGAGCTTAGTACCGCCTTCCTAGCGACTGTACTTCGTCGGACCTTTTTGTGAAGACTTTCTTGGTGGTGGTTGGCCCGGTAGTGCTTCTGCACTACCATGGCCCTAGCGGTAGTACCGCTGCAGCCAGCGGTAGTACCGCTGGAGTGCCAGCGGTAGTACCGCTGCAGCGAGCGGTAGTACCGCTGCAGCGAGCGGTAGTACCGCTAGGCTCGTGCTGTGAGTGGGAAAACGGTTGGATTCCCCCCCCCACTATATAAGGGGTTCTTCTTGCTGTAGACCCCTACCTTTGACCCTCACAAGCTCCATTGTTGCTCCCTAAGCTCAAAAGTGCCCAATCTCTCTCCCTAGCCAATCAAACTTGTTGATTCTTTAGGGATTGGTTGAGAAGGCCTAGATCTACACTTCCACCAAGAGAAAAGTTGATGCCCCCACCAATCTCTTGCGGATATTGTTACTCTTGGGTGTTTGAGCACCCTAAACGGTTGAGGTCAGCTCGGAGCCACATTCCATTGTGGTGAAGCTTCGTGGTCTTGTTGGGAGCCTCCAAGCTTTGTGTGGAGTTTTCCCCAACCTTGTTTGTAAAGGTTCGGTCGCCGCCTTCAAGGGCACCTATAGTGTAATCACGGTACCTTGCATCGTGTGAGGGCGTGAGGAGAATACGGTGGCCCTAGCGGCTTATTGGGGAGCATTGTGCCTCCACACCGCTCCAACGGAGACGTACTTCTTGTCAAAGGGAAGGAACTTCGGTAACACATCCTCGTCTTCATTGGTTCCACTTGTGGTTATCTCTAACCTTTACTTCGTGTATGCTTATGTTGTTGTCTATCTCTTACTTGTCTTAGTTGTTCTTGTTGTTAGCATCATATAGGTTCACCTCGTTGTTGCTATTTTAGTGAACCCGTATGTTGCTTGCTCTAACTTGTTAAGATTAATTAAAAAGTGGTCGTTGCCTATTCACCCCCCCCCCCCTCTAGTCAACCATATCGATCCTTTCAAGGCCCATGCGAGCTGCTGGCCCACTAACGCGGGGCGAGGCGGCCCACGCAACCGAGGTGCTGTAGTGTCCCCGTGCTCGATCCCGAGCGGGCGAGCGAGCGGCGGCGCACGCCATGGCGCGGCTCCAGCGAGCAAGAGGAGGAGGCAGGGGTGAGGCACTGAGGGGGAGGCTGATCCGATCAGGGAAGGAGGGATCCGCCGGATCCATGGCCGGAGGTGACCTGGGGAAGGCCGGCGGTGGAGCAGCTCCGGGCGGGCTACCGGCGGTTGAGCGCGGCGACTTGGACGACGGTCGGCTCGCGTTGTAGGTGCGGCAAGGAGGCGACTGCGCGGCGACTCTCCAGTGATCGGCCGACGGGGCTAGCGGCTACACGTGCGGCGGGGAGGAGCGGAGCTGGACGCGGGATCGGCTCGAGAGGAGGAGGGCGCCGCATGGAGCTCGCTGCGGCGGCGATTCGGGCCCGGTGGGCTGGATCTAGGCTCGCGGGCCCGCGCAGCTGGAGAGGGAGATAGCGGCGCTGGGAGTGGTTGGCTAGGGTTTGGTTAGCACGGGAATCGAGGAGAGGTTAGATTGGTTGTCTATTTATAGAAAATAGGGATAGGGTTTGCATATTTCGTCCGAATCCGGACCGCAGGATCGCGATCGGACGGCTCCGGCGATGTTTAGGGGTTAGGCTAGGTTATTAGGCTATGTAGAGTGTTGGTCGCTAAGAATAGAGGGAAGCTTTGTGGTCCGACATGATATTTTAAACACCGAAAAAACGTCACACGATAAACTGATGATGGTGCCGCTACGGTCGACCGTTCGGGTATCAAACAGACTCTGATTGCGACGAAAATTGGCACGCGGCCTACCTACACTATAATAAGACCACACGCCAAGTTTCAACCCAATCCGAGAATATTTTGTACGCACTTTTAAAAACAATATTTTATCTATGCCACAGGCACGTGAGTGTGTGGTTGGTCTCAAAACGGTCAACGGTAAGAACGGAGAGAACCGGCAACTACTAACGAATGCAAGTTTTGTAAACTGGCGGCAATGGAGTGCCGATGCAATGCACATGATGCGCATGATGTCATGATGAATGCGACAGACAACCTAATCACACGGTGGTAATGGAATAAAAGGGGAATCTTCTGGAGCATCGGTCTCGGGCTATCACACCAAGCTTATGAAAATGCCAAACTATTCAAAAAAAGTTACAAGATGGCATGACAAAAGAATCCAAAAGTAATAACTAAAGATTGGTGAATATGTTCTATTGTAAAATTCACATCTTAGATTTTTTGCAGGAAAACTTCTCTCCAAATGGGAAGAACCATATATCATCAAAGAAGTTTATTGTTCTGGAGCTCTTAAGATCAATAATCTTGAAGGCACTAAATCGAAGGTGGTCAATGGACAAAGAATAAAGCACTATATCTAAGGTACACCTATAAATGTTGAAACAAATATTATTCAAACCATGATACCGGAGGAATACATAAAGGAGACCTTCGAGAACACTATAGAACCCTTAAAAGGAAGAGGTACGTGATACGGTAAGTAAACGGACTCTGAAAAATGTGCAAAAATATTTTCTTTCAGTTTTGGAATATTGCAAAATTTAGGAAATTCATAAACGCTTGGGAAAGCAACCCAGGTGCCCACTAGGCACTAGGGCGCGCTAGGCCCACGAGGCGTGCCCTTGTGGGTAGTGGGCCCCTCGGGCACCTTCCTGATTTCGTGTTCTTGTAGGACAAGTATTTCCTTGTATAAAAATTCTTCATATATATCTCTCAATGATTTTACCCCAGTACCATGGGGAAATCCTCTATTCTTGTTTCGTGTTGTTTTTCCTCGAAGATCTGAAAATATGTGGTCTCAAGATTCAGAGGGAGAGAGCTATGTTACTGATTACATCGCAAACCCTCGGGTCTACGGAGAGGTAGATCACTATGGATGGACTATGAATGAGAAAGAAGACGAAGATATGAAGGAAGCAAAGGAGGATACCACCAAGGAAGAGGAAGATCCACAGCCTCAACCCGAAGATTTGCATGTGGAATTCAAAAAGTCAAGTCTCCCTAACAAGTACAAACCTAAGGTTCAATTTATCCCTTTTCGTTTTCTACAGGAAAGCAAAGCGACATTATGTGGAAAGATATTTAATCTGGAATTGGAGAATGAGGATGTGAGGGAGGATAATTTTAGCCTCAACACAAGTTGCAGAGTAAAAATGCACCACCACCTTCATCTTCCTCACCAAAGAAGGAGACTTGAGCACAAAGGTATGGGCACTCCCCTTGGCTTGTGCCAAGCTTGGGGGAGGTGCCCCGATACCATATCACCATCACTCTTATTATATTTGTCCATCTTAGTTCGATCTTCGGTTATTTTGTGAGTTAGTCAAATAAAAGTTTAGTTCGATCTCTTTTTAGAGCTAGTTTCGTGATCTATCTATCTATGTAATCTAGTTTGAGTTTTTGCCTCGTTACTTTCTTGTTGCAATCAAAATAATGGAAAAATAAAAAAAAATCATATGCTAATCTTATAGTAACTAGGGACATCACATCAGGAAAAGTATAAGTGTTAAAATTTGTTGAAGGTTGACAAACATAGCATTGGTCCGTGATGCAACACATGAAAGAATTAATAAGGGGAGAAAATATTTACATGCAAATACACTATCCTGGACGTATTTTATGATTGTGAGCCCTCATTAATTATAGTATGCCAAAACTGTTGACGCTGTTCACATTCACATAGAAGTTATATTGTTATAGATCCTC
The DNA here is from genome assembly GCF_904849725.1 of Hordeum vulgare subsp. vulgare. Taxonomy (NCBI): domain Eukaryota; kingdom Viridiplantae; phylum Streptophyta; class Magnoliopsida; order Poales; family Poaceae; genus Hordeum; species Hordeum vulgare. The sequence continues at coordinate 169,257,725 of NC_058522.1, forward strand.
TAACATGTGGTGCTTGCCCAATATACTTGCTAGGCAAAACTCCGCACTAAGCAAAGATACTACTTGTGCATCCAAAACCTTAAACCCAAACCCATGTTTTAAGAGTCCACCATACCTACCTATGGATTGAGTAAGATCTTTCAAGTAAGGCAATAAAAATTTCTTCTAAACGTGTTCGATCATTTAGTGTAAGGGAAATTAAGCACTGTACGATCTTGTGATGGCGATAATAAAAGTGATAAAATGCATAATAAAGGCTTTCATCATAAGGGGCAATATAATGTAACGTTCGTTTGCACTAAGGGATTTGGAATACAGCCAAAAAGCGCATGACAACCTCTGCTTCCCTCTGCGAAGGGTCGATCTTTTACTTTTGTGTATTTACTTTTATGCAAGAGTCAAAGTATTATTCTTTACTCCATTTTATTTTCTCTTTTTCAAGCATCATGTGGTGGGTAAAGATCTAGGCATATATATCCAATTGAATGTGGGTAGTCATGAGTTATTATTGTTGACATCACCCTTGACGTGAATACGTTAGGAGGCAACACTTTAAGCCACTATCTTTCTATGTATTCGGTTGAAAACTTTTGCTCATATGTATGCGGTGAGTGTTAGCAATCATAGAATACTAAATGATGGTTGAGTATGTAGACTTGTTTAAAAGCTCCGATGTGTGACCCTTCCTGAAAATGTGATGAATTGTGTTGCAAAGTTGACTCGAAACATAGTTTGTTACTTTTCAACAGAGTTTATGCTTCATACTTCGATATTGTGATGAATTGTTACTTGCTTATGAGAAGTTTTTATGATAAAATTAATATGATGAAAATGTTGTGATAAAGTATTTTATAAAGTTTAATAGTTGTTATAATAATGAGCATGATGCTACTATGTTCGTATTTTGTTTTTATCGACACCTCTCTCTCAAAGCATGTGGTCATGCTTTTTGTTATCGGCTTTCGCTTGAGGACAAGCGAGGTCTGAGCTTGGGGGAGTTGATACGTCCATTTTGCATCATGTTTGCTACTATTATTTATAGTGTTTTTATGCATTATACCACTTTATGGAGTAATTCTAATGCTTTTTCTCTCATAATATGCAAGGTTTGCACTAATATGGAGAATGTCGGGAGATGGAATTTTGGACCTCAAAAAGCTATATCACAAATACCTATTCTGCACATCTCCAAATGGGCTGAAACTTCACGGGGAATTTTTATGGAATAAATAAAAAATACTGGAAGAAAGAAGTGCCAGAGGGGTGCTACGAGGTGCCCACTAGGCACTAGGCCGCGCCAGCCCCGTGGCGCGCCCAGGTGGGTAGTGGGCTACCCAGCGCACTTATGGGACCATATTATAGTATATATATTCACATTTTACCTACAAAAAATAAGAGGAGGACTTTCGGGATGGAGCGCCTCTGTCTCGAGGCGGAACTTGGGCACGAGCATTTTTGCCCTTCGGTGGAGCGATTCTGCCGGGGGCACTTCCCTCCTGGAGGGGGAAATCAAGGTCATCACCATCATCAACAACCCTCTCATCTTGGGGAGGCCAATATTCATCAACATATTCAACAACACCATCTCCTCTCGAAACCCTAGTTCATCTCTTCTACTCAATCTTGTACCGAAACCTCAGATTGGTACCTCGGGGTGACTAGTAATGTTGATTACATCTTGTAGTTGATGCTTCATGGTTTATTTGGTGGAAGATCATATGTTCAGATCCAATATGCTATTTAATACCTATCTGATCATGAGCATGTTTATCACTTGTGATTAGTTACTTTTGTTCTTGAGGCCACGAGAGAAGTCATGTTGCAAGTAGTCATCTCAAGTTGATATTTGTTTGATATTTTCATGATATGAATGTTGTGATTCCCTTAGTGGTGTTATGTGAACGTCGACTACATAACACTTCACCATATTTGGGACTAAGGAAATGCATTGTGGAGTAGTTATTAGATGATGGGTTGCGAGAGTGACAAAAACCTAAACCCTAGTTTATGCGCTACTCCCTAAGGGGTTGATTTTGATCCCTATGTTTAATGCTATGGGTATAATTTATTCTTAATACTTTAACCGTAGTTGCAGATGCTTGTGGGGGGGGTAATCATAATTGGGAGGCTTGTTCAAGTAAGAACAACGCCCAAGCACCGGTCCACCCACATATCAAAATATCAAAGTACCGAACGCGAATTAACCCGACATGATGAAAGTGACTAGATGAAATTCTCGTGTGCCATCAAGAAAGCTTTGCCTATTATAAGAAACTGTTCCGGCTTGTCCTTTGACACAAAAGGATTGGGATACATTGCTGCACTTATTGTTACTATTGGTACTCGTTACTTCTTACAACTATATTGCCGTCAAACAACTTGTTACCGCTATTTCAGTGCTTGCAGAAATTACCTTGCTGAAAACTGCTTATCATTTCCTTCGCTCCTCGTTGGGTTCGACACTCTTACTTATCGAAAGGGATGCGATTGATCCCCTATACTTGTGGGTCATCAGTAGGGTTTTACCCTTCCGAGCGGCCCGAACCTATCTAATTGCCGGGCACACATGAAGTTGGTGATGCTCTTTGTGCCCGCGCGTCCCCACAGTTGAACCGCAAAGGAGCCTCGCAGGTCCCATAGATTGTCGTACCCCGACCTCTTTGGCGTGCAAGGTAGGGGTATGCGTGTGCGAAGCTTCACATACTTTTGCGTGTCTTCATCAGCATCTTCATCGATGACCAAGGATCCCAAAAACACCAATGGCACATCAATGGTCGCCCCATCTTCGTCCAAGCTGCCATCGTAGGCAGCTATAGGCGACGCGGATGGGGGCGACCATCGAGCTCACCGTACTAGTGAGCGCGGCCACAACCTAGACCCCGTCATCATGGCAACACAAGACGCGCTAGTGGCGACCAGGGACAATGCTACGGCAACATCGGTTGCAGCAATAGCAGAGGCAAAGACCGGACCTACATCGCACACCTCACCGGACAACTCCAACCAGCGCTCGTGAGGCGATGACCCCCGGTGGTGTGCGGGCAAGATCCCAGCGCGCCACTCTTAGGGGACGCATGGCCAAGCTCATCGTCAAACTCCAGGTGAGGACGTGTAGTGTGTGGCAGGACGGGGGAGCCCTCCCCCTGACACCATCGGGTCTAAGAGCGTCACCCGTGCCTCGCATCGCTCCATGCCCAAGACCTTAGAGAAATCCCTGGCGGAGGCTCAGCTGTTGCTCAAGTTTCCACATGCGCAAGAGAAGATAGAAGATTGGAGGGCGACCATACAGAGCCCGCTGAGCTTTGTGAACTGTGACAAGCGAGAGGTGGTGGGTCCCTTACGAGCATGCCATGCGGCACCGACGGGGCCGCTGTCGGGTGCGACGTTGGTGGGGACCCACGATGCAGTCGCCCCCATAGCAAAAACCGACCATCCCGCCGAACCGACGTGTAGGACGAAGTGTCCTATGCATCGACGAACCCATGGCAGAAGCAAGATCAACATGCAATCTTGAAGGACAAGGAGGATGCCCATTGGGAGGTGCCAGGAGATGTGTCATTAATCGAACGAGCGCGCGTACTTAGCTGTCGACGAGCCTGCTCTTGGGGTACCCGAGAGCCTACCTTATGAGGGAGGTTCTCCGATTTTCACCCACGACCCACGACAAATCCGCTAGATCTCCAGCCAATCCTTCAAGCCTGAGCTACCAGACAAATACAATGGCAAGATCAGTCCATCGAAGTGCCTCAACATTTACACGATTGCAGTACAATATGCCATTTGCGAGATAAGAGAGTATTCGCCAACTACTTCCCGTTGGCGCTAAAGCCCAATGTGAGAACAAGAACAAGAGTTTTGGCAAGGCGTGTGGCAAGGACTGTGGGAAGTGCACCGCAGAGTGCAGCATGTCCGTCGATGACTTAGCAGAGACCTTTGCCGCCAGAAGCAAGAAAAATAAGGGGACCATCCCAAAAATGAAGAAAGTGGCTGCATGGGACGATGATGAGGGCGACATTTTCACCATAGGTTCCACTGTTGATAGAAAATAGGAAAGCGTACTAGTCGCCTTCCTACGGGAGAATGTCGATGTGTTTGCCTCGCAACCTTCTGCAATCACCAGTGTTCCTAGGCATGTGATCGAGCACCACTTTGTCATTTGTCCAAATGCATGCCCCGTCAAGAAGAAGGCCCAAAAACAAGCTGTGGAGCGGCAAGAGTTCAATGCCGAAAAAAACAAGAAGATGGAGGCAACATGTCTGATCAGAGGTGTGCCCCACCCCACGTGGCTAGCGAACACAGTGGTGGTGCAAAATGCGAGTGGGAAATGGAGACTTTGCATCGACTTCACCGATGTCACCGAGGCTTATCCGAAAGACACTTCCCCCTGCCGCAGATCGATCAAATAGTGGATTCCACTGTTTGTTGCTACCTATTTGTCGTTTCTTGACGCCTGCCCTGGCTACCACCAGATCTTCATGGCCGAGGAAGACAAAGAGAAAACAACATTCTTTACCCTATGTGGCATATACTACTTCAAGCATATGCCTTTCGGGTTGAATAGTGATGGTTCAACATTTGCATGGGCCGTCCAGATTAGTTTTGGGACGCAGTTACACAAAAATGTGGAGGCATATATGGACGACATAGTAGCCAAAACCAAGGACCAGGCCATGCTTATTCAAGAATTAGAAGAAACCTTTGCAAACTTGCGCAAGACCAACTTGAAGCTCAACCGTGAGAAGTGCGTGTTCGGAGTCCCATCCAACAAGCTCCTATGGTTCTTTGTGTCACAATGCGGGGTAGAAGCCAACCCCACCAAGATTTAGGCAATTGAACAGATAGAGGCACCGAAGTGCGTCAAGGACGTACGAGGCTTGGCGGGCTGCATCGCCGCCCTCTGCAGGTTCATTTCCAAATCTGCAAAGCACGTCTTCCTGTTTTTCAAAATCCTGAAAAAGGTAGGCCCAATGAAATGGACTCCAAAAGCGGAGGCAATACTCCAAGATCTGAAGAAATACATATCCTCATCACCAATACTAGTTGAGCCTAGACTGTAAGAGTCGTTGCTGCTGTATTTGGTGGCAGCGAATCAAGTGGTTAGTGCTAAAGTGGTGGCAGAAAGAGAAGCATAGGAAGAGGAGGCAGCAACCCCCGAGCTGGCAACCGGCAAGCCAGATTCGACCCCGACAAACCAAGGGGCCAGCAACACAAGTACATCGCAGGGAGCAGGACCAGAGATTGTGCAAAAGAAGAAGATAGTGTAGAGACCAGTCTACTTTGTCAGCTCCCTCTTGCAGGGGGCTAGGTCAAGGTACTGTGGGGTGCAAAAGATGTTTTTTGCCCTTCTCATGGCTTCTGAGAAGCCGCTCCTTTACTTCCAAGCACATCATATCACTGTTGTCATTCGCTTTTTGTTGCAACACATCTTGAGGAATCCAGAAGCAACCAGCGGGGTTGTCAAGTGGGCGCTGGAGGTGGATAGCTTTGAACTAAGATTTGAAAGCAGGACATCAATATAGAGCAGAGCCTTGGACTAGTTCATCGTCGAATGTATGTCAACGCAAGACGAATAAATTCTATAAACAATCCTTCCCGGCAGGGAAGCCCCTTAGGATTGGATCATCTATTTGATGGGGCCTTCTCGCTTCAAGGCGCCGGTGCCGGGGTGCTGCTCGTTGCACCCACCGGGGAGCACCTCAAGTATGTGATCCAAATGCACTTTCCCCGGAAGGCGTTGACGAAAAACATGGCAGAATATGAGGGACTTCTTGCCGGTCTTTTGATATCAGTCGATCTTGGAATTAGTATATTGATAGTGTGAGAAGACTCACAACTGGTTGTGCCTCAAGTAAACAAAGATTACAAGAGTCCTCTGATGGAAGCCTATGAAGATGAAGTGGGGAAGTTGGAAGAGCATTTTGACGGTCTATAGATGGAACACATTTCGCGTGTAGAAAACAACATTGTGGATGACCTGTCAAAGCAAGCTTCTCAAAAGTTGCCTCTAGAACCAGGTACTTTTTCCGACTTACTCAACCATCTGTCACGCCATCAGATCAGCAAGACAAAAAGAGATAATATCAGTTCTCAAGACTATCTCCTGACAGAGCTACCAGCCGGCCCCAAGAAGGTTGTCGGAAACGAGAAGACGCTTGCCCGTGAGAAGCGAGCTTTGGTAAATCCAATGGTCCTTACCGTCGAAGCTAGTTCTCCCACAACAGAAGAGATGTCTTTAGTCCTTTTCATCAAGCCACAGGCTCCGACATGGGCACAACAAAAGTCCGTACCTTCTGATAGGTGAACTTCCCGAAAATCAATAAGAAGCTGAAAGAGCAGCCTGACAGTCGAGCATCTACCAGTTCATGGAAAACACTCTATACAAGAGGAGACCAAAGAGGGGTGAAATTGATGTGCATTCCACAGGAAGAAGGAGAGTAGCTGCTGGCAGAGATACACAAAGGGATCTGTGGCTCCCACCTTGGATCATAAGCCCTTGTCGGAAAGGCATTCCGACAGGGATTCTATTGGCCGACAACCCTTCAAGATGCCTTGGTAGTGGTGAATACATGTGAACATGACAATTTTATGCCAAGCAGATACATCAGCCAACACAAGCCCTCCAAACCATACCACTATCCTTGCCATTTTGCGGTCTTTGGGCTCGACATCGTTGGCCCTTTCCCCCATGCTACCGTGGGATTTGAATTCCTATTCGTAGCAATCGACAAGTTTGCAAAGTGGACCAAAGTGGAACCAGTGAGGAAGGTGACAACACAATCGACACTCAATTTCATGAGAGGGGCTCTTACTTTCGCTTATCCGTAAGTGTTTTAGCTAATATCAATTTCACATCATTTGACGAGTATGTACCCGTAAATGGTGACATACCCAAACAAAATGTACTCTTTTTAAATATATACCCATAAATGGTATACCGAAAAAAATACACGTATATGCCTTGTACACATACCCGTAAATGATATTGGTGACATACCCATAAATAATATATCTAAATAAAATACACTATCGTGTTCTGAAAAATTATACGTACTATGTTCTAAAAATTAAAATGGTGTAATTTTAACGTTGGTATACCCAGAAATAATATACTATTTTTAATACATACTCATAAATGGTATTGGATAAATAACAGTAAACAATATACCAAAAAATAAAATACACATATATGCCTTCAACACATACTCGTAAATGATATTGGGGCATATCCATAAGTAATATACAAAAAACTGAAATAAAAAAATTGTGTTCTAAAATATTGCATATTATTTATGGATATGATGTTAAAGACATATAAAAAATGCACGTATAGAAAAGAAACAAAGAAGGAAAGAAGGGCACGTATCATGGAGCATGCATGGACTTAATGGACCATTAACTGTTGATTTTCTATCTCCTATCTAATGTGGATATTAATTGTCTATTACACGTAATAATTAGCAATAATGATCCCCTAAAAAGAGCTAACGAGTTCATCCATTAGTCTTAATATCAATAACACATGCACAAATCTCAATGTAATCCAACGGTTTATAGGCAAGGTGGCTAGGCACCTAGGTGTCTCAAACGAGCGTAGTTGTATGTTGTACTAGATCATTGATGGCGCGCATTGTTGCGCCTGTTCATTGTGATGATAAAATAATCAGAATTTTCAAAAAATAGTCACAATTGTGGAAATTTATAAGTTTTATATACTTATAACTGATAAGACAGTTTGATCCACCTTGGGTTTCGTATGTATGATTGACAGTCGGCCTAGTCATCATTTTCCTTCAGTAAGACTACATGTACGTCAAACATTCTTTGGCGTGACATTAACATAATGAAGTGAAAGGATCGATATGGTTGACTAGAGGGGGGGTGAATAGGCAACGACCACTTTTTAATTAATCTTAGCAAGTTAGGGTAAACAACATACGGGTTCACAAATATTACAACAATGCGGTGAACCTTAATGAAGCTAACAACGAGAGCTACTAAGACAAGTAAGAGATAGACAACAACATAAGCATACACAAAGTAAAGGTTAAAGATAACCACAAGTGGAACCAATGGAGACGAGGATGTGTTACCGAAGTTCCTTCCCTTTGACAGGAAGTACGTCTCCGTTGGAGCGGTGTGGAGGCACAATGCTCCCCAATAAGCCACTAAGGCCACCGTATTCTCCTCACGCCCTTGCACGATGCAAGGTACCGTGATTCCACTATAGGTGCCCTTGAAGGCGGCGACCGAACCTTTACAAACGAGGTTGGGGCAAACTCCACACAAAGCTTGGAGGCTCCCAACAAGACCACGGAGCTTCACCACAATGGAATGTGGCTTCGAGGTGACCTCAACCGTCTAGGATGCTCAAGCACCCCAGAGTAACAAGATCCGCAAGGGATTGGTAGGGGAATCAACTTTTCTCTTGGTGGAAGTGTGGATCTAGGCCTTCTCAACCAATCCCTAAAGAATCAATAAGTTTGATTGGCTAGGGAGAGAGATCGAGCACTTTTGAGCTTAGGGAGCAACAATGCAGCTTGCGAAGGTAAGAGATAGGGTTCCACAGCTAGAAGAACCCTTTATATAGTGGGGGGGAATCCAACCGTTTTCCCACTCACAGCCCGTGCCTAGCGGTACTACCGCTGGCTGCAGCGGTACTACCGCTGGCTGCAGCGGTACTACCGCTGGCACTCCAGCGGTACTACCGCTGGCTGCAGCGGTACTATCGCTGGGCCCCTTGTAGTGCATAAGCACTACCATCGCCAAGAAAGTCTTCGCAAAAAGGTCCATCCACGTACAACCGCTAAGCAGGCGGTACTAAGCTCCTGGAGCGGTACTACCGCTCACCAGGGGCGGTACTACCGCCAGCTAGCGGTACTACCGCTGGCTGCAGTGGTACTACCGCTAGCACTCCAGCGGCACCACCGCTAGGGCGAGCGGTACTACCGCTAGGCCTAGCGGTACTACCGTTGGGGACCATTTGCAAAGAAGAAAGAAACACCAAGGCGGGAGCCACTCCAAAGTTACCGGCAAGGGGGAAAATAGGTGAAGTGTGCGCGTGCAAGATTGATTCCACCCAAACCTTTCCACTACGGTTCCCCTCTTAATAGTACGGCTTTCCTATGACTCAAATAAAGAGAATCGTAGAGAACACCGTGCTTCTGTTCCACGAAAGAGGGGGCGAGTCATCTTGTGCCGTTGACGTGTGTTATCTGAAATATTAACACACACGGTTAGTCCTTTGCGGTACTGTCATCAATCACCAAAATTACTTAGGCATAAACTATGCCCCAACAATCTCCCCATTTTTGGTGGATTGATGACAATACCGGATTTGCACAGAGAATAATATGAGAACAAAAAGATAGAGATATATGAAAATAAGGAGCATATGACTTACAACATATGATGGAAATAAATCTCACACAAGTTCATGTCTCACGAAAGATAGCAAAATAGAAGCAAACCAAGTTCGAAGCAAAACACGAAAGATAAGCAAAGCTAAGCAAAGTTCAACTCTCAAAGCAAATCCAGCTCCTAGACTCTCTCCCTCTTTGGCACAAGACACCAAAAAGGGGCACACCTAACGCCACAGGTGGTTACTCCTCATCCTCAGCATCGCCAGACTCGTCCGTAGCATCCGGATTGTCCTGCTCCTCTTCATTGTCCTCTTCCTCCTCAGCGCCAGACCACTGGTAACCTTGAGCCCGCATCCAAGCAGCCTCTGGAGTGATGTCGTCCTCTGATCCGCTGGAGATGTCAACATAAAGTGTCCTCAAGACACGCTTGTGCCTCTGACGGTTCTCCTTCTGACCACGTGCGTGTGATACTGGCCCTTAGCCTGCATACAGAAGAGAGTCTTCATCTTATCCTGCATTTTTATGGCCCAAGATGGCATGGCAGAAGAGCGGGACTGAGAAGCGGTTCCTCTGTCAGCAGCAGTCTCTGTGTCAGTGTCCATGTGCTGAGATGAAGTGGAAGGGTTGGCCCATTTGTCCTTGACGCGAAGCTTGACAGGATCGTGCACAAAGTAGTCAGCCTGAATGTATAACTCCTCATGTGGATAGGTATCTTGCCACTTCTGACGGATATAAGCAAACAGGTAGGGCCCGTAGATGGGAACCTTGCGCATCATGATGCAGTTCCAGAGCTCAGTGAACATCACATCAGAAATATCAAGAGGGGCAGACTCCTTAGTCATAGCCTCCTCACAAAGCAGTAGCATCTCAGCCAGAGAGCCATGTACCTCGTCGAAGTTGCCAATGCGAGGAAAGAGGGTGTTGCGGAAGATCTGATGCATGATGTCCAGATGCCTGGGGAGCACACCTTTCTTCACATAGGGTTGCTGCAATCTGTCCTTGGCGGAGGATCTATCAGTGGGAGCTGCAGCATGAGGACGTGACCCAAGTGGAGTGTCAGCTCCCTGAAAATCAACCTTGAGGAATGCCATGAATTCACGCCGGGAACCTGTCATCTTCTGAGTCCCAGTCATCCACACCAGGGAGCGCTTGTCATCAGGCGAGAAGTGAACCGTGACATAGAACTGGGCAACAACATTGGGATCAAAGTCTGTCTTGAAGGAGATGATGTCCTTAATGCCCAGCTTGTCAATCAGAGCGAGATCGTCACCAAAGTAGTCCATGTTCCGCTGAAGGTGAGCCAGGTCAATCCACTGAACGGGAACAAAACTCTTCTTGAAATGGTTGATGATATCACGATAGATCCTGCAGTGATCCCTTGCCCAAACATGCTCGACCTTCTTGATCACAGCCCTCTCTTGGAGATAGTGCTTTTGGGTGCGGAACCGTAGAAAATCCTTAGGGGGCATGGTGCAAACGTTGATCTCCTTGTCCTTGTGAGCGGTCTTCTTGAAGGCCTGCTTTTTGGGTTGCAGACCTGAAGTGGCGGAGCCCTCTGGAGCCTCTGGATTGCGATAATGCTTGGACTGTGTGTCCCGTGGGGGGTTCGAGCGGCGAGCACCACCTGTGACACAAACTACACACCGAAAAAGAGCGACAAAAGAAGTCAAGGCAATGAATAAGAAAAGGCAGAAAAGTAAACACGCATTGCCAAGCAAATGAAAAGAAAACACAGAGAATCCTCCTGGCGGTAGTACCGCTACCCCTGGCTGTAGTACCGCTGGGGTCCTAGCGGTAGTACCGCTACCCCTGGCGGTAGTACCGCTGGGGTTTGATATTTTTTCAGATCTGAATATGAAGAGAGCCCATAGAGATGGCTACATGGATTTTACGAGGGCTATGGGCTGTGTATAATTACTAAGAACTCCACCACAGCCCGAACCACATGAGGATCACAAGTACCATCTAAATAAGGACATGCCTAGTCAAGAGAATGCAAGTTTTTAGATCTAATCCAAACATAGTCCAAGTACTTGATCTAAAACATGTAAATCCTAGGGCATGGCAATACAAAAGCAAAGATTCATAGGACCTACACTCCCCTCGAATACCTCCTTCATGCCATCCAAGAACAAAGCACAATATCAAAGACATGGATCCAACCCACCAATGCTCCTAATCCTAGAAAAAGAACATCAACCAAGAGAAGAAGGGGAGGAGCTTTACCGGGTTCCATGGCACTTGGAGGAGGAAGGAGAAGTGGAGCAAACCCTCCAACTCAACGGAGAGAAGGAGCTCCACGGATAGAGATCCAAATAGGGGGAGTTCGGGGTTGGGAGGGAGGAGCCGCGAGGAAGAAGAAAGAGGCAGGAAAAAAGGGCTCCCCCTCCTTTATATAGCCCAAGGGGTACGGGCCAGCGGTAGTACCGCTGTGGTCTTGGCGGTAGTACCGCTGGCTGCAGCGGTAGTACTGCTGGGGTCCTGGCGGTAGTACCGCTCCCCTGGCGGTAGTACCGCTCCCCCTGAGACAGCCCTAAAATGTCCTAGTTAGGTCATGGTAGATTGGGGTCCTGGCGGTAGTACCGCTACCCCTAGCGGTAGTACCGCTCGGGTCCTGGCGGTAGTACCGCTACCCCTGGCGGTAGTACCGCTGCAAATGTCACAACAGGACCTAGGAGAAGAGAAGAACGTGGGCAAATGACAAGTAGTGAAAAAGAAGACCAGCAAGATATACTGACTTGTCATTTTATATCCTTTCTTCTATATGAGAGAAAGGTGGGGGCGGTGGCCGAGGCCACCTATGTTTGAGACAAAGGTGTGACACCGCGAAGAATTATCCTTGTGTTCATGACCAATGCTCGTCTTTGAAGCACAAGTGCCATTTGACAATGGCTAAAGTGAAAGACTAGATCGATTTATGCATAATGGGGGGAGGAAAAGTTCACTGCGAGAACAATACTCCCCCTATGTCCATGCCTACATCTAGAACAAGATAGAATGCATAGTGAGGTGCAACGTGCCTAGATTCAATCCACATTACTTGAATCAATGATATTTAGCTCATGCCTTAACTCCCGGAACCTTGCTTCATCTAGGGGCTTAGTGAAAATATCTGCAAGTTGCTCTGCAGTGTGGATGAAGTGAACCTCAATATCACCTAGCTTGATATGTTCACGAATGAAGTGATGGCGAATATCAATATGCTTGGTTTTGCTATGTTGCACTGGGTTGAGGGAAATCTTGATAGCACTTTGATTGTCACATAGAAGAGGCACTTTGTCACAAGTGACACCGTAATCCTTTAAAGTTTGCCTCATCCATAGCAATTGTGCACAACAACTTGCAGCTGCCACATACTCAGCTTCGGTGGATGATAGTGAGACGTAATTCTGCTTCTTTGAAGACCAGCTTACCAGTGAGCGACCAAGGAATTGGCATCCTCCAGAAGTGGACTTCCTCTCCACACAATCTCCTGCCCAATCTGAGTCAGAATAGCCAACTAGATTGAAGTTTGCTCCTTTGGGATACCAAAGGCCAAAGTTTGGGGTATGAGCCAATATCGAAAGATTCGCTTAACAGCCATATAATGACTTTCTTTTGGTGCGGATTGAAACTGTGCACATATCCCTACACTCAACATAATATCCGGTCTAGATGCACAAAGGTAAAGGAGGGATCCAATCATGGAGCGATATACCCTTTGATCCACTACTTTACCATTGGGATCACTATCAAGCTTGCATCTTGTTGGCATGGGGAACTTGACCGGTTTGACATCTTCAAGCTCGAACCTTTTGAGCATGTCTTGAGTGTACTTGGCTTGTTTGATGAAGGTCCCTTCTAGGCCTTGTTTAATCTCGAACCCGAGGAAGAACTTCAACTCTCCCATCATGGACATCTCAAATTTCTCAGTCATTAGTGCAGCAAATTCTTCATTGAAGGAAATGTTAGGAGAGCCAAAGATAATATCATCAACATATAGTTGGCATATGAACAAATCCCCTTTAACCCTCTTAGTAAAAAGAGTGGGATCTATCTTCCCAATTTCAAACCCACGATCTTGTAACAACTCAGTAAGATACTCATACCACGCACGTGGGGCTTGTTTAAGGCCATAGAGTGCCTTATTAAGTTTGTACACATGATTGGGGAGCTTGGGATGTTCGGATCCTGGGGGTTGTTTGACATAGACCAACTCATTTAAAGGACCATTGAGAAAGGCACTTTTCACATCCATTTTGTTGTAATTTGAAGTTATGATGAGAAGCAAATGCAAGCAACATGCGAATAGATTCTAGACGAGCAACACGGGCAAAGGTTTCACTGTAGTCGATACCCTCGACTTGGGAGTAGCCTTGAGCCACCAATCTTGCCTTGTTTCGAATCACAATCCCATTGGCATCTTGCTTGTTCTTGAACATCCATTTGGTCCCGATGACATTATGTCACACCCTGTTTTTCATCCCAAGTTTTCTGTGTTGCAAAAATCAGAGCTTGTTAAAACTTTTTCAAATAATGTTGTGAGTGCAATGTCAACCCTTGTTTGAGTGTATGCTTGCTTGTGTGATGACTCAAACCCATGAAAAACTTATTATTTTGCTCTCATCAAAAACCCTTTTTCCCTTACAACAAGATCACCTTCATCATGTTGGGATACACTACTAGCTCATGAAGCCAAGTGGCACTTCCAACTAAAGTTGGTGATATGATCCTAATGTCATTTTCATTCATTAAAAACATTATTTGGTGATTTAAAATATTATTTTCCTATTTTATATCTATGTCTATTTCTAAGGCCAGTAATGATAATTCCACAAGGAAAATTACTTTCCTGCCTTAGAAAAATCTGAGTAAATCCATGGAAGCTCAGAAGGACATATATTTTCCATACATAAGATTTTCAACCCTATTTGATATTAATATTATTTGAGTAAAACCCTGAAAACCATTTATGTCTGTTTTAGCTTTTTGAGATGTTTCCAAGGGAAAGTATCTCAGTAAATTCCCATAAAATTACAGGAGCCCTCCCAAACCATATTAGGTGCTCACCTAAAATCTCACCTTGATCCAAGGTGGGTAAGTGCACTTAGGGAGCCCAAAACCCTCTCTGTCTAGAGTAGAGTTGGAACAACTCTACATTGCAAAGTTTCTCCAATGGAGCTGAAACTTTGCAGAGGTGTTTAACACCCCAAATGAGGACTCCACACCAAAAATGGGATTTGTGAGACTCTGTTTGACCACACTTCCTTTGTAAAGGATAGTACTGGTCACTTTGAGACATTTTCAAGTTTGCAAAGCCAAACTTGTTCAATGGAGCTCATATTTGGTGGAACCCCATGTTTTTACCCCAAGACCAAACATGTTAAGTTTCATTTACAGTGGTGGAGTGGAAGCACCCCAAGTCACTGTCGAACACCTACTGACAGGAAGGTAAAAACCTTCCTAGCCACTGTTTTACCCAATGTCAAGGCCTCAAACTTGGTGGGTTAGAGCACCAGAACACCATGAACACCCAGTCAACCAGCCCCTCAGTGCAAAGCTACCCCAGGGACCCTCTCCCCCTCGCGCAAGAGCTCAGGCGACGCGTGCCCGTGCGCGCCCGACGCGGCCGAGCATGCACGGTCGCTGCAGCTCGCCCCCACTCACTTTCCCTCTGTGACCGTTGCATCAGGAGGCCCTAAACCACGTCCCAAACCCGTGGTTTCGCGGCCAGCACCTCACTGTGCTTGCACGCGTGCCACGGTGAGTCACCGGCGTGCCCGAGTCGGGTCACCGTCGTTGGCCTAGAAATAGACCCCCCGGCACTCCAGCACCCTCCAAGCAGCTTCAGCACAACCAGTAGACACTCCCTAGCCACCCAATCGAGCTCGCAGAGCCCCGGTGCTCGAGATCGACCGAGGCCCCTCCGCCTCGGAGCTCCGGTTGATCTCCGGCTACACGTCGGCTCCTGCGCTGCCCGACCTCTCATTACACTCCCCTCGACGCCAGGAACGTTTCCCCTAACTCTCCCGAGCGAATCCATACTTCTAGCCCCTAGTTCAACACGAACCCGAAACCCTTCCGCCACGAGCACCTCGTCGCCGGCGACCCAGACCATCTCCGGTGACGTCCCGACCACGAGCAGGTAGGCGGAGGCACGAGGAACCCGTTCCCGTTCCTAGCTAGGCCTGAGGACAACGGCAGCCTAGCCGGCGTCCATCTCCACCTCTCTGGCCAGAGGTAGGAGAAGGACCCAAAAGGTGGAGCCCACATGTCGGTGTCCTGGGGCAGCCAGCGCGCGCAGCCGCTGACGCTGACCCCAGGGGCCCGCAGGTCAGGTTTGAACCTGGCCCGCGCGCGCCTGGTGGCCAGGCCTGCTGGCTGGGCCGGCTCGATCTGTTTCCCTGGCCTTTTTCTTTTGTTTTAATCCAGCAAACTAAATGATTTTTATAAAAAGATTTAGCTAGTAGAAAAATATAATTCTTCCACCAGTATTTTTCTAAAAATGAGTAGTATTTGATTCTGTAATAGTTGACATTCATCAATAACAGAAACTATTTTGGTATAATAAAATGATATTAAAAAGCACTTGTTTGCTTCTGTTTGCTTTTAAATAAATATGCTTAGCTAATAAAACAGTAGGGAACATTTTTCAAAATAATAACCTGAATTTATTCAAGCCTTGCAACATTTTTAAAAGCACTTTGTGAACTGTTTTTGTAAAAGCTAGTATTTATTTATTCCTTTCTCGATGGTAGAGTTACCGAGTGACGGAGGATCCGGAGCGGAAGACCTCGAAGACCCCGGATACCTAGCTGACCAAGGCAAGCATGCCCTTTTGCCATGACTTAAGTAAATAAAATGATGCATGCTAGAATAGCAAGTATTTCCCGTTGCATGAGATCACGATGTCAGTTCATCACCGATGTGATGGTACCGAAGGCTTCTTCGAAGCACTTGCATTATAGTAGTGATATTCACATGGCTCCTCGGAGCACAAACATAATGAGCTTGATCCTACCATCTACGAGGATTATGCTACTGTCATGTTGACTAGTAGAGTAGAATCACTGCATTGAGCTTGACCCCGTGAGGGTCATGATTTTATCATGATATTATCATGTTGACAAGTAATAATAGAGCATTTTATCATGAGCATGATGATGAGTGAAATAAAGAGTTTATGAAAACCCCGTCGGGTGCCACTAATGCCCGAGGGTGATCATGAGTTGGTGATCACTTTTGGTGAAGTGATGCACCGGTGATTTTGGTGTGAGTATGGTTTCGGAAATGGATTAGATTTATGATGTGTCGACCGTCCCAACCTTACCCAGTACGACCACGATAACCCTTTATGGGACGGGGCTTTGTTGATTACTCTGGTCGGTGCTAGCGAAGAGCCACATTACTAGTGGTGGGAGTGATCGGTGTCACTCTCGTGATGGGGTCGTGCCAGGTAGGACGACTATGCCATTATTATGAGTTCCAAGCACACCGTTGGTCCCTGCATAGTTGATACAGTCCAGAGTCGGTGCTCGTAAGACGTACAACATGTGGGCTGGGTACCAATCGAGTGGATCTCTTTGTCTAGTATCGTTAGGGGAAAGATGATGATCGGATACTTACCTCGGGTATATGTGATATACCGCGAGTCGTGGATGACACGGAAGCATTCCGTTTCTCATGGGTCCAGCATACTACCTCTGTAGAGTGTAAACTATTCGAATAGCCGTGTCCACGGTCAAGGACAGTTGGGTGGTGCTGCTTAAACTACGTCCTGAGTTTCCGCATAAACCAAGTGTGTGTGTGTGTGTGGTGTTAAAAAGGTGTTGTTATAATCATGATAATCACAATAATATGATCAAGTTCGGTGACTTGACATATAGGGTAAACCCGGATGGTTTAGCCCTCATTAATACCTTGAGATTATGACAAGTCCGATGACTTGGCATTTAGGGTGAACCCGGTGTGTTCAACCCTTTACGGATATGTCAATATTTGTAACCTAATATTCACAATTAATTCTTTAACCTGATGCATATACATGATCATACCACCTCATCGCATTCCACTCAAGATAACTGTCACTGTTATTCATTACCATTTATGTCATGGGCTATTTGCGAGTACATTCAAAGTACTCATTGGCTTGCCACCGGTTATGTTATTGACCAGACATGGAAGGACCGGAGTTTGGCGATAAGTACGCCGTCGGAGACGGACCTGCGATCTAGGACGCTTCCGAGTCAGAATGCCTGTCGGTGTAGGCTTGATGGCATGGGTACCGCTTAGCCCTTACGAGTTTCCACTACTCGATGTATCCCTTTATTTGGCTTTAGGCCTTGCTCTTGAACCCGACCTTCTGGTAATTTGATGTAATAATTTGGTACTTGGATGTAAGACTCTATTATTCAGTATCTGTGTTCACTGAACATTGATCCTTGGGGTCACTGGGCACGGCGAACTCGACTTGCTAGTCGGGGTCCCCACAGAACTGGTATCAGAGCCATCCTGACTATAGGAAGCCTTAGATAGCATGGACGTTAACCAAGAACGTTAGGACGCCAGCCTTGCACAAGACTCTTGCACATACAACCTCCTGACTTCTCTCCCATGCCTTGTAGATGGCTGTTGTACCTGAGACGCTTCTGGAGACCGGCTTTCCACTACTTCTGGTGGATTGTCTCGAGAAGTGCCACGTACGACGCACGCCCATCTTCCTCTACCACGAGCACTGGGTCAATACCGACACCGAGGAATATCACGTGGACGTGATAGTGAAGGCTAATGACTCCCCGTCTAGTTGGTTCTTTGAAGGACCACAGATGGGAGAGCTGATGTTGGCAGTGGAGACGGCTGCACGAGAGGCGCTCGTGCAACTCCGCAGCATCCTCCCTGAGATGGCCAATGAGCCTGTCACTCGTCATCTACCTTTCATTAAGGAAGGAGTGGATGGGAGTTGGACACTCACCCCCGCCACAGAGGATGGGATGCCACTGAGGTTTCAGACCTACTTCACTCTCTCGTCAGACACCCTGACACACTTCCTGGTTAAGGAATCAGTCAAGCTTCGCCAAGAGCTGCACCTAGTCAAAGGCCTGCTCCACACTGAGAAGATGCAGAACCGCAAAGTAAAGAAGGCAAGCGCACCTGAAGGGAGGGTAGCTATTGCCACTAGGGGTGGTGTGTTACCCATCCGGGCAGTCCCTCTTCAGAGTCGCCGCCTGACAGCGGAAGAGTACACTGAGATCTTCGCCGCCTCGCCCAAGAGACGCCGAGACGTGCGTATTCTTTCTTCCACTCCTATAAAGGAAGAGGATGCTGATGAAGATGAGGATCCTGTTGAGTCCGCCTTTGAGACCGAGCAGTCCGCTGTGTAGGTTTTAGCATAGGCAATCAGAGTACCCGAGTATAGGGTATCTTTGTATCCATTTTAATTTGCGTATGTGTGCTTGATGTAAGTCACCTATTGCCTTGGGCAGTGTGTAAGTGACTACGTCACCTAGTTGTCATGAATGCAATTTCCTGTTTGTCAAAAACTTTGCTTTTTAAAAACTTGGCACATGCACGTATTGGACCCCCTCTTACTAGGAGAAAATCCTTGAACTCCCGAGCAAGGTCGCATTTTGACCTGTCTGTTTCTATGACAGGATGGTGAACGCAACCCGCAACAGCACCTTCGGCAACCCCGGCGCCGGCTCCTCAGGGACGCCGCAGGGAACCGAAGGAGAAGCTCACGCTGGAGATCACCACGAGCAGCCTAGAGACCTTCCGCCACCACCTCCTCCTGAGAACTTGACGATGGCTCAGTTCCTTCAAGCTCTTCGAGAGGAGCGTCAAGCCAGCAATGCCGCTATCCAGCAGCTGACCCAAGTCCTGGTGGACAACCTGCCGCGGAATGAGTATGGCGGTGGTCGTTCTACTCTTTCTGAGTTCATGCGGACTACACCCCCCATATTCACAGAGTCGACTGAACCCCTGGACGCCGGTGACTGGATTCGCACCATTGAAGACCTCCTTGCGCTGGTCAAGTGCACCGATGATCATGAGAAGGTCCTTTATGCTTTTCACTGTCTCGGAGGCACCTCCAGGGCATGGTGGGATGGATTCCAGATCATGCGGGCAGGGAAAGTCATCACGTGGGAGATGTTCAAGGAAGGATTTCGCGCGGCTCACATCCCGCCTGGAGTGATGACCATTAAGAAGCGAGAATTCCGAGCCTTGAGGTAGGGCAGTGGAACTGTTAAGGAGTACCTGCAGAAGTTTAATCTCTTGTCAAGGTACGCACCTGAAGATGTTAACACTGAGGCCGCTAAGGTGGAACGCTTCATGGAAGGGTTACAGCAGTCCCTTCAATACCAGCTGGTGGTTTGCGACTGCCAGACTTTCAGCGAGTTGGTTAACAAAGCGCTTATGCTGGAAGACAAGCGTCGTGCAATGGACGACACCCGCAAGCGCAAGCTGATAGGCAGTGGAGGACCAGGTAACGCAAGACCAAGACCGTGGCAGTCAGCACCTGCAAGACCCAACTTTCAGCAGCAACAGTACAAGTACCCGGTGTTCCGCCAGAATTATCAGCCTCGGCAGCAAGTCAAGCCAGTAGTCAAACCGCCGAACAACGGTGGGGTCAAGACCAACCCTCCAGGGCAAGTCACCTGCTTTGGGTGTGGTCAGACTGGGCACTATTCCAGGTAGTGCCCCAACAAGAAGCCCGACGCACCGCGTCCCAATGCACCCAACCCCGGTCAAGGTGCACCAGGGAGGAACCAGGCCCCCCGCAACCAACAGTTCAATGGTAGGGGCCGGATCAATCACATCACTGCAGAAGAAGCACAGGAAGACCCGGACTGCATTCTGGGTACGTTCCTCGTCAACTCAACTCCAGCAACAGTGTTGTTTGATTGTGGTGCTTCGCATTCTTTTGTTACTCAAGGGTTTGCGGAGAAATGCGGTTTAAAACCCACTTTACTCCGCGGACAGATGGCAATTCAAACCCCAGGAGCAGTATTAAGGACCAACCTAGGGTGTAGAAGGGTCGAGATAGTTATCAATGGGATGAGTTTCTTGGCAGACCTCATTGTGCTTAAATCACAAGGTGTGGAAGTAATCCTCGGTATGGATTGGTTGGCCAAGCACCAGAGTCTTTTGGACTGTGCCAACAGAGCCATCACCATGATAAGCAACCGAGGGGTCAAGGTCAAGTTCGTCTCTGAACCAGTATCGGCTCGCGCACCTCGATTCAACAGTCTCTCCGAGGTAGAGCTTGATCGAGTGCCTATAGTCTGTGAATACCCGAACGTCTTTCCTGACGAGCTACCCAGAATGCCTCCTGACCGAGACATTGAGTTCATCATTGAGCTTATGCCCGGATCGAGGCCTATTTATAAAAAGCCTTACAGGATGGGTTCCGAGGAGTTTGCAGAGCTGAAGAAACAGCTGGATGAGCAACTCAAGAAAGGGTTCATTCGTCCGAGTGCGTCACCTTGGGGATCACCTGTTCTGTTTGTTTCAAAGAAGGATGGTACCATTCGACTCTGCGTCGACTACCGTTCCCTTAATGAAGTAACAATTAAGAACAAGTACCCGCTTCCCAAGATCGAAGACTTGTTTGACCAGTTAAACGGGGCCAGGGTATTTTCCAAGATCGATCTCCGATCGGGATACTACCAGTTGAAGATCCGACCAGAAGATATACCCAAGACTGCATTCGTGACCCGGTACGGTCTGTATGAATGCACGGTCATGCCCTTCGGTTTGACAAATGCCCCAGCCTACTTCATGTACCTCATGAACAAGGTCTTCATGGAATATTTGGACAAGTTTGTCGTCGTGTTTATCGACGACATACTAATCTTCTCCAAGTCCGAAGAAGAGCATGAGCAACACCTGAGGCTAGTTCTGGGAAAACTTCGAGAGCACCAACTTTACGCCAAATTCAGCAAGTGTCAGTTCTGGCTGAACGAAGTTGGATTTCTGGGTCATACCCTGACGACACGCGGGTTAGCCGTGGATCAATCCAAGATTTCTACAGTGACCAACTGGGAATCACCTAAGGACGTGAAGGATGTCAGGAGTTTCCTCGGGCTCGCGGGATACTACCGCAAGTTTGTCGAGGGATTCTCCAGCATCGCTCGACCTATGACTGAGCTCTTGAAGAAAGGCCGGAAGTTCGAGTGGACACCAGCGTGTGAAGCAAGCTTCCAGGAGTTGAAGAAGAGGCTAACTACCGCTCCGGTATTGGCTACCCCAAACATCAACAAGGAATTCGTGATATATTGTGATGCCTCGGGAACCGGGCTCGGTGGAGTCCTGATGCAAGATGGCAGGGTCGTGGCGTACTTGTCATGGCAACTGCGACCGCATGACGAAAACTACGCCACCCATGATCTCGAGCTAGCAGCAGTAGTGCATGCTCTGAAGACGTGGCGACATTACCTTCTGGGTAAGCGATGCGAGATATATACAGACCACAAAAGTCTGAAGTATATCTTCACCCAGAGAGAGCTGAACATGAGACAGCGGAGATGGCTTGAGTTAATCAAGGATTACGACCTCAGCATTCAGTAACATCCTGGCAAGGCGAACGTAGTACCCGATGCCCTGAGCCGAAAGGCAGGCTCCTTGAATGTCGCGCTCAAGGAAAGGTTACCCGCCTTGTATGAAGAGATGGAGGGCTTAGGACTTGAGATAGTCGAACCAGGGTACCTGGCCAACCTCGAAGTCAAGCCTACTCTGGCAGACGACATCAAGGAAGCCCAAAAGTGGCACAAGAGTATCGAAGGCCTCAAGAGGAAGGTGCGAGAAGGCAAAGCCCCAAGATTCTCGATTGATGAGCAAGGAGTATTGTGGTATGGGAAACGCTTATGCGTAACCAATAAGGCCGAACTTAAGGACTTGATCCTACAAGAGGCACATCACACACCATACTCTATCCATCCAGGTGGTACCAAGATGTACCAAGACATCCGAGAACGATTCTGGTGGCATGGCATGAAGAGGGAAATTGGCTCCTATGTCGCTAAATGCGATGTATGTCAGCGAGTCAAGGCTGAACACCAACGACCCGCTGGATTGCTACAACCTCTTCAAGTGCCAGAATGGAAGTGGGATAAAGTCGGCATGGATTTCATCACCGGGTTGCCCCGGTCGAATAAGGGTCATAACTCCATTTGGGTCATAGTTGATCATTTGACCAAGGTGGCCCATTTCATCCCCGTTAACACCACTTACGACGGCAGCCAGCTGGCCAGTCTGTACATTCACCGAGTGGTGAGTCTCCATGGAGTCCCCAAAGAGATTATGTCCGACCGCGGCACGCAGTTCACCTCAAGATTCTGGAAGAAGTTTCAAGAAGCTCTCGGAACCAAACTCTCCTTCAGTACGGCTTTCCACCCGTAGACGGGCGGACAGACCGAGAGGGTAAATCAGATACTTGAGGACATGCTCCGCGCTTGTGTTTTGGCCCATGGTGCCAAGTGGGAAGACTGCCTACCCTTTGCTGAGTTCTCTTACAACAACAGCTACCAGTCCAGTCTTCAAATGGCCCCATTCGAAGCATTATATGGGCGGAAATGCCGCACCCTCCTCAATTGGTCCGAAACCGGTGAAGGGCTAGTTTTCGGGCCAGAAGCACTACAGGAAGCAGGGGACAAGGTTCAGCTTGTCCGAGAAAACTTGGAGGCAGTTAAGTCAAGGAAGAAGAGCTATGCGGACCCTCGCCGCCGAAACGTGGAGTTTGTTCCCGGAGACCAAGTGTACTTGCGAGTCACGATTCTCAAGGGGACCAAGCATTCCCACGTCAAGGGGAAGCTAGCTCCAAGGTTCATTGAACCCTTCAAGATCACGCCAAGGCGTTGGGAAGTAGCTTATCAGTTAGAGCTACCTCCCGAACTTTCAGGTGTGCACAACGTGTTTCACGTGTCACAGCTCAGGAAGTGTTTGCAAGTGTCAAACCGTCCCGATCTTTACAAGGACATTGACCATCAAGCTATTGACCTTCAACTGGATCTTACCTACCGCGAGAGACCGATCCGCATTTTGGACGAAGCAGAGCGTTGCACCTGAAGCCGCACCATCAAGTTTTTCAAGGTTCAGTGGAGCAACCATACCGAAGCAGAAGCCACATGGGAGCGTGAAGACTATCTCCGATCAGAATTTCCCGAGCTGTTTAACGCTTAGCTTAGGAATCTCGGGGACGAGATTCTAGTAAGGGGGATAGGTCTGTCACACCCTGTTTTTCATCCCAAGTTTTCTGTGTTGCAAAAATCAGAGCTTGTTAAAACTTTTTCAAATAATGTTGTGAGTGCAATGTCAACCCTTGTTTGAGTGTATGCTTGCTTGTGTGATGACTCAAACCCATGAAAAACTTATTATTTTGCTCTCATCAAAAACCCTTTTTCCCTTACAACAAGATCACCTTCATCATGTTGGGATACACTACTAGCTCATGAAGCCAAGTGGCACTTCCAACTAAAGTTGGTGATATGATCCTAATATCATTTTCATTCATTAAAAACATTATTTGGTGATTTAAAATATTATTTTCCTATTTTATATCTATGTCTATTTCTAAGGCCAGTAATGATAATTCCACAAGGAAAATTACTTTCCTGCCTTAGAAAAATCTGAGTAAATCCATGGAAGCTCAGAAGGATATATATTTTCCATACATAAGATTTTCAACCCTATTTGATATTAATATTATTTGAGTAAAACCCTGAAAACCATTTCTGTCTGTTTTAGCTTTTTGAGATGTTTCCAAGGGAAAGTATCTCAGTAAATTCCCATAAAATTACAGGAGCCCTCCCAAACCATATTAGGTGCTCACCTAAAATCTCACCTTGATCCAAGGTGGGTAAGTGCACTTAGGGAGCCGAAAACCCTCTCTGTCCAGAGTAGAGTTGGAACAACTCTACATTGCAAATTTCTCCAATGGAGCTGAAACTTTGCACAGGTGTTTAACACCCCAAATGAGGACACCACACCAAAAATGGGATTTGTGAGACTCTGTTTGACCACACTTCCTTTGTAAAGGACAGTACTGGTCACTTTGAGACATTTTCAAGTTTGCAAAGCCAAACTTGTTCAATGGAGCTCATATTTGGTGGAACCCCATGTTTTTACCCCAAGACCAAACATGTTAAGTTTCATTTACAGTGGTGGAGTGGAAGCACCCCAAGTCACTGTCGAACACCTACTGACAGGAAGGTAAAAACCTTCCTAGCCATTGTTTTACCCAATGTCAAGGCCTCAAACTTGGTGGGTTAGAGCACCAGAACACCCTGAACACCCAGTCAACCAGCCCCTCAGTGCAAAGCTACCCCAGGGACCCTCTCCCCCTCGTGCAAGAGCTCAGGTGACGCGTGCCCGTGCGCGCCCGACGCGGCCGAGCATGCACGGTCGCTGCAGCTCGCCCCCACTCACTTTCCCTCTGCGACCGTTGCATCAGGAGGCCCTAAACCACGTCCCAAACCCGTGGTTTCGCGGCCAGCACCTCACTGTGCTTGCACGCGTGCCACGGTGAGTCACCGGCGTGCCCGAGTCGGGTCACCGTCGTTGGCCTAGAAATAGACCCCCCGGCACTCCAGCACCCTCCAAGCAGCTTCAGCACAACCAGTAGACACTCCCTAGCCACCCAATCGAGCTCGCAGAGCCCCGGTGCTCGAGATCGACCGAGGCCCCTCCGCCTCGGAGCTCCGGTCGATCTCCGGCTACACGTCGGCTCCTGCGCTGCCCGACCTCTCATTACACTCCCCTCGACGCCAGGAACGTTTCCCCTAACTCTCCCGAGCGAATCCATACTTCTAGCCCCTAGTTCAACACGAACCCGAAACCCTTCCGCCACGAGCACCTCGTCGCCGGCGACCCAGACCATCTCCGGTGACGTCCCGACCACGAGCAGGTAGGCGGAGGCACGAGGAACCCGTTCCCGTTCCTAGCTAGGCCTGAGGACAATGGCAGCCTCGTTGGCGTCCATCTCCACCTCTCTGGCCAGAGGTAGGAGAAGGACCCAAAAGGTGGAGCCCACCTGTCGATGTCCTGGGGCAGCCAGCGCGCGCAGCCGTTGACGCTGACCCCAGGGCCCCGCAAGTCAGGTTTGAACCTAGCCCGCGCGCGCATGGTGGCCAGGCCTGCTGGCTGGGCCGGCTCGATCTGTTTCCCTAGCCTTTTTCTTTTGTTTTAATCCAGCAAACTAAATGATTTTTATAAAAAGATTTAGCTAGTAGAAAAATATAATTCTTCCACCAGTATTTTTCTAAAATGAGTAGTATTTGATTCTGTAATAGTTGACATTTATCAATAACAGAAACTATTTTGGTATAATAAATTGATATTAAAAAGCACTTGTTTGCTTCTGTTTGCTTTTACATAAATATGCTTAGCAAATAAAACAGTAGGGAACATTTTTCAAAATAATAACCTGAATTTATTCAATCCTTGCAACATTTTTAAAAGCACTTTGTGAACTGTTTTAGTAAAAGCTAGTATTTATTTATTCCTTTCTCGACGGTAGAGTTATCGAGTGACGGAGGATCCGGAGCGGAAGACCTCGAAGACCCCGGATACCTAGCTGACCAAGGCAAGCATGCCCATTTCCCATGACTTAAGTAAATAAAATGATGCATGCTAGAATAGCAAGTATTTCCCGTTGCATGAGATCACGATGCCGGTTCATCACCGATGTGATGGTACCGAAGGCTTCTTCGAAGCACTTGCATTATAGTAGTGATATTCACATGGCTCCTCGGAGCACAAACATGATGAGCTTGATCCTACCATCTACGAGGATTATGCTACTGTCATGTTGACTAGTAGAGTAGAATCACTGCATTGAGCTTGACCCCGTGAGTGTCATGATATTATCATGTTGACAAGTAATAATAGAGCATTTTATCATGAGCATGATGATGAGTTAAATAAAGAGTTTATGAAAACCCCGTCGGGTGCCACTAATGCCCGAGGGTGATGATGAGTTGGTGATCACTTTTGGTGAAGTGATGCACCGGTGATTTTGGTGTGAGTATGGTTTCGGAAATGGATTAGATTTATGATGTGTCGACCGTCCCAACCTTACCCAGTACGACCACGATACCCCTTTATGGGACGGGGCTTTGTTGATTACTCTGGTCGGTGCTAGCAAAGAGCCACATTACTAGTGGCGGGAGTGATCGGTGTCACTCTCGTGATGGGGTCGTGCCAGGTAGGACGACTATGCCATTATTATGAGTTCCAGGCACACCGTTGGTCCCTGCATGGTTGATACAGTCCAGAGTCGGTGCTCGTAAGACGTACAACATGTGGGCTGGGTACCAATCGAGTGGATCTCTTTGTCTAGTATCGTCGGGGGAAAGATGATGATCGGATACTTACCTCGGGTATATGTGATATACCGCGAGTCGTGGATGACACGGAAGTATTCCGTTTCTCGTGGGTCCAGCGTACTACCTCTGCAGAGTGTAAACTATTCGAATAGCCGTGTCCACGGTCAAGGACAGTTGGGTGGTGCTGCTTAAACTACGTCCTGAGTTTCCGCATAAACCAAGTGTGTGTGTGTGTGTGTGGTGTTAAAAAGGTGTTGTTATAATCATGATAATCACAATAATATGATCAAGTTCGGTGACTTGACATATAGGGTAAACCCGGATGGTTTAGCCCTCATTAATACCTTGAGATTATGACAAGTCCGATGACTTGGCATTTAGGGTGAACCCGGTGTGTTCAACCCTTTACGGATATGTCAATATCTGTAACCTAATATTCACAAGTAATTCTTTAACCTGATGCATATACATGATCATACCACCTCATCGCATTCCACTCAAGATAACTGTCACTGTTATTCATTACAATTTATGTCATGGGCTGTTTGCGAGTACATTCAAAGTACTCATTGGCTTGCCACTGGTTATGTTATTGACCATACATGGAAGGACCAGAGTTTGGCGATGAGTACGCCATCGGAGACGGACCTGCGATCTAGGACGCTTCCGAGTCAGAATGCCTGTCGGTGTAGGCTTGATGGCATGGGCACCGCTTAGCCCTTACGAGTTTCCGCTACTCGATGTATCCCTTTATTTGGCTTTAGGCCTTGCTCTTGAACCCGACCTTCTGGTCATTTGATGTAATAATTTGGTACTTGGATGTAAGACTCTATTATTCAGTATCTGTGTTCAGTGAACATTGATCCTTGGGGTCACTGGGCACGGCGAACTCGACTTGCTAGTCGGGGTCCCCACACATTATGTTCCTCCGTTGGCCTTGGCACTAAATCCCACACTTGGTTGCGCTCGAAGTTGTTAAGTTCTTCATGCATGGCCATAAGCCAATCCTCATCATCGAGCGCTTCCTGTACCTGTTGAGGTTCACAATACGAAACAAACGCGTGATGCTCACAATAATTTCAAATCTGTTGACGGGTGGATACTCCCCTTTTTAAACTGCCAAGTACATTCTTCATAAGATGTGACTTGACTCTCAGCTTGTTCGCAATCTTGGCTGCTCGACGCTCCAAGAGTTCTTCATTGGATAGCGGGGAAGCATCGACTTGTTTACTTTGCTTGCCCTTGCGTCTTGAGCCTCCCTTGGCACCGGCTGTTGGTGCTGCAGAAGGGAATTGTGAGACAGTATCCTCATCATCTTGACTTTCGACTTGAGCAGGTTCACTGGTTTGTTCTTGTATTTGTGGTTGCTCTTGATCTTGTGCTTCTACTTGGTCTGGATCTCGTGGTTGCACTTGATCTTGATCATGAGCAGGTTCAGAGTCTTGGGAGAGTGCTTGAATATCATGAGATATATCATCATTGTTGGGCAATTTATCTTGACCTTGAGCTTGTTCATTTTGTTGAGAGTCTTCTCTTTGTTCATCGGAAGCGTGTGGGGCTTGTGGAGGTGATGGCTCCATTTGAGTAGAGCATTGTCCTTCTCCTTCGGCTACAAGGGGTTCCTCGATGGGGAGTATTTGACCAATCCCCATTCTTCTTATGGCTTGGGGAGGAATTTCATCACCTACATCACAAAGACCACTTTGCTCCACTTGGGAGCCATTATTTTCATCAAACTCCACGTTACACGTCTCCTCAATGAGTCCGGTGGACTTGTTGAGGACACGGTAAGCATGAGAGTTTGTAGCATAACCAACAAAGATGCCCTCATGTGCTCTAGAATCAAATTTAGCTAAACGTGCACCTTTCTTGAGAATAAAACACTTACAACTGAATACCCGGAAGTACTTGAGATTGGGTTTGTTTCCAGTTAGAATCTCATATGGAGTCTTGTTCAAGCCTTTGCGGATATAGAGCCGATTGGACGCATGACATGCTGTGTTCATGGCTTCTGCCGAGAAGTTATATGGAGATTTGAATTCTGCCATCATTGTCCTTGCAGCGTCTATCAAGGTCCGGTTCTTCCTTTGTGCCACGCTGGTTTGTTGATGGGTATATGGTGCTGAATATTGGTGTTTTATTCCCTCATCACCTAGAAACTCATCCAAGGTGTAGTTCTTGAAGTCGGTGCCATTGTCACTTCTAATCATCAAGATCTTTGCTTCATGTTGACGTTGGGCTTCATTAGCAAAGTTGATGACAGTTTGTTGAGTTTCACTCTTCTTTTTGAAGAAATATACCCAAGTGTATCTTGAGTAGTCGTCAACGATCACCAAGCAATACTTTCTGCCTCCAAGACTATCAAATGATGGAGGGCCAAACAGATCCATATGGAGAAGCTCCAATGGCCTCTTAGTGTAGATGAGAGTCGTTGGACGATGAGCAGTTTCATGAATCTTTCCTTCAATGCAGGCACTGCAAACACGATCTTTAGCAAAACTCACATTTGTTAGTCCACGAATATGGTCCCCTGTCAGAAGACTTTGCAAATATCTCATATTGACATGAGCTAAACGGAGATGCCAAAGCCAGCCCACATCAACTTTAGCCATTAAACACGTCGCGGTCTTAGTGGGTCGCTTTGAGAAGTTCACCACATAAAGACCATTTTCGACATATCCAACATAGGCTACTTTAAGAGTCTTTCTCCTCAGGAGGACCACAATATCAAGATTAAAGAATGTGGAAAAGCCCATAATTGCAAGTTGACGAACCGAAAGTAAATTGTAGGCAAGTGACTCAACAAGCATGACCTTCTCAATAGATAACTCTTAAGAGACGACCACCTTACCAAATCCCAATACCTTTGACGAGGATGCATCGGCGAATTGGACATGGGTGGGCATAGATGGAGAAGGATGCACATCCACCACTAAGTCCTTGCTTCTGGTCATATGATTTGTTGCTCCACTATCGAGCAACCATGACACCCCACCGGAAGCAAACTCCTGCAATAGATCAAAGCTTGGTTTTAGGTACCCATTTTTAATGGGTCCTTTCATGTTAGAGACAAGGGTCTTAGGAACCCAGATAGCCCATTCAATGTACTCATCGTAGGAACCAACAAATCTGGCATAAACATGCCCATCACTAGCACGACATAAGACATAAGAAGAATTGAGTTTGTCGGCTGTGTTAGTAGGAATGGTTTTGCCCTTCTTGTGGTTTCCATAGTCCACCTTGTTCCTGTTCACCTTCTGAGTCCCCTCACACTCTTTGACAAAGATGTCCATGAGGGTAGGAGATCGTTTGTTCCTGTTCCTCCTTTTACCTTTTGACTTGGAGGTAAGTCCAAGTCCCTCCTTTCCTACAACACCTTTTTGAGTGCTCAAGAGGTCGTTCGGGCTCTTCTCACCTTGTATGCATGCCACAAGGCCCTTCTCAAGTTTCTCCTTTAACTTGGCATTTTCCTCCACAAGATGTACATGCTCACAACAGGGATTAGTTGCACAAGCATTATCAATTAACACAAAGGGAGGACAAGTAGAGATCTCCTTGGTGAGCTTTGCTTGGAGTTGATCTTGAGACTCTTTCAGAGAGAAATGAACACCTTTCAAGACCTTGTGGGTCTTGTCAAGTGTGTCAAACTCCTCTTTGAGTCTATCATGGCCAACCCCAAGAGCATACTTTTCAGACTTAAGCATACGAGTAAGAACAACATCATGATCTAGTTTCTTTTGCATTTTAGCGCAGTCATCGTTATATGACTCCTCAAGAGCCAAACGAAGAGTGCGCTCCTTTTCTAGAGCAATAGATAATTCAGCAATTTCATCGGCATAGTCACGACTATGTCCCTGAAGCTCGGAGATGGTCTCCTCATGAGACTCAATGAGGTCAGTGGCCTCACCCAGTTGTTCCAAGAGAGCAACAAAGTGCTTCTTGGATTCTCCCTTAATAGTGCACAGAAACTTGTCAAGATCATGCTCATTAAGTTCCCCAACATCACTATCATCAACACAATTTAACAATGAAGGAGCAGTAGCGATGTTGGTCTTAATGATGGGGGTTACCTAATTTATACCTTTTGCCATGAGGCACTTGGTGATGTGGTTCTCGTTGGGGGCGTCGAAGAGGGACACCTTCTGGGGAGAGGTAGTGGCAATAGCAACAGTTGCCGTTGCCACTGTATCATCATCATCATCATCATCATCGAAAAGGTACTCTTCAAGGGCCACCATCCCTTTTGGGTGGGGTTTCTTCACAAGGTTGTTCTTGATTGGAAATGATTTGGTTTTGTCTTTGCGAATGATCTTGCCCCCCTTGTCTTCCCTTTTCTCATAGGGACATTCGGCCACGAAGTGGCTCACGTTACCACAGTTATAACATGTCCTCACTTGTTGTTTGGGTTTGAATCCACTCGAGTTGTTCTTGGTGAAGGTGGGTCTTGAGTTCCTCTTGTTGCCCCAGAATTGCCTTGATGCAAGAGCCATGTGCTCATGATAGGCATACTTTGTGTCTTCAGGGCAGCTCTCCTCTTCCTCATGCTCTTCTTCTTCTTCAAACATTGCTTTTGCTATTAACGCAAGGTTGGGTGAAGTTGTTTTTGAGCGAACACGAGCAAGTGCATTGTCGGCTATTTCGTTCATGATTGACATTGCAATGAATTCATCCAACATCTCACTGGAAGACAAGGAGTGGAAGTCTGGCCGCTGACGAATGACAGATGACATGGCTTTGTTGAAAGGCATGATGGCTTTGAGAAACTTGCGCTTGACCCATGTATCATCCACATCCTTGCTCCCATTATCCTTGAGTGCCACAGCAGTAGTAGTCACCCTCCAATAGAGATCACGAGGGTCCTCGTCTTCCTTCACCACAAACTCATCGGCCTTATCAAGTATCACTTCATAGTTGGATCGTTGAATGCTTGAGCTTCCCTTGTACAACACCATAATATGCTCCCAACAATCCTTGGCCAAAGTGAAGGGACGCAAGTGAGGAAGATCTTCAGGTGGCACTGCGGACTGGAGAATAAACAAGGCGGAGTGATTGTATTGATTGTCTGCATCTTCTCTTGGAGTGAGGTTGCTTGGATCATGGGGATAATATCCT
Organism: Hordeum vulgare subsp. vulgare; assembly: GCF_904849725.1. Lineage (NCBI taxonomy): Eukaryota > Viridiplantae > Streptophyta > Magnoliopsida > Poales > Poaceae > Hordeum > Hordeum vulgare. Next base: position 169,289,496 of record NC_058522.1, read on the forward strand.
TGCTCGATGATTCTCCACAAGTTTGTTGAGCTGTGATTCAAATGAGACTTAATAGAAAATACCCAGTTAGCAAACTCACCTTTCACAAGCTTAGGAGGAGGACCAACAGGATTAAGACGCGGTGTGGGAACGGATCCTCCATAGACCATGGGGGGTGGAACTGAGGCATATGTTCCAGTCCCATCCTTTTCGTGAGATGAGGAAGGTCGCATACCTTTAGCCGCTTCCTTAGAGGAATTGGCCTCCGAATCGGTGATGGTGGGTTTAACCACTAACGTCGGTTCGGGTGGACTTTTAAATCCCTCAATTAACTCTTTAAGCATGGTCTTGACTTCGTTCGTCAAGGACGTCTTGAGGGCGGCCATAGCCGTATTCAAGTCGTCCCTTGTGACCGAAGTCAAGTCCATGGCCTCGGGTTGCCCATGGTTAATTCCCTCTTCGCCTTCCATACTCTTCGGGTGGTGAAACCCTTAATAAAGAGACGTGGCTCTGATACCAATTGAAAGGATCGATATGGTTGACTAGAGGGGGGGTGAATAGGCAACGACCACTTTTTAATTAATCTTAGCAAGTTAGGGTAAACAACATACGGGTTCACAAATATTACAACAATGGGGTGAACCTTAATGAAGCTAACAATGAGAGCTACTAAGACAAGTAAGAGATAGACAACAACATAAGCATACACAAAGTAAAGGTTAGAGATAACCACAAGTGGAACCAATGGAGACGAGGATGTGTTACCGAAGTTCCTTCCCTTTGACAGGAAGTACGTCTCTGTTGGAGCGGTGTGGAGGCACAATGCTCCCCAATAAGCCACTAAGGCCACCGTATTCTCCTCACACCCTCGCACGATGCAAGGTACCGTGATTCCACTATAGGTGCCCTTGAAGGCGGCGACCGAACCTTTACAAACGAGGTTGGGGCAAACTCCACACAAAGCTTGGAGGCTCCCAACAAGACCACGGAGCTTCACCACAATGGAATGTGGCTTCGAGGTGACCTCAACCGTCTAGGATGCTCAAACACCCAAGAGTAACAAGATCCGCAAGGGATTGGTGGGGGAATCAACTTTTCTCTTGGTGGAAGTGTGGATCTAGGCCTTCTCAACCAATCCCTAAAGAATCAATAAGTTTGATTGGCTAGGGAGAGAGATCGGGCACTTTTGAGCTTAGGGAGCAACAATGGAGCTTGGGAGGGTAAGAGATAGGGTTCCACAGCTAGAAGAACCCTTTATATAGTGTGTGGGGGGGAATCCAACCGTTTTCCCACTCACAGCCCGTGCCTAGCGGTACTACCGCTAGCACTCCAGCGGTACTACCACTAGCTGCAGCGGTACTACCGCTGGCACTCCAGCGGTACTACCGCTGGGCCCCTGGTAGTGCATAAGCACTACCACCGCCAAGAAAGTCTTCGCAAAAAGGTCCGTCCACGTACAACCGCTAGGCAGGCGGTACTAAGCTCCTCGAGCGGTACTACCGCTGACCAGGGGCGGTACTACCACTGGCTGTAGCGGTACTACCGCTAGCACTCCAGCGGTACTACCGCTAGGCCTAGCGGTACTACCGTTGGGGGACCATTTGCAAAGAAGAAAGAAACACCAAGGCGGGAGCCACTCCAAAGTTGCTGGCAAGGGGGAAAATAGGTGAAGTGTGCGCGTGCAAGATTGATTCCACCCAAACCTTTCCACTACGGTTCCCCTCTTAATAGTACGATTTTCCTATGACTCAAATAAAGAGAATCGTAGAGAACACCGTGCTTCCGTTCCACGAAAGAGGGGGGCGAGTCGTCTTGTGCCGTTGACATGTGTTATCTGAAATCTTAACACACACGATTAGTCCTTTGCGGTACTGTCATCAATCACCAAAATTACTTAGGCATAAACTATGCCCCAACATGAAGCTGAAAGGACGTGGATGTCGCCTAGAGGGGGGGTGAATAGGCGCTTGAAAATAATTACGGATTAGACTTGAACAAATGCGGAATAAAACTAACGTTTAATATGTTAAGCACAAAACCTAAAACGACTAGGCTCACCTATGTGCACGAACAAGTTATGCTAAGCAAGATAAACAACTAAGTGATAGCAAGATATATGACAAGAAACAATATGGCTATCACAAAGTAAAGTGTAAAGGGTTCGGTTAAGAGATAACTGAGGCACGCGGAGACGATGATGTATCCCGAAGTTCACACCCTTGCGGATGCTAACCTCCGTTGGAGCGGTGTGGAGGCACAATGCTCCCCAAGATGCCACTAAGGCCACCGTAATCTCCTCACGCCCTTGCATAATGCAAGATGTCGTGGTTCCACTAAGGGACCCTTGAGGGCGGTCACCGAACCCGTACAAAATGGCAACCCTTGGGGGCGGTTACCGGTACCCGTACAAATTGCTCGGGGTAATCTCCACAACCCAATTGGAGACCCCGACGCTTGCCCAGAGCTTTACACCACAACGATTGAGCTCCAAGACACCACCAAGCTTCTAGGACGCCAAAGCATCCACGAAGAACAATCTCTAGGGTACTAAGTACCAAAGGGTAATAAGCTTCTCAACTTCTCACGTCCACGTATCACCGCGGAGAACTCAAACCGATGCAACTAATGCAATGGCAAGAACAAACGAAGTGGTCAAGTCCCTCACACTCAAATCCCTCCACAACAACAAAAGCTATGGAGAAATATGAGAGGAAGAACAAGGAGCTCACAAAGAACTCCAAGATCTAGATCCAAGGGGTTCCCCTCACAAAGAGGAGAAACTGATTGGTGGAGATGTGGATCTAGATCTCCTCTCTCTTTTCCCTCAAGAACAAGCAAGAATCATTGGAGGGATTGAGAGTAAGCAAGCTCTAAGAAGGTCAACAATGGAGGTGAGCACAACGGATAAGTAGAGACCAAGGGGAAGAAGACCCCCTTTATATAGTGGGGGAAGGAATCAGACCGTTACCCTCACTTACACCCCGAGCCCAGCGGTACTACCGCTGGCAGCAGCGGTACTACCGCTGACCCTCCAGCGGTACTACCGCTGACCCTCCAGCGGTACTACCGCTGAGCCCATGATAGTGCAAAGATACTACCGGGCCAACCACCGCCAAGAAAGTCTTCGCAAAAAGTCCGACGTAGTACAGCCGCAAAGATGACGGTAGTAAAGTCTTGGAGCGGTACTACCGCTGACTAGGGGCGGTACTACCGCTGGGCCAGCGGTACTACCGCCAGCTCTAGCGGTACCACCGCTAGGGCGAGCGGTACTACCGCTAGGTCCAGCGGTACTACCGCTCGCCACTGAAACAACCATAACTTTCGCATACGAGCTCCGAATCGAGCAAACCCAAGCTTGTTGGATTCAGGACGACAAGAGCTATCCAAACATCTTAAGACCATGCCGACATGAAAAATGCCAATGATATAGAGATGTGAGACCTCTATGAATGAAGAACCGGCAAAAACTCCAACATCGAAAACATCATAGTAGATGCATATGGACTCCGTTTTCGATGAACTCGAGCTTGTCATGAAGATGACCATAAGCTCTAGAACTCACAAAGATAAACACCAAATAAGAACCAAGAAGTATGATGCAAGGACGCAAGTGGTTTGAGCTCTCAACGAACAATATGATGAAGCTACTCACTTGAGAGCCCCCCTTGACAAGTACATCAATCTATCCTAAAATCGAAAACCTATCAAGGGCAAACCTATACCTTGCACCTCGACCTCTTGAGCTAGATGATGATGATCTTGGCTTCCTCAAGATGGACCACCTTTCTTGATTGCATTGGCTTGATGAAGACTAGTTGATTGCTCCCCCATACTCACTATGGGTGAGCCACTCTTCAGCATATCTTCACAAGTCCATTGCCACCACAATGGACGACAAGCTTCAAGCATGATATATTCGTGGTGATCCACTTTAACTTGCACACCGCAATCTTGATGACGATCACCACTTGACGTCATCCTTCATGGGTTGTATGAGATCTTCCTTTTGACGCAAGCCCATGGAAACACACCTACCCCCCACATAGAACTCTCACGAAGACCATGGGTTAGTACACAAACACGTAATGGACAATGCTTACCATACCATGGGATCACTTGATCCCTCTCGGTACATCTTGTACGCTTTGTGTGTTGATCATCTTGATTTACTCTTTGTCTGAGATCTTGATCAACCTTGTGTCTCTATGACCATTCTTTGGATAATACCTTGAATACCATCTTGGTCATCATATAAACTCCTTGAACCCAACAGATGGACTTCAAGAAGTGCCTATGGACAAATCCTATAAATATAACTTAAGGCAACCATTAGTCCATAGGAATTGCCATCAATTACCAAAACCACATATGGAGATATATGCTCTAACAGAAGCGATGTTCACATATTGGGAAATAGTGAACATATTGCTGAAGCACCTGGAAAACCCTACAACGGTGTACAAATATGACCATGGCTACACAAATTTCCCCACGACAGTTGAGGGAGGATTTGAGCTAGAGCTTTATCGCAAGCCACACGGACGAGGGACCAAAAATACAGGCATGATTTGACAAACTATGTGATACAGTGAAACAAAAAATCTTTGAGTGTTAAGCATATTTTAGTCATCCAATGAAAGTTGGATCACAAATGTATGGTCATGCATAATGTCAATCCTGGAACAAATTTACTAATGATGGTCTTAGTCTTAGTTGCAATGCGAACTTATAATTTACAAGAGAGAATTACATGCTTGTGTCTTCATTAGAGCAAATGGACTACACACTGCTCAACTGAATGGTATGATCGAGGACAAGGAGCAATACCGACAACAAGAAACTTCAGTATGATGTGGTTGGATTAGTTACAAATTTCTTATCTTACTATTTAAAAAGGTATGCTTAGTTATGAACTAATAAAAATAATATTCAAAACAAATTAGGCATCGCTATTTCCTTTGATGTATTCGTCAAAACACACTTCATAATTCCTATATGTGTCATATTATCCAAAGGTTCATCTTACAACAATTATGATGCATTTATCATCAAATGGTAGAAACAAGCATGCACCTAGAAGTAGTCGTACACAACATTTGTACATATCTCCAAGATTCAAAATTCTTGAAAACGCCATGACACCTTTAATAAAAGCCAATGTCTCAAATAGTGGGCAGAAATATTTCTAGAGAGAAAACACCATGGCACCTTCAATAAAGGCTAATGTCTAAAATAGTTGTGTGAGATATTTTCACAGAGAACAACTAATCACTAATCAGTAAAACCTGCAACACCTGCTCTACTCTCTTCAGGTAAAATTCAAGTACGTTTAATTGAATAGGTAGTATAGAGGAACAAACACGTGTAAGTGAATGACATATGTTATATTACCTAGATTTTTATCTAAGTAGTTCAGGAAGATACCAATAATCGTTAGAGACCACAACTTGGTGGCCGGACGCTTGAACATAACTTGCCATCTTCACATATTTAAATGCTACAAACCATTAACTTCACCTATAGATGCACGCCGTTAACATGATGAAATATTTTCTTTTCTTGCAAAAATCAACGCACACTATCAAATTGCTAGCCATGGATTATTACAGTTAGCATTGTCACTGTGAGATTCACTTTGATCCCTCCCATAATCAAACAAATTTCAAAGGAAGATTATACATGGATTATAAATTGAAACCCCGCGGGTATTGATTCTACTTGAGGAATCAAAGTCCTAGAAACGAACATGTCCTTAGGGAGGGATGGGGTGCACCCGCAGATTAATGAACAATAAGGTTCGTCTTGAGCGACTGCTCGTCGGCCCGCCTAGGGTTCTAGGGTCGCTTCCATCACCGAAAAGTCAAATCGCAGTGGGACCTCCCACTTGTGGTCAACATCGATGGAGGCGACGGGTCCTTCCATGATTCGTCGGTGGCCTAACAGTGGAGTATCGAACCCCTCGTCACCACCGATCTAAGAACGGAGCCCCTACCTGTTGCAACCTTGGCGAAGAAGCTGCAAAGCGGAGGGGGAAGGGAGATGGATCGCTGCCCCTTCGATGTCCGTCTTCTTACCTGGAGCGACCTCACACGCTCCTTGGTGGGTTGTGCTTTCCCCAACCGCTAGATGGGCTGCTTGGCCCAATCAACGAGATGCCATCGATTTTTCCTCCGGAATAGCCTCCCAAGGACACACAACCCACTAATTAATTATGAAATTAAGTCATCCGATGGCCAACAACGACCCAAAATTGATATCTAACGGTCAAAAACCTTGATGGCCTAGGAGGGCACGGAAGGTGCCCAGTTTTAGTGTCCTTAATGGCAAATTTTATCTACCATCGATGATAGTTACCACCACTTGCGTTTTGTATATTGTATGTAGTATTTATTAAAACGAAGAGTATGTACGCGTAATATGTATATATAATAATGTTTAGGTAGTATATATACTTAATTTTTAGTAGTATATATCATATTTTGTATATGCTCTTTTTTACGTATAAATATATATGTATTTTACAAATATAATAAAAATTATGAGTTAACTTGTAATTTTTCATGCAACTCAATTTGAAATCTTTTATACTCCCTCGGTTCCTAAATATAAGACCTTTTAGAGATTACACTATGGACTATATACGGATGTATATAGACATATTTTAGAGTATACATTCACTCATTTTACTCCGTATGTAGTCTATAGTGTAATCTCTAGAAGGTCTTGTATTTAATAACGGATGTGCTCAATCTTCGTCAAAACACCACTTCACATTGTTACTACAGGCACTACCACCACCGCTGGCTACTGGCTAGTACCAGTGTACCACTACCACTCTTACATGCGCTACTTGATTATATATTATGGAGCAGTGCTCAATCTTATACCTCACGTGTCTAACTCTGTATCCGACGGATGTGATTCGTGTGTATCGACGAGCGAATGCAATGCATTGAGTAAAAAAAAAAGTACCACTACCACTCTCGCGGGAATGCCACTACGGTTTCCATGGCCTCGCAAACCCTAGCCGCCGGCGGAAGACCCTCCTGAGCGAACGACCCACCACATCGCGGCGGCTGTGTCTGGCTTCCCCATGAACCCGCTTTGCTGCATCGCGCCCGTATCGGTCGACTACGCCGCGGACTACCACCATCACCAACCCCGCAATGTCGCGGCCGCGACATTATCTGCACCTCCAGAGGCGGCTCCGCCTCAGCCCACTCCCCCTGTCGTCTCGGGGGTGCTGCACAAGTGGGTGAACTACGGCAAGGGGTGGCGGTCGAGGTGGTTCGTGCTCGAGGACGGGGTCCTCTCCTACTACAAGCTCCGCGACGGCGGAGGGGAAAGCGGTGAATCGTCGGCGTCGACAGCGGCGGCAAGGTTGATCGGGGAGGGTGACGCGCTGCGGCGGGCGCGGGAGGACGCTGCAGCTGCGGGGAAGCAGTGGAAGCCCTTCGGGGATATACACCTCAAGGTTCGCTACACTTCTGTTTGGCAGCGCTAGATTGGGTTTGTTCACACCTGGGGTTGCGCCATTGGGAAGTTAGATTGTTGAAGTACCATTGCTCGGGTAATGATTGGCCGAAGGAATATTGTTTCCTACCGGGCTAGATGTGTTTACAACTATCTATGATTTTGTTTGCAAAGAATTTAGTTTAATGCTGAAATTTACCATTATTACGGGATTATCCGAATGTTTTGACAGAATGCTAGAGAGAAGAACAAGACCAACATTGCTTAACAGTAAAAAGTTTCCTGCTCTGCTGTTCAGGTTTCGTCTATCCGTGCAAGCAGGTCGGATGATAAGAGGTTGTATATATTCAGTGGAACTAAGACGTTACATTTGAGGTGTGAAACTGAGGAGGATAGGAATGCATGGCTAGAGGCTTTGTTGGTGGCGAAGGATCGGTTTCCAAGGTCGCTGATGACCAATGATTTTGCTCCCGTGGCTGATATTATGCTGTCCACTGAGAAGCTGAGGATGCGTCTGCTACATGAGGGACTGAATGAAACAGTGGTCAATGAATGCGAGTCTATTATGATGACTGAGTTGCTGGAACTGCACAGTCAGATAAAGTCTCAGCAGCAGCAGCACTCTGTTTTAGTAGACCGGCTCCGTCAGCTTGAGGTAACTTTCTATTTCTAGTATTGTTTACTTCACAATGTTCTGAATTTTTATTGTGTTTACCATACTTACATAATGCACTTTTCAGAATCCTGGTAATATTAAAGGTGTTTATTATTTTAGCACACAGTAACATTTGGTTCTTCACATCACATATTAGTGATGAACTGAATATTAGCAGGGATTTTCATATTACTTCTTGTATACCATCACCACTACTAGTTTCGTTCTGATTGTTGCGTAATTGTAACCTTGCAGACGAGCATTTCTACTTTTCTTGAGACAGGATAATACTGTGTATGCATGGACATTTTGTGCATGCATGTAATGTTTGTGTAAGTCTGGGGCATTTTGGTGGACATTGGGATATAAACTGTCGATGGTTATAAATCCTGTCATAAATGTGAGATTCATTTAAATTTTATCCATTCATTTGAGAACCAGTTGTGGTTAATTATGTTTTATTCATATATTTGGAGAAAGGTTGACAATTGACATCATATGACATCATTTATGGATGAATCTAAAATAATTGCCCGTGTTATGGAAGTATGGATTAGTGGTTGTGCATAGAGAACACTTTAATTATATAAGCTGTGCATTGTTCCTAGCTGCCGTAAAGTTCTTTTTGTTTTGTAACTTGCGGTATTTTTTTTTCCGGTCTGAAATAGGAACCTTTTTAAACATAATCTGAAGGACTAAGATGGTTCAGTTCTTTTGGTAGACAGAGAAAGTTGAGCTGGAGAGAACGGTTGTGCATGAAACTAAAGAGAGGGAAGCACATGGCTATGTCAATGGCAGATACAGTGGTCAGTAGTTTCATCTTCATCCTACCATATCTTGCTTGTGATCCTGCCTTTTCTTTCTCTTTCTAACCTGCCATTGTAGCCTTTCAGTCCTAAGCAAGTTGGGGCATCCTAGCACCCACCTGCACTGCATATTATAGCTAGTACACCTTATGCATTCATACTACTTTAGAGATATAATCTTCTTGCACTTTTAGCAGCTTGTTGATATTACTAGTCTTCACGTTAGTATTGGAACATGATATTCTCTGTTGGCAAGCGGCACATTCTAATCTTATCCGAGTGCTAAATTTATGTAGTGCTGTCCCCTACGCTCCCAGTTAATTCTTTACTGCATTGTTGAATGTGCAGATTTTTATTCAGTTCTATCAGGCGGGAGTGCAAGCGAATCTGATCCGGACACTACAAGTCAAGTTGCAGATGCTGAATCTGATGAAGACGAAGTGACATACTTTGATACAAGAGATTTTTTGTCTGTAGAATCTCTACGAAGTGCTTCTCGAAGGAGGGAACTTGTAACAAATGGCTGCAATGCTTTAGAATCTATTGCAGACTCCAGATCGTATACTGCCAAATTTACTAAGTATCCCATTGTTAAACGTCGAGATAAGTTACCCGAGCCGAAGGAGAAAGAGAAGCCAATAGGATTATGGTCAATAATTAAAGAAAATATAGGGAAAGATCTCTCTGGTGTTTGTCTCCCTGTTTATTTCAATGAGCCTTTGTCTTCTTTGCAAAAATGTTTTGAGGATCTGGAGTACTCTTACTTGGTTGACAATGCACTACAGTGGGGAAAGCAGGTATAGTTGATAATCCACTCCAACTCTCTGTATAGCTCATTGATGCAAAACAGTTCTGTTTTCATCTCAGTATAAAATATTTCCCTGTATGCTCATTAAGTATTTGCCCGTACATTCCATTTTTGAAGCTTTCAGGTTTACATTTCTTTGTTAGATATTGATAGATAATTTGGCTATGTAGTTTTATGGTTAATTTCCGTGCATCATTTCTCGTTGTAATGCAAGACACTTGGAGAACTGTACATAAATGTCTCTTTGGGACTTGAATGCTTGATCCCGCAAGCTATGGAGTTCATCGGTTCTAAAACATGGCTATAGGATTTGCAAGGTTAAAGAAATAGAGGCATTAAGCCCTCGCTAGGATTTGAACAGAGACTTGCTTCTCCTCTTTGGCCTAGGCGGCCTTGCTCCTACTATGGAGCTGCTTGGAAGGGGAGATGGTGCTGCCTTACGTGAGTAGAGGCAAGTGGCGTTGATGCAGAGGGACATCGGTGTTTACGTGTTGGTGCTGGTGTAGAAGTAATGGGGGGGGGGGTGGCAGTTGATAAGCAGTGTTGCTAGAGTTTCCACATTGGTCTAGGAGGGGTTCCCACACATTCTTTAACTGAAGACCATGTTCCCTGCAAAGACTACACTTCGTTTGTAACAAAGCCCGAAGAAGCGCAAGCGCTTTTGCTCGTCATCTACCAGGACAACACACTGGAGCTTCTTGTCGCACCAATATTTCCTTCAAGTTCCCCTCCCTTGATACGGGGCAAACCATGGGATTGGCCCGATCTTCACGAACTAGAGGTGAATTTGAGGAAGATTGCTAAGGAAAAGAAAGAGGAATCACAAAGGAAACTAGCACAAATCAACACACAAGTTGCAATACAAGATGCACATGGATAAACCCTTGATCCAATCCATCCACAAGAGAGAGAGAGAGAGGAAGCAAGATAAGGTTCTTCCCCAAGTCCTAAGCATGGATTTCTAGCCGCGTGACTAGTCGTCGACTAGTCGATGAGTGTCTAGAGAGGGAGCCATCGCAGGCCCGAAGCTCCTATGGTTCGAAGGCTCGGATCTTTGGGTGTCGAGAACTTGCGGCAGTCTTCCCTTAGACTTGCTTGTCGATGCTTCCAGAAGCTCCCTTTGTCTTTACAATTGTTTCTGTGCTTCCAAGTTCCCCTCTTGGATGACAGAGGCATTCTTTGTGTTTGACCTTCTCCATGCCATGTGTGATGTTCAACACAAACCGAAAGGTCACATGGTAGGAGTGCCGATTTCTATATCACCCTCGAGAGAACCATGTAGACACTCGTAAAAGAAAAGATTCACCTATGCATATATGAAGTGTATGATGCGCATATCTCTTAATGATAGGGCACTTGCCATGGTGATGTCCATAGGATGCTCCGCATCATCTTCCCCCTCTTGAAAAGGATTAGACTAGATCCGACCTCGGATCGAAATCCACATCACCATCTGAAAAAGATGACTCGACGTTGTGGTATGGGACGCTCACCATGTACTTAAGGCCTACACATGCAAAAGACAAATCAAAGAATGTGTTTGCATGGCAGACGAATGCATCATCCATCATGATGCAACACTTGTCTTGCACATCACTCTTGGTACAAAACATGTGCATTGAATGCATGTCACAAGTCATGGCAGTATGTGCATCATGCATATTGAGCAAAGAAGGACAAGGAACATGCTTTAGATGGGACAAATCAAAATCTCCTAAGCATGTGAGGAAGCTATAGGGGCGTTCCCATGTTCAAGAATAAAAGCATTGTTGCACTCAACACATAGGAAAGTGCTATTGTTCATCATGGTAGAGGCAACAACAACAACAACAACAACCAAGCCTTTCAGTCCCAAACAAGTTGGGGTAGGCTAGAGTTGAAACCCATAAGATCTCGAAGCCAAGTCATGGCTCTGGAACGTGGATAGCTAACTTCCACGCACCCCTGTCCATGGCTAAGTCTTTGTCGATATTCCAAACCTTCAGGTCTCTCTTAACGGACTCCTCCCATGTCAAGTTTGGTCTACCACGACCCCTCTTAACATTCTCAGCACACTTTATCCGTCCGCTATGCACCGGCGCTTCCGGTGGCCTCCGTTGAATATGTTCAAACCATCTGAGACGATGCTGGACCAGCTTCTCTTCAATCGGTGCTACCCCAAGTCTCTCTCGTATATCGTCATTCCGTACCCGATCCTTCCTTGTGTGGCCACATATCCATCTCAACATGCGCATCTCTGCTACACCTAACTGTTGGATATGTCGTCTCTTGGTTGGCCAACACTCCGCGCCATACAACATCGCAGGTCGGATAGCTGTCCTATAAAACCTGCCTTTTAGCTTTTGTGGCACTCTTTTGTCACAGAGTACGCCAGAAGCTTGGCGCCACTTCATCCACCCATCCTTGATTCGGTGGCCCACGTCTTCATCGATATCGCCATCCTTCTGCAACATGGACCCCAAATATCGAAACGTGTCTCTCTCCGGTACCACCTGCCCACCAAGGCTAACCTCTCCATCCTCGTGCCTAGTAGCACTAAAACTGCACCTCATGTATTCAGTTTTATTTCTACTAAGCCTAAAACCTTTCGATTCTAGAGTCCGCCTCCATAACTCTAACTTTCTATTAACCCCCGTTCGGCTATCATCGACTAGCACCACATCATCCGCAAAGAGCATACACCATGGGATATCTCCTTGTATATCCCTTGTGACCTCATCCATCACCAAATCAAAAAGATAAGGGCTCAAAGCTGACCCTTGGTGTAGCCCTATTCTAATCGGAAAGTCATCGGTGTCGCCAAAGCATGGCATGTGCAAAGCATGGACATTGTTGCAATTGAACGTATGAAAAGAGCAAGGAAACAACAAGTTTGATGCAACAAGAAAACATAATCAAAATGGTCAAAACAAAGCATGGTCGAAGTATCATTGTGTTGGTGAGAACTCCTATGCAAAGAACATTGTGTCATCATGACTCCCTCGACATAAGAAGCATCATTAATAGTCTGTATGAAAAATGGTACATCAACAACAACAAAGCCTTCCAGTCCCAAACTAGTTGGGGTAGGCTAGAGTTGAAACCCATAAGAGCTCGAAACCAAGTCATGGTTCTGACACATGGATAGCTAATTTCTGCGCACCCTAGTCCATGGCTAGTTCTTTGGTGATATTCCAGTCCTTCAGATCTCTCTTCCTTCAGATCTCTCTTTACATACTCCTCCCATGTCAAGTTTGGTCTACCTCGACCTCTCGGCATTATCAACACACTTTAACCTTGTTTGCAAATAAACATACAAGCAGAAGAAGTATGGAGCATGTTTAATGCAAGACATGGGTCACAATGGCATGTCATCGGAATAAGAATGCCCAAAGCATTCAAAGTGGACACGGAAATATGAGCACAAGGTACGGAATGGACAATACCCAATAACCATGTGAGGGACGTGCAAACAAACATCGCGAGGACTTGTCAAAATGACGAATGAAGGATAAATACTCCATGGTGGCATCCATCTTGGTTGCTCTCGAGAGCTCGTTTTGTCAACTCCTGGGCTTGCGACGTTGACACGTAAGCGTGATGACCTACACAACACTGATTCACAAGAAAAAATCTGTGTGATAGTTGTACACATCATCCATTATGATATGTATCTTTATGTGCATGTGGGTGTTAGTTAGCACAAGATATGTAATGCACAAAGAAATTTGATGCATGATACTAGAATACATCATCCATCATGATAGGATTGTTGTTATACATAAAACAAGGGGATGAGTGTAACAAGTGTGGTGCATCATTAACATGCACATTCATGTCAAGCATATGGTGTGCACACATGCAACACATAAATGAGTCCAAAACATCTATCATTTATGAGGAAGCTATGCGGGGTTCCTCACGAGCAATAGTTTTAGCAACAAATATTTCATCATGCTCGAGGCAACAAAAAGAGTGATTGGGTTACATTCTAAGCAATGCATGTCCAAAGCATCAATGTAATTGCAACCAAAGTGATGGAAAGAGAAATTGTTCTTCATTCTCGATGCATCACACAAAGCATTGTCACCAAAACATATGAAAAAAGGGCATTGCAAGAACAATGTATAATACTACCGTGCCTACAAGAAACACAAGAAAAACAACCATACGACATGTTGGATGCAAGACATGGGATATTCTTCACATTTTTCATAATGAGGTGGTCATGGCATGGCATATGAAAATTGTCACACAAAGGATGGAAGCATGCCAATATGTCCACAAGTGATGCAAATGCCATTGACAAAGAACTTGTCGTCTATGCCATATTCGCAAATCAAGTTGAATTCAATGGGGATGCCATTGTCACTACGAGAAGATTTCAAAGTTTTCATTCTTGGAAATCTAATCCATAGCATATGACAAAGAATGAGGATTATCAAAACATGACATGACATATGGAATTTTTACAAGATGTCCTATGAAGCATAACATCACATCTAAAATACTCCACATGATCATCATCATACTCATCATAAATGGGCAATAAAGCATCATACGGGGAAGTCAAACTAGCATGTGACATAACAATAGGAGGATCATCAATATCAACAAGCAATCCAATTCATTCACATCCACTAGTGGGACAAGAACATCACCTATATTGTTACAGTCGTAGTTTTACTCACGCGGTGTAGGTGTGCTGGAAAGGACCAACTTGTGGCCATCTTCTTCATCTTTATGGAACCATTTGGGGGCTTCATCTTCTTGCGCCATGGCCATCATCCTGCCCATTCAAGGGACGAACTTGTCGAGTATTAGCGCTCTTCATGCATGAGACCTAGCACCAAATGTGAAGACACCGAAGAGGTAGATATTAAGTTGTTAGAGTTGTAAATGGCCCCACATGACCTATCAACTACCTCACTTAACTCTTGTGGTGGTTCACTCACTCCAATGTAGATGATCTCAGTGCCACGTTTTGTGGAGTCACTCAAGTGGTGGTGGTGGCTCTCCTCACATGGAAGTGGGGCATCACCTCATATATGTGGTTAGTGGTGATCACTCACTCTCGATATGGGTGCAACCCCATGCTCAACCATGTCGCCCAAGATGAAGTCTGTAAGATGTGGCTCATCATCAGTCGCATCCATAACGGAAGGGAAATTCCCATGCTCGACTATCTCACTATATTCGCCTCCATGGGTGGAAGCTTGTTCCTTGCTTACCACCTTGTCTCTTGTTTCCAAAGAATGTTCCATGGATGGAAGCTTGTTCCTTGCTTACCACCTTGTCGCTTGTTTCCAAAGAGTGTTTCTTGATTGGCTTCATTGTCATCCTCACCGTGCCTCCTTCAAGAAGAGCCGTGCTCGACTCGACATCTTTGTTGTCATGACTGTTAAGCTTCATGCACTAGCCAATGCAACCAAAAGTCCGAACTGATGGAAAAGGTTAGGCAATCCATATATACACTTCAACATCCCCTCTTACGTGTGACGCGGGAAGTCAACATGTGGATAGACTCAGAGGTATGGCTTAAGAGGCCTATACGTGGACACAAAGTGGGGAACAACATTTTTTGGATAATCTACGAAATCCAGGACTTGAACTCAAGACCTTAGGCCCTGATACCATGTTAGCTTCATGCACTAGTCAACACAACCAAAAGGACGAACCGATGGAAAGGGCTAGGCAATCCACATATACACTTAAACAATGACGAGGGAGATCGGAGACGCCGATCTTCGAAGCGTCATCTTGGAATATCATCGCGTCAAGCTTTGACATTTGATGGAAGTATCCTAATGCTCATATTGTTGGGTGTTGCTCGCCTTGAAGTGTGCATGAGCGCAAGTGGCCTTGGCCTTCTTGACGTGTCTTTCGGCCTTGAGAGCACCATCGAATAGGTCTTGGAGGGACTTGTAGTTCTTGAGGAGGTAGCCTTGGTGATGTCGTGCTTCAATCATGCTTAGCAGTGCTTCAATCCAAATGAGGCCTTGTTCACCGCTTCAACTCGAAGTACTTGTTGATGGACTTGGTTCCTTGTGTGGCGCGCTCCAATTGGCGCAGAAGAGTATCCGCTCGCTTGGATGTCTCAATGTGGACCAACTTGTAGGTAGGTTCTTTGAAGGAAGTTGACGCCACCATTCAGACATGTAGTCATGGAAGTTTCTTGTGGCGTGCCTCACTTGATCTCCGGAGGGAACTTGTCGATGGAGGAAGGATGTGTCTATGCTTCATTCCAACTTGAGATAATCTTTGTGGCCATGAGTCCCATAAAATGCTATCTCCGTGTCGTTGTTGACGTCATTTTAACTCGTGGTGGTGGTGGACTTGAGCCTGAGAAGCATCTCTTGTTCATTGTTGTGAGGGGCTTGTTGAGATTGCACTTGATGATTGGTTTGGTGGTGGCCCTTGTACTCTCTTGATGTGGAGGTACTTGGCTTGTGGAACTTGTGGGCAGATTTGCCACGACCACCATAGTTGTCATTGTTTGTGTGGGTCTCTCGCATAGAGTCTGGGCGATGAAGTTTTTGAGGCTATGCCACAAGTTCTTCCACAAGTGATCCACTGTCCCTGTATGATGGCACTAGTGCAAATGGTAAGTGGCTAAAGTGAAAGAACGATATCAAGTTACCCAAGTGAGAAAGCTGATATGCTGATAAGTGGTCCCAAACTGCACACCTACAAACTTGCAAAAAGGCTAATACAAAATTTGGCCAAGCTCCAAATGAACTCAGAACAATGCAAGTTGATCACAAGTGTAGAGGAAGGAAACAAAAGGAACACACATGCAAAGATAGCAGCAGGCTTGTGCAACCAAAGGAATGAGCGACACAATTTTTTTTTGGCCAAACGAAGACTAATGCTCGTGTTGCACAAACACAAGGAGAGACTCTAGCTTGATTGCATGTAGAGGGCAATGGATTTGTAAACACGGCACCACTCTAACGACTCGCAAACTTAATGTTTTCCTATAAGAAGTATACTTTGGACATGTATTTATTTTGCTCTTTCTCTTGCTTATAAGCTTTTCTTTCTTTTTTATTTTGATTTTTGAAGCTTTTCTTCCTTTGCTTTTTCTTCTTTGTGCCAAGTCCAAGATACAAGACTAGGGCCAGTTCTTTTGCTAGCTTCTAGAATAAGATGGAATACGCTGCCCCCTACCCAGCTTATTCTAGAAGCCCAACCAAATTTATGTTTTTAGAAGCCTACTAATTAAGACTTAACTAGTAGGACAAAGACGAGATATGGCTAACATGTACACAAGATACCAATTGATGCACCAAGTAGATATCAAATGATTCTTACTATGTTATTGCTCAAGATAGCAATGATGTATAGGACAAAGACGTCACTACGGGGCTCAAGTGTATGATGCCGACAATACTCAAATAGCTAGTCTCAATGGGATGAAAGTTTACGCAAAGGAACAATTGGCTATCAAAGGCAGTGTCAGGGAAGAGTAAGGTTATGCCGGTGAATGTGTCAAAGAGGATGAACTGGTGGTCATGCATGACGTAGTTGTTGGTGATGTACTTGGTGGAGGTCGATGTAGTGGTGATCGAATGCTCACCTGGTGAAACTTGGATGACGAGGCGAGCTTGATGGTTGGTGGAGGTGGTTGGTGTCGATGAAATTCCTCCAAAAGTGTCTTAACACAAATGATGTGGGAACCAATGTGGTGATCTTGGGCATGTCTTCAGCATCAAATCTAGCCCTAAAACATAGTCCAGAATGAAATGTTACAGCCAAAACGGTGAATGGTGTTGGGGGGCAGAAGGGAAAAAAACTCGGGTTTGAAGTCAAAATTTGATGAGGAAAAGAAAAACTTAGGCCAAATCCACGAAAAGGAAGGTAGATCAACTAGATCTGCAAGAGATCCATGAATCATAACCAACCAATTTGCACGAAATCCAACAGATCACTTGAAATTGACTTTGGGCAGGAAAAAAAAGAAAAAAAAGACTAGCAAAGGTAGGGAGCGGGTTCCAGTTCGTCGCAACTTTGCTCTTGATGCCAAATGATAAAGGGCAAACCGTAGGGACGCTCTTCATGATTTTGGAGGTGGATTCGAGGAAGAACTCGGCAGAAAACGGGAGGAATTATAAGGGAAACTAGCATAAATCAACACACAAGTTGGAAAACAAGATGCACATGAATTAATCCTTGATTCAAATCTTCCACAAGAGAGAGAGGGGGCAAGATAAGGTTCTTACCCAAGTCCTATCGGGTAATCTTCTCGATAGGTGGAGGTCTTGAAACTCCTCACAGTCTTCACCTTGCAAGGTGGCCTTGTTCTCCATGAGGAACATATCCGCATTGGAGGAATCCCACTATGGGAGGTAGATGAGCAAAGCTCTCTTATTTTAGAATCTTTGCTAACCCTGGAGAGGAGGTGGGAGAAGAGTATATAGTCCTAGGCATGAAGGGGTAAGTGAGGGGCAAAAAGGGAAAGATACATGGGCCATCAACTCTTGTTGGAGTCTAAATTGAGTTTACTATGAAGAACACGTTTTTTTCTAACTCTTGTTGAGGCAGATAGTACAGGATTCTCTACCTTAAAATAGTTATTACATCCATCAATTCTTTTCGGAGTCTAGATTGAGTTTACTATGAAGAATTGTTGGAGCAATAGTGTATAATCTCCAGTGGTTCATTCTAAATTCTGGAGCATTTGCTTAAGTTGGGGCTTTCCTGTCAATCCTTTACTTTTCTCCTTCAAAAATATGTGATTTCCATATGTCATCTATAACTGACCGAAGTTTTCTACTCCCTCTGTCCCAAAATAACTGTCTTAACTTTGTACTAGCTCTAGTATAAATTTGTACTAAGCTTAAGACACTTATTTTGGGACGGAGGGAGTAGTAAATATTTAATTTTAGTACTCGATAATTTTTTACTATTTTACCTGTATACCATATTTTATTTTAATATTTCTGGTTACTGAAGGCAGACACTATTCAATCTTATTTACAATGCCTTTTTTTATCAGTTTAACCTTTTGCACTAAGTTACTTTGCACTGGAGACTTATCATTTGTATTTTGTAATGAATAAATTCTTGGTGAAATACAATACAGGGTAACAGCTTGATGAGGACACTTCTTGTTGCGGCTTTTGCAGTATCAAGCTATGCTTCAACTGAAGGTCGGCAATGCAAACCCTTCAATCCTCTACTTGGTGAAACATATGAAGCTGATTATCCAGATAAAGGACTTCGCTTTTTCTCTGAGAAGGTTGTGTAGTTTCTTCTTAGATAATTGAAGTTATTATTACCCCTGGTCTCGTCGATGCATCCAACCAGACTTCTTACATTATTTGTTACATAATCATGAAACAACAATCTCAACAGAATAAGGAAGATACCAAAGCAACAAGATCAACCAACACCAGACGATAGTAATATGGCATCCAAGACTACTCTATAAACTAAGAAGCCTAGCACTTGCACGCCATCCAAACTGGGTTATAGACTCCCTGTTAATCTGTTCGAGCCACTTGGTGCCAAGCTTCATGGATTCCTTGTATTGCTCCTTTTGTAACAATGCCCATGACCAACAACCAACTGGTACACCAGAGTAGCACCTGCATACACGAGTGATTTTTTTTTGTCAACGTCATTCCTGCATGGCCAAATTGGAAGGAGTACGTAAGAGAGATCTGAAGGATTGGAATATCACCAAAGAACTAGCCATGGACATGGGTGCAATAAAGAAAAGATTTTTGATAGTTTCCTGTTCACAGTAAAAGCTACACCATGTGTCCCCCCTGCCACTTACACTTGTTCAATTGTCCTTTGTAAGGACTACCCTCGTGCATTAAAACCACAGGAATTCTGACCTTAGAGGCAGTTTCAGACTCATAACTGTTTTGATCTAAATCTGACCCACTTAACATTAAACAGGTCTTGCCCCTGAGTTAGTTGAACCCCCGCTACTTTGTGGACAATCTCATTCCAGTCATTTAAATGCTTTCCAGTGAGGGTCGGCGGAAATCAACCAGTGGATTTGCCACTGCCAGGACACAGCCAACACTTCTCTGAAGAATTCGACAGCCATGTTCTTCGTCAGTTAAGTTTGTATCGTCTGACAAAGGCTACAGTAGCTGTTGAACCGGTATGGGCCCAAGCCCATCAAGCTTATCTCTTAGGGCCCAAGCCCATGTGGGGTGCTGACCTAGAAGGGGACATCCAGTCCTCCCGTTCCCATCCAAGGAGCCACACGAGATCAACCCCTCGCGCTAGCCACCAGACCGCTGCTCGCCCCCGTCTGTAGGTACCTCTCTCCCTTGATTCTACATGGTATCAGAGCCTGGACGGCAGGACCTGAGGTGAAGGAGGTGGCGCCGGCCGGCGAGGTGGCGGGATCCGGCAAGGCGGCGGCGCAGATCTGAGCCGGCAGCAAGCACAACGAGCTCGTGGTGCGGAGAGGCTGCGCGTGTGAGCGGGAGACGCGGGGGCAGCGCAGGAGCTGCGTGCGTGCGCGCGTGCTGCGTGAGAGGGACCAGGCCGAGTGGAGGCTGCCTGTGCTGGCTGCTGCTGGTGGAACTGCGGGGAAGAGGAGGAGCAGAGGAGGAGCGGTAGAGGGGGAAGAAGGGCAGCTGCTGATGCCTGCTGGTGCATCTGGAGTGGGCTGCTACTGGTTGCCCAAGGAGAAGGTTGCAGCTGCTGTTGCCGCTAGTGCTACCACTTGTGTTGGTGGTTTGCTGCTAGAGTTGCTGCTTCTGCTGTAGTTTGCGGAAGAGGAGGTTGCTGCTGGGCAGCGCTGTGCTGAATTGCTACTGCTGCCTTGCTGTGTCTAGGAGGAAGAAGGGGCTGCTGTTTGGAGAGGAAGGAGGAATTGTTGGTGTTGTGCTGCTGCTGTTTGCTGAAGGTGAAGGGGGTAACTACTAGAGCTGCTACTGAGTTGTTGGTTTTGCTGCTGCTGAAAGTGGACGAGGTGTTGTGTGTTGGAGCTGCTGCTGCTGATTGTAGAGAGGGGCTTGAGGGGGAGAGACTCATGCTCAAGGAGAGGCTCTTCCTAATGGAGCAGGAGGTCAGCAAGGGATGCCGTGTCGTGACCATCGAGGCGCGTTTTGCAGGGGCAGATGGTGCTGCTGGCAGCGCCAAGAAAGCTGTTGTTCTGGAGGAGATGAGTGCGGGTGGTGCTCACCATGCAGTCATGGAGTACCTAGGGAATGATTGACATGAGAAGGGGTTATGTGGTGCCAAAGAAGAGTGGTGAGGACAGTGCAGAGAAGGCCAGTGCAGGGTCAGAGAAGGAATACAACATGACTGTAGCCAAGGCTGAGAGGCTCAGGGAGGAATTGGTAAGCCTCAAGAGGAAGGTGGAGGAAATCCAGGCTGGCAAGGAAAAGGGGGCAACACGTGAGAAGGATGCTTAGACCGTTAAGTTGAGGGCTGAGTTGGAGGAGCTTCACGCTTTCATATCACAGCTCGAAACTGCAGGCTTGAATGCTTGCTATGGAGACTGTGCTCACTGGACCTCCACCGATGAAGATAACCCGGAAAAGGCATCTCTTGCTGCTAATGAGAATGGTCTAGAATGGGTTCTAGACTCTGGAGCATCTAGGCATGTTGCGGGAACTCCTGCGTGTTCGAGTCTTACAATAAGCATCCTCCTTCTCACACGGGCACTATACAAACCGTCGATAGCACAAAACAGCGTCATTGGGGTTGGTGCAGTAAAGTGCACTCCGACCATCTCCCTATCCTCCGTTTTACATGTGCCAGCTTTTTCTGTCAATTTGGTCTGTTTCAGTGCTCTGATTGATCAAATAGACTGTCGTGTGATCCTTGACAAATTCGATTGCCAGATTCAGGAGCGAGCGACAAACGAGGAAGACGGTTGGGACTGGCACGAGGCGTAGGGGGCTCTGGTATATGAATCAAGGGGTGCAGCCAGACTTGGTTTGTGCTGCGACCATGGAGGACAAGGAGAAGCAGGCGATGATCCATCACTGTAGGATGTGCCATGTCTTGTTTGACAAGATGAGTAGAATATTTCTGGATGTTATGTGTGGAATAGGCAAGGGCAAGCTGACATGTGATGCTTGCGAATATGCAAAACACACAGGAGCTGCATATGTGAGTAAGGGGCTTAGGAACATATCTCCTTTTATGCTCATTCATTCGGATGTATGGAAGAGCCCAATTGTGTCACTAAATGGAATGAAGTACTTTGTTACCTTTATTGACTTCTATACTCGTATGACTTGGATTTATTTGATGCGTCACAAGGATGAGGTGTTCAACTGTTTTAAGGATTTTCATGCCTTGGTAAAGAATCAGTTTAAGGTGCAGGTGATCAGATCAGGACTGACAATGGCACAAAGTATGTGAACAACACCTTTGGAGCCTTGTTTGACCAAGGATTCTTCATTAGACTTCTTGTCCGGACCCCCCCTCAGAATGGAGTGGCAGAAAGGAAGAATCGACATATTCTTGAGGTTGCTCGGTCGTTGATGTTTACCATGAATGTGCCCAAGTTCTTGTGGAGTGAAGCAGCTACGACAGCCACATACCTGATCAATCGGACACCTTCAAGGATACTTGGCATGAAATCGCCGTGTGAATTGCTGTTTGGAGAAAATAAGTTTGTTGTTCCCCAAATGTTGTTTGGCAGTACCTGCTTTGTTCGTGATCACCGATCTTCCGTTGGGAAGCTAGATCCGCGGGCAGTGAAGTGTGTTTTTCTGGGCTATGCTTCGAGTCAGCAGGGGTACAAATGTTGGCGTTCCTCTGAGAAACGCAGATTTATAAGTATGGATGTCACTTTCAGGGAGTCAGAGCCATTCTATGGTGGATTGACAGACCTAAGTCTGTTGTTTGCGGAGCTTGACCACTTGCACTCTGTGCAGGATGGTCAAGAGGGGGAGAAGGCTGTATCTCATTCTCAGGATGATTCTATGGGCAGTAACACTGATGAGGATGTACATGTTCAAGTCCAGCCAATTGTGGGTACAATTCCGGTTGGTACTCTCACTGATGGTGATGTGTAGGTCCAGGTTCAGCCAAAATGGGTTCCATTCAGATTGGTAATCTCCAGCTCCCCGTTCGATATTGGTGGCAGGAGATTCCCCTAGTGTACTCTGGACAACAACCACAAATGCCACAAGTGCATAGCTCATTTGACACACGTCTCGTATATTCACGGCGGTAGCCACAAGTGCATGGGGAGCAATCAGTGCAGGGGGAGGAGCAGGGCAATGATGCAAGCTCATCTGAGACAGTGGAACTGCCTATAGCGTTGTGAAAGGGGACACGTGAAGCGACACAGAAGGCTTTACCACGAGATGTTTTTGATGATCATGACGTTGGAAATTTTGTGTCTTACGAGGCATTGTTTCCTTCCTATAGAGCGTTTGTTGCCTCTCTTCAAACTTTGTCAATCCCAAAGGCTGCAAAGCAAGATCCGAAGTGGCGTGAAGCGATGGTAGAAGAGTTGGAAGCATTGAGGAAAAACAATACTTGGGTGCTAACCACATTGCCAGCCGAAAAGAAAGCAGTGAGTTGTAAGTGTATTTATACAGTGAAGTAGAATCCTGAGGGGAAGGTGGAACGACATAAGGCCAGATTGGTTGCTAGAGGATATAGTCAAACTTATGGAATTGACTATGACGAGATGTTTGCTCCTGTGCAAAGATGAACACAATAAGGATATTGGTTTCCTGTGCTACAAACTTTGGGTGGAAGTTGTATCAACTACTCCCTCCGTTCCTAAATATAAGTCTTTTTAGAGATTTCGCTAGGGGCCTACATACGGAGCAAAATGAATGAATATATATTCTAAAGCATGTCTAATATACATCCGTATGTTGTCCCCTAATGAAACCTCTTAAAAGACTTATATTTGGGAACGGAGGGAGTAGATGTCAAGAATGCCTTCTTGCATGGTGAGTTGAAGGAAGAAGTGTACATGAAGATACCACCAGGTTTTGGTACTTCAGAGACCATGGGAAAGGTATGGGAAAGGTATGCAGAGTAAAGAAATCCTTGTATGGACTGAAGCAATCACCGAGGGCATGGTTTGATAGATTCAGGTGTGTTGTTCGTGGTATGGGGTATGGTCAGTGTAACGGTGACCACACGGTGTTCTACATACACTTTGATCGGAAGATCATCATTCTTAAAGTTCACGTGGATGACATTATCATCACTGGAGATGATAAGGAGGAAATAGAGAGATTGAAGGGGTGTCTGAGCAAGGAGTTTGAGGTAAAGGATTTGGGTAACCTATAATACTTCTTTGGTATTGAAGTGGCCCAGAGAGAGAAGGGAATATCTTTGTGCCAACGAAAATACACCTTAGATCTCTTGAGTGACATGGGCATGGTGGGATGTCGTGCAACCCCTACCCCGATTGAACAAAATCATCAAGTAGCGGCACAAGTGCAGCCCCTACTCCGATTGAACAAAATCATCAAGTAGCGGCACAATCAGCAGAGCTGGTGAATAAGGAAGATTACTAGGAACTGGTTGGGAGGTTATTGTACTTGTGTCATACCAGGCCTGACATTACGTATGCCGTGGGCGTGGTGAGCAGATACATGCATGAACAAGGAGTGGGCATCTTGATATTGTGCACAGAATTCTGAGATACTTGAAGGGGACTCCGTGTAAAGGGTTGTGGTTTGCGAAGAGTGGACATCTTCAGGTGGATGGCTATAGCGACTCGGATTGGGTCAGTTGTAAAGATGATAGAAGATCAACTTCTGGCTACTGTGTGTTTGTGGGAGGAAATTTGGTGTCATGAAGAAGCAAGAAACAGATGGTTGTGTCTAGATCAAAGCACAAGCTGAATCTAGAGTATTATCTCAAGGGTCGTGTGAGATGCTCTGGGTGAACTACCTACTGAGCGAGTTGAAACTTCTGAGGAAGGGACCCTGAAGGTGTGGTGTGACAATCAGTCAGCTATAGCCATTGCTAATAACCCAGTTCAACATGATAGGACAAAGCACGTTGAAATTGATCGCTTCTTCATTAAAAAGAAACTTGATGCCGGAATCATCAACCTTACTCATGTTAGCTCCAGGCAGCAGTTTGCAGATTGCTTGACAAAGGGACTGGGAACAAAGGACTGTAACTTGGCATGTGACAAGATGGGAATGATAGATATCTACCACCCATCTTGAGGGGGAGTGTTGAACCGGTATGGGCCCAAGCCCATCAAGCTTATCTCTTAGGGACCAAGCCCATGTGGGGTGTTGACCTAGAAGGGGACATCCAGTCCTCCCTTTCCCATTCAAGGAGCCACACGTGAGGAGCCCCTTGCGCTAGCCACTAGACTGCTGCTCGCCCTCGTCGGTAGGTACCTCTCTCCCTCGATTCTACAGTAGCCAACTACTCTGTTTTACTTTTTCTTCGTTCTTATCTCGTTTGTAAGGCTATAAAGCCAAGTATCTGGAGACATCGAGATCATTCTTCCTGTATTGGGATAAACCCTAGCCGCGTGGCGGCGTATCGTAACTTGGCCTATATTCTCGGCAATTAAACTCCAAATTTTCTAAGTTTTGTGATGTGAGTGAGAGTTGTCTAAATCTTCTTCTTCAGACCTTGCTTGGACTGACAGCCACCTGGAGAACAATGGCTACTGTGGCATCTTTATGTCAGACAATGTTGAATAATCTCGGGTACCTAACTGAAAAGGGCACATGCCCGATCCGTTTATCCTCCCAAAACCTAGGTGATCCATCATTTTTCGTACTGAATGAATCAACTTGTAAAAAAACGTCCTTCACCCTCATAAGGACCTTCCAAAAATGCGAGTCTGTTGGCTTGTCTTTAACCGAACTGAGTGGTTTTTGCCCCAAATATTTATTCGACATTGATTGTCAATCTACACCCTCTGTTCACAGCTTGAATATCCAATAACCTCCAAATCTTGAATACCGAGGCCGCCCTGGTCCTCGGGAGTACACAAAATCTCACAACATGCTAAACAAGATTTTCTTTTATGCTGACCAGATTGCCAAAAGAAGCGAGAACAATTATAGTCTACTCTCTTCAGCACTCTCTTAGGGATCTCCAAAAAGGACATCATTATTTGAATAGATTACTGAGTTATTTCCGAATAGAGTAATTCCTAGTTCATGACATTGTTTTTCTTATTACCCCGCAACTTTATGTAAGTACAATCTTTTTGTGTCATGTGAAGTGCTCACTCGGCTGATTAATTATAAATTTTATTATTTCAGGTCAGTCACCACCCTGTGGTTGTTGCATGTCACTGTGATGGTCGAGGATGGAAATTCTGGGGTGATTCGAATCTGAGAGGCAAGTTCTGGGGTCGATCCATTCAGCTTGACCCAATAGGCGTTCTAACCCTTCAATTTGATGATGGGGAGAAATTCCAGTGGAGTAAAGTTACTACTTCCATATACAATATCATTATAGGGAAAATTTATTGTGACCACTATGGCACAATGCACATCAAGGGAAGTAGTCGCTACTCTTGCAAGCTTAAATTCAAAGAACTGTCAATTATTGATCGGAATCCGCACCAGGTAAATCTGTAGTTTCAGTACAAAATGAATTTATATCAAGCATAAAATAGATACCCGTCTAGTCAGATGCTTGCTTGTAAATGTCTGTTTGGCCATAGACTCTCTTTTATTTGTACCGCAATAAGGGGGGAATGTCAGCTCAGGAGGAATCCTGGAGCGAACAATCGTTCCCCGAGAGGTTCGATTGAGGGAACCGTCCTTCCTTTGGGGGTTCGCTCCAAGAGCTGGTTTGCGTGACCTGCACCCAGAAATAAAGCAAAGTACGTGGGACAAAACTGGCTAGGCCCAATTAACTTTTTTTTTGTACAAAATTGCCGTAATTTTTTTTTAAAATTTTTATGATACAAGAATTGCCAAAAAATGCATAATTTAGACATGAGAAAAAATGCAAAATAATGCATGGATGTATATATAAAAACAGAGATAGAATTACCATGACAGTAGGAAAGTGCCACCTATATGTAACATGAAAATGGCACCTATATGTAACATGAAAAATGCCGTAACACAATGAAAAATTTAAGCTTATAGGTAACATGAAATTGCCATGCTACATACAAAAAGAAATTTGCCATGGTATGATCAATAAATTTGCCATGGTACACTACATAAATAAAACATTATCTACAATTTGCCATGGGGACATTTCAAAACATTCCTACAAATTGCCAGGGGTGCGTGGAAGTTTAGCTATCTAGGTGCGAACCATGAGTTGGTTTTGAGATCTTATGGGTTTCAGCTCTAGCCTACCCCAACTTGTTTGAGACTAAAGTCTTTGTTGTTGTATTGAAATGTACTCCCTCTGGAAAGGAATATAAGACCTTTTAGATCACTTGATCACTAATGGACTTCTGTTTTTAGCAAATGCCCATTAGGGTAAACAATATTTTACATTAAAAGTAGTAACTGATTAAAATTATAATTACTAGATAGATAATGCATCTTTAAAACATCAATATAGGCACTATGATTTTGTTCCTTCTCTTGGACGGGTCCCTTGATCGTGAAGCAATCCCCTTGTCCTCTTCTGATGCATTCTGTTGTTGTGTAGGACACTAGGAGGACACTAGGAGTAGTCTTTTTTTCGAGAAAACGCTAGAGATTTTGCGTTTCATTGCATTGAAAAGAGAGAGTTGTTACAATCGTCCTAGGAGGCCATTAAAGATTCCGAAACAGGAAATTCAGTGAACATCCCATGTTTGGGGGATGATGGCTCTAAGCCCTAGAGCACCAGCGCGTGCCCAGAGAGCGGCCTCGTCTTTAATCTTCGTGAGCATGGTGTCCACCGATGGTTGTCCATTGAAAACGCAGTCGTTGCGCTGTTTCCACAACATCCATCGGACGAGGAGGGTCATGGTACCCAGTCCTTTGCATATGGGCATTGGGACGGATTGCCTTGCAGATTGCCACCAGTCGAGTAGTGAGGGCTTGCTGTTCGGTGGGGCGCAAGGGATCCGCAACCAGTGCAACGCTACATGCCAGATCATTCTGGCGAAGGGGTAGGCGAGGATGAGGTGGTGCATGGTCTCAAGTGCTTGGTCGTAGAGGGGGCATCACGTGGGGTGTTGCAGCCCTCGGCGGGCAAGCCGGTCTGCGGTCCAACATCGGTCGAGGTGGGCAAGCCAATGGAAGAAGCGTACGCGCGGAGGTGCCTAGTTCTTCCATGTGAGCTTCCAAGCGGGGCAAGTAGGGGAGCCAACGAAGGTGGCGCTGCAAGCAGATTTGGCGGAATAGACGCCGTTTGCGCTCCATCTCCATGTGAGGCGATCCGGCTTCGAAGAGAGGGTTGTGCCGTCGATCGTGTGCCGAAGCTGGAGGTATTGCCCGATCTCGTGGAGGCCCACCGTGCCCTGGATGTCATGTGCCCAACGGTTGGCCTGTAGCCCCTCCGCGAACGTCATGATCTTGCGTTGGTGCTTTGAGATGTACGTGTATAGGAGCGGGCAATCTCACGGATAGAGCGTCCGCCAATCCATCGATCCTCCCAGAAAAGGGCCTCCCTACCGTTCCCAAGCTGCATAGTGGTGGAGGCGAAGAATAATGCACGCTCCTCGGCAGAGAACTGCAGGTCTAGGCCTGCCCATGCTCTCTAGTGGTGTCCGTGCGGCTGAACCAGAGCCATCGGGTGCGCAACGTGAGGTCGGAGCGTGCAAGGTTGCAGACGCCAAGAGAGATCCGTCGGGCCACTCGTTGCCAGTTGACGTGGCAGTGTCCGCCATTTGCCTCCGCACGCCCAGCCCAAAGGACGTTTCACCGTCGTATGGCTGACCGGCGATTACTAGCGATTCCTGCTTCATGCAGGCGAGTTGCAGCCTGCAATCCGGACCGAGGACTGGTTTTTGGAGTTGGCTCACCCTCGCGAGATCGCGACCCTTTGTCCCGCCCATTGTAGCACGTGTGTCGCCCAGGGCATAAGGGGCATGATGACTTGGCCTCATCCTCTCCTTCCTCCGGCTTCACACCGGCGGTCTGTTCAGGGTTCCAAACTCATAGTGGCAACTAAACACGAGGGTTGCGCTCGTTGCGAGACTTAACCCAACACCTTACGGCACGAGCGTTGGATTTTCTCGAGTGCCTTGAGGGTCTTCTTGGGTGGGGAAGGGGGGGGGGGGGGGGGTAGGGCGGGCAGCGCAAGAAGCTGGTGATTCGGAATTGCGCTGAGGATGGCCTTCACATACGCAAGGTGCCTGACCTTGTTGGGGGGGGGGGGGCAGCGCAAGAAGCTGGTGAATCGGAATTGCAGGATGGCCTTCACATACGCAAGGTGCCTGACCTTGTTGGGGGGGCAGCGCAAGAAGCTAGTGAATCGGAATTGCGCTGAAGATGGCCTTCACATACGCAAGGCGCCCGACCCTGTTCATGAGATGCGCTTTCCAGCAGGGGAGCATGTTGGCGGTCTCGTCAACCATGGGCTGTAGCTGGGCAACTGACGGCCGTCGTAGCGTAAGGGGAATACCCAAGTAAGTAATGGGCACCAAGATGGGGCAGCCCAGCAGCTCCACAACGTGCGCGGCCGTATCTTCCTCGTTGCGAATCAGGGTGGCCGTGCTCTTCGCGAAGTTGACCTGAAGGCCAGAGGCGTGCCCAAACAGCTACAAGATGCTCTTGACGGCAGTGATGTCACGCTTTCCAGCAGGGGAGCATGTTGGCGGTCTTGTCAACCATGGGCTGTAGCTGGCTAGCTGATGGCCGTCGTAGCGTAAGGGGAATACCCAAGTAAGTAATGGGCAGCTCTAAGATGGGGCAGCCGAGCAGCTCCACAATGTGCGCGGCCGTATCTTCCTCGTTGCGAATCAGGGTGGCCGTGCTCTTCGTGAAGTTGACCTGAAGGCCAGAGGCGTGCCCAAACAGGTGCCCGACCCTGTTCATGAGATGCGCTTTCCAGCGGGGGAGCATGTTGGCGGTCTTGTCAACCATGGGCTGTAGCTGGGCAGCTGACGGCCGTAGTAGCGTAAGGGGAATACCCAAGTAAGTAATGGGCAGCTCCAAGATGGGGCAGCCCAGCAGGTCCACAACGTGCGCGGCCGTATCTTCCTCGTTGCGAATCAGGGTGGCCGTGCTCTTCGTGAAGTTGACCTGAAGGCCAGAGGCGTGCCCAAACAGATACAAGATGCTCTTGACGGCAGTGATGTCACGCTTTCCAGTAGGGGAGCATGTTGGCGGTCTTGTCAACCATGGGCTGTAGCTGGCTAGCTGACGACCGTCGTAGCATCAGGGGAATACCCAAGTAAGTAATGGGCAGCTCCAGGATGGCGTATCTTCCTCGTTGCGAATCAGGGTGGCCGTGTTCTTCGCGAAGTTGACCTGAAGGCCAGAGGCGTGCCCAAACAGGCGCCCGACCCTGTTCATGAGAGGCGCTTTCCAGTAGGGGAGCATGTTGGCAGTCTTGTCAACCATGGGCTGTAGCTGGGCAGCTGACGATCGTCGTAGCGTAAGGGGAATACCCAAGTAAGTAATGGGCAGCTCCAAGATGGGGCAGCCCAGCAGCTCCACAACGTGCGCGGCCGTATCTTGCTCGTTGCGAATCAGGGTAGCCGTGCTCTTCGCGAAGTTTGACCTGAAGGCCAGAGGCGTGCCCAAACAGCTACAAGATGCTCTTGACGGCAGTGATGTCACGCTTTCCAGCAGGGGATCATGTTGGCGGCCTTGTCAACCATGGGCTGTAGCTGGCTAGCTGACGACCGTCGTAGCGTAAGGGGAATACCCAAGTAAGTAATGGGCAGCTCCAAGATGGCGTATCTTCCTCGTTGCGAATCAGGGTGGCCGTGCTCTTCGCGAAGTTGACCTGAAGGCTAGAGGCGTGTCCAAACAGGCACCCGACCCTGTTCATGAGATGCGCTTTCCAGCAGGGGAGCATGTTGGCGGTCTTGTCAACCATGGGCTGTAGCTGGGCAGCTGACGGCTGTCGTAGCGTAAGGGGAATACCCAAGTAAGTAATGGACAGCTCCAAGATGGGGCATCCCAGCAGCTCCACAACGTGCGCCGCCGTATCTTCCTCGTTGCGAATCAGGGTGGCCGTGCTCTTCGTGAAGTTGACCTGAAGGCCAGAGGCATGCCCAAACAGCTACAAGATGCTCTTGACGGCAGTGATGTCACGCTTTCCAGTAGGGGAGCATGTTGGCGGTCTTGTCAACCATGGGTTGAGCTGGCTAGCTGACGGCCGTCGTAGTGTAAGGGAAATACCCAAGTAAGTAATGGGCAGCTCCAAGATGTGGCAGCCGAGCAGCTCCACAATGTGTGCGGCCGTATCTTCCTCGTTGCGAATCAGGGTGGCCGTGCTCTTCGCGAAGTTGACCTGAAGGCCAGAGGCATATGCCCAAACAGCCACAAGATGCTCTTGACGGCAGTGATGTCACTCAAAGTGGGGTGGTAGAAGAGGATCATGTGGTTCGTGTAGAGGGAGACTGATGGATAAGTCTTTGTACTAGGGTCTTTGTGGGGCTGCAACACATGGTCCTTTGTGGGGCTGCAACACATGGTCCTTGTGACTGTTAGGATAGAATCCTTGACCACCAAGGACTAGCAGTTAGGATATCATCTTAGACTAGCATCTTAGGAGCATCTTAGACTAGCATCTTAGCATATCCTTGGCTGGCTAGCAGCCTATAAATATGTATCCCCAACCCCTCAGGTTGGTATGGCGTTCTGTGAGAAATAAACCAACGAAAATTGTCCCAACTCTCCTAGTGTCATCTTCAACTATCAATGCTCAGGCTGAAAGGTCTAACAAGTGGTATCAGAGCCTCATTGTCTTGTACCCTGAGCATTTCCTGCTCACCTCTCACCGGGAGCTGAGCAGCCCAAGCCGGTAGAGCAGTTGCTCCGACTGCCCCTGGTTACCTCCCTCCTTCCTGACTGTCTAGCAACAACTCGTCAGAAGCAACCTCTTCTTCACGCAACAGCCCCCCCTGCAGCAAGCCATGTCTGCAGGTCGCTCTCAGCACACGGCTACCTCGAGCATGCGGAGCTGGCAGGAGGCCGAGCGCGCCATGTCAGAGGAGCGTGAGCGAGCGGCTACAACAGCCGCTGCTGCGGCAGCAAGGGCGTCAAGGCTAGGTGCGGCGGAGCTGGCAGCAACCAGAGCGGAGGTAGAAGCAGCAGCAACGAAGGCAACACGTGAGGCCACGGCGGATGCCAAGGCACTCCGCAGCCGCTCCGGCAGCTCCAACGGCTCCGCGCCTGCGGACGACGACGTCGACGCGGACTGCGCCAATGTGGCGTGAGAGCGGATGGCGGAGTGGGCAGCCAAGCACGCTTGCACACATCGCGATGGCGCTCCAGGTGGAGGTGCGCACGGCGACGACGGCTGCAACGACCAGGACCGCGGCCTCTACGAGGTCCAGACTGTGGTCAGGGATGTTGGTCCTGGTGTTGGGTGGCCTACCCTCACCAAAACCAACTATGTCGAGTGGGCCGCGATCATGAAGATCAGGCTCCAGGTGCGGCACCTATGGGAGGCGGTCCAGGACAACAACGTTGACCACCAAGAGGATCGACGGGCGCTGGATGCCCTCATCGCTGCAGTCCCGCCTGAGATGCAGTTCTTGCTTTCCAACAAGCGAACTGCCAAGGAGGCTTTGGACGCCATCGCCGCGGCATGCATCGGCAGCGACCGTGCTCGCAAGTCCACACTGCAGGCACTTCGTAAGGAGTGGGAGAGCCTGGCCTTCAAGCCAGGTGAGGACGTTGATGACTTTGCTCTCCTTCTGAACACTCTGTAGAGAAGATGGTGAAGTTTGGCGATGCCACCTACACCGAGGAGAGAGTTGTCAAGAAGCTTTTCCGGTGCATCCTTGAGAAGTACAAGCAGATGGCTCGCTCGATCGAGTCTTTGCTGGACCTCTCCACGATGACGATCGAGGAGGCGATAGGCCGCCTCAAGGTCGTCGACACCGACGAGCCACAACCTCTCTCGGGGCCCATCGCCACCGGCGGGAAGCTGCTCATATCTCGGGCAGGGGTGGATTAACGAGCTATTCGACTCGTTAAGCTCGTGCTCGTTAAGGCTCGTGCTCGTTAAGGCTGACTCATTAAGCTCGTTAAGATTAACGAGCAGAAAACCCTGCTCGGCTCGTTTGAAACTCGATAAGCTCGTGAGCACTCGCGAGTGCTCGTTAACAGATTTTGATGTGTGACGGTCTATATGATAAGTGTGTAGATGTGGTTTTCAAGAAGAAAAGATAGTGCCTACAAAAGGAATTCACTAGTTTGTTACTTTCTATATAGATTAGATTGGATAGATGGAATGAGGTGCTACGTAAATTTTGTCATGTTAGATGAAAATATGTTGTATTGTTACTAATGAGCTTAACGAGCTACTCGTGAAACTCGTTAGCTCGTTAAGCTTAACGAGCTGAAATTGATGATTCTGTTCATTAAGGGGCGAGCCACGAGCTTAACGAGCCGAACTATCGAGCGCTCATTAAGCTCGCGAGCTATGAGTTTTTGGTCCAGCCCTAATCTCGGGAGCAGTGGGATGCCGGCCTCGCTGACAGGAAGAAGCAGCGCAAGACGCGAAGAGGCCCCCTGGGCAAGGTACAAGGATGCGTCGAAGGTGACGCCTGCGGAGGCGCCAAGGACGGCGCCGCTGGCAAGCCCAAGCCGGCACAGGACAACAGTTGCCACAACTGTGGCCGGCTTGGCCATTGGGCCAATGAGTGTCGACAGCCACGACACGGCCAGGCTCATGTCGCACAGGCGGAGGAGACGGCTCTGTTCATGGCGCATGCAAGCATCGAGCTACCTTCAGCGACACCAGCCGCAAAGGCTCTCCTCCACCTCGACGAGCCAAAAGCGCACGCTCTTCTCGGCGATGGCTCCGGGAAGGACAAGACTGGCGGGTGGTGCCTCGATACTGGCGCCACCCACCACATGACCGGTCGAAGGGAATTCTTCGCCGAGCTCGACTCCGACGTGCGAGGCTCCGTCAAGTTTGGGGATGCCTTTGCCGTGGAAATTAAGGGCGTCGGCTCCGTCATCTTCACCACCAAGACGGGAGAGCACCAGCTGCTCACCGGTGTCTACTACATCCCCGCACCAAGGAACTCCATCACCAGCTTGGGACAACTGGATGAGAATGGCTCATGCGTGCTGATTGAGCATGGGGTCCTACGCATCTGGGATCGCCAGCGTCGCCTTCTCGCCAAGGTACCCAGAGGTGAAAATCGACTCTACGTCCTTGATGTGCAGGTGGCACAACCGGTCTGTCTTGCTGTCCGCCGGGACGACGAGGCGTGGCAATGGCATGAGCGCTTTGGGCACCTTCATTTCGAGGCCCTGAAGCGTCTAAGTGCCAAGGAGATGGTGCGAGGCCTGCCATGCCTCGACCATGTGGAGCAGTTCTGCGGCATCTGCGTTTTGACGAAGCAGAGACGACTCCCCTTTCCCCAGCAGGCGAGTTTCCGGGCCAAGGAGAGGTTGGAGCTCATGCACGGAGATCTGTGCGTCCCGGTGTCCCGGTGACACCAGCCACACCAGGAGGTCGACGCTACTTCCCGCTGCTCGTCGACGACCTCTCTCGCTACATGTGGGTGATGGTCCTCGGCAGCAAGGGAGAGGCGGCGGACGCCATCAGGCGCACGCAGGTTGCTGCGGAGGTGGAGAGCAGCCGTAAACCGCGCGTGCTGGGCATTGACAACGGCGGCGAATTCACGGCGGCTGAATTCGCGTCGTACTCCATTGATGAGGGCATCCAGCGCCACTACTCCGCGCCGTACAACCCGCAGCAGAACGGCGTCGTCGAGCGGCGCAACCAGACGGTTGGGATGGCTCGAGCTCTCCTCAAGCAGAGAGGGATGCCGGCTGTTTTCTGGGGAGAGGCGGTGCTGACTGCCGTCTACATCCTCAACCGCTCGCCTACTAAGGCACTCGACGGCAGGACGCCGTACGAGGCCTGGCATGGGCGGAAGCCGGCGGTCTCCCACTTGCGGGTCTTTGGCTGCCTTGCGTTCGCCAAGGAGCTCGGCCACATCGGCAAGCTCAACGACAGGAGTACTCTGGGAGTTTTCATCGGCTACACGGAGGGCTCAAAGGCCTATCGCATCCTCGATCGAAAGACACAGCGTATGCGCACGGCATGAGACGTCGTGTTCAACGAAGGGCAAGGGTGGAAATGGGACAAGGCGGTGGACGACGGCTCAACGTCGACGTATGACGACTTCATTGTCGTGTACGTCCACTTCAAGGAAGCCGAGGGAGCAAGCAGCTCCTCTTCGCCGAGCACGTCTACCCTAGCCCCCAAAACTCCATTGACCCTGGTGCCTGCTACGCCGGTGGCGCCACAACCGGTGACGCCACATACTCCAGCCCCGGCAGTCACCCCTTCGGGCTCGTCTTCATCAGCACCAGCTCATGCCGAGCACAACCCGGTGAAGTTCGCTTCCCCGCTTACTCACGACGAGGAGCGCGTCGACGCGTATCATGGCGGCGAACCGCTGCGGTATCGTACGATGGATAGTCTACTCGGCGACTAGCCAGTGCCGGGACTGGTGCCACGCGACCTGGAGGCACAGCTACAACTCGCGTGTGAGGACGGCGAACCTCGGTCCTTTGCAGAGGCCGAGAAAGACGCGGCATGGCGCGCCGTGATGCAGTTGGAGATGGATGCGGTCGAGCAGAACCGCACCTGGGAGCTCGCTGACCGTCCTCGTGGTCACCGCGCAATCACCCTTAAGTGGGTATTCAAGCTGAAGAGGGATGGAGCCGGCACCATCATCAAGCACAAGGCTCGCTTGGTGGCCCGAGGCTTCTTGCATCAGGAAGGAGTCGACTTCAACGACGCTTTCGCTCCCGTGGCACGGATGGAGTCCGTGCGACTTCTCCTTGCGCTAGCTGCCCAGGAGGGCTGGCGTGTCCATCACATGGATGCCAAGTCGGCATTCCTCAACGCCGACTTGAAGGAGGAAGTCTACGTGCATCAGCCGTCGGGATTTGCGATCCCCGGCTAGGAAGGCAAGGTACTCCG
Organism: Hordeum vulgare subsp. vulgare; assembly: GCF_904849725.1. Taxonomy (NCBI): domain Eukaryota; kingdom Viridiplantae; phylum Streptophyta; class Magnoliopsida; order Poales; family Poaceae; genus Hordeum; species Hordeum vulgare. Next base: position 169,325,167 of record NC_058522.1, read on the forward strand.
CCTGCGTAAGGCTCTCTATGGCCTACGACAGGCACCTAGGGCGTGGAACGCCAAGCTGGACTCCAAGCCAAAGAAGATGGGCTTCGAACAAAGCCCGCATGAGGCGGCCGTCTACCGACGGGGCAGTGGAGGAAATGCCTTGTTGGTGGGCGCCTATGTTGACGACCTGGTGATCACCGGCATCAAGGATGCAGAGGTGGCGGTGTTCAAGGAAGAAATGAAGGCCACCTTCCAGATGAGTGATCTGGGGCTCCTCTCCTTCTATCTAGGGATCGAGGTGCACCAGGATCACTCCAGGAACGCGCTTCGACAGTCCGCCTACGCCAAGCGCATCGTTGAGCTAGTTGGGCTCATCGACTGCCACCCAACCCTCACTCTGATGGAGGAGAGGCTGAAACTGAGCCGCGAGAGCACAACGGAGGAAGTGGACGCTATGCAGTACCGACGCCTTGTGGGGAGCCTTCTCTACCTCGCCCACACACGGTCGGACTTGGCATTCTCCGTCGGCTACGTTAGTCGGTTCATGGAGCGACCGACGACGGAGCACCAGTAGGCAGTGAAGAGGATCATCTGCCACGGGGCGGCACTCTTCGTCGGGTACAGCGACCACGCCGGCGACATCGACACCAGCAAGAGCATGAGCGGGATCCTCTTCTTCCTCGGCAAGTGTCTCGTGAGCTGGCAGTCGGTCAAGCAACAGGTGGCGGCCCTATCCAGCTGCGAGGCCGAGTACATAGCGGCCTCCACCGCCTGCACTCAGGCGCTCTGGCTCGCTCGACCTCGCAGCTGGACAGGGCCGCCACCTGTTGCTCTCAGGCGCTCTGGCTCGCTCGACCACCAGCTGGACAGGTGATCTCCTTGTCTGAGACACCAGAACGGTGCAGCTCCTGGTGGACAGCAAGTCCGCCCTGGCCCTGGCAAAGAACCCGTTTTCCACGAACGGAGCAAGCACATCCGACTGAGGTATCACTTCATCCGAAGCTGTTTGGATGAAGGGAGCATCGAGGCGAGCTACATCAACACCACGGACCAGCTCGCAGACCTGCTTACCAAGCCTCTTGGGAGGATCAAGTTCGTCGAACTCTGCTCCAGGATCGGGATGATTCGACTCTCCCACAAGACGACGTAAGACTTAGGGGGAGAATGATGGATAAGTCTCAGCACATGGTCCTTTGTGGGGCTGCAACACATGGTCCTTGTGGCTGTTAGGATAGAATCCTTGACAACCAAGGACTGACAGTTAGGATAGCATCTTAGACTAGCATCTTGGCATATGCTTGGCTGTCTAGCAGCCTATAAATATGTATCCCCAACCCCTCAGGTTGGTATGGCATTGTGTGAGAAATAAACCAACGAAAATTGTGCCAACTCTCCTAGTGTCATCTACAACTATCAATGCTCAGGCTGAAAGGTCTAACAGAGACCGATGCATCTGGCGTCGCGGGTGAAGCTATTGTAGGACGCCCAGCTCTGTGGCGTGGTGGAGCAGACGACCAAGCGTGTCGACCATGAGCACGAAGAGCTGGGGTGATAGCGGATCACCTTGGCGAAACCCACACTTGTGCCATACTGCTGGGCCTGCCTCTCCGTTAACGAGCGCTGGGCCTGCCTCTCCGTTAACGAGCACCTGGTGCTAGCGGGGGAGAATAGGATGGCCAACCAATCAAGGAACCTGGTGCCAAAGTTGTACTGGCGGAGGGCATCAAACATGAAACGCCACCTGACGGAGTCCAGGGCGTAGGCTAGGTTCAGCTTCAGTAGTACGCGCGGGGCGTCGAGCTGATGCAACAGGCGAGCAGACTGTCACACGAGGATGAAGTTGCGAAGCGACAAGATCTTGGCAAATATCTTGGCCACCAAGTGTATGAGGCTTATGGGCCTGAAGTCGCCAAGGGCCTGGGCGTACGCGCGCTTGGGGAGCAGGGTGAGTAGCGCCTAGTTAAGGCAGCTGGATCCATGCCCTCACAGCTTGTATAGCCGGTGGAGGACGTCGATGAAATCCTGACGGGCGATGGGCTAGCACGCGCCTAGGAACTCGGCGGGGAAGCTATCGGGGCCAGGGGCCTTGTGTGCGGGGAGTCTTTTGATCGCCTGCCAAATTTTCCCGGCGTCGAAGGGAGCATCCAGGTCCTCTAGGCAGGAAGGAGTGATGAGCTTGGAGAGGTCAAGGGCCCAATCGCGTGGCGCATCCTAGCCCAGGAGCTAGTCGAAGTGCGCGTAGGACGCGGCTGTGAATCCTGTTCTTTTGATGCTTGTAGGTGCACTGCCGATGGAAGAACGACGTGTTGGCATCGCCGTCCTCGAGGTTTGCGAGGCGGGCGCGTTGCCGGGCAATGGTGCGCTCGAGGGACGCAAGGCCTAGGTAAGATGCCTTGATCTGCCGACGCAGCGAATCCTCGTGTGGGGAGAGTGCGCGTTGCTCCCGTGCGGTGTCAAGCCGGAGAAGGAGCTCTCGGGATATGGCAAGCTTGAGCCGAACATTGCCAACAGTCCGAGGGCTCCAGTAGTAGTAGTCTAACTAGCTAGGATTATAAAAAAAATATGGGTTCAAGATTCTGGGAGAATCTGGGGGAAGGTCTGATTCTCAAGATTCTCAGAGAATTGGCCAAAAGAACTGGCTTCCATAGAGAACTGTGGCTGACGTCCTTAAAGGGCGACATGGTCACTACAATGTACAAACAAAACTGCATATGTACTATGTATTTGCTATTGGTCATCAGTAATTTATTTGCAGTCTAAATATATTTGGGCACACTTAGGGTCAAGATCTTAAATAACTTGGATCAATCACGCAGGTGCATGGATTTGTACAAGATAATATAACAGGGGAGAAAGTAGCTATGTTAATTGGAAAGTGGGATGAAGCTATGTATTATGTGCTTGGGGATCCAAGCACTAAACCCAAGTGGTACGACCCAATGTCAGAAGCAGTTCTTTTGTGGGAGAGAGACAAGTCTTTGAATCAAACCCGATATAACCTTTCTCCATTTGCAATTTCTTTAAATGAATTGGCACCTCACATGTTGACGATGTTGCCTCCTACTGATTCTCGCCTGAGGCCTGACCAGAGGCATCTGGAAAATGGTGAATACGAGAAGGCAAATTCGGAGAAACTCAGACTTGAACAACTTCAGCGGCAGGTATTCCAGTATTATATGTTTGATTTAATCTTTTATCAATGTGTTTTCTTGTTTCTTTTTATCATAGCATCATTTATAGGAGTTGAGATTCATCACATTGTCTGACCAAGTACCGCGGCTAATATTATAAGTCAGAAATCATGGGTTTGAAATCTCGTCTGTCGTGTGTAATTTGTACTCATTAGTCTCATGAATGAAGAAGCATCTTCTAATTGTTCCGTGGATCTGATGCTGGCACACTGTTTGTAAAGCTCAATATCCGAATTAATGAAATGCTCCTTCCATCCCAAAATTAGTGTCACTGATTTAGTACAACTTTGTACTAAATCTGTACTAAACCAGAGACGCTTATTTTGGGACGGGGGGAGTGTGATTGTAGTTTCCTAGGCGTTTTTCCTCATAATGAAAAAGAAACTTCCTAGGCGTTCTTTCATTATTGGTTGTAGCACCTAGCATTTCAGACCCAGTTTATTTAATTTTATTCTAGTTTGATTTGCAAAGATGACAAAATTCTGACAGGTGAGCATTCACATTCATAATGAGGAAGAAATTATAATTTTGGTGGTTACGCTATTTGGCAGCATATTACTTGTGTTTATCATCAGGCTCAATTTTATGCTGGGCTTTGCCCCTGCTGGTGCGACCTGTAATGGCTTATATTTACAGGCTCGAAGGTTACAAGAGAGAGGCTGGCAACCAAGGTGGTTCAGGAAGGACGAGGACGACAGCTACTGCTATCTTGGGGGATATTGGGAAGCGAGGGAAAAAGGAATCTGGAACGGGATCCCCCATATATTCGGCCAGAGCAGTGCATCGCCTGAGTAGTCTCAGCTATAACCCTGCGCCTCTTTCTTTTATGGTAGTGGTATCCACATTTCATTTACAGGAAACATTGACTGGCACAAACTGAATGTGTGAATATATGCCAATTTACTGGTGGTTTCTGGTAGCCGAAATGTACTGGTAAATACTTGATGAGATTGTGTTAGTAAGAATGCAGTTAAGTAGGTAGGTTTAATGCACGTGAAATTCAGTTATGGGCTCAGCTGAAATATACTTATTTTGGAACAATTTGATCCCTTTTTCAGTCTGGATGTTTGTCTAGCAGTTTTGTGAGTTCTGCAATCATACTTATTACTGTAGGAGGCAGCGTTTTGGCTCCCATGCCTAGCTACTTCTGAAATTTGAACCACTTTCCCGCTTTTTATGTGTTGAGTCGTGTAAAATTTAGTCTTTTTCAGTTTTTTTTTTACCCTAAAACAGTACTTGTTGAAGTCCCTACCCCTAAGCGGTTCAGCATTCTAATCGAGCAATCTGACACAATGTTTACAGTCATCAACCCGTGCGGCTTCACAGGTTAGATATATAGAAATAATATTTGTACTCCCTCTGTTTCTAAATATAAGTCTTTTTAGAGATTTCATGCATGGGCAACATAGGGAGCAAAATGAGTGAATCTGCACTCTAAAATATGTCTATATATATCCTTATGTAGTCCCTTAGTGGAATCTTTTAAAAAACTTATACTCCCTTTGTCCCAAAATTCTTGTTTTAGATTTGTCTAAATATGAATGTATCAGTCATGCTATACTCCCTTCGTTCCTAAATATAAGTCTTTTAAGGAATTTCACTAATGATCTACATACGGAGCAAAATGAGTGAATCTACATTTTAAAATATGTCTATATACATACGTATGTAATTCATTAGTGAAATTCCTTAAAAGCCTTATATTTAGGAACGGAGGGAGTATAACATGACTTATATTTAAAAGACTTCTCCTTCCCAAACCGAATTGGAGTTGGAGTCCTCTCCACTTCGGCCGGCAGCCTTGGGGCTCCCTTGAGCCCCAAGGCTAGCCCCTCCCCTCTTCCTATATATACTAGAGGTTTTAGGGTTTTTGAGACACAACTGTGCCACGTGCAACTCAAACCTATACCTCGTAGTTCTTCCTTTAGATCGGATTTCTACGGAGCTTGGGCGGAGCCCTGCAGGAATAGATCATCACCATCATCGGCGCGCCGTCACGCTGTTGGAGAACTCATCTACTTCCCCGTCTCTCTTGCTGTATCAAGAAGGCGAAGATCGTCATCGAGCTGTACGTGTATTGAACGCGGAGGTGCCATCCGTTCGGTGCTAGATCGGGACGGATCATGGGACGGATCGTGGGACGACGGTGATTTGAATCACGAAGCTGTACCACTACATCAATCGCGTTTCTTAACGCTTTCTGCTTAGTGATCTACAAGGGTATGTGGATCCGATCTCCTTCTCATAGATGAACATCACCATGATAGGTTGTAACGCCCAAGATGCGGTCCTATCCTTATTTTGGCACGAGGGCCTCGATAGAGATAGAAGCGCATCTCGTCGTTTCGCAAGAATGGATATCCTTACAACTACATGTACTGAAGAGAAGAGTATATGAAATTGGCTTACACTTGCCACAAGCTACATCAGAGTCACATCAGCACAATACATAAACATCATGAAGAAGAGTAGGGTCCGACTACGGACGAAAACAAACGAGAAGAGAAAACGATGTCCATCCTTGCTATCCCAGGCTGCCGGCCTCGAACCCATCCTAGATCGACGAAGCAGAAGAGGAAGAAGCAACTCCAAATGAATAATCAACGTGCTCGCGTCAAGTAACCTTTACCTGTACCTGCAACTGGTGTTGTAGTAATCTGTGAGCCACACGGGACTCAACAATCTCATTTCCAAAGGTATCAGACTAGCAAAGCTTAATGGGTGAGGTATGGTTAAGTGGTGAGGCTGAAGCAAGCGACTAAGCAATATATGAGGTGGCTAACTTACGAGTACAAGAATAAGAGGGGGGAAGATCTACGCATAACGAACGTGAACTACAGATGATCAAATGAATGATCCTGAACACCTACTTACGTCAAACATAACCCCACCGTGTCCTCGATCGGAGAAGGAACTCGCGAAAGCGACAGTCACGGTTACACACTCAGTTGACATATTTTTTAATTAAGTTAACTTCAAGTTTTCTAGAACCAGTGTTAAACAAAGTTTCCACGTTGCCACATAACCGCGGGCACGACTTTCCGAAAGATTTAACCCTGCAGGGGTGCTCCAACTAGTCCATCACAAATTACCACAAGCCGCATAGAAATCCTCGATCACGAAGCTCGCGATCTCGTCGGACTCCTTAGTGGAAAACCTCAACTGTGAGATTACCCAAAGCATCACCGGAATTCCGATGCACAAGCTATCTCGTAAAAGGTAAAACTAATCCAGCAAGGCCGCCCGACGTGTCGACGATCCCGATAGGAGCCGCGTATCTCGTTCTCAGGACATGACGGATGAGCTAGACATCGGGATTGCTAAACCCTGGGTGACCAGGGGGCACCGGACATCGCTCAGGTGGGACCAACACTCATGCGGAGCACTGGCCCGGGGGTTGATTAATTATCCTCGGGGTCCGGAAAGTCCCTATGCAATTTTATTAGGTTATTAGGCAAATGTAGTACCAAAGTTGGGCCTTGCCAGGCCAGCTTTAATATAAAACACCAGGCTAGAAAGGCCAAGCCTTCCACCTTTTACCAAGTATATAGGTGTATTAGATTAGATAGCATTTAATAGGGAGATATAACAAGGAACCTACATTATCACATGGAAGCAACTGCATCTGCAACTAGCAACACTAACACATGGTTAAGCAAGCAGTAACATAGCCAATCAGTGATTTGCTAGGTTGTGAACAGGTTGAAGGTTTTCATGGCAATGATGAGAGGCTGATATTTCACAGGTGGTAGGCAGCGAGACATAACGATAGAAATGGTGAAACTAGCATGGCAATGATAGTAATGGTATCTGGGGAAATGGTCATCTTGCCTGAGATCCCGCTTGGAAGAAGAATGACTCCGTGAAGCAGACGAACCGACGTAGTCGAACGGGTCCTCACTTACCGACACGCTTGCGGAACTCTATCGAGACGAAGCAAACCGGAAACAAGCATCAACACAGATATTCACCACGACACATGCACGACAAGATGCAATCCACATATGATGCATGATGAGTTGGATATATGCAAGACATAGCATGACAATTCACAACAAACAATCACTACACATTAAGTGAAGTTCAATATGCAACGACTTGCATATTGACAAAACTCCGCATACGAATTAATTAGTTCTATCCCGATTAGGTACACGGAAATATTAAATGTTGTTAAACATGGCAAAAGGTGAAGCGCAATTAAACTACCTATCTAGGCATTTTAAATGAGGTCGGAAATGACCTATAGCATCTCCGAAACGACCTCACATGTTAATTTATAATTCTGACCAGATCTGAACTAACATGTTTTAATATTTGTTAAACAGCAAAATAAAAAGGTTCACGTGATTCTATGCATCGTTAAAATCAATTTACACATAGAGAACATCTCCAACGGAGCTACGGTTCAAAAGATACGAACACCACAAGATATGATGGCATGAATGCAATATGTGTGCAAATGGCATCCACAACATTTCAAAACACACAACCAGCAAGATAATATGAAACTATAAGAGATTCTAAGCAATTTTCATATAGGACACGATCAAAACGGAGCAACGGTTCAACAACTACGAGCTAAACAAGAAATCACTACAATCTGCCAAAATCACCCACATTGCATTTTCTACGCCCTCAAATAACTAGCTAGACAAATCCAAAATGCTCAAACAAGGCATGAGGCAATAGAGGGCAAGATGCACTACCGCATGAAACTTATAACACCTAGCATGGAAGCATGTATCACTAGGAAAAGAACTGACGAAATGGCATCCCACACACAATTTCAGACTTAGTGAAATCTCAGTTTTATGACACTGCAATTTTCGATCTGAAGGCATATCAACAACAACAAAATTATGTGCTACAGGTCTCCAAATGGCATGAAAGTTGACAGCATGCTAGAGAATCTTAAGGACTACAACTAACTCCATTGCACTAACCTCAAAAGAGCTACAGATCACGAGATAAAATCATGACAAGACAGCAACAAAATATAACAGATCTGAGACTTGGAAATATTTCAGCATCTCTAAAACAACACTATTTCCTAGCAAGTTGAGAACAAGCAAACTACACCTAAACATGGATTTCTATTGCAACCAAAATTACCAGAGGCTAGCCTACACATCCAAGGGCATATCTCTAATTGACAACTCCTTCATATCATGCACGGATTAAGTCCCACAAAATAAACAAAAGGGCAACATGGCAAAATATCACGCGCACTAACTTACTCGAAAGCTAAAACTAAATGCACATTTAAATTCTATGCATTTTTCTACCTCGAAAACATATATAACATGTGGGGTTGCAAAATATAAATAATGCGACACAAATATGCGAAATTATGTCCTAACGTGATATAATAAACTAGCGACGGAATCCTACATGCAAAAATAACAACAACCACTCTAAAATATATGGCAAAAGGTCCCTAAAAACATGAGCATTTTATATACCGGGTTTGAGCAATCCAGACACGCACTAAAATAAACACGGGATAATCTCCTATTAGGACAGCACGCAAAACTAGGCATATGGCGGGTCAAATCACTTCAAACATGCTTGCAAGTTGCAAATTATGAATCTACGCGAAAAACTACACAAGTTACATATAAATCACTCCGATCCGGTGCATGGTTTGGAATCTACGCTCGTTTGAAAAAAATGCTCTTTTCTCAAATTAAATAAATTCGTAAAACCTAAAAAAAACAAATTGGCCGAATCTGCGATTTCGAGCCGAAAGAGGCGTGACGACATATAGCTAAGTCGCGCACGAGCGCAAAATAGAGGGCCGGGGGTGCTGGTTCACCTTGGGCTTGGGGCGGTCTGGGCCGGCTCCGGCTGGAGGAGGCCGTGGGTAGGCTCGTGGTGCTGGGCGAGGGAGGCCGACTGGGTCGAGGGCGCGCGACGGGAGGCCGGCCCAGGCGGGGTCAGCGAGCGGCTGGAGGACGCCCTCGTCTCCCTCCCATGCCGCGCTCGCTGCCTCCCATGCCAGGGAGCAGCCGGCGGCGGCTGGCGAGGAGAGGCGACCAGAGGGCTGGCGAGGCGCGCTAGGGGCGGCGCCGACGGGAATGGGGCGAGGGGATCGATCCCGCTGGATCCGGGAGGAGGCACATGCGGCGGCTGCCGGATCTGGCGCCTGAGGACGCAGCAGGCGGCGGCGGGGCAGAGATCCGGCGGCTGCATAGGGCGGCGGCGCGGGACGGGATCTGGGAGGTGGAGCTGCCCGGTGACCGACGAGCTCCGATGCGGTGGCGGGTTGGCGAGGCTCCGGTGGAGTTCAGGAGGAGGCGACGGCGCTGCCATGGAGGGGCTCGGGAGGAGCTGCGGGAGCCTCGGGCTCCAAACGGCGGCGGCGGATCCGGGCCCAGGCGGGCCTCGGATGGGCTGCGCGGGCCGGCGGCTCAAGGGGGAGAGGGAGAGGTGGGAGGCTAGGGTTTGCACAAAAAACGAGGGAAGGGGGTTGGCTGCCCAAAATTAGGAGGAGGGGTCTATTTATAACAACATGGGGGGGGGCTAGGTTTAGCAGAATTTCGCCCCGGTTTCAACCTCGCGATCTAAATCGGACGGTTTTGCACGCGGGGACGGGCTAAGTGGCCGTGTAGAGTGGCTAGGTGGAGGTGAGAGGGAAAATAGCGCGGCACGACAACATGATTTAAAACACTGAAACACGTCTGACGATAAACCGAATACGGTGCCGCTACGGTGGACCGTTCGGGTACCCGACGGAGTCCGATTGCGACGAAATTTGACAGGCGGCCTACCTATATCTAAATGAGACCGGACGCCAAGTTTCCACCCAATCAGAGAAAGGTTTATACACACTTTTAAAAACAGGATTTGACGGTGTCGCGAGCGCGTGCGACTGTGGTCGGGCTCAGTACGGGCAACGACGAACACGGAGAGAACTGACAACTAATAACAGATGCAAGTTTGAAAACTGGCGGCAACGGGATGCTGATGCAATGCAGATGATGCGCATGGTGCGATGATGATGCGACAAATAAAGATAATCACACGACGAAAACGGAATAAAGGGGGAATCTTCTGGAACGTCGGTCTCGGGCTGTCACATAGGTCATCATGTGCGTAGGAATTTTTTTGTTTCCCATGCAACGTTCCCCAACAGTGGCATCATGAGCTATGTTCATGCGTAGATGTAATCTCGAGTAGAACACAAAAGTTTTTGTGGGTGTTGATGTTTGATTTGCTGCCCTCCTTAGTCTTTTCTCGATTCGGCGGTATTGTTGGATTGAAGCGGCCCGGACCAACATTACTCGTACGCTTACGCGAGACCGGTTTCATCGACCAACATGCAACTCGTTGCATAAAGATGACTGACGGGTGTCAGTTTCTTCAACTTTAGTTGAATTGGATTTAATCGAGGCGGTCATTGGAGAGAGGTTAAATAGCAATTTGCACATCTTCGTTGTGTTTTTTGCGTAAGTAAGATGCGATCATACTAGATCCCATAGCAGCCACGTAAAACATGCAACAACAAATTAGAGGACGTCTAACTTGTTTTTGGAGGGTATGCTTGTGATGTGATATGGCCAAAGACATGATGTGATATATTGGATGTATGAGATGATCATGTTGTAATAGTTAATATCGACTTGCATGTCGATGCTATGGCAACCGGTAGGAGCCACAGGGTTGTCTTTAAACTAATGTTTGTGTTTGCAGATGCGTTTACTATATTGCTAGGTTGTAGATTTAGTAGTAATAGCATAGATAGCACGACAACCTCGATGGCGGCACGATGATGGAGATCATGATGATGGAGATCAAGGTGTGGCGCGAGTGATTATGAAGATCATGCCGGTGCTTTGGTGATGGAGATCAAGAAGCACAAAGATCATGGCCATATCATGTCACTTATGAATTGCATGTGATGTTAATCCTTTTATGCACCTTATCTTGCTTGGAACGATGGTAGCATTATAAGGTGATCCCTCACTTAATTTCAAGATAAAATTGTGTTCTCCCCGACTGTGCACTGTTGCGACAGTTCGTCGTTTCGAGACACCACGTGATGATCGGGTGTGATAGACTCAACGTTCACATACAACGGGTGTAAAACAGTTGCACACGCGGAACACTCGGGATAAACTTGATGACCCTAGAATGTGCGGACATGGCCTCGGAACACAAGAGACCGAAAGATCGAGCATGAATCGTATAGTTGATATGATTAGCATAGAGATGTTTACCACCGAAACTACGCTCAACTCACGTGATGATCAGATTTGAGTTAGTGAATTTGGATCATTCCACACTCAAGTAACTAGAGGGATGTCTATTTGAGTGGGAGTTTATTAGTTAAAATCTAATTATCTTGAACATAGTCTAAGTCCACGTTGCAATATTTTATGTTGTAGATCAATACCTCACGCAGTAGCAACCATGAATTTCAATACGTTCCTAGATAAAGCTAAGCTAAAAGATGATGGTAGCAACTTTGTAGACTGGGCTCGTAATCTTAGGCTCATCCTACAAGCTGGAAAAAAGAATTATGTCCTTGATGCTGCGCTAGGAGATGAACTACCCGCTACGTCTGACCAAGATGTTTTGAATGCTTGGCAATCATGTAAGGAGGACTACTCAGTAGTTCAATGTGCAGTCTTGTATGGCTTGGAACTAGGATTTCAACGATGCTTTGAGCGTCATGGACCATTATGAGATGTTCCAGGAGTTGAGGTTTATCTTTCAGAAGAACGCCCGGATCGAGAGGTATGAGACCTCTGATAAATTCTATGCTTGCAAAATGGAGGAGAATTCGTCTGTCAGTGAACATGTGCTCAAAATGTCTAGGGTACTCAAACCGTCTAGCTGAGGTGGGGACTGAACTCCCACAAGAGGCTATCACTGACAGAATTCTTCAATCACTGCCACGTAGCTATAAAAGCTTTGTGTTGAACTATAACATGCAAGGGATGAACAAGTTACCCGGTGAGTTATTCGCGATGCTGAAAGTCGCAGAGTCAGAACTCCGGAAAGAGCATCAAGTGTTTCAAGAGAAACGGCAAAGGCAAGAAGGGTAACTCCAAGAAGAGCGGAAAAACTGTTGCCAATCCGACGAAGAAACCCAAGGCTGGACCTAAGCCAGAAATAGAGTGCTATTATTGCAAGGGGATGGGTCACTGGAAGCGCAACTGCCCCAAGTATTTGGCTGATAAGAAGGCGGCCAACGTAAAACCAGGTATATGAGATATACATGTTATTGATGTGTACCTAAACAACTCTCGTAGTAGTGCCTGGGTATTTGATACCGGTTCTGTTGCTCATATTTTCAACTCGAAGCAGGAACTGCGGAATAAACGAAGGCTCGCGAAGGATGAAGTGACGATGCGCGTGGGAAATGGTTCCAAGGTTGATGCAATCGCCGTAGGCACAATCTCACTTCAATTACCATCGGGATTAGTTATGAACTTAAATAATTGTTATTTAGTGCCTGCGTTAAGCATGAACATTATATCTGGATCTTGTTTATTGCGAGACGGTTACTCATTTAAGTCAGAGAATAATGGTTGTTCTATTTTTATGAGTAATATCTTTTATGGTCATGCACCAATGTGAGGGGTTTGTTCATATTGAATCTTGATTGTGATGGCACACATATACATAACATTGAGACCAAAAGATGTAGAGTTAACAATGATAGCGCCACATTTTTGTGGCACTGCCGCTCAGGTCATATTGGAGTAAAGCGCATGAAGAAACTCCATACCGATGGGCTTTTGGAGTCACTTGATTTTAAATCACTTGACACGTGCGAACCATGCCTCATTGGCAAGATGACTAAGACTCCGTTCTCCGGAACAATGGAGCGTGCAAGTGACTTATTGGAGATCATACATACTGATGTGTACGGTCCAATGAGTGTGGAGGCGCGCGACGGATATTGTTATTTTCTCAACTTCACTAATGATTTGAGTAGGTATGGATATATCTACTTGATGAAACACAAGTCTGAAACGTTTGAGAAGTTCAAGCAATTTCAGCGTGAAGTTGAAAACCATCATAACAAGAAGATCAAGTTCCGGCAAATATCTGAGTTTTGAGTTTGGTGCTCACTTAAGACAATGTGGAATTGTTTCACAGTTGACACCGTCTGGAACACCACAGCGTAGTGGTGTGTCCGAACGTCGTAATCATACTTTGTTAGATATGGTGCGATCTATGACGTCTCTTACCGATTTGCCGTTATCGTTTTGGGGTTATGCATTAGAGACAGCTGCATTCACTTTAAATAGGGCACCGTCAAAATCTGTTGAGACGACACCATATGAGCTATGGTATGGCAAGAGGCCAAAGTTGTCGTTTCTTAAAGTTTGGGGATGCGATGCTTATGTCAACAAGCTTCAGCCTGAAAAGCTGGAACCCAAAGCGGAAAAGTGCGTCTTATAGGTTACCTGAAGGAGACAGTTGGGTACACCTTCTATCTCAGATCCGAGGGCAAAGTGTTTGTTGGTAAGAACGAAGCTTTTCTTGAGAAGGAGTTTCTCTCGAAAGAATTGAGTGGGTGGAAGATAGAACTTGATGAGGTTGTAGAACCTCTGCTCCCTCTAGATGGTGGTGCAGGGCAGGGGGAAACCTCTGTTGAGGCGACACCGGTTGAGGACGAAGCTAATGATGATGATCATGAAGCTTCGTATCAAGTTACTATCGGACCTCACAGGTCGACAAGATCACATACTGATCCTGAGTGGTACGGTAATCCTGTCTTATCTATCATGTTGTTAGAGAACAATGAACCTGCGAATTATGAAGAAGCAATGGTGGGCCCGGATTCCAACAAATGGCTGGAGGCCATGAAGTCCGAGATAGGATCTATGTATGAAACCAAAGTGTGGACTTTGGAAGTATTACCTGAAGGTCGCAAGGCTATTTAGAACAAATGGATCTTTAAGAAGAAGACGGACGCGGACGGTAATGTGACCGTTTATAAAGATCGACTTGTGCAAAGGGTTTTTCACAAATTCAAGGAGTTGACTACGATGAGACGTTCTTACCGGTAGCGATGCTTAAGTCCGTCCGAATCATGTTAGCAATAGCTTCATTTTTCGATTATGAAATCTGGGAGATGGATGTCAAAACGGTGTTCCTTAACGATTTTCTTAAGGAAGAGTTGTATATGATGCAACCCGAAGGTTTTGTCGATCCAAAGAATGCTAACAAAGTATGCAAGCTCCAGCGATCCATTTATGGACTGGTGCAAGCATCTCAGAGTTGGAATAAGCGCTTTGATGAGGTGATCAAAGCATTTGGGTTTATACAAGTTGTTGGAGAATCTTGTATTTACAAGAAAGTGAGTGGGAACTCTGTGGCACTTTTAATATTATATGTGGATGACATATTGCTGATTGGAAACAATGTGGAGTTTTTAGAGAGCGTAAAAGATTACTTGAACAAATGTTTTTCAATGAAGGACCTAGGAGAAGCTGCTTACGTATTAGGCATTAAGATCTATTGGGATAGATCGAGGCGCCTAATAGGACTTTCACAAAGCACATACCTTGATAAAGTTTTGAAGAAGTTCAAAATGAAGCAGTCCAAGAAGGGGTTCTTGCCAGTATTACAAGGTATAAAGTTGATTAAGACTCAGTGTCCAGTAACTGCGAAAGATAGAGAAAAGATGAGTACCCTCCCCTATGCTTCAGCCATAGGGTCTATCATGTATGCAATGTTGTGCACAAGACCAGACGTCAGCTTGGCCACAGGTATGGCAGGCATGTTTCAAATTAATCCAGGAGTGGATCACTAGACGGCGATCAAGAATATTCTGAAGTACCTGAAAAGGACTAAGGAAATGTTTCTCGTTTATGGAGGTGGCGAAGAGCTCGTCGTAAAGGGTTACGTCGATGCAAGCTTTGACACTGATCTGGATGATTGTAAGTCTCAAACCGGATACGTATTTATTCTTAATTGGGGTACGGTAAGCTGGTGCTGTTCCAAGCAAAGCGTCATAGCAGATTCTACATGTGAAGCAGAGTACATGGCTGCCTCGGAGGCAGCTAAGGAGGGTGTCTGGATGAAGTAGTTCATGACGGATCTTTGAGTGGTGCCGAGCGCACTAAATCCAATAACTCTGTTCTGTGACAACACTGGTGCCATTGCTTTAGCAAAGGAACCAAGGTTTCACAAGAAGACCAGACACATCAAACGATGATTCAACCTCATCTGCGACTACGTCGAAGGAGAGGACATAAATATTTACAAAAGTGCACACAGATCTGAATGTAGCGGATCCACTGACTAAACCTCTTCCACGAGCGAAGCATGATCAACACCAGAACTTTATGGGTGTTAGATTCATTCCAATGTAAATCGCATAGTGATGTGAGACTAGATTATTGACTCTAGTGCAAGTGGAAGACTGTTGGAAATATGCCCTAGAGGCAATGATAAAATAGTTATTATTATATTTCCTGTTTCAAGATAATCGTTTATTATCCATGCTATAATTGTATTGAATGAAAGCATAGATACATTTGTGGATATATAGAGAAAACAATGTCCCTAGTAAGCCTCTAGTTGGCTAGCCAGTTGATCAAGGATGGTTAAGGTTTTCTGACCATATACAAGTGTTGTCACTTGATAACTGGATCACATCATTAGGATAATGATGTGATGGACAAGACCCAAATTATAAATGTAGCATGTGATCGTGTCATTATGTTGCTATTGTTTTCGGCGTGTCAAGTATTCATTCCTATGACCATGAGATCATGTAATTCACTAACACCGGAGGAATACCTTGTGTGTATCAAACGTCACAACGTTACTGTGTGACTATAAAGGTGCTCTACATGTATCTCCGAAGGTGTCCGTTGAGTTAGCATGGATCAAGACTGGGATTTGTCACTCCGTGTGACGGAGAGGTATCTCGGGGCCCACTCGGTAATACAACATCACAAATAAGCATTGCAAGCAATGTGACTCAAGTGTTAGTCACGGGATCTTGTATTACGGAACGAGTAAAGAGACTTGCCGGTAAAGATATTGAAATAGGTATAGAGATACCGACGATCAAATCTCGGGCAAGTAACATACCGAAGGACAAAGGGAATGTTATACGGGATTATATGAATACTTGGCACAGAGGTTGAACCGATAAGATCTTCGTACAATATGTAGGATCCAATATGAACATCCAGGTCCCGCTATTGGATATTGGCCGTGGAGTGTCTGAGGTCATGTCTGCATAGTTCTCGAACCCGCAGGGTCTGCACAATTAAGGTTTGGTGACGTTTCGGTATAGTTGAGTTATAGGTGTTGGTGACCGAAGGTTGGTCGGAGTCCCGGATGAGATCATGGATGTCACAAGGGTTTTCGGAATGGTCCAGAAACGAAGATTGATATATAGGATGGTTTCATTTGGTCTCCGGAAAGATTTCATGCATTATCGGCAGTGTACCGGGAGTGACGAATGGGTTCCGGATCTTCACCGGGAGGGGCCCACCCACCCGGGAGTGAGCCTAGTGGCCCAGGGGTGGCTCACCAGCCCTTAGTGGGATGGTGAGGCCAGCCCAAGAGGGCCATGTCGGATAGGAAGAAAAAACCGAAGAGAAAAGAAAAAAAGAGAAAGAGGGAGGTGGGAAGGGAGAGGAGGACTCCTCCTTCCCAAACCGAATTGGAGTTGGAGTCCTCCTCTCCACTTCGGCCGGCGTCCTTGGGTCTCCCTTGAGCCCCAATGCTATCCCCTCCCCTCCTCCTATATATACTAGATTTTTAAGGGTTTTTGAGACACAACTTTGCCACGTGCAACTCAAACCTATACCTTGTAGCTCTTCCTCTAGATCGGATTTCTGCGGAGCTCGGGCGGAGCCTTGCATGAATAGATCATCACCATCACCGGCGCGCTGTCACGCTGCTGGAGAACTCATCTACTTCCCCGTCTCTCTTGCTGGATCAAGAAGGTGGAGATCCTCATCGAGCTGTACGTGTGCTGAACGCGGAGGTGCCATCCGTTCGGTGCTAGATCGGAACGGATCATGGGACGGATCATGGGACGACGGTGATTTGAATCACGAAGCTGTACCACTACATCAACGAGTTTCTTAACGCTTTCCGCTTAGCGATCTACAAGGGTATGTGGATCCGATCTCCTTCTCGTAGATGAACATCACCATGATAGGTATTCGTGTGCGTAGGATTTTTTTTGTTTCCCATGCAACGTTCCCCAACAGTTTCTGTTTGTGCGTCGAGATGGCGATCTCGGGAACAATGTGAGTGACAGCTCTATGAGGTGGGGCTCTATCTCGACATTCATTGGGTGGCATCCTTGTCCCTCTTGAGCAGTAGGGGTGTCGGCTCGGTCGATGCGCCCAGAGGGGCGGTCTGACTTTACGTCGGGGCGGCAGCCTTGGATGTGATGCGACGTTCGTGGTATGCGAGCGGTTGCCTTGAGCATCGTGGGCTCCGGGTAGCTGGGTTGTGCGGTGTTGCTGCTCGAGGGAAGCGGTGGTATGTCGCGGCGGCGGCCCTAGAAGGCGATGCCCGTTGTTTGCGCTGGGCGCGACGGAGTGGTGGATGTCAAGGCGGCGGCCCCGAGAGTGTCACTATGGCGTCCAGACTTCTGTGGCAATGATGATGGTGGGAGCAAGGTCGGCAACACGATAATGGTTGCGGTAGCCGACTCTTCTCCGGCGTGTTCACAGTATTGCCTTAGATTGTTTGTTGCCGTGGAGTCGAAGCTACAGCTGCAGGACCATGTGGTGTACAATGACTGGCTGCAGATGGCCCGTTCGGAGATCTTCTGTGGCGCCAGCTGTGCCTGGTTTTGTTCTTCCGAGTTCTCCGTGAGAGTCGGAGCTGTGTTGTCTGGCCGCAAGTCAACATGTCATCGTTTAGGGTTGGCTTTGTCTTGAGTGTTTCAATCTATGTGAGTGGGTTTGACTCTTGTTGTTCTGGTTTTCGCCTGCTTTTCCGTAATTAACTGGGCAATTCTCTTCTGGTCAATTAATAGTTGAGGCAATCTCTACGTCCATTTCAAAAAAAGCTATGAATTACATATGGATGTATATAGACACAATTTAGATTCATTTATTTTTCTCCATATGTGGTTTCTAGTAAAATTTATAATTTTTTATATATTTGGGAACGGAGAGAGTATATGATTCCTTTAAAAGTCAAGCTCTTTTGTGTGCTTTCATAAATGTGATGTGTATACTGATAGCACTAAATATATCAATTGACACAACATTTGATTTTTTAAAGTAAAACTTTAATTACATGGTGTGTTGACTACGAACTCTAATATTTACCACATAAAAACTATATAGGTGAAACTACAAATATAGACTTGTAGTTGTTTTAAACACTTGCATAACAAAACGAAGTTGACGTGCCAAAAAATCTATCTAAACAATAGAAAACAACGTGTTCGTCTTCTGTGATTAGCATGATTCTAAAACTGCAGGAACAGAAAACATGCATATGTTCCTATAGATTTCATTGTTACAAAATCGAACAACTTTCATAGGAAAAATTCCTAAATACTGCAATCCACCAAAATTCCTATGAGGCCGACATAAATGAAGCGTCAATCAACAATATAGTTTTAATATACATGGCTTATGTACATATATCCAGAAGAAAATATACCAATACATTGTGGTAAATACAAATCTTTCACATGTGTTAGAAAAGTAACCTATCTCTATTACATAGCCCATGAGGCATATATATTACACATGACTTGAAGTACAAGGAAAGGAAACATTGCCTAATTGGACTCCCTAGACTAATACTAATACTCATTAACACTCCCTAGACTAACATGTGTTCCTAAATACTGTATCTGAAGAAGTGTAAAAAAATTGACAATCCAAATCCGCGTCTTGAGAATGTCGTCGTAGCACGAGGAGTCTTCAAAACCTGTCGAGTCGCCAAAGGGAATAACAAAGAGATGGCACATGAAAGAAAGACATTGCACCAATAGAAGATACAATATAAGTATTAAGAGAAGATGAATTGTCAAAGAAGATGACACATCAAGAGAATAAAGCATTGCACAGGTAATCATAGTCTATGACAACCGACGGCAAAAGAAGCTCGATGGTTAAGGCACGATGAACATAGATTGACAATGCAAAAGAAGTCTAGAAAATCCTATAAAAAACAACAAGGGCAAATAGGTCACAAAAGTTGTATAGAAAGAATCACAACCGAAGAAAGGTTGCGAGATAATGGTATGTGGACTCGCATGGCATGAGAAACATATAATATTGATGGATTAGATGGACAGAACTGAAATTATATAAACTAGAAAACACATACTAGATGATGGATAGAAAATCTAGCAGTGCGGAAGAAACATGACATTTATTTTACGAGATCAAGTAGCGAACCAAGACGCAAAAAGAAAACCAGGCAGCCAAACGGCGGAACTAGATCCATCATCCATGGTTGACTAACAGCAAGACGTAGTAGCAGCGAGAAGCTAGTACGTGGCGGAAAGGGAGCAACTATCGACAGGGGAAACATGGATACAATTGACCATGGATGAAAGTATTTCACAAATTGAATTGCGGTTAAAAAATTCACTCAGTTGACCCTTTTGTATGGCGCCCGACAGCCACGCGCCACACTATACTGTGTGACGCTTTAGGCAAAGGCGCCACACCCCCGGCCACACTAGCGCACCGTGGTGGTCCAACCCCGCCCCCAGTAGTGTGGCGCCTAAGCCGGAGGCGTTGCACTTGCATGTGTGGCGCCGAGCCCTTAGGTGCCACATAGTTGAGATATCCACTTGCGGGCCGGCCCTCCCCCACCCCCACTTCCACTCGTTCTCCTTCTTCCACCTGCCGGCGTCGGCTGCCTGTTTTCCTCCTCGCAATCCCCCCTTCAAAATTCGCCAGGTCTGTAGATTTCTTCCGTGGATTTATACCCCAAATCGTTCCAGAAGGTAATCTCCTCCGTTTTCTATCTTTCTATCCAAAAAATATTGCACATTCTTCAGATTTGTATAAGTTAGGATGAGAGCCATGTTTTGCTTGGATTCGAAATTTATATGAGAAGTTAGGCGTGATTTAGGATTCCTAGATGAGTAGATGAGTATTTAGGATTCCTAGATGAGTAGATGAGTATTTAGGATTCACAGATGAGTATTTAGGATTCATAATTTATAATATTTGTTGATTTGGTAATTGCTAGATGAGTATTTAAATTGTTAGATGAGTATTCCTATATGAGTAAATGATTATTCAAATGAGTATTCCTATATGATTTGTTCATTTGTGCAACCATTTTGTGGAACATATGCATGATTGTTTAGATGAATATATATTAGATGATTATTTTCTTGTAATATGTAGGATGGTGTGGCTTTTGAATGATTCCTATGACGTTGAACACCAGGCCTACTTGATGTCGGAGAAGGGGATGGTAACTAGAGCATACTATTATCTTCGAATATATTGTATTTATTTAAAAAGATCAAACCGTAATCATATCACTTCTATGTTTGCAGAAGCTTATGCCCTTGAAGATTCGGTCTCACGGGGCATCGAGTGTCATGTCGTAAGATGAGCGGTACACACCATACATCGAGATGACATAACTCCTTCCATTCATTCAGCTTGTGAGCCGGACAACGCGCAACCTGAACACTACTGCAATCACTGCACTTACGGATCGGTAGAGGTCGGAGACCCATAGTTTTCACCTCCGGACCGGAGAGATGACCGTGACTCTTCAAGATGTTTCCATGATCACCGCACTTCCAATCGAGGGGAAGCCTCTTTGTATGAGCACTGATTCTGAGGGATCACGGCATCAAATGGAGGCCCGTATTGGTATGTCACCTCGAGAGCCGGAAGCAGTAGACGGAGGAAAGAAAGATAGAGTCCTGACCGACGCTCCTTTCACTTGGATTGCAACCAGCTTTGCGAATTGTCCTGAGGACACCAATGAAGATGTGATCCACACTTATGCTTGCGTGTACATCTGTTATGTTATCTCTAGGACTATCTTCGCTGACAGCAGTGGAAAGAATGCTCAATGGATGTGGCTAAAGGCGTTGACAGTTTTCGACCACAAGTTCAATTGGGGGTTGGCCACATTGGCATACTTGTACCGTCAGGTAATAAATTGTTCATAGTAAGTTTTTCCCTTTTTTACTTTTTCCCTTAACTGATCCATGTTTGGCTTTACTTGTAGTTGGACGAAGCTTGTCGTAGGTCCACAAGATACAAAAAAATTGGTGGTTGTATGCTCCTACTTTGGTATGGAGCTGGGAATGCCTTCCTGTTGGACGCCCTAGAGAGGTAACGTTCAAGGCCTAGGATGACCACGACAACCATGTATGGCTTCCCACCCGAGCTTACAAGTGGGACGTGGTATCAGAGGTGATGAGCAATGTGAATATATTGTACAAGCAATACACCAACGAGATGGATTCGCTTATCGTCGAGTAGGTAAACATCACTCACCTGACTCCCTAAATGAAAGGAAAAATGAATGGTGCCTTTTTGTGCTGTGTTGTAGGTGGAATGTCAGCCATATGGTGTGGGGGCTAGCTTTGGTGATGCACACACTTTCCAGCTCAATCCAATCTGCTTGTAGGAAAAACATCTTTAGCTAATGCGGTGCCCACTGATATGCAATTGGGTGGTTGAGTTTCATCTCCGGCATCGTGTGTTGCATCAATTTGGGTTGTTTCACAGTCACCTACCGGAGTGGGTGGACACGGACGCACAACTTCACAGGTAACAAAGCATGCACAATAAACAACTATGTTTGTGATAAGTGTGGAGCGAGCTAATAATGAGGTATGCAAAATGCAGGTTGGATAGGAGGAGGCAGGGAAAGATCAAGGATTGGAATAAGCATCATAATAAGTACGTCACCATGTTTGAGCTTAGTGTGGAGGAAGCTAGGAGTATGCCAGGAACCCAGCTCCGCGAGCATTGTCCACTTGCGTTCAACAATTACGTCAGATGGTTTCAGGAGAATACTCAACTGGATATTTGTCCGCCGGCTTTTGACGAGGACATATTGGAAGATCCCACTTCATTCGATGAACTTGCCCATGGAGAATACAACAAGACTATTCACAAAGGGTACCAAACGCCTTTTGCTCCAGTGCTCAACTTTGTGGTAAGTGTGCTCTCCTATGTTATCTATGAACATTACTACACATCTTTGCTTGCCTTACATGCCCTTTTCGTGTCATCATAACGCAATGAGATCGAGAAACAAGCTGATGAAGCCGAGGCTATTCTAGACATAACACATAGAGGAAAAAAGGGAGAATTTGCACTTCGACTTTTCATCAAGGTGCTTTGTCATATTTCACAATTTGTCGAGTAGTGCAATATTTTCTACATTTTATATCTCATTCATCTTTCAATCTTACAAAAACAAGTCCGGAAGTTGTGCCGCTTATCCAACATTTTAGGTTGTCGTGACCCTAAATATTCAGAACCATCGAGATCCGGTTCATCCTATAGGAATACTCTAGACGATTGAAATACATTGGGAGCTCGTATGGACGATGGTGACATTACCTCAACAGCTCATTTAGAGGATGATGTGGTCTCTCTAGAGGTATGCCATACCCATCATACAGAAGAAAAGGGAGAATCTGCACTTTCAACTCTTCATACCATGATGACAATACAATTTTATATTGAAGGTTTAGGACGACATGATGTTGGAGTCTTTCCAACGCTCCGCTTACTTGTTAAAGCCTAGGAGGGGAATAAAGCGGTACACACCGGAGGATGATGCGAACAAAGGAAAGAAGCCGGTCTACGAGGGCTCACATATGATAGAAGATGTTAGAAGGATGAGAGGCATGGACAATGAAGATGAGTTGGAGGAACCGCAGCCGGTTCTGAGTAAGAAGCTACCTACTAAGAGGGGACGAGACCACAAGACGCGAGGAATGGAATAGTAGTGTTGTCGGTGTCTTAAGTTGTTGAACAAGTAGCAATGTCTTAAATTATTGTCTTTGGTTTAACTCCTTGTTGAACTTGTAGTACAATGAAATCAAGCTTTTGGTTCAATTGGAAGTTATGTTGTGCTTATTATTTGTTTATGAAGTTTTTGTCAAAATGCTATATCTCTTGGTGTATGTAGTTATGTTGAGCTTATTGTTTTTTGCGAACTTGTTTGTTCATCAAGTTTTTGAAGCTTGTGTGATGCCTAAGTTTAAGGCGCCACACAGAGTGTTGTGTGACGCTTACGAGCACGACGCTACACAATTTTTTGTGTGACGCCTTAATCTTAGGCGCCACACATTGTAAATACTCTCTGCTTGTTCGCTGGCTGGATCATATTTTGACTATGTGACCCCTAAGGCTAAGGCGCCACTCCATTTTTTGTTGCATGATGACGGATACTTAGGCGCCACACAATATAAATACTCTCTGTGTGCTCGCTGGCAAAATTTTGACTGTGTGATGCCTAAGTGTAAGGCGCCTGAGGCACCACCGTCCATTCTGGGCCGGGCTATAGTTGAAGTCCATGATACTCTGGCCATTGTGATTGATCAAAGTATGGTTCAAATCTAGGAGCCCATGTATGCCTCGTGGTCATGATAGAGAACTTGGACTCCCTCACGGTTAGCGCATGGTTGACGTCCACATTCCTAGTGCAAGATGCCGTGTACAAGTGAGAGCATGCGAGATGAACCAACCCTGGCCACCCGCAAGAGCATTTTGACAACGATAAAGATACCTTGAATGCCCTATTTCTGTGTTGCTGGCCATCGTTTGTCATTCCTCCGGGCTCATTCACTTGGTACGTCCAGTCCTTGTTATTGTATAACGTAGCTGTTTGGGAGTCAATCTTCCGTGATTGAAATTCCATCCATTTGTTAACCTTTTGTGGGAACTTGTACTTGTACTTGTCTTGCTCTCTCCCGTAATATGATCATCTGTTTCAATTGATTACTTTAGAAGGTATGCTCTCAACTTGTCGAATGTGTATTGAATTATTGTCGGCACCGGCAATGCACGAACACCCTTGAGCACCCGGTTGAAGCATTCTGCCATGCCGCTTGTCGTTTGACCGTATCTTCGGCAATCTTCATAATAAGCTCGTGCCCACTTTGGCCTAAGTTGAATGGGCATGTTTATAAACTCGAGACTCCCGGCATCAAGTTTTTTGTTTGCAACCAAAGCGTTGTACAATCTTGCAAATGGTTTGGGGGAAAAAGATTGACAATAGTCTTGAAGATCATCCATCAACTCCTTGCTACCACATGCCCAGTAGAAGTTTGAATAGAAATGCCTCATGCACCATCGATGGTGCAAAGTAGCATGCCCGGGAATGACAATGTCAACCACGATAAGTATTCCTGGATGGCGATCTGATATGACACAAATTTTCCTTTCAAACGGTAATACATTGGTTCTCAAAAGAAGCAAGAACTATTCCCAGTTAATATTTTTCTCTGCCTCAACCAAAGCAAAAGCCAAAGGCAACAACCGGTTATTGGCATCAATTCCTATTGCAACCGACAGAGTGCCCTTGAATTGTACGTCCAACTTCTGACGAGCGAGCGAAGAGAGGCCCGTCGCCGGTAGGCTTGGGCCGAAGCAGAGCGTAGCGAAGTCTGAAGTTTGAGCTTTGCACAGACTTATTTGGTATAACTCATTAGCCCTAATGGCTGTTTGGCGGCGAAAGTGTGTTCTTTGTTGTTCAGGGAGAAGGTTCTCATTCATGCTGCAAGATGGATTTGTCTCAAGGTGGAGTTTGTTATGTTATGCTTCAAAATCAAATATAAATAGGAAGGCCAACTTCCGAAGAGCGAGCGGAGCGAGGCCCGTCGTCGGTAGGCTTGGGCCGAAGCGGAGCGTAGTGAACTCTGAAGTTTCAGCTTTGCTCAGACTTAGTTGGTATAACTCATTAGCCCTAGTGGCTGTTTGGCGCCGAAAGAGTCTTATTTGTTGTTCAGGGAGAAGGTTATCATTCATGCTGCAAGATGGAATTTGTCTCAAGCTGGAGTTTGTTATGTTATGCTCCAAATTCAAATATAAAGAGGAAGGCCAACTTGTGACGAGTGAGCGGAGCGAGGCCCGTCACCGGTAGGCTTGGGCCGAAGCAGAGCGTAGCGAAGTGTGAAGTTTGAGCTTTGCTCACACTTAGTTTGTAAATCACATTAGCCCTAGTGGATGTTTGGCGCCGAAAGTGTTTTCTTTGTTGTTCATGGAGAAGGTTCTCATTCATGCTGCAAGATGGAATTTGTCCCAAGGTGGAGTTTGTTATGTTATGCTCCAAATTCTAATATAAAGAGGAAGGCCAACTTGTGACGAGCGAGCGGAGCGAGGCCCGTTGCCGTTAGGCTTGGGCCGAAGCGGAGTGTAGCGAATTCTGGAGTTTGAGCTTTGCTCATACTTAGTTGGTATAACTCATTAGCCCTAGTGGTTGTTTGGCGCCGAAAGTGTTTTCTTTGTTGTTTAGGGAGAAGGTTCTTATTCATGCTGCAAGATGGAATTTTTCTCAAGGTGGAGTTTGTTATGTTATGCTCCAAGTTCTAATATAAAGAGGAAGACCAGCTTCTGATGAGCGAGCGGAGCGAGGCCCGCCGCTGGTAGGCTTGGGCCGAAGCTGATCGTAGCGAAGTCTGAAGTTTGAGCTTTGCCGAGACTTAGTTGGTATAACTCATTAGCCCTAGTGGCTATTTGGCGCCAAAAGTGTTTTCTTTGTTGTTCAGGGAGGAGTTTCTCATTCATGCTGGAAGACGAAATTTGTCTCAAGGCGGAGTTTGTTATGTATGTTATCCACCAAACTCTAATATAAAGAGGAAGGTCCACTTGTGACGGGCGAGCGGAGCGAGTCCCGTTGCCGGTAGGCTGGGGCCGAAGCGGAGCGTAGGGAAGTCTGAAGTTTGAGCTTTTCTTAGACTTAGTTGGTATAACTCATTAGCCCTAGTGGCTGTTTGGCGCCGAAATTGTTTTCTTTGTTGTTCGGGGAGAAAGTTCTCATTCATGCTGCAAGATGGAATTTGTCTCAAGGTGGAGTTTGTTATGTTATGCTCCAAATTCTAATATAAAGAGGATGTCGAGCTTCTGATGAGCGAGTGGAGTGAGGCCCATCGCCGGTAGGCTTGGGCCAAAGCGGAGAGGCAACCGTGTTCAAATCGAAGTGCAAGTTACCATCAACGTTTTTATGGTAAATATCTCTAGAGCCTTGTCTAGTGATTCAACCACCTTCTCCTTGTATGGAAGCCAACATTGCTCAGAGTTGACATGCATGGTCTTCCAATGAATGTGAATTCCAAATCCCACATTATGTCGACCATCAGACTCAACAACATCACTTGGGTCCATCCAATCCTTTCGGACTTGTTCCAACAAGTCGACATAGCTAGGACAACACTCAAACACCATGTCAAGCTCATCCGGGTCCGGATCAATATTTCCTTGTAAAAAGACATCGTTGTCCACGTGATGAACATAAACAGATGTTCTCCCCATCCTTAAACAACACAACATACAATATTTTGTATAAGCAATCATCCAAATACTACAAAATCTGCATAATCGTAAGAACCCTAATCCCAACATCCAAACAACCCTAATCCTAGCCCCATCATACCCCTACCCAAACAAAACCCTCAATATTACATACAAAGAACCATAATCCGAACATACAAACAAGTGCAACTAAATCATACACATCCCAAATTTCATGAAGAACTTGGGTTTGCTCAAATTCGCAAAAAAGTGAGAAAATCAGATTTTTTTGGATGAGAGGGAGGGGATCATGGGAGATTACCTTAAGGGAGGGATTGGGGTCGAAATCCCAGACCAAACTTTCAGATCTGCTTGATTTGGAGAGGGATTTGAGGAAGGGGGAGAGGGGAACTTGAGGGGGACCTCTCTCTTTCTGGTTGATGGAGGTGAATGAGGAGGGGGTGGGGGGAGGCCGGCCCACGGGTCTGATAAGTGGCCGTGTGGCGCCTAAGGGCTTGGTTCCACACATCGCAAGTGCAACGCCTCCGACTTATGCGCCACACTACTCGGGGGAGGTGTCGGACCGCCACGGGGCGCCATCGTGGCCGGGGGTGTGGTGCCTTTGCCTAAGGCGTCACATAGTGTAGTGTGGTGCCTACTTGTTGGGCGCCACACAAAAGGGTCAGGTGAGTGATTTTTTTGAACACAATCCAGTTTATGAATCTGTTTTGTCTAGGGGTTAATTTTGTCAATTTTGCCAGCGGCAGGAGTGAGCGCAATAGCAAAGCAGTAGGAAGCACAATAGCCTCGGCACAGAAACGTGTGGGAATAGGGAAACTACCGGCGAGGAGGATCACATGTGGCGGTAGGAGGCACTGGCTTTGACTCACATGCAACCGAGTGGGCAGCCAGAGAGACGGACATGCAACCATGATTCAATGGGCGGAAGGGTGAGTTGTGTTACGTTATGCTCCAAATTCTAATATAAAGAGGAAGGCCAACTTCTGACGAGTGAGCGGAGCGAGGCCCGTCGCCGGTAGGCTTGGGCCGAAGCAGAGCATAGCAAAATCTGAAGTTTGGGCTTTGCTCAGACTTAGTTGGTATAACTCATTAGCCATAGTGGCTGTTTGGCACCGAAAATGTTTTCTTTGTTGTTTAGGAATAAGGTTCTCATTCATGCTGCAAGATGGAATTTGTCTCAAGGTGGAGTTTGTTATGTTATGCTCCAAATTCTAATATAAAGAGGAAGGCCAACTTTTGGCAAACGAGCGGAGCGAGGCCCATCGCCGGTAGGCTTGGGCCGAAGCGAAGTCTAAAGTTTGAGCTTTGCTCCGACTTAGTTGGTATAACTAATTAGCCCTAGTGGCTATTTGGCGCCGAAAGTGTTTTCTTTGTTGTTCAAGGAGAAGGTTCTCATTCATGCTGCAAGATGGAATTTGTCTCAAGGTGGAGTTTGTTATGTTATGCTCCAAATTCTAATATAAAGAGGAAGGCCAACTTCGGACGAGTGAGCGGAGCGAGCGAGGCCCGTCGCCGATAGGTTTGGGCCGACGCGGAGCGTAGCGAAGTCTGAAGATTGAGCTTTGCTCAGACTTAGTTGGTATAACTCATTAGCCCTAGTGGCTGTTTGGTGCCAAAAGTGTTTTCTTTGTTGTTCGGGGAGAAGGTTCTCATTCATGCTGCAAGATGGAATTTGCCTCAAGGTGTAATTTGTTATGTTATGCTCCAAATTCTAATATAGAGAGGAAGGCCAACTTTTGACGATCCAGCGGAGCGAGGCCGTCGCCGGTTGGCTTTGGCCGAAGCGGAGCGTAGCAAACTCTGAAGTTTGAGCTTTGCTCATACTTAGTTGCTATAACTCATTAGCCCTAGTGGTTGTTTTGCGCCGAAAGTGTTTTCTTTGTTGTTCAGGGAAAAGGTTCTCATTCATTCTGCAAGATGGAATTTGTCTCATGGTGGAGTTTATTATGTTATGCTCCGAATTCTAATATAAAGAGGAAGGCTAACTTTTGACGAGCGAACGGAGCGAGGCCCGTCGTCAGTAGGCTTGGGCCGAAGCGGAGCGTAGCAAAGTTTGAAGTTTAGTTGGTATAACTCATTAGTCCTAGTGGTTGTTTGGCGCCGGAAGTGTTTTCTTTGTTCTTCAGGGAGAAGGTTCTCATTCATGCTGCAAGATGGAATTTGTCTCAAGGTGGAGTTTGTTATGTTATGCTCCAAATTCTAATATAAAGAGGGAGGCCAACTTCTGACGAGCGAGCGGAGCGACGCCCATCGCCGGTAGGCTTGGGCCGAAGCAGAGCGTAGCGAAGTTTGCAGTTTTAGCTATGCTCACACTTAGTTGGTATAACTCATTAGCCCTAGTGCTGTTTGGCGCCGAAAGTATTTTCTTTGTTGTTCACGAAGAAGGTTCTCATTCATGCTGCAAGATGGAATTTGTCTCAAGGTGGAGTTTTTTATATTGTGCTCCAAATTCT
Source organism: Hordeum vulgare subsp. vulgare (assembly GCF_904849725.1). Classification (NCBI taxonomy): domain Eukaryota; kingdom Viridiplantae; phylum Streptophyta; class Magnoliopsida; order Poales; family Poaceae; genus Hordeum; species Hordeum vulgare. The sequence goes on from NC_058522.1 coordinate 169,354,231, forward strand.
AATATAAAGAGGAAGGCCAACTTTTGATGAGCGAGCGGAGCGAGGTACATCGCCGACAGGCTTGGGCCGAAGCGGAGCGTAGTGAAGTCTGAAGTTTGAGCTTTTCTTAGACTTAGTTGGGATAAGTCATTAGCCCTAGTGGTTGTTTGGCGCCGAAAGTATTTTATTTGTTGTTCAGGGAGAAGGTTCTCATTCATGCTGCAAGATTGAATTTGTCTCAAGGTGGAGTTTATTATGTTATGCTCCAAATTCTAATATAAAGAGGAAGACCAACTTATTACGAGCGAGCGGAGCGAGGTACGTCGCCGGTAGGCTTGGGCCGAAGCGGAGCGTAGCGAAGTTTGAAGTTTGAGCTTTACTCAGATTTAGTTGGTACAACTCATTATCCCTAGTGGTTTTTTGGCGCCGAAAGTGTTTTATTTGTTGTTCAGGGAGAAGGTTCTCATTCATGCTGCAAGATTGAATTTGTCTAAAGGTGGAGTTTGTTATGTTATGATCTAAATTCTAATATAAAGAGGAAGGCCAACTTATTACGAGCGAGCGGAGCGAGGCATGTCGCCGGCAGGCTTGGGCCGAAGCGGAGCGTAGCGAAGTCTGAAGTTTGAGCTTTGCTCAGACTTAGTTGGTATAACTCATTATCCCTAGTGGTTGTTTGGCGCCGAAAGTCTTTTCTTTGTTGTTCAGGGAGAAGGTTCTCATTCATGCTGCAAGATGGAATTTGTCTCAAGGTGGAGTTTGTTATATTATGCTCCAAATTCTAACATAAAGAGGAAGGCCAACTTCTAACGAGCGAGCGGAGCGAGGCCCGTCGCCGGTAGGCTTGGGCCAAAGCGGAGCGTAGTGAAGTCTGAAGTTTGAGCTTTGCTCAGACTTAGTTGGTATAACTCATTATCCCTAGTGGTTGTTTGGCGCCGAAAGTGCTTTCTTGATGTATCTCATTCATGCTGCAAGATGGAACTTGTCTCAAGGTGGAGTTTGTTATGTTATGCTCCAAATTCTAATATAAAGAGGAAGGCCAACTTCTGACGACCGAGCGGAGCGAGGCCCGTCACCCGTAGGCTTGGGCCAAAGCGGAGTCTAGCCAAGTCTGAAAACAGCCCAAAACTCGTTTTCCCCACACATACGAACTCTAAAAACATCATATATGATGGTATTTCGAAATTACATGGGCCTGGCCCAAAAATAAGGTGGCGCAACACCTATATTAGCCTATGGATGAAATTTATAAAGTGGCGTCTTGAATAGTTCGTCCAAGCCTTCATGCTCTCCTTATGGTGGCTTTAAAGTGCGAAAGTCATCAGTGGAATCTCCATTGTTCTTTCCCACGCGTGCACCTTCTTCTCCATGCTTGATCCCACTCCAACGGATATCCTTCTTGTCCATGCTAGGTCCTTCATTCATGAGCACAACAAAAGTATCTAACTTATGCAACATCATATGTTCATGAACATTAGAAGTATTTTCAAGAAATGAAAGTACCTCGTAATTCAATTGGCGTGCGCGAGCTCTAGTAACTGGACCAGTATGTATAGCAGCTGGGGCTATGGGTGTAACAATGGTGTTGATGTCCTCATCATCCCCCCCTTCTTCAACTAAAGTCGACCTCGATGGAAGCTCATCTTCCTCACCCAAATATGACTTCAAATCTGCAATGTTAAAAGTGGGACTAACCCCAAAATCTGCATGCAGCTCAAGTCTATATGCATTATCATTTATTTTCTCTAACACTTTGAAAGGACCATCAGCACGTGGCATTAGCTTTGACTTGCGCAAATTAGGAAACCTATCCTAACACAAATGCAACCAAACAAGATCCCCAGGTGCAAAGACAATATGTTTTCTACCTTTATCTCCAGCAAGTTTATATTTAGCATTCATGCGCTCAATGTTTTCCTTAGTTAACACATGCATCTTTAATGTCAAATCAGCACGATCTTTAGCATCAAAATTAACCTTCTCCGAAGATGGAAGAGGTAACAAATCAATAGGTGCACAAGGTAAGAAACCATAGACAACTCCAAAAGGACACATCTTAGTAGTAGAAGGCAGCGAACGATTATAAGAAAATTCAATATGAGGCAACCATTCTTCCCAGAATTTTAGATTGTTCTTCAAAACAGCCCTAAGCATAGTAGACAAAAAACTATTGACTACTTCAGTTTGTCGATCGGTTTGGGGGTGACATGTAGTACTAAAAAGCAATTTTGTCCCCAACTTAGCCCATAAACATCACCAAAAGTGGCTAAGAGATTTAGCATCACGATCTGAAACAATCGTATTTGGCACACCATGCAAGCGAATAATTTCACGAAAGAACAAATCAACCACATTAGCATCATCATCACTTTTATGACATGTAATAAAGTGTGCCATTTTTGAAAATCTTTCCATGACAACATATATGCTATCCCTCCCCTTCTTTGTTCGAGGTAAACCTAAAACAAAGTCCATAGATATATCCTCCCAGGGAACACTAGGTACAGGCAAAGGTATATATAAACCATGAAGATTGAGTCGTGACTTAGCTTTTAGACATGTCGTGCAGCGAGCAACAAAACGCTCAACATCCCGTCGCATCTTTGGCCAAAAGAAATGTGTAGCAAGTACGTCCTCCGTCTTCTTTACGCCAAAGTGTCCCATCAATCCTCCTCCATGCGCCTTCTGGAACAACAAAAGACGAACAGAGCTAGCTGGAATGCATAGCTTGTTAGCACGGAACACAAATCCATCATTAACGATGAACTTATTCCATGTTCTCCCTTCTTTACAATTCTCCAGCACATCTTCAAAATCAGAATCATGCACATATTGATCTTTGATGGTCTGTAAACCAAATATTTTAAAGTCAAGTTGTGAAAGCATAGTATAACGACGAGAGAAAGCATCAACAATAACATTTTATTTACCCTTCTTGTGTTTAATGACGTATGAGAAAGTCTCAATGAATTCAACCCATTTAGCATGCCTAGGGTTCAGTTATGCTTGACTTTTAATATGTTTCAAAGATTCATGTTCAGAATGTATGACAAATTCTTTGGGCCATAAATAATGTTGCCATGTTTCCAAAGTCCGAACAAGAGCATATAATTCCTTATCATAAGTAGAATAATTCAACTAGGCCCACTTAATTTTTCAGAAAAGTATGCAACAGGTTTACCATCTTGTAATGACACACCTCCTAATCCAATTCCACTAGGATCATATTCAAGGTCGAAAGTCTTATTAAAATCAAGAAGTTGGAGTAAAGGATCATGTGTTAACTTATCTTTTAAAACCATGAAGGCTTCTTCATGTGCGATACCCCAAGAATAAGTCACATCCTTCTTTGTAAGCTCATTGAGAGGTGCAACAATGGTGCTGAAATCTCTCACAAAACACCTATAAAACCTGGCGAGTCCAAGGAAACTCCTCACTTGTGTGACCATTTTGGGCTACGACCAACTCTCAATAGCTTCAATCTTGGCTTTATCAACTTCAATTCCCTGTGGAGTAACAACATAGCCAAGAAAATATACTCGGTCTGTGCAAAAGGTGCACCCCAAGGTTACGAAACAAACATGCATCTCATAGAGCAATAAAAACAACACGCAAATGATCCAAGTGTTCCTCCAAAGATCTACTATAAATCAGTATATCATCAAAGTAGACTACCACAAATCGTCCAATGAAAGCACGTAAAACCTCATTCATTAATCTCATGAAAGTGCTAGGTGCATTAGTTGATCCAAAAGGCATAGCTAACCACTCATATAATCCAAACTTAGTTTTAAATGCTGTTTTCCATTCATCTCCCAATTTCATGCGAATTTGATGGTATCCACTATGCAATTCAATGTTGGAGAAAATTGTAGAGCCACTTAATTCATCAAGCATATCATCTAGCCTAGGAATAGGATGATGATAATGAATAGTAATATTATTCATGCCTCTACAATCAACACACATATGCGATGTGCCATCCTTTTTGGCACTAGAATAATAGGAACAACACAAGGACTAAGAGATTCGCGTATATAACCTTTGTCGAGCAGCTCCTGTACTTGACGCGTAATCTCCTTCGTCTCCTCTAGATTGGTACGGTATGGTGCACAGTTGGGTAGCGATGCACCGGGAATTAAGTCAATCTGATGCTCAATCCCTCTAATAGGTGGTAATCCCGGTGACACGTCTTGTGGAAAGACATCAACGAACTCCTCCAAAATGTTAATGACAACATGAGCAAAAGAGGGTGGCATGTCCCCAAACAAAAATAATACCTCTTTGCATCTGAAAGCATAGCAAACAAATGTACTAATATCCAAATCAGTAATATCAGATTTAGTGGCAAGTAAACAACCACTCTTCAGTTTGATTTCAGATGCAACACTAGATGATGATTTATTAGGCTTATTGTGTTGCTCAAATTCCTTTGCTACAATCTGATTTTCCCTCTTATGTAGGTCATGTTTTGCTTTACTAGCTCTAGCAATGTCATATTTCATAATTTGTTCAGGAGACATAGGAAGCAAAGTTATATTTTGATCCTTATGAATAAGAGTATACTGATTTGTTCTACCATGGTGTACATATTTTTTATCAAATTGCCATGGTCTACCAAGTAAAACGGAGCATGCTTGCATGGGTACCACATCACAATCAACAAAATAAGAATATGTAGCAATGCTAAAATGCACACGAACATTACGTGTTACCTTAACCTTGCCACTGTTGTTGAACCACTGGATATAATAAGGATGAGGATGTGGTCTGGTGGTCAGAGACAACTTCTCCACCATCTCCATGCGCGCTAAGTTGTTGCAACTCCCTCCATCGATGATTACTTGAACAGAACGTTCCTTTCCAACTCCCTTTTATGGAACAAGTTGTGCCTCTGATTTTTCTCAGCCTGTGTTACCCGCACACTTAACACACCTTGAGCAACTAAGCTTTCATACCTGTTAGTGTAATCAGCAGCCATGTAGTGTGTCTCTTGTTCAGTATCATCTACACCCATGTTCTTCACTTTCAATAAGAGCCAGAGTCTCCTCATCATAGTCACTAGAGGAGTCATATCCACCATCCTCAGTAATAATCATCACGGGCTTGGATGGGCACTCTCTCGCATAATGACCTCAACCCTTGCAATGACGACAGATAACCTCATGTGTTCGCCCTGTGGATGCCATGGATGAAGATGAGCTCTGTGCAGGCCCGGAAGGTGTGCTCTTGGCAAAGTGTGGGGCAGGGGCCTGTTTCCTGGTATCTCTGGTGGAATTGGCGGCTGAAGTAGGCGGTGCTGATGTAGGAGGACGTGTGGAAGTAGATGTGGTTCTTGGCGCCCATGAGGAAGTGCAACCTACAGAAAAAATTAGTTCTCGCCAATGCCAGTCGATCCTGCACTTCACGTTCAGCTTTGCAAGCAAGATGGAATAAACGAGTGATAATCCTTATATTCTATAACAGTCCGAATATCTCTATTTAATCCACCCATAAAACGTGCAAGCATAGCTTCATTGTCCTCAACATTACCACATCTAATCATTCCAGTTTGTAATTCCTTATAATATTCTTCTACATAATTTTTTCCTTGTCTTAAACGCTGCAAGTTTTGAAGTAATTCACATTGATAATATGGTGGAACCCAACGAGTACGCATAACAGTTTTCAACGCAGACCAATTAGTTGGAATATTAGCATTATGTATTCGACAATATCCAGACCACCAAACACAAGCAAAACTAGTGAAAGAACAAACATCAGCAGCAACACGTCTATCGTGAGGAAATTGCAAGCATGTAAAACGTTGCTCTATTTCCAATTCCGAAGTAAGATATATATCAGGAACATATGAACCATCAAAATTTGGAATATTCAATTTAATTTTAGGGAGATGGTCATGATCCCGTACCCGAGGGTGTGGTGCATCCCTACCATTTCGATTGTATCCATGTGGACGACCGGCGGCCAGTAGTGGTGGTTGTTGTTCCTGGTTCTAAACTAGAGCAACCTCTCCCTCATCATCGTAATCACCATGATAATCCTCATTCTGCTCAGCCACAGAAACCTCGGTAGTAGCAGCAGGAGGAGCAGCAGCAGGAGTAGCAGTAGGAGCAACAACACCAAAATTCTGCACTTGGCCGACAGGCACACGTTGCGCTCATAGGTGTTGGTGTTGTGGTTGAATTGGGATAGAAGGTGCAGCTCGTGGTGGTAAACGGGCAAGCAGCTCACTAAACTTGGCGTTCATCTTGGTGTCGAATTTCTTATCCATACCTTCTAGCTTGTCCATGGCCTCTCCAAAGGTGGTGACGAAATCCTGTACCTGGTCAGACATCATTTGTTGAAATTTATCATGGAGCTCCCGGTTTGTTAGGTTCTCCCAGTCGATCTCCTCGTCATGTGATCCTAGCATGGTTAGAAGCAATAGGAACACAAAAGAATATGAACCTATAGAATACTAGGAAGTGGTGGTGGTGGTGGTGGTGTGTTGCAAATCCGTCAAGCAAATCTCAATTTCTTACCAATTCTTACCCAACACCAGGTGGCGATCGACAACAGGTGTAGTCAAAACTCTCAAAGCTTGGATAGTGCGATTGCTAGGTGGTGTCAAACACACGACGTAGATGTATGTGGAGCTGGGAAGGCTTATAATATGATAGCAAGAAGGGTCAACAAGAATCAGTTCAGAGATGAAAAGTTGAGAAGATGCTCAACAACGGTACCGTGCCGGTCCTAGGCTAGACTGTACTAGGGACGCGAGCCTAGAACACCAACAAAGTCACGACGACACGTAATCAAGGGAATAGCCACTCTGATTTTCTTCTCTTTTTTTAGAAAATCACTATAATGGCGAGTGTCTCAAAACTCTTTCGGAGGACCAAAAACAGGATAGGCACGCATTTATTTTTGACATTTTTTTTCTGGAGCAATTTGGGGCTGCGACGACCAGAAATTGTGACAAAAATCACTATGATGGCGAGTGTCTCAAAACTCTCTAAAAATCCTAACAAAACGACAGGAAAAAAAATTCACCCCTCGAAATTTTGGCCTAAAAAGTGCTCTGAAAAGCGTGCCAGACTCTTTTTTTCCGAAACCTACTCAGGTAAGGAAACACGAAACCGAAAGCAAAAGGATCTCAAAATTAATCTAAGGCAGAAAGGATGCAGACTAGGATTGTGGTGGATATATGGTGGTGGTATATGGCAACAAGGATAATGGTGGCGTGGTGGTGGTATATGGCAGCAGCGATGATGGTAGCGTGGAGGTGGTATATGGTAGTGATGAAAGACGGTGCGGTGGCGGCGTGACAACATGTGAATAGAACTCGAAACTCTAAAGGACTAGACACTAAGTCCAACAACTCGACACGATGATGTAACCGCAAATTCAACAAAGCAATCTACTGAAAAGACTATGCAAAGGCTCAGATTGGTTCGGATATGATGATCTAACCCTAATTTTATGGCTTTTTGGTGGACTATAGGTATGAAGAACAAATGCGATCTAACTACAAAAAACTGGTAAAATCTCACCGAGCAACATGGAAATCTGATACCACTTGATAGGGGCGAAGTTGTCTCTGTCTTCCGATGAGATCGTGGGTATCGTTTTGGTGGAGTAGACTTTGACGATCCGACTACGAACGTGTGAGGACGTCGCGCCTTAGCAATCGCTAAACAAATTCCGAGAGGTTATTTATCATGCCGGAGCATGATCAACCTTACCACGAAGGTCTGTTTCCTGCACGCAAACGAAGAACAAGCAAGAAACCAAGATTGCAATCAAGATATTACTAATATAAGAGGAAAGCTTTATTGATGAAGGTTGGGTTCTGTGACGCCTTTGTCTGGTCGGGAAAAACAAACGAAGAACGCGAAGTTGCAGCTATGGCGAACTTGTAATCTAAACAAAACCCAAGTCTAAACGGTGCCCTAAGGGATGTATATATGAGGGAATAGAGAGGCAATTTCGTGACCCTTGGAGGAGGGGTCCGAAAACAGCACTAAACTCGGTTTCCCCACATATAAGGACTCTAAAAACAACCTATATTATGGTATTTCTAAATTACATGGGCCTGGCCCAAAAATAAGGTGGCGCAACACCTATATTAGCCTATGGACGAAATTTATAAAGTGGCGTCTTGAATATTTCGTCCAAGCCTTCATGCTCTCCTTATGGTGCCTTTAAAGTGCGAAAGTCACCAGTGGAAGCTCCATTGTTCTTTCCCGCACGTGCACCTTCTTCTTCATGCTTGATCCCGCTCCAACGGATATCCTTCTTGTCCATGCTAGGTCCTTCATTCATGAGCACAACAAAAGTATCTAACTTAGGCAACATCATATGTTCATGAACATTAGAAGTATTTCCAAGGAACGAAAGTACGTGGTAATTCAATTGGCGTGCGCGAGCTCTAGTAACTGGACCAATATGTATATCAGCTTGGGCTGTGGGTGTAACAATGGTGTTGATGTCCTCATCAGTTCAGGGAGAATGTTCTCGTTGATGTTGCAAGACGGAATTTGTCTCAAGGTGGAGTTTGTTATGTTATGCTCCAAATTCTAATATAAAGAGGAAGGCCAACTTCTGACGAGCGAGCGAAGCGAGGCCCGTTGTAACGACTAAGATGCGGCCCTTTCCTTATTTGGGGGCGAGTCCTCAAAAGGGAAAGAGGCGCATCTACGCGTTTCGCAAGCGAGATAATCATAACATTACAATAACTGAAAGAGTGACAAGTAGGGCATACACTTGCCATCTGATAAGAACATAGTCATACAGTCATACAACCACACATTATTACGAACATGGAAAGGTCCAGCTACGGACAAGATAAACAAGAAAAGCTATGATATCCCGCATGCTGGCCCCACGATCACGACCACGGCATCTAGTCCTCCGGATAAGTCACGTACAACCTTCCGCTATCCTCATCGAACTCCCACTTTAGCTGGCTGTCATCGAGAACTCCTGCATCAAGGGTACCTGTACCTGTGGGTGTTTGTAGTAAACCGTGAGCCACGAGGACTCAACAATCCTATGACCTTGGTATCGAATCTAACTAAGTTAAATGGGTGAGGAAGGTTAAGTGTATGAGTTTGCAGCAACCTAAGGTTCTATGGTAGCTATCTTACGAAGATCTGAGTTAACATTTAGTGGCCTACGCAAGACGGTCGGTAACTAGATTGATCACTAAATGATCCTGAACACCTACTTACGTCGTTCATAACTCCACTGTGTTGTCGAACAGAGAAGGAGCTCTGTAGGAGACAGTCACGGTTATGCACTCAGTTGGCAAGTTTTATTAGAATTACTTTAAGTTGTCTAGAACCGGATGTTAACAAAATATTCATGTTTGCCACATAACCGCGGGTACGGCTTTCCGGAAGATTAAACCCTGCAGGGGTGCTCCAACTAGTCCATCACAAATTACCACAGGCCGTCTAGTAATCCTCTACCACGAAACTCGTGATCTGTCGGATTCCTTAGAGGAAAACCTCAACTCCGAGAGACTCAAAGTTTCACCGGAATCCCAATGCGCAAGATATATCGTTAAGGTAAGACAAATCCAGCAAGACCGCCCGACGTGTCGACGACCCCGATAAGAGCCGCGTATCTCAGTCTCAGGACACGTCGGATGGGAAAGCCTACAGGATAACAGACCTCAAGTTTCCTCGCGGTGGCCCCGCAGTGTGCCCATTTTGGACCAACACTCATGAGGACCACTGGCCCGGGGATTGATTAGATTCCTCGGGGTAGCTATTCCCTATGCTTTTTTATTATTAAGTTATTACCAGATTAATACCAAAGTTGAGTCCTGCCATACAAGTCTTAACACTACACGATTTAGGGAGATGGTCATGATCCCGTACCCGAGGGTGTGGTGCATCCCTACCATTTCGATTGTATCCATGTGGACGACCGGCGGCCAGTAGTGGTGGTTGTTGTTCCTGGTTCTAAACTAGAGCAACCTCTCCCTCATCATCGTAATCACCATGATAATCCTCATTCTGCTCAGCCACAGAAACCTCGGTAGTAGCAGCAGGAGGAGCAGCAGCAGGAGTAGCAGTAGGAGCAACAACACCAAAATTCTGCACTTGGCCGACAGGCACACGTTGCGCTCATAGGTGTTGGTGTTGTGGTTGAATTGGGATAGAAGGTGCAGCTCGTGGTGGTAAACGGGCAAGCAGCTCACTAAACTTGGCGTTCATCTTGGTGTCGAATTTCTTATCCATACCTTCTAGCTTGTCCATGGCCTCTCCAAAGGTGGTGACGAAATCCTGTACCTGGTCAGACATCATTTGTTGAAATTTATCATGGAGCTCCCGGTTTGTTAGGTTCTCCCAGTCGATCTCCTCGTCATGTGATCCTAGCATGGTTAGAAGCAATAGGAACACAAAAGAATATGAACCTATAGAATACTAGGAAGTGGTGGTGGTGGTGGTGGTGTGTTGCAAATCCGTCAAGCAAATCTCAATTTCTTACCAATTCTTACCCAACACCAGGTGGCGATCGACAACAGGTGTAGTCAAAACTCTCAAAGCTTGGATAGTGCGATTGCTAGGTGGTGTCAAACACACGACGTAGATGTATGTGGAGCTGGGAAGGCTTATAATATGATAGCAAGAAGGGTCAACAAGAATCAGTTCAGAGATGAAAAGTTGAGAAGATGCTCAACAACGGTACCGTGCCGGTCCTAGGCTAGACTGTACTAGGGACGCGAGCCTAGAACACCAACAAAGTCACGACGACACGTAATCAAGGGAATAGCCACTCTGATTTTCTTCTCTTTTTTTAGAAAATCACTATAATGGCGAGTGTCTCAAAACTCTTTCGGAGGACCAAAAACAGGATAGGCACGCATTTATTTTTGACATTTTTTTTCTGGAGCAATTTGGGGCTGCGACGACCAGAAATTGTGACAAAAATCACTATGATGGCGAGTGTCTCAAAACTCTCTAAAAATCCTAACAAAACGACAGGAAAAAAAATTCACCCCTCGAAATTTTGGCCTAAAAAGTGCTCTGAAAAGCGTGCCAGACTCTTTTTTTCCGAAACCTACTCAGGTAAGGAAACACGAAACCGAAAGCAAAAGGATCTCAAAATTAATCTAAGGCAGAAAGGATGCAGACTAGGATTGTGGTGGATATATGGTGGTGGTATATGGCAACAAGGATAATGGTGGCGTGGTGGTGGTATATGGCAGCAGCGATGATGGTAGCGTGGAGGTGGTATATGGTAGTGATGAAAGACGGTGCGGTGGCGGCGTGACAACATGTGAATAGAACTCGAAACTCTAAAGGACTAGACACTAAGTCCAACAACTCGACACGATGATGTAACCGCAAATTCAACAAAGCAATCTACTGAAAAGACTATGCAAAGGCTCAGATTGGTTCGGATATGATGATCTAACCCTAATTTTATGGCTTTTTGGTGGACTATAGGTATGAAGAACAAATGCGATCTAACTACAAAAAACTGGTAAAATCTCACCGAGCAACATGGAAATCTGATACCACTTGATAGGGGCGAAGTTGTCTCTGTCTTCCGATGAGATCGTGGGTATCGTTTTGGTGGAGTAGACTTTGACGATCCGACTACGAACGTGTGAGGACGTCGCGCCTTAGCAATCGCTAAACAAATTCCGAGAGGTTATTTATCATGCCGGAGCATGATCAACCTTACCACGAAGGTCTGTTTCCTGCACGCAAACGAAGAACAAGCAAGAAACCAAGATTGCAATCAAGATATTACTAATATAAGAGGAAAGCTTTATTGATGAAGGTTGGGTTCTGTGACGCCTTTGTCTGGTCGGGAAAAACAAACGAAGAACGCGAAGTTGCAGCTATGGCGAACTTGTAATCTAAACAAAACCCAAGTCTAAACGGTGCCCTAAGGGATGTATATATGAGGGAATAGAGAGGCAATTTCGTGACCCTTGGAGGAGGGGTCCGAAAACAGCACTAAACTCGGTTTCCCCACATATAAGGACTCTAAAAACAACCTATATTATGGTATTTCTAAATTACATGGGCCTGGCCCAAAAATAAGGTGGCGCAACACCTATATTAGCCTATGGACGAAATTTATAAAGTGGCGTCTTGAATATTTCGTCCAAGCCTTCATGCTCTCCTTATGGTGCCTTTAAAGTGCGAAAGTCACCAGTGGAAGCTCCATTGTTCTTTCCCGCACGTGCACCTTCTTCTTCATGCTTGATCCCGCTCCAACGGATATCCTTCTTGTCCATGCTAGGTCCTTCATTCATGAGCACAACAAAAGTATCTAACTTAGGCAACATCATATGTTCATGAACATTAGAAGTATTTCCAAGGAACGAAAGTACGTGGTAATTCAATTGGCGTGCGCGAGCTCTAGTAACTGGACCAATATGTATATCAGCTTGGGCTGTGGGTGTAACAATGGTGTTGATGTCCTCATCAGTTCAGGGAGAATGTTCTCGTTGATGTTGCAAGACGGAATTTGTCTCAAGGTGGAGTTTGTTATGTTATGCTCCAAATTCTAATATAAAGAGGAAGGCCAACTTCTGACGAGCGAGCGAAGCGAGGCCCGTTGTAACGACTAAGATGCGGCCCTTTCCTTATTTGGGGGCGAGTCCTCAAAAGGGAAAGAGGCGCATCTACGCGTTTCGCAAGCGAGATAATCATAACATTACAATAACTGAAAGAGTGACAAGTAGGGCATACACTTGCCATCTGATAAGAACATAGTCATACAGTCATACAACCACACATTATTACGAACATGGAAAGGTCCAGCTACGGACAAGATAAACAAGAAAAGCTATGATATCCCGCATGCTGGCCCCACGATCACGACCACGGCATCTAGTCCTCCGGATAAGTCACGTACAACCTTCCGCTATCCTCATCGAACTCCCACTTTAGCTGGCTGTCATCGAGAACTCCTGCATCAAGGGTACCTGTACCTGTGGGTGTTTGTAGTAAACCGTGAGCCACGAGGACTCAACAATCCTATGACCTTGGTATCGAATCTAACTAAGTTAAATGGGTGAGGAAGGTTAAGTGTATGAGTTTGCAGCAACCTAAGGTTCTATGGTAGCTATCTTACGAAGATCTGAGTTAACATTTAGTGGCCTACGCAAGACGGTCGGTAACTAGATTGATCACTAAATGATCCTGAACACCTACTTACGTCGTTCATAACTCCACTGTGTTGTCGAACAGAGAAGGAGCTCTGTAGGAGACAGTCACGGTTATGCACTCAGTTGGCAAGTTTTATTAGAATTACTTTAAGTTGTCTAGAACCGGATGTTAACAAAATATTCATGTTTGCCACATAACCGCGGGTACGGCTTTCCGGAAGATTAAACCCTGCAGGGGTGCTCCAACTAGTCCATCACAAATTACCACAGGCCGTCTAGTAATCCTCTACCACGAAACTCGTGATCTGTCGGATTCCTTAGAGGAAAACCTCAACTCCGAGAGACTCAAAGTTTCACCGGAATCCCAATGCGCAAGATATATCGTTAAGGTAAGACAAATCCAGCAAGACCGCCCGACGTGTCGACGACCCCGATAAGAGCCGCGTATCTCAGTCTCAGGACACGTCGGATGGGAAAGCCTACAGGATAACAGACCTCAAGTTTCCTCGCGGTGGCCCCGCAGTGTGCCCATTTTGGACCAACACTCATGAGGACCACTGGCCCGGGGATTGATTAGATTCCTCGGGGTAGCTATTCCCTATGCTTTTTTATTATTAAGTTATTACCAGATTAATACCAAAGTTGAGTCCTGCCATACAAGTCTTAACACTACACGATTTATCAAGGGGGTCCCCATAACAACCCCGAACGTGTTAGGAGCGCTCAGTTATGGAATAAAACACCGGTAGCCGAAACTAAGGCGGCAACAACAGAACAAATCACCCAGCAAAAGGCTAGGCCTTCCGTTATTTACCAAGTATATAGGTGCATTAATTAAATAGCAGTTAATATGATGATATCAAATTGCCCATGTTATCACATGGACCAGCTGGCACCTGCAACTAGCAACGCTAACAATTAGTGGTTGAGCAAGCCTACTTAGCCAAACAATATTTGCTAGGAGGGGTGGTGTTTAAGGTTTCATGGCAAAGTTTGATGGCATATATATCATGTGGTAGGCAGCGGAGATGTAACAAAGGAAACGTAACACTAAGCATAACAAATCTAGAAACGGTGTCAGAGTCATGATCATCTCGCCTGTGATTTCTTCAGACTGGAACTGCTCTTGTTCTTCCTGCATGAACTTTCCGGAATCCACGTACGCACTCTCCATTCCTGATGCTACCCAAAGAGAAGATAACAACAAATAAACACCAGAAAAACATAATGCGACAACCAATATGATGCATGCATGTACTGCACCAAACAAGCACATAAAATAGCCCTACACCGATAATGTATTGCCACCTCACCACAAAGGGATTTTAAGTGAGATGCCCAAAACCAGAAACTAACAACACCATTGGATTCACTGGGATTTTCTACCCCAAATCCATATATCACACTGCCACCTTTGCATCTATAAAACATCACAAACAAGAAAAGGAATCTGACATAGAATCCAACCACAACAATAATTCAAGAACATGAACTGTTCTTGAGACAACCCAAATTTGGCAAGTCCAGATTTGGACATTTCCAGAAATGGAAACATGCCCTTTTGGCACCAGGAATATCACCAACAAAATAAACAAATACACAAAGAAAAATAATAATGAGGAGGGGGTCCCACCAGGCAGGGGCCCACTGTCATACACACAGACACACACAACTACACACACTGCTATAGTCAGGAGAAAAACAAACAAACAACCAGAGTGGGGATCAAACCGACTCCCTCCTGCTACACACATCGCCAGCTACCACTCGATCCTAGCGCAAAGAGTGTAAAAACTAATGAAACAAAAGGGTCGTCAGGGGGGATCGAACCTTGGACCTCCGGGTCGCATCGCTACGCTCGAACCTGTCTGTCTAGGAGGGGGATCTACCCAAAGAGGGGCTCCGCTCCAGATGAAAACTACCACGCGCGTCGTCGTTCTGCCCAGACTCACACACGTGCACGCACGCAAGCACTCCATAGGGTGGGAGTGCTAGCTGGGGTTCGCGCGCTCGAGCAGCTGCGTTGCTGCCGCGATCTACTGCTGCTGCTCCCACAACACGCTAATGCTATCACTTGGAACTGCTGCTACTGCTATCCTCTGAATATGTTGCTACTGCCATCTTCTGAAACTAATGCTACTGCTGCCAAGCAACAAAGCACAACATCGCCGCCTGAACACAGGACGACGCCATCGTGCACTCCGGCGCCTATATGACCAACTAAGCACCACGCGAGGGAAGCGGGTCCGTCGGGGTTCCATTCCCGGGGTTAACTCACCGGGAGGAAGCCCACGACGGCGGCTCGACGGAGCTGCTGCACCGGGCCAAGTGGAGCTCGATGCCGGCGACGACCACTCACACAGGGGAGAACTTAAGCCGTTAAGTGCAAGGGAAGGAAGAGGAGGAGATGGCGCTCACCCTGGGGTCTCCGACGAAGCCGACGCAAAGAAGACGACACAGGAGGAGATCCAGCCCCCTACCAACGGGAACGGGTCGAGGGGGATCCATCATCCTCCCTACCACCTGGACTCCACGGAGGAGCACCGGCGACGAGGGGGGGGGGGACGGCGCGACATTCTGAATCTGAACCTCCCTTTTGTGAAACTTACCTGAGAGGGAGAGGAAAGGAGAGGCGGAAAGAGGTGGCGGCGGGGAGAGGGAACCCTAGAAGGCACACACACCAATGGCGCTTAAGTATGCGAGGATGGGACGACACCTCGACATCCGTGAGCCACGGCGACGCTCTCTCTCTCTCTCACGCGCTCTTTGACGGAAAGCAGACAGGGGAGGAACGGCGTCAGGAAGAAGAAAGGAAAGGGAGATGGGCCCTGGCGCGAGAGAAAAGAAGAGGGGCCTGAGAAGAAGAACTGACCCAACTCTCCTTCTCTGCTACTAAAAGAATATCACACTACCTATCTTTTAAAAAAACAATAGTTTGAAAATAAATAAAAATCAGGAAAAGGGAAAAGGGGTTATGACAAGATAAGTATTTTTTTTGGAAAACACAATGAGCCCCCTATTTAAAAAAAATAGGAGGGGCATTTTTAAGCAAAGCAAAATACATTGATTTTAAAGAAATTGGCCCTCTTTTAAATATAAAAACAAAGGAAGAATAATTTAAGTAGGTGAGTGTTGCCACCCACAAATATTTAGAAGTATTTTTAAAGAAGATGAACATTTTTAATGGCCAAAACAGGAACTTAAATTCTGCCTCAAGTTAGAAAAGAGAGGGGGGTCTATTTGGTCCTTGGTGCAACTAAGGTTTTGAAGGTTCCTTGTTGCACCCACACCACACTCCATAAAAACATCCAAGACACATACAACCGCATCACCAAGGTGGAAGAACACCAAGAACAAGACTAAGCAAAAAGGAAGATGCAAGATATGCATGATGCATGAGATGTACATGAAATGATAACCATATCAGCACCTCCATAACATAACTTCAACATGGTTGGCACATATGGAAAAGCTTACAAAGGGGGGAAAGAAAGCACTTGAGCTGTTACAAGTCTCCCACACTACAAGAGGATATCGACCCGAGATGTCGGACTATAAGGACTTTGGAAATTCGGAACGGAGGTGATCCTCGTGCTCCCAAGTGGCCTCTTTGTCGGAATGATGTGACCACTGCACTTTGAGAAACTTGATTGACTTATTGCGGGTCTTGCGCTCAGTCACATCAAGAATTACAACTACATGCTCATGGTAGGATAGGTCGGGCTGGAGGTCGATATCCCAGAGATCAACTGTGCGCTCGGGAGTCTTGAAGCATCTCCAGAGCTGAGAGACATGAAATATGTCATGCACATTTGAGAAGTTGGAAGGAATCTCTAACTGATATGCAAGATCGCCTCTCTTGCCAACAATTCTGAAAGGACCAACAAAACGAGGAGCAAGCTTCCCTTTGATGCCGAAGCGCTGAGTGCCCTTCATGGGAGACACTTTGAGATACACGAAATCATCGAGCTGAAAAGTCATGTCATGATGCTTGCTATCGTAGTAACTCTTCTGACGGAACTGCGTTGCTTTGAGATTATCCCGAATAACACGTCACGTTTCTTCTGCTTCAGCAATCATGTCATTCCCAAGAATCTGACGCTCACCAGTCTCCGACCAATTGAGCGGGGTACGCCACTTCTTGCCATAAAGAATCTCGAATGGGCCTTGCCTGAGCTTGCCTGATAGCTGTTGTTGTATGAGAACTCGGCAAAAGGTAGGCAGTCTTCCCACTTCATGCCAAATGAAATTACACAGGCCCTTAGCATATCCTCGAGGACCTGATTGACTCTCTCAACTTGTCCACTTGTCTGAGGATGGAAGGCTCTACTAAATCGAATCTTAGTTCCCATCGCAGACTGAAATGAATCCTAGAACTTGGAAGTAAAGATGCTTCCGCGGTCCGAAGATATCAGCATTGGAACACCCTGCAATGAGACTATCCTTGATGTATACAACTCTGCAAGTTGAGCTGCCGAGATAGACTCCTTGTGTGGAAGGAAATGAGCGACTTTGCTCAACTTCTCGATGATGACGAAGATGGCATCGTTGCCTATCTTGGACTTCGGAAATCCAGTGACGAAATCCATTCCGAAGTCCATCTCAACATGATCGAATTTCCACTTGGGAATGGTCAAGGGATGCAAAAGACCTGCTGGACGTTGATGCTCAGCTTTCACTCTACGACAAACATCACACTCGTTCATGAACTGAGCAATTTCATGCTTCATGCGAGTCCACCAAAAGGTCTGCTTCACATCCTGATACATTTTGGAACTTCCTGGATGTATCGAGAGAAGAGAATTATGGGCTTCTTCCATGATAACCTTCCTGAGCTCCCCTTTTGGAACGACAAGGCGATCCTCGAAGAACAAGGTATCTCTGTCATCAACACAGAAGCACTTATATTTGGGAATGCTCTTTGCCAATCCAATCTTAACTTTCTTCACCATCACATCAAGGAGTTGAGCTGGTCGGACTTGGTCTTCCAAGGTAGGAGAAATCTGGAGATTAGCAAGAAATCCATGAGGTACTAACTG
This sequence comes from Hordeum vulgare subsp. vulgare, assembly GCF_904849725.1. Classification (NCBI taxonomy): domain Eukaryota; kingdom Viridiplantae; phylum Streptophyta; class Magnoliopsida; order Poales; family Poaceae; genus Hordeum; species Hordeum vulgare. The sequence goes on from NC_058522.1 coordinate 169,372,369, forward strand.
AAGGTTGAGCTTCCTGAAAGATTCAGAAAGATCATGCTGGAGAGGCTTCAGAATGAGACTATTGCAGTAAGCCTTTCTTCTCATAGCATCTGCAATGACATTAGCTTTGCCTGGAGTGTAGTCAACGCTTGGATTGTAATCTTGGAGCATTTCCACCCAACGAGTTTGCCGAAGATTGAGATTAGGCTGGGTGAAGATGTATTTGAGATTCTTGTGATCGGTGTAGACCTCAACCTGTCTGCCCAACAAGAGATGTCTCCAAGTCATCAGAGCGTGTACCACTGTTGCCAACTCAAGATCATGAGTGGGGTAATTCTTCTCACTTGGATTCAACTGCCTCGAGGTATAAGCTACAACTTTTTTCTCTTGCATCAGAACTACACCAAGACCTTGAAGAGAGGCATCACAGAACACTTGATAAGACTTGGAATCATCAAGAGGAATCAAGACTAGAGTAGAAGTGAGCTTCTCTTTGAGTGTGTCGAAGGCAAACTGACACTCTGGAGACCAGACAAACTTCACACTCTTCTGAAGAAGGCTTGACAAAGGCTTAGCAATCTTAGAGAAATTCTCAACGAATCTTCTGCAATAGCTTGGAAGACCGAGAAAGCTTCGAAGCTACTTCACATTCTGAGGAGGTTCCCACTCAACAATGGCCTGCACCTTTGATGGATCAACTTTGATGCCCTTGGCAGAGATGATGTGCCCAAGGTACACAACTTCCTTCAACCAGAACTCACATTTGGAAAACTTAGCATATAACTTATGCTCTCTTAGCTTATCAAGCACAAGCCGGAGATGTTATTCATGCTCTTCCTCAATTTTAGAAAAGACCAGAATGTCATCAAGATACAACAAGATAAATTCATTCTTGAATGGGGAGAAGATATAATTCATCATCCGATAGAAGGTCGGTGGAGCATTGACGAGACCGAAAGACATCACTATGTACTCATACGAGCCAAAGCTTGTCCTGAAGGCAGTCTTGGGAATGTCCTCTTCATGAATGCGAATCTGATGATAGCCTATCCTAAGATCAAGCTTCGAAAAGATCTTAGCCCCTTTCAATTTCTCGAACAACTCATTGATGTTGGGAAGTGGATACTTGTTTCTGATCGTCTTCTTATTCAATGGGCAGTAATCGACACATAGTCAGTCCATGTCATCCTTCTTCTTGATGAAAAGAACTCCACAACCCCAAGGAGATGAGCTTGGTCTGATCAGACCCAGACGCTCTTGCTCATCAAGCTGGTTCTTTAGCTCTTTTAGCTCTTCTGGACCCAGTTTATACGGCCGCTTGCATACTGGTTCAGTACCCAGTTCAAGCTCAATTATGAACTCAACTGCGTGGTGCGGAGGCATTCCTGACAGTTCTTCTAGAAAGATATATTCATACTCGCAGACCACTGGGACTTGAGAAATTGGAGAGATCTCACCCTTGTCATTCAAGGAAAACAGACGGATCGTGTCATCACGCGCCGCGAAGATAATCACGTCCTCCGAAGGATGAGTTAGCTTCACTTCTTTTGCTTGACAATCAAGAAATACCTTATTCATAGCCAGCCAATCCATCCCAAGGATCAGATCAATATCAGACTTGCCGAGGACAATTGGAGAAGACGTGAAAGAATAACCACCCATCTTGATAGAGATATCAGGAACAAACAAACGAGAACTCATATGTTTCCTAGGGGAAACAACTACCAACGGCTTAGGCAACTGCTCATGATGCAGATTATGCTTGGAAGAAAATGGATATGATACGAAACAATGCGAAGCACCAGTGTGAAATAAAACCTTTGCAAGAATATCATTAACCAAGAGATTACCCATTATCACGTTTGAGGAGTTTTCTGCTTCTGCTGCATTCACCATATTGACTCTTGTAGACTTGGGATTGAACTTCACCATTGCATTGCCTGGAGGCCTCACTGGAGGAGGGGGCGGGAGACGCTGCTGAGTGGTGCAGTTGTTGGAGTAGTGACCCTTCTGCCCACATTTGTGGCAAGTCACATCTGACAGTGGACGGAATTGCACTTGGGGATTCCCTTGCTTCTGCTGCTGAAACCTCTGCTGGAAAGCTGGTTTGGGTGGGTGGGAAGAACCACGACCACCTCACTGCTTGAACTGCTGAATCTGCCGAGGAGGAGGAGACACCCAATATTTTTGCTGCATCAGGACCACCTGATTTGAGGATGAGGAACTGGAATCTCTGAAATGCTTCCTCGAATTCTCCACTTTGAGCAAAGCTGCTTCTGCCCTGAGAGCCAAGTTATAGAAGTTATCGAACTCATTGGGATCGTGCAAAGCAAGGGCCAACTGCAAGTCTTCCTTGAAACCACCTCTGAACTGATAAATCTTGCTATTTTGATCTGGGATGTCCCGTTTAGCATACCGAGCCAACTCATGGAACTCGACGTTGTACTAGTACACAGAAGATCCTCCTTGCTTCAAGCGTATGAATTCTCACGCATCTCTTCCACAAAGCTAGACGGAATATAGTGAGACCTGAAATCTTTGCAGAAATCGTCCCAGCTGATCATTCTGCCTCCCCTGGAGTCCTTCAACTGTTGCCACCATTCTGCCGCCTGTCCCTTGAGCTAAAATGTTGCAAACTTGACGAAGTCCTCTGGTTGGACATTACTGCACTCAAAGTGTTTGTTCATGTCACGAATCCAGTCCTCAGCGTCGAATGGCTGGTCACAAGACATGAAGGACTTCGACTGGTGCGCCAGGAATTGATTCAAAGATGCAAACCGATTGTCGGGGGGATAACCCCTGGGTAGGATCATCAAGTCTGCTCCTTCATTTCCTGCCCAAAGGATATGAACAAATACAGTTTCCCAAGTCCCAAGTCTTTTGGCCGGCTAGGCCGCGCCTTCCGGCTGGAGGACGAGGCGGCCAACTCTCTGGCCAGCCAGGAAACCCCTGCCGGCTAGAGTCAAGACGTCTACCTCTTCCTGACCGGCCTGGCCAAGCCAGCCGGCTAGGAACGAGGCGGCCGTGCCCAAGCCGGTTAGCCAAGCAGGCTAGCCGACCGAGGATCACAAGTCACTTCAGATCGTAGGTCAGGATGAGACCTTATGCTTAAAGGTAGCTACGCGTCAGCAAAGGTATTGGATCGGAGTGTCTGTTAGGTACGAGCGTCGGCGGCCACGCCGCTGACCTACCCCGGCTCTGATCCATCACCTAGCATAGCGTCGGACCGTCACACTCCCACTCCATTACTGCACTCGGCGTGGGGAACAGTGGACGCGGTCGTACTACGTGCCCATGAATAATCTCGCTAGACAACGCTAGACGTACATCGCGTGCTCGGCGTCAACCTTACGCGAGAGCTTCATTGGCCAGCTGGCGGGTCCCACAGCCAAACGAGACCATGAAGCCGGCGGGCCCCTCAAGCGACAAGACAAGACTCTCGTGGGCCCCTGGTCAGCCGGCGAGGCTGCCAGCCGGGTCCCACTCTTTTACCCTTTATCCATATTGTAGGCCGGCGGGTTCGTCTATAAAACCCCCCGGTCACCCTCCATGCAAGAAGACGGTCGAACAACACTTCACATCCACCAACCACATAGAGAGAGGCAGAGACGAGCCGGCTGCTCCCCTCTTCCTCCTTACAACACAGCTCCAGGAGCAACATTGTAATCCATCCATATACATCAAACACTCCGGCAGGACTAGGGGTCTTATCTCTACGGAGAGCCCTGAACCTGGGTACATCGTGCGTTCCATGCTTGTACCAACCTCGTTCCCAGCGCCCTCCTTTGTCCCTTCGGTTCTCACCGACTTTAGCTGACCTATGGCATATGCTGTGAGTATTCACCGACATTTGGCGCCCACCGTGGGGCCGATCGCGACATCGGCTGGCTTTACGGGCTGGGCGGGGTCCCGCACCTACGCCACCGGATGCATCGCGTCCGGATCGGTCTGCATGTCCGTGGAGCCCGCTTTCGACGAGGCAACACCGATGATGATTGACGTCCCCATCCGCCATGAGGATTCGGACGAAGATTCTGAGGACGAGGCGCTTCCTAGCATTGTCGTCGCTGCTATGGAGAACCTCAGCGCTCTCTTTAGCGACTTACGTCTCAACGACGGTCCTCGCTACTTCGGCGAGGACTTCGATGTTGAGGCGCTCTGCGCCAGCTTCAGCAGGCTCTCTATCGCTGAGACGCGTGCACATGACGTGTACCCCAGCAACGTACTCGTCTTCGACGGCCCTCCGCCGTCGATGGGATTCTTCACCCCATACCATGTCGCCGCCATATCCAACGTCGTGGAGGTGATGGTTATGTGCGCTGGCACTAGCGCGGCTCATGGAAAGGTGTCAGCAGACGCTGGTGAGCCCGCTGCTGCCACCGCTGATACTCTTCAGGATGCCTTTACCGGCGTGAAGACACCCATCGCTGCCTCCGCGAACCCTAGCGACGCCCGAGCCTCACTGGAGAAGGCTCGCACGCATATCTTGGAGGAGGGCATTGCCGTCGCCTCGGCAAAACGTCGGATGGAGGCCACGCAGCGCGAGTATAACTCCGCATACGGTCTCACTCCGATTTCTGAGGCCCCTAGCCGGCTTGGATCGGTCTGTAGCCGCGTCCGATTCATTGCTGAGATCCTAGGCGGAGATCAGCCTACCTACGAGACCCCTGCGGCCAACATGCGGGCAGCGCAGGTAGCCATGGAGGAGATGGCAAGCCTGGAGGGCGAGGAGCGCGCCTTCCAGGAGAAGCGGGTCAAGGATCTCCTTGACGCCGCCAACAAACAACACACTCGGCTTGACCCCGGTCAGGCCCAGTCAGAGTCTCCGGGACCCAACTCCGGAGCACGCCGCAACCCTAGCGGTCAGCATCACGCAGAAGGATCTTCCTTGCATCGCACCTCCTGCCGGAGGGGCGAGGGAGGCCAAGACCAGCGCGCCCAGCGCCAGAGCAAGCACACTTCGAGAAAGCGTCGCGGAGGCGACGAGAGAGATTCGGCGTGTGAGGTACCTCACCCGGGAAGGACCCATGTCTCCGGTTCGCGGGGTGCCTCCCCTCTCTCTACTCGGATTGGCACTCGCACTCCCCAGGATGATCCGGAAGCCTGCAGGCGTCTCATCGTCCTAGCCTAGTCAGCCCTCCTAGAGAGGATGGCCCCATCGGTCCGACTTGCTTTGGTCCCCGGATCTGAGGGGAACAGTTCCCTCGAGGCTTCACCTTGCCTCGGGACACGCCCAAGTACAACGTCACTGCCAAGCCCGAGGACTGGCTGATCGACTCTCGGGACCCCGATCCTAAGCCATAGGAATCCAGTCTGTAACACATCGCATCCCTTTGCGGTCTCACGCATGGTTAACTCCACGGCTGCAGCCTTACCTTAGCCGGGACCATTTTCGTCTTTTGACTCACGTATGCAATAGTGTCGCTAGCATTCCAATGTCAAAGAACCCGGATCGACATGTCTAGTCATAAACCAAAGTGGCAGTACCGCACAAGGACATGCATACATGACCCAACAAAGCAGGTGTCGGTCATCAGCGAATGTAGACGAGTCGTAGCAAGCTACAAGGACTCCATTACATCGCGTGACATTTCCCCAAAGGGGACAGACACAGCAGCTAAGAAGGACACATGCCGGTCAACCAATGTGTCCGGAGCAGTAGCGATCTACCAAGGCTCATTGGATCACAAAGGGGCATTTCCTTGTAAGGAGTGCTACTAAAGTTCACGACTAAGTAATCGAACCCCATACATATCAAGTACGACACACGTACGCATGGCATACCGATATGTATAGATACATCGATGGCATCACAACATAACCATAAACATACAACCTTTATTTAAGAGGCTCGGAAGAGCCACACACATAATATTACACATTAAGGGTCTCACGACCCATAATAGCAGTCATTCAGTTACAAACCAGCGGAAGAGTTTAAACTGTCTGAGTACAGACAGGGAAACTAGAAGGCACATGGCCTGACTATACTACAGACCCAACGTAGGGCCAGATCGTAGCTGGGACACCAGCTACTCGTCGTCGTCGATGTCTACGAAGAACCCTCCATTAGGGTCATTAGCAACCTCTGCAACATTTATTAAGCAAACATGAGTACGAAGGTACTCAACAAGACTTTAGGATAACTAACTACTCATGCAAGGTATCAAAAGGGGTATTGTGGGGTTTCATGCGGAAAGCCAGCATTTGACTCGTGGCTAGACAACTTGCATTTTGAAATAATTTTGACAACTTGATTTCTCGCACACGAGTCCACTAACAGCACAACAATACACTATCGTGGAATCGTTCCGTCTCCAAACGGAAATGCCGTCCACAACACTCACGCTTATCTTGACAAATTTTATGAGTAGCCATTGAAGTTATCTATGAACAACATATGTCTCCAAGTAGTCCATATCCGCGGACGCGGCTATTCGAATAGATCATAACCCTGCAGGGGTGTACTTCGTCACACACGCTCTCGCCACTTATCGCCATGTGCACGTCATGCACCTCGGCAACCTTCAAGCGGAAGCCCAGCGAGGGAGTCGGCCACGACCGTTAACCACACTAGTACCTAGTCCAGGTTTATCGCCTATCTGAGAGTAACCCGTACGGAAGTCCGGCCGAGGTTTCCGCCACGGCCTCAAACGATGTGCGCAGGATTCCCAAGCCCACCATCCGGGTGCCACTTGGTACACCGTGCCACTGCCTACCGCATCATGGCCCACCTCTCAGGTCAGCACCATGCACGGCCTCCAGCATTACTATAAACACCAGAAACTACTTGCAACTCCTGGACTGAGTACTAAGCGATTAATAAGTCGAGAGGGTCAATTAAGTATCCCAACGTGTGGTAGTATCTAGTCTTGGATTACATACACGGAACTCAGTTCCTAAGGACGATTCCAATGAAACAACCCGCCATGTACTCCTACACAGCCTTTCACCGGTACCTTTACCAAATCAGGTTCAACACACAATCTTTGCTTACCGAACACATTCTCACAATTCTGTTCATCTCCCAGATGACAGACCATACACAACTCTAAGCATAGCATGCATAGCAGGATAAGGCACATCACATCTCAAGCAACTACCAGGTATGCTAGGTTGCAAGGTTCGGCTATTTACTGTGACAAGGTTAGGTCATGCAAAGGAAGTGGGTCCAACTAATCGTGGCAAAAGCAGTTGAAGCATTTGATCCTAATGCAATAAATAGGTGCAGGAGCGAGAACATGGAATTTATCGGGATGATCAAAAATGGTTGCTTGCCTTGTTGCTCAGAGGAGGGACAATATCCGTCAGACGGATATTCGGTGGAATCCGAGGGTGCGGAGCCTACCGAAATGAATGGAAACAATCAATAACAATCATATGCAAACAAGATGCATGAGCATGGCATGAGAATGCAAGGTGATAAGCTATTATAATCAACATGTATTAGATTTAGAGTTGAGTTGAATCATATTTGAATATCAATTCAAACGAGGTATTCTTGGATACCGATTTAATTGATTCGACCTGATGCTCAGATCAACTTGATGTTAGCATGCATGAAATGTCATGTTAGGGTACTGATTTGTAATTAGGACAGTGTGTGATCATGTCAAACAAAGAGAAATTTAATTACTTTTCATATTCCATTTCTAAAGTAATTATAAGAATTGACTTATTCCTTAATCTACTTGTTTGGGTTCTGTAACTTTTTCAAACAAGAATGAAAATAGCATATTCAGATTCCTTGAATTTTTTGATACTTTTTCATATATAAATTATTTTCATTGGAGTTACATATTAATTTCTATGAATTTTTGAAGTTTTTAAACATTTATGGAATTATTTTTATACTGGAAAATACTTTTATTACATCAGCAGGTCCATCTGGCCGTTGAAAGTCAAACCTGACCAGTGGGACCCACTGGTGTGTCTCTCTGGTCAATTTTAGATTAAGTTTAAACTTAATTAACTGATTAACCTTACTGGACCCACATGTCAGTGACTGATTAACTTATTTGATTTATTTCTATTATCTTCAAACTTGCCAGAGGCTGGCCCCACCAGTCAGTGGCTCAGGCCAGCCGGGATCCACCGGCGGCGAGGTCGTCCTCGCCGGTGGGGAGCCTCCGGCGAGCACCAGAACATCGGGAGGGCTCGGAAATGGCGCACAGAGGGCCGAACGCACGGCTGAGACCATGGGAGGAACGACCACTCGATGGCGCGCACGATGGAACAAGCCCCAGGGGCTGGGGTGGCCGGGATCAACGCCGGCGACGAGCTTGGTGGCGACCAAGTTCGGCCATCGTCGAGGCCATCGGATACGGGGTCAAAACGCTCGGGGCTGGGCACCTAACGCATCTACACGACGTCCTGAGGCTGTTGGTAGCCTCAGACGAACCAGCACTTCACCGGAGGGTTACCGGCGACGAGCTGCAGCGGCGGTCCTTGTCGGGCTCCGGTGAAACTAGGGCTAGAGGAGGGGATCGACGGGGAAATCTTAGGGGAAAAGACCGCATGCTCACGGGGAGTGTAGAGCACGGCTTAGACGGCTCGGGGAAGGCCTGGGGGCGACGGATCGAGCAGAGCTCGCCGGCGGCCGAAGGTTGAAGACGACGGTGCCGTGGGTGTTGCAGGGCTCGGGGAAGCTTCGGCTTCTGCAGGGAGGACCAGACCGACGAGGCGGAGCTAACGGCGTACTCTGAGAGGGGATCCTATGGCTTTGGGCACGAGCAGCTCGAGCTTTGCTCGGCTCCAATGGCGGCAGAAGGGGGAGGAGAGATCCGAGAGGAGGGGGAAGAACTGGCGCTGGGAATGGATAGGGGTGGCCTCGGGAAGCTTATCCCCGGCCTTGCCAGCGCGAGGCGGCGGCCAGGCAGGCGCACAGGTGCGTGGCCGCGCCGGAGAAGGCGGCGGCCACCTCCTCCTCCTACTGGCGCGAGGGAGGAGACGACTGAGGGAGATGGGCCGGGCCAGGCTAGGCGACAGGTAAGAGTTTCCCATTTTTTTTTCTGTTTTTGTTTCTGTTTTAGCTACTTCAATATTTTGCTATTTATTTCAGCTCCAAAATGGTTGTAAAAACTATTTTAAACACACCTGAATATTTTTTGTAATATTCCCCACCATTTCCAAAGTTTCCAACATTTTTGAAAATTTAAGGTTTCTGATTTCAAATTTAAAACTTGAAACCAGTAGCTTTTGCATTTAATTTAAAATGCTTAAAGTGTCAAGAAAATAGTTTTCTCCAATGCTCATTTACTTTCATGATTTATCAGAAAGTTTGAACATTTCTTGAGGCCATTTTGGGTTCATTGATTTTAACTAGTTTGATATTTCCTTTATTTAAAGTAGTGGCTAGGGTTTTGAGTTTTTCCTTTGCCACTTTCTTGTTCTTGTTGAAAATTCTTAGATGCAAATGCAAAGAAGACATGAGCACAAGACTAACTGGCTTAAGGTGTCAAGGATGTGACATCGACTACCCCACGGCCGTCGGCATTGCCAGGGGCAATAAGCGAATAGCGGTACGCTACGTGCCACTCATGTTGGCCGGTTTGGTCCGGACTTGGCTTAACAGCCTTCCGGCCGGCAACGTCAACTCCTGGGTGGACTTCGAGGAGGCATTCGTCCACAACTTTACTGGCACCTACAAGCGCCCTGGCCGGCGTCGCGAGCTGGCCATGTGTGTCCAGAGGCCCGACGAACCCCTTCGCGACTACGTCACCTGGTGGACGGAGCTCCGCACCTCCTGTGAGGGGGTGCATGAGGTACAAGCCATCCAGTACTTCAGCGATGGTTGCCGAGACGGCACCCTCCTCGAGCACAAGCTCATGTGCTCCGAGCCCACCTCTCTGGCGGTGCTCATGGCCAAGGTGGATAAGTATGCCACAGCCGACTCGGCAATGCGCGCCAAGGTGACCGCCTCGGACAAGGGTGTCCCCACGCCGGCTACTCCCAAGCCGGCTGGAGACGGTCGAGGCGGCCAGAACAACAACAAGCGTAAGGCGGATCAGATGGATTCGCGCTCCAACAACAAGTTGGTTGCCAGCATGGATGGCGAAACGTCGGCACCTCAAGCCAGCCCTTCGCGGAAGCATTCCAATAGGAACAACACCAACTGGCTGCCGAAGCACTCCTTCGAGCAACTGCTCGACGCCCCCTGCAAGATACATTCTGGGGCGCAGCCGTCCAACCACACCCTTCGACAGTGCAGCTTCGCACGCCGGCTATCGCGAGGGGATGGCCTGCGGACTCCCCCAGGTGCGCAGGCGTCGCCTCATGCACCGGCTCCACCACCGCTGCCTCGTGACGACGGCCACCTCCACAGCGACTACCCCCATCAAGATTGAGCATTCGTCGTCTTCACCACTGAAGGCGACGACAAGCACAGCCTGCGCCAGAGACGGTGCGAGGTGAATGCCACGGTTCCACCGGTTCCCTAGTACATGCGTTGGTCTGACAAACCAATCACATGGAGCCGGGTGGACCATCCACCGGTGAAGCCCAACCCGGGCTCATACGCGCTCGTCCTCGACCCCACCTTCGCCTCCAAGAGGCTCACCTACCGGTTCTCCCCGGTGCTGGTCGACGGCGACAGCAGCATCAACATCCTCTACCTCGACACTCTCCTCAAGCTCGGGCTCAAGGAGATGGACGTCCTGCCGACCAGCACTCTCTTCCACGGCATCGTGCCTGGGCAGTCCTGCTCGCCTATCGGCAAAATCCAGCTGGACGTCCTCTTCGGCGACAAGGCTCACTTCCGCCGAGAGTCCATATGGTTCGAGCTAGTGGACCTCAGCAGCCCGTATCACGCGCTGCTGGGCAGACCGGCTCTGGCCAAGTTCATGGCTATACCGCACTATGCCTACCTGAAGATGAAGATGCCGGGTCCAATGGGCATCATCACTGTTGCTGGCGACCACAAGAAGTCGCTCGAGTGCGCCCAAGATAGCAGGCGATTCGCCGACGCCGTGGTGATCGCTGAGGAGAAGCGACAGATCGACTGGCTCGTGGCCCAGGCTACCGAGCAGCAGGCGATTCCTTCTCCCCCATCCCAGTCGGCCGGCGAGGGCTCTTTCAAGCCGGCCAAAGAGACCAAGCAGGCCCCACTCGACCCTGCCAACCCCAAGCAGTGCTTCACCATTGGGGCGGGCCTCAGCCCCAAATAGGAAGGCGAGATCGTCGACTTCCTCCGTGAGAATCGGGACATCTTCGCATGGTCTCCCAAAGACATGTCGAGTGTTCCGAGGAAGTACGCCGAGCACAAACTTCACGTGCGACCGGATGCAAGGCCGGTGAAAGAGCCTTTGCGCCGCTTCGCCGAGGGGAAGCGGTGCACAATCAGAGAAGAGATCACCTGGCTCCTTGCAGCCGGCTTTATCATGGAGGTTTTCCACCCGGACTGGTTAGCTAATCCAGTCCTGGTGCTGAAGAAGAATAACACCTGGCGAATTTGTATCGACTACACTAGCCTGAATAAGGCCTGTTCGAAAGACCCTTTCGTGTTGCCTAGGATAGATCAAGTGATCGACTCCACCGCAGGCTGCGAACTGCTGTCGTTTCTGGATGCTTATTCAGGCTACCATCAAATCAAGCTGGATCCAGCTCATCGCCTGAAGACCTCCTTCATCACGCCCTTCGGGGCCTACTGCTACACCACCATGACGTTCGGTCTGAAGAACGCTGGTGCGACATTCCAATGCTGCATGCAGCAGTGCCTACTGCCACAGATCGGCAGAAACATCCACGTCTATGTGGATGACATCATCGTCAAGACGAAGCAACACTTCAGCCTCCTCGACGATCTGCAGGAGACGTTCGCCAACCTGCGCGAGTACAAGATCCGGCTCAACCCGGAGAAGTGCGTCTTTGGGGTTCCAGGCGGCAAACTCTTGGGGTTCTTCGTGTCCGCTCATGGCATCGAGGCGAACCCCGAGAAGATCGGCACCATCGAGCGGATGGTGCGGCCGGCTCGAATCCTAGACGTCCAGAAGTTCGCCGGCTACCTGGCGTCCCTTAGCCGGTTCATTAGTCGGCTTGGCGAGAAGGCCCTTCCACTCTACCAGTTCGTGAAGAAGACGACAAAATTTGAGTGGAACGACCAGGCGGACGAAGCCTTCCGCAACCTCAAGAGGTTCATCTCGAGCCTGCCAATCTTGGCAGCGCCGACTGAAAGGGAACCCATACTCATATACATTGCAGCGACCACTCGCATGGTTAGTGTAGTGTTGGTAGTTCAACGCAAGGAGGAGGGCAAGGTACTGCTAGTGTACCGCCCTGTCTACTACCTCAACGAGGTCTTGTCCGCCTCCAAGCAGAACTACCGACATTACCAAAAAATGTGTTATGGTGTTTACATTGCTTTAAAGAAGTTGAAGCAATACTTCCAAGAGCATGCCATCACTGTAGTGAGCACTGCTCCACTTTCAGAGATCATGGGCAACCGCGATGCAACGGGCAGGATTGCCAAGTGGTCCATCGCCATGGCGGACCACGATATTCGCTACGAGCCTCGCACCGCCATCAAATCTCAGGTGGTGCCCGACTTCCTGGTCGACTGGGCCGAGACCTAGTTCGAGCCGCCACCTCTGGATTCTACGCATTGGCGGATGCACGTCGACGGCTCGAAGATGCGGATGGGTCTGGGAGCCGGCATCGTCTTGACATCTCCGAAAGGAGACCAACTCAAGTATGCTCTCCAGATCCACTTCGCCGCCTCCAACAATGTCGCCGAGTATGAAGCACAGGCTCACGGCCTCCAGCTCGCCAAGGAGATTGGCATCCGGCGGCTCATATGCTTTGGCGACTCAGACTTGGTGGTACATCAAGTTTCTGGCGAATGGGACGCCAGTGACGCCAACATGGCACGCTACCGCTTCCTCATCCAGCAGCTCAGCGGCCCCTTCAAGGGCTGTGAGTTCCACCACGTTCCCAGAGCAGACAATGAGGCAGCTGATACACTGACCAAAATTGGCTCCATGAGACAGGCTATCCCAGCCAGCGTCTCCCTCGAGCAACTCCATAAGCCGTCCATCAGGCCGTCTCCGGAGTCGGCGTCGATCTTCGTGCCGGCTGATTCTACGGTGCAAGCACCGTCGGCTCCACCAGCTGCGCCGTCTACAGTTCCTGTGCCGGCTACGCTGGCCACGCCGACTCCAATAGCGGCACCGGCTGAATCTACGGTGCAAGTGCCGTCGGCTCACCAGCTGTGCCGGCTACAACTCCTACGCCGGCTGCGCTGGCCACGCCGACTCCAATAGCGGCACCGGCTACAACAACAACCCCGGCTCCGCCCTGCCTCGAATCCTGTCGTCTCGACACCCAGTGGGTGGACGTCATGGAGGTAGACGGCGAGCCAGCTGCTACAACAGCTCCAGAGACACCTCATCTCGAGTCCACGACCGTTGCTCCTCCAAGCACGGGGGCTGCAGAAGCCCCTAACAGTCAGGTCGAAGCGGAGCCAACCCTTGTGTCGGCTCCGTCATGGGCTCATCCTATCCTGGCCTTCCTCCTTTGCGGCGAGCTTCCTCAAGACGAGGCGGAGGCGAGGCAGATCCAACGCAGGTCTGCAACCTACGCCATCGTCAATCGCGAGCTGGTAAGGCGTAGCATGACTGGCGTTGCCAGCGCTGCTTCGAATCAGAAAAGGGACATGAGATCCTCAGAGACATTCACCAGGGGGAGTGTGGGCATCATGCCGCCTCTAGAACCCTGGTGGCCAAGGTGTTCCGCCACGGATTCTACTGGCCCACGGCCCTCGAGGAGGCCGTGGATCTGGTCGACAAATGCGAAGGCCGCCAGTTCTTCAGCGCGAAGAGCCACATGCCGCCTTCGGCCCTCAAAACCATCCCCCTGTCATGGCCGTTCGCCGTCTGGGGGCTGGACATGGTAGGGCCCTTCAAGACGGCTCCGAGTGGCATGACCCATCTCTTGGTAGCCGTCGACAAATTCACCAAGTGGATCGAGGCAAGACCTATCAAGAAGCTTGATGGCCCCACGGCTGTCAAGTTCGTCACGGACATCTCTGTTCGATATGGCGTCCCCCACAGCATCATCACCGACAATGGCACCAACTTCGCCAAAGGCGCTCTGGTGCTCTACTGCTCCAAGGTAGGCATCTGACTTGACTTGGCATCTATGGCACATCCCTAGTTGAATGGCCAAGCGGAGAGGGCCAACGGGTTGATCCTGGCCGGCATCAAGCCAAGACTGGTGGCACCACTTGTGAGGTCGGCCGGCTGCTGGATCGAAGAACGGCCGGCGGGTCGATGTTGAACGGGGGCATGTTGAGGGCGTCCTGGGCGGGGTCGGCGTTCTTCACATAGAAGAAGACCTTCTACCACTGCTTGATGGACTCCTGCAGCGGCAGCTGGGGGAAGCCGGATTTCGAGCGGTGATGCACCAGTGCGGCTCCGCACGATGTCATCGGGCGCGGTCCGGCGAGCTTCTCTAACTCGGACTTCTCCATCACGATGGACTGCTGCTTGAAGAAGAAAAAGCTGCGCCAGAGATCGACGCAGGGCTCGATCCCCACGAAGCCCTCGCACAGAACCACGAAGGCCCACAGCTGCAATATGGCGTTCGACGCCAGGTGGTGCGGCTGCAGGCCGAAGAAGTGGAGCCACTCGGAGAAGAAGGCGCTCGCCGGGAACCCGAAGCCCCGGTAGAAGTGCTCGTTGAAGACCACGACCTCTCCCACGGCAGGTGTGGGAGCGGTCTCAGCGTCTGGGATTCGCACCAGCACCTGGGAGGCTGGGGGCAGCAGCCGGTGATGGGGGAGCGCCTCGATGTGGCCTTCACAGATCTCGCTGCCCAGCGAGGCTCCCTGCGATGAGGACTTCTGCGACGAGGACTTTTTCGAGGTAGAGCCGCCGACCATGGCTGCGGGCGGCTAAAGCACAAAAGGGTTGGTGGCTCAGCGGCGACGAAAGCGATGAAGATGAAGAGGACGGGCTCTTTCTCTCTGGGCTCAGGGAGGAAGAGAGCGTCGATGCGGGGCGTGAATGGGGGGCGAATGGCCTCCTCGGAACCCTCGCATCCCATTTAAACCCCATGAAGCGTCGTGGGGAGGGGATCCGGTGCGCGCGGGACCCCCACTAACCCCGTGTATTACGGGCTGTAGCGCTTCCCTAAGCCCAACCGTCGCGGAGTAAATCCGCAGAGGATCTCTCGCGTAGAGGCCGAGGGGGCGTCGTGGCGGGATCCAGGGCCCATGACCGGTCCCGTCACCAGTAATCACCATCATTACGTCAGACGGGGCCTAGCACGTGGCGCTTTCTGAGTGACCTACGACGAAGTCGAGGCGTCGCTTCAAAGCCATCCGGTTTCGGAGCGGGCACTCCCTGTCACAGATGGCGGCAGAAATACCAAGACAAAATATTAAGCCGGTGAGGCCGCCCGTCCGCAGACGACGGACCTCTCCAGCTTCGGGGACTACTGTCGAGGGGATAGCCCCGGGGTAGGCTCATCAAGCATGCTCCTTCATTTCCTGCCCAAAGGATATGAACAAATGCAGTTTCCCAAGGCCCAAGTCTTCTGGCCGGCTAGGTTGCGCCTGCCGGCTGGAGGACGTGGCGGCCAACTCTCTGGCCAGCCAGGCAACCCCTGCCGGCTAGAGTCTAGACGTCTACCTCTTCCTGACCGGCCTGGCCAAGCCAGCCGGCTAGGAACGAGGCGGCCGTGCCCAAGCCGGTTAGCCAAGTAGGCTAGCCGGCCGGGGATCACAAGTCACATCAGATCGTAGGTCAGGATGAGACCTTACGATTAAAGGTAGCTACGCCTCAGTAAAGGTACTGGATCGGAGTGTCCGGCACGTACGAGCGTCGACGGCCACGCCGCTGACCTACCCCGGCTCTGATCCATCACCTAGCATAGCGTCGGACCGTCACACTCCCACTCCATTACTGCACTCAGCGTGGGGAACAGTGGAGGTGGTCGTACTACCTGCCCATGACGAATCTCGCTGGACAACGCTAGACGTACAGTGCGTGCTCGACGTCAACCTTACGCGAGAGCTTCATTGGCAAGCCAGCGGGTACCACCGCCAAACGAGACCGTGCAGCCAGCGGGCCCCTCAAGCGACAAGACAAGACTCTCGTGGGCCCCTGGTCAGCCGGCGAGGCTGCCAGCCGGGTCCCACTCTTGTACCCTTTATCCATATTGTAGGCTGGCGCGTTCGTCTATAAAACCCCCGGTCACCCTCCATGCAAGAAGACGGTCGAACAACACTTCACATCCACCAACCACATAGAGAGAGGTAGAGACGAGCCGGCTGCTCCCCTCTTCCTCCTCACAACACAGCTCCAGGAGCAACATTTTAATCCATCCATATACATCAAACACTCCGGCAGGACTAGGGGTCTTATCTCTACGGAGAGCCCTGAACCTGGGTTCAACGTGCGGTCCATGCTTGTACCAACCTCGTTCCCAGCGCCCTCCTTTGTCCCTTCGGTTCTCACCGACTTTAGCCTACCTATGGCATATGTTGTGAGTATTCACCGACACTGATGACCACCATGGTTGAAATTGCCCTGCTGCTGATTGTTCATCCCTTGCAACAGTTGAAGTAACATATGCGTGTTAGCATTTGTTGCAGGCATCACCGCTTGCCATGCCTCTGGAGGAGGAGGCGGCGGCGGAGGAGGCGGTGGCGGAGAATCAACACCCTCACGACCCAGATTCTGGCGAGTTGGTGGAGCCATCCTGAAGACGGACAACATGTTAGACCAGAGATTAACATTTGAGGTAAAGCCGAATCAATAGGCAGAAATATCTGAACAAGAATACTTAGCAATTGCATTCAAACAATAATTAGTAAGAATGCTTCCTCAAAGTGACTGCCGACAACATCTGATTAAAGGACACTCGCAAACCAAGTGTGAGCTGGGATTGCTCGGAACAAACATATGACAGAGATTCCATCCGATATCTTCGTGGAAATGATCGCACGGGTTCGAGCTTATAGTAGCCATCATGTACAAGGCAGAGCACATGACATACGAAGCACCCCCGAGTCGTTGCAAGCTACAAGGACTCATAATACACAACGAGAACCGCTGTAGGAGGACCGTGAACAAACGAACCCACTGAATGTCGAATCCCAACCTCACATCATGCATCTGTAGGAATATTGTCTTATAAGTCACTACCTGATATCTCACCTATGAACTCCCGAAATTTTTGGTCATGCAATCTGGTCCACGGATACAAGGAGTAATATATCACTCAACTCCTATACTAACCCGTACAATGTATCACATCCATCAACACATAACCAGAATTTCGGAACTTCATATATCACAGACCCTCGTAATCACAACGATACTAAGTGTGGCTATACATCCGGAACTATCTGCACCAGTACCGGGGAAGCCGGACTGCTCTCGTCACTACTAGTATTGAAGCGATTTCGAGCATCCTCCGTCCTGAGATACTAAGAAATCTGAATGATAGCGATATGCTCAAGAATCCCCTGGAGCTCAACTCCCCGGAAGAAATGAAGTCAGACATGAGGCACCAAGACAGAACTCCGTCACATCAACATCATATAGATTCCAAAAATATCTGCGTGATCATAATTTTTTTTGAGCGAGAAGAGGAGTAGAATGAAAATTTGCTAACTCGTGATCCTCACCAAGGCATAGAAGAGGAGAAAAAATAAACCTACTCTCCGATATAACTAAGACTCAAAATAGTTTTGCTATAGTCGACTCGCCAAGTTCGATCACACAAAGACTCCTATGGTCGTAAGGCTCTTATTAAGAACTTGCAACGACTAAGATGCGGCCCTTTCCTTATTTGGGGGCGAGGCCTCAAAAGGGAAAGATGCGCATCTATGCGTTTCACAAGTGAGATAATCATAACATTACAATAACTAAAAGAGTGACAAGTAGGGCATACACTTGCCATCTGATAAGAACATAGTCATACAGTCATACAACCACACATTACTACGAACATGGAAAGGTCTAGCTACAGACAAGATAAACAGGAAAAACTATTATATCCCGCATGCTGGCCCCACGATCACGACCACGGCCTCTAGTCCTCCGGATAAGTCACGTACAACCTGCCGCTGTCCTCATCAAACTCCCACTTCAGCTGGTTGTCATCGAGAACTCCTGCATCAGGGGTACCTATACCTGTGGGTGTTTGTAGTAAACCGTGATCCATGAGGACTCAACAATCCTATGACCTTGGTATGGAATCTAACTAAGTGAAATGGGTGAGGAAGGTTAAGTGTATGAGTTTGCAACAACCTAAGCTTGTATGGTGGCTATCTTACGAAGACCTGAGTTAACATTTAGTGGCCTACGCAAGACGGTCGGTAACTAGATTGATCACGAAATAATCGTGAACAGCTACTTACGTCATTGATAACCCCACCGTGTTCTCGAACAGAGAAGGAGCTCTGTAGGAGACAGTCACGGTTACGCATTCAGTTGGCAAGTTTCATTAGAATTACTTTAAGTTGTCTAGAACCGGATGTTAACAAAATATCCATGTTTGCCACATAACCGCGGGCACGGCTTTCCAAAAGATTAAACCCTGCAGGGGTGCTCCAACTAGTCCATCACAAATTACCACAGGCCGCATAGTAATCCTCTACCACGAAACTCGTGATCTCGTCGGATTCCTTAGAGGAAAACCTCAACTCTGTGAGACTCAAAGTTTCACCGGAATCCCAATGCACAAGATATATTGCTAAGGTAAGACAAATCCAGCAAGACCGCCCGACGTGTCGACGACCCCGATAAGAGGCACATATCTTAGTCTCAGGACACGACGAATGGGAAAGCCTACAGGATACCAGACATCAAGTTTCCTCGCGGTGGCCCCGCAGTGTGCCCATTTTGGACAAACACTCACGAGGAGCACTGGCCCGGGGATTGATTAGATTCCTTGGGGTAGCTATTCCCTATTCTTTTTGTTATTAAGTTATTACCAGATTAACACCAAAGTTGGGTCCTGCCAGACAAGTCTTAACACTTTACGATTTATCAAGGGGCCCCCATAACAATCCCGAACGTGTTAGGAGCGCCCAGTTATGGAATAAAACACCGGTAGCCGAAACTAGGGCGACAACAACGGAACAAATCACCCGGCAAAAGGCTAGGCCTTCCGTTATTTACCAAGTATATAGGTGCATTAACTAAATAGCAGTTAATATGATGATACCAAATTGCCCATGTTATCACATGGACCAGCTGGCACCTGCAACTAGCAACGCTAACAATTAGTGGTTGAGCAAGCCTACTTAGCCAAACAATATTTGCTAGGAGGGGTGATGTTTAAGGTTTCATGGCAAAGTTTGATGGCATATATATCATGTGGTAGGCAGCGGAGATGTAATGAAGGAAACGTAACACTAAGCATAACAAAGCTAGAAACGGTGTCAGGGTCATGATCATCTTGCGTGTGATTTCTTCAGACTCGAACTGCTCTTATTCTTCCTGCATGAACTCTCCGAAATCCATGTACTCACTCTCCGTTCTCGATGCTACCCAAATAGAAGATAACAAGAAATACACACCAGAAAAACTTAATGCGACAACCAATATGATGCATGCATGCACTGCACCAAACAAGAACATAAAATAGCCCTACACCGATAATCTATTGCCACCTCACCACAAGGGGATTTTAACTGAGATGCCCAAAACCAGAAACTGACTACACCATTGGATTCACTCGGATTTTCTACCCCAAATCCATATATTGCACTGCCGCCTTTGCATCTAGAAAAACATCACAAACAAGAAAAGGAATCTGACATAGAATCCAACCACAACAATAATACAAGAACAGGAACTGTTCTTGGGACAACCCAAATTTGGCAAGTCCACATTTGGACATTTCCAAAAATGGAAACATGCCCTTTTGGTACCAGGAATATCACCAACAAAATAAACAAATACACAGAAAAAATAATAATGAGGAGGGGGTCCCACCAGGCAGTGGCCCCTCACTGTATGACATGTGGGACCACGGGGCCCACTATCATACACAGAGACACACATTGCTACAAACACTGCTATAGTCAAGAGAAAAAATCAAACAACCAGAGTGGGGAAGGAACCCATTCCCTCCTGCTACACACATCGCCAGCTACCACTGGGCTACGCCCAGTTAGCTGATCAAACAGAGACCACGAACCAGGTAACTCGACCTACTTTGAATCAGTGTGGAATTGCTACGTCGAACACAGGACCTCAGGGTCGAATCGCTACGTCGAACCAGTTGGTCTAGGAGGGGGATTTGCCCAAAGAGGGGCTCCGCTCCAGATGAAAACTACCACACGCGTTGTCGTTCTGCCTAGACTCACACACGTGCACGCACGCAAGCACTCCATAGGGTGGAAGCGCTAGCAGGGGTTCGCGCGCTCGAGAAGCTGCGCTGCTGCCGCGATCTACTGCTGCTGCTGCCACAACACAGTGATGCTATCACTTGGCACTGCTGCTATTGCTATCCTGTGAATTTGCTGCTACTGCTATCTTGTTAAACTGATGCTACTTCTGTCAAGCAACAGAGCAGAGCATCACCATCTAAACAGGGGACGACGCCGTCGTGCACTCTGGCGCCTATACTATCAACTAAGCACCACGCGAGGGAAGCAGGTCCGTGGGGGTTCCATTCCCGGGGTTAACTCACCGGGACGAAGCCGACGACGGTGGCTCGACGGAGCTACTGCACCGGGCCAAGAAGAGCTCGATGCCGGCGACGACCACTCGCAGAGGGGAGAACTTAAGTGCGGGGGAAGGAAGAGGAGGAGATGGTGCTCACCCTGGGGGTCTCGCAGATGCGCTTGGCTGCCGAGAAGAGGAAGAAGAGGTGGGGCGACTAGCGACGACCAGTGCTTCACTCCGTCTGTGACGAAGCCGACATGGAGAAGACGACAGAGGAGGGGATCCACCCCCTAGCAACGGAACGGGTCGAGGGGGGGGGGGTCCAGCATCCTCCCTACCACCTGGACTCCACGGAGGAGCACCGACGACGAGAGAGGGACGACGCGACGCTCGCGACACTCTGAATCTAAACCTCCCTTCTCTGAAACTTACCTGAGAGGGAGAGGAAAGGAGAGGCGGAAAGAGGTGGCGACAGGGAGAGGGAACCCTAGAAGGCACGCACGCCGAGGGAGCGTAAATAGGTGAGGATGGGACAACACCTCGACATCCGTGAGCCACGGTGACGCTCTCTCTCTCTCACGCGCTCTTTGACGGAAAGCAGGTAGGGGAGGAATGACGTCAGGAAGAACAAAGGAAAGGGAGATGGGCTCTGGTGCTAAAGAAGAGAAGATGGGCGTGAGAAGAAGAATTGGCCCAACTCTCCTTCTCTGCTACTAAAAGAATATAACACTACCTATCTTTAAAAAAACAGTTTGAAAATAAATAAAAATCAGGAAAAGGGGTTATGACAAGATAAGTATTTTTTTTGGAAAACACAATGAGCCCCCTATAAAAAAATAGGAGGGGGATTTTTAAGCAAAGAAAAATACATTGGTTTTTAAAAAAATTGGCCCTGTTTTAAATATAAAAACAAAGGAAGAATAATGTAAGTAGGTGAGTGTTGCCACCCACAAATATTGAAAAGGATTTTTAAAGAAGATGAACATTTTTCATTGCCAAAATAGAAACTTAAATTTTAAGTTAGAAAAGAGAGGGGGGTCTATTTGGTCCTTGGTGCAACTAAGGTTTTGAAGGTTCCTTGTTGCACCCACACCACACTCCATAAGAACATCCAAGACACATACAACCACATCAGGAAGGTGGCACAACACCAAGAACAAGACTAAGCAAAAAAGGAAGATGCATGATATGCATGATGCATGAGATGCATATGAAATGATAACCACATCACCACCTCCATAACATAGCTTCAACATGGTTGCCACATATGGAAAAGCATACAAAAGGGGAAAGAAAGCACTTGGGCTGTTACACCTGTCGCCGGTAGGCTTGGGCTGAAGCGGAGCATAGCGAAGTCTGAAGTTTGAGCTTTGCTCAGACTTAGTTGGTATAACTCATTAGCCCTAGTGGTTGTTTGGCGCCAAAAGTGTTTCCTTTGTTGTTCAGGGAGAAGGTTCTCATTCATGGTGCAAGATGAAATTTGTCTCAAGGTGGAGTTTGTTATGTTATGCTCCAAATTCCAATATAAAGAGGAAGCCAACTTCTGACGAGCGAGCGGAGCGAGGCCCGTCGCCCGTAGGTGAGACGTTCCAAACATATCTATAATTTCCGCTTGCTCCATGATCTTTTGGGTGACATTGTTATATGTTTTGCTACACTTCTATATGTTTTTACACATATTTGGACCAACCTACTAACTCAATGCACCCAGTGCCAGCTTCTGTGTGATGATGTATTTTTTGCAGGGGCTTTTATTGTTGGGGAACGCTGGATGGGAAACAAAATTTTCCTACACACACGAAGACCTATCATGGTGATGTCCTTCTACGAGAGGAGATTTGGATCTAAGTACCCTAGTAGATCGCACAGCAGGAAGCGTTAAGAAACGTGGTTGATGTAGTGGAACGTCTTCACGTCCCTCGGACCGTCCCACGAACCGTCCCGCGATCCGTCCCATGATCCATTCCGATCTAGCGCCGAACGGACGTCACCTCCGCGTTCAGCACACGTATAGCTTGATGATGATCTCGGTCTTCTTGATCTAGCAAGCAAGATGGAGAAGTAGATGAGTTCTTCGACAGCATGACAGTGCTCCGGTGGTGGTGATGATGTACTCCTGCAGGGCTCCGCCCAAGCTCCGTAGAAATCCGATCTAGAGATAAAACTATGTGGTATAGGCTAGAGTTGCACGTGGCAAAGTTGTGTCTCAAATCAGCCCTACACCACCAATATATATAGGAGGGAGGGGGAGGGCTAGCCTTGAGGCACAAGGCCTCAAGATGCGCCTGCCAAGGGAGGAGGAGGACTCCTACTCCAATTCAGTTTGGGAAGGAGGAGTCCTCCTCTTCCTTCCCACCTCCCTCTTTCCCTATTTCTTTTATTTTCTTTTGGTATTTTCTTATGTGGCGCCATGGGCCCCTTGGGCTGACTCCACTAGCCCACTAAGGACTTGTGTCGCTCCCCTAGTGCCTTGGGCTCACTCCCGGGTGGATGGGCCCCTCCCGGTAAATTCCCGGAACCCATTCGTCACTCCCGGTACACTCCCGGAATTGCCCAAAACTTTCCGGTGACAAAATGAAACCATCCTATATATCAATCTTCATTTCCGGACCATTTCGGAAACCCTCCTGATGTCCGTGATATCATCCGGGACTCCGAACAACATTCGGTAAACACACATATAACTCAACTATACTAAAACATCATCGAACCTTAAGTGCGCAGACCCTGCGGGTTCGAGAACTATGTAGACATGACTCGAGGCACTCCTCTGTCAATATCCAATAGCGGGACCTGGATGCCCATATTGGATCCTACATATTCTCCGAAGATCTTATCGGTTGAACCTCAGTGTCAAGGATTCATATAATACCGTATGTCATTCCCTTTGTCCTTCGATATGTTACTTGCCCGAGATTTGATCATCTATATCCGCAAACCTATTTCGATCTCGTTACAGGCAAGTCTCTTTACTCATTCCGTAGTACAAGATCCCGTGACTTACACTTAGTCACAATGCTTGCAAGGCTTGTGTGTGATGTTGTATTACCGAGTGGGCCCCGAGATACCTCTCCGTCACACGGAGTGACAAATCCTAGTGTTGATCCATTCTAACTCAACAGACACCTTTGGAGATACCTGTAGAGTACCTTTACAGTCACCCAGTTACATTGTGACGTTTGATACACACAAGGTATTCCTCCGGTGCCACTGAGTTATATGATCTCATAGTCATAGGAATAAATACTTGAGACGCAGAAAGTAATAGCAATAAAATGACACGATCAATATGCTACATACATAGTTTGGGTCTAGTCCATCACATGATTCTCCTAATGATGTGATCCCGTTATCAAGCGACAACACTTGTCTATGGTCAGGAAACCTTGACCATCTTTGATCAACGAGCTAGTCAACTAGAGGCTTACTAGGGACAGTGTTTTGTCTATGTATCCACACATGTATCTATGTTTCCAATCAATACAATTATAGCATGGATAATAAACGATTATCACGAACAAAGAAATATAATAATAACTAATTTATTATTGCCTCTAGGGCATATTTCCAACAGTCTCCCACTTGCACTAGAGTCAATAATCTAGTTCACGTTACTATGTGATTTTAACGAATCCAACACCCATATGGTTCTGGGGTTTGATCACGTCTTGCTTGTGAGATAGGTTTTAGTGAACGGTTCTGAACCTTTCAGATCCGTTTGAACTTTACAAATCTTTATGTCATCTTATAAATGCTGCTACTACGTGCTATTCAGAAATATTCCAAATATCTACTCTACTATACGAATCCGGTTTACTACTCAGAGTTATTCAGATTAATGTCAAAGCTTGCATCGACGTAACCCTTTACGATGAACTCTTTAACCACCTCCATAATCGAGAAAAATTCCTTCGTTCATTAATTTACTAAGGACAACTTTGACCGCTATTTAGTGATTCAATCCTGGATCACTCTCTGTACCTCTTAACAGACTTGTGGCAAGGCACACATCAGGTGCAGTACACAACATGTCATACTGTAGAGTCTACGGCTAAGGCATAGGGGACGACCTTCGTCCTTTCTATTTCTTCTGCCATGGTCGGGCTTTTGAGTCTTACTCAAATTCACACCTTACAACAGAGCCAAGAACTCTTTCTTTGCTGATCTATCTTGAACTCCTTCAAAAACTTGTCAAGGCATGCATTTCATTTGAAAGTTCTGTTTAGCATTTTGGTCTATCTCCATAGATCTTGACGCTCAATGTTCAAGTAGCTCTATCCAGGTATTCCTTTGAAAACCCCCTTTCAAACAACCCTTCATGCTTTACAGAAATTCTACATTACTTCCGATCAACAATATGTCAACCACATATACTTATCAGAAATTCTATAGTGCTCCCACTCACTTCTATGGAAACAGAAGTTTCTCATAAACCTTGTACAAAGCCAAAAGCGTTGATCATCTCATCAAAGCGTATATTTCAATTCCGAGATTCTTGCACCAGTCCATAGAAGGATCGCTCGATCTTGCATACTTGTTAGCATCCTTAGGATCGAAAAAACCATTTGGTTGTATCACATACAACCTTTCCTCAAGGAAACCGTCGAGGAAACAATGTTTTGACATCCTGTGTGCAATATTTCATAAATAATGCAGCAACTACTAACCTAATTCCAACAGACTTTTAGCATCGCTATGAGTGAGAAAGTCTCATCACAGTCAACCCTTTGAACTTGTTGGAAACATCTTTGCGATAAGTCGAGCTTTTCTTAATAGTGATTTTTCATCATCATCGTTTGTCTTCCTTTTCAAGATCCATCTTTACTCAATAGTCTTATGACCATCAAGTAGTTCTTCCAAAGTCTACATGGATCCTCTCTTGGATTTCATGGCCTCCAGCCATTTGTCGGAATCCGGGCCCACCATCGCTTCTCCATAGCTCGTAGGTTCATTGTTGTTCAACAACATGACCTCCAAGACAGGGTTACCGTACCATTCTGTAGTAGTACGCGACCTTGTAGACCTACGAGGTTTGTAGTAACTTGATCAAAAGCTCAATGATCACCATCATCAGTTTCCACTTCAATTGATGTAAGATCCACAACAACATCTTCCTGCGCCCTGCTACACACTGGTTCAAGTGACGGTTCACTAACCTCATCATGTTCCACCACCCTCCCACTCAATTATTTCGAGAGAAACCTTTCCTCGAGAAAGGACCCGTTTCTAGAAACAAACACTTTGCTTCCGGATTTGAGATAGGAGATGTATCCAACTGTTTTGGATATCCTACGAAGATGCATTTATCCGCTTTGGGTTCGAGATTATCAGACTGAAACTTTTTCACATAAGTGTCGCAGCCCCAAACTTTCAAGAAATGACAGCTCAGGTTTCTCCAAACCATAGTTCATACTGTGTCATCTCAACAGAAATATGCGGTGCCCTATTTAAAGTGAATGCGGTTGTCTCTAATGCATAACCCATAAATGATAGTGGTAATTCGATAAGAGACATCATAGTATGCGCTATATCCAATAGGGCGCGACTATGATGTTTAGACACATCATCACACTATGGTGTTCCAGGTGGCATGAACTGCGAAATAATTTCCACATTGTCTTAACTGCGTACCAAAAACTCGTAACTCAGATATTCATCTCTATGATCATATCGTAGACAGTTTATCCTCTTGTCACGACAATCTTCACTCTGAAATAGCTTTGAACTTTTCAATATTTCAGACTTGTGATTCATCAAGTAAATACTCATGTATCTACTCAAATCTTCAGTGAAGTAAGAACATAACGATATCCACTGCGTGCCTCACCACTCATTGGACTGCACACATCAAAATGCATTGCTTCCAACGAGTCACTTTCTTGTTCCATGTGGTATGATTTTGCATGTCTCAAGTGATTCAAAATCAAGTGAATCTAAATGATCCATCCGCATGGAGTTTCTTCATGCATTTATACCAACAAGTATGGCTTGCTTGTCTCAAATGTTTCAAAAATGAGTGAGTACAAAGATCCATCAGCATGGAGCTTCTTCATGCATTTTACACCAACATGAATCAAGTGGCAGTGCCACAAGTAAGTGGTACTATCATTATTCCTTTGTATCTTTTGGCACCAATATTATGGACATGTGTAACACTATGATCGAGATTTAATAAACCATTGTGGGTAATTATTCAAAAAAAATAGAATAACTATTATTCTATTTAAATGAATAATCGTATTGCAATAAACATGATCTAATCATGTTTATGCTCAACGCAAACACCAAATAACAATTATTTAGGTTTAACACCAATCCTGATGGTAGAGGGAGCGTGCGATGTTTGATCACATCAACCTTGGAGACACTTCCAACACATATCGTCACCTCGTCTTTAGCTAGTCTCCGTTTATTCCGTAGCTTTCATTTCGTGTTACTAATCACTTAGCTACCGAACCGGTATCCAATACCCTCGTGCTACTAGGAGTACTAGTAAAGTACACATCAATATCATGTATATCAAATATACTTTTGTCGACTTTGCCAGCCTTCTTATCTACCAAGCATCTAGGGTAGCTCCACCTTAGTGACCGTTCCCCTCATAACAGAAGCACTCAATCTCGGGTCTGGGTTCAATTTTGGATTTCTTCATTAAAGCAGCAACTGGTTTTCCGTTTCATGAAGTATCCCTTCTAGCCCTTGCCCTTCTTGAAACTAGTGGTTTTACTAACCATCAACAATTGATGCCCCTTCTTGATTTCTACTTTCGCAGTGTCAAATATGGCGAATTGCTCAAGGATCATCATATCTATCCATGATATGTTATAGTTCATAACGAAGCTCTAGCAGCTTGGTGGCAGTGACTTTGGAGAACCATCACTATCTCATCTGGAAGATTAACTCCCACTTGATTCAAGCGATTGTTGTATTCAAACAATCTGAGCACATGCTCAACGATTGAGCTTTTCTCCTTTACTTTGTAGACAAAGAATCTTGTCGGAGGTCTCATACCTCTCAACAAGGGCACGAGCATGAAATCTCAATTTCATCTCTTATAACATCTCTTATGTTCCACAACGTTTTCAAAACGTCTTCGGCGCCTTGCTTCTAGGCCTTTAAGTATTACGCACTGAACTATCACGTATTCATCAAAAACGTGTATGTCAGATGTTCGCAACATCCACAGACGACGCTCAAGGTGCAGCACACCAAGTGGTGCATTAAGGACATAAGCCTTCTGCGCAACAATGAGAACAATCCTCAGTTTTACGGACTCAGTCCGCAAAGTTGCTACTATCATCTTTCAACTAAATTTTCTCTAGGAACATATAAAAAACAATAGAGCTATAGCGCAAGCTACATCATAATTCGCAAATACATTTAGACTATGTTCATGATAATTAGTTCAATTAATAATATCACTTAAGAACTCCCACTCAAAAATTACATCTCTCTAGTCATTTGAGTGGTACATGATCCAAATTCACTAACTCAAGTCCGATCATCACGTGAGTTGAGAATAGTTTCAGTGGTAAGAATCTCTGTGCTAATCATATCAACTATACGAATCATGCTCGACATTTCGGTCTCATGTGTTCCGAGGCCATGTCTGCACATGCCAGACTCGTCAAGTTTAACTCGAGTGTTCCACGTGTGCAACTGTTTTGCACCCGTTGTATGTGAGCGTTGAGTCTATCACACCCGATCATCACGTGGTGTCTCGAAACAACGAACTGTCGCAACGGTGCACAGTTGGGGAGAACACAATTTCGTCTTGAAATTTTAGTGATAGATCACCTTATAATGCTACCGTCGTACTAAGCAAAATAAGGTGCATAAAAGGATTAACATCACATGCAATTCATAAGTGACATGATATGGCCATCATCTTGTGCTTCTTGATCTCCATCACTTAAGCATCGGCATGATCTTCTTGTCACCGGCGCCACACCATGATCTCCATCATCATGATCTCCATCAACATGTGGCCATCGAGGTTGTCGTCTTATCTGTGCTATTACTACTAAAGCTACGACCTAGCAATATAGTAAACGCATCTGCAAACACAAATGTTAGTTTAAATACAACCCTATGGCTCCTGCCAGTTGCCGTAGCATCGACGTGCAAGTCGATATAAAGTATTACAACATGATCATATCATACATCCAATATATCACAACACGTCATTGGCCATATCATATCACAAGCATACCCTGCAAAAACAAGTTAGACGTCCTCTAATTTGTTGTTGCATGTTTTACGTGGCTCCTATGGGTATCTAGTATGATCGCATCTTACTTACGCAAAAACCACAACGGAGATGTGCAAATTGGTATTTAACGTCTCTCCAAGGACCGCCTCGGTCAAAACCAATTCAACTAAAGTTGAAAAAACCGACACCCGCGAGTCATCTTTATGCAACGAGGTTTCATGTCAGTCGATGAAACCAGTCTCTCGTAAGCATATGAGTTATGTCGGTCCGGGCTGCTTTAATCCAAGAATACCGCCGAATCGAGAAAAGACTAAGGAGGGCAGCAAATCGAACATCACCATCCACAAAACCTTTTGTGTTCTACTCGAGATAACATCTACGCATGAAGCTAGCTCATGATGCCACTGTTGGAGAACGTTGCATGGGAAACAAATTTTCCTATGCACACGAAGACCTATCATGGTGATGTCCATCTATGAGAGGAGATTTGGATCTACGTACCCTTGTAGATCACACAGCAAGAAGCGTTAAGAAACGCGGTTCATGTAGTGGAATGTGTTCACGTCCCTCGAACCGTCCCACGAACCGTCCCATGATCCGTTCCATTCTAGCGCCAAACGGACGGCACCTCCGTGTTCAGCACACATACAACTCGACGATGATCTCGACCTTCTTGATCCAGCAAGCAAGACGGAGAAGTAGATGAGTTCTCCGGCAGTGTGACGGTGCTCCGATGGTGGTGATGATCTACTCCTGCAGGGCTCCGCCCGAGCTCCGCAGAAATCCGATCTAGAGGTAAAATTATGTGGTATAGGCTAGAGTTGCACGTGGCAAAATTGTGTCTCAAATCCGCCCTAAACCAACAGTATATATAGGAGGGAGGGGGAGGGCTAGCCTTGAGGCACAAGGCCTGAAGGTGCGCCGGCCAAGGGAGGAGGAGGACTCCTCCTCCAATTTAGTTTGAGAAGGAGGAGTCCTCCTCTTCCTTTCCACCTCCCTCTTTCCCTTTTTCTTTTATTTTATTTTGGTATTTTCTTATGTGGCGCCATGGGACCCTTGGGCTGACTCCACCAGCCCACTAAGGACTTTTGGCACCACCCTAGTGCCTTGGGCTCATTCCCGGGTGGGTGGCCCCCTCCTGGTGAACTCCCGGAACCCATTCGTCACTCCCGGTACACTGCCGGAATTGCCTGATACTTTCCGGTGACCAAATGAAACCATCCTATATATCAATCTTCATTTCAGGACCATTCCGTAAACCCTCGTGATGTCTGTGATCTCATCCAGGACTCCGAACAACATTTATTAACCACACATATAACTCAACTATACTAATACATCATCGAACCTTAAGTGTGCAGATCGTGTGGGTTCGAGAACAATGTAGACATGACCCGAGGCACTCCTCGGTCAGTATCCAATAGCGGGACCTAGATGCCCATATTGGATCCTACATATTCTCCAAAGATCTTATCGGTTGAACCTCAGTGTCAAGGATTCATATAATCCCGTATGTCATTCCCTTTGTCCTTCAGTATGTTACTTGCCCGAGATTTGATCGTCGATATCCACATACCTATTTCAATATCGTTACCGGAAAGTATCTTTACTCGTTCCATAATACAAGATCCCGTGACTTACACTTAGTCACATTGCTTGCAAGGCTTGTGTCCCCCAAGATACCTCTCTGTCACACGGAGTGACAAATCCCAGTCTTGATCCATACTAACTCAACGGACACCTTTGGAGATACCTGTAGAGTACCTTTACAGTCACCCAGTTACGTTGTGACATTTGATACAAACAAGGTATTCCTCCGGTGCCAGTGAGTTATATGATCTCATGGTCATAGGAATAAATACTTGACACGCAGAAAACAATAGCAATAAAATGACACGATCAATATGCTACGTACATAGTTTGGTTCTAGTCCACACATGATTCTCCTAATGATGTGATCCCGTTATCAAGCGACAACACTTGTCTATGGTCAGGAAACCTTGACCTTCTTTGATCAACGAGCTAGTCAACTAGAGGCATAATGGGGACAGTGTTTTGTCTATGTATCCACAGATGTATCTATGTTTCCAATCAATACAATTATAGCATGGATAATAAACGATTATCACGAACAAAGAAATATAATAATAACTAATTTATTATTTCCTCTAGGGAATATTTCCACATTTACCCAATTTTCCGAAGCCCCAAAAATCCCGAGAAAAAAACATAAAAATAAGCGTACCAGAAGCTTCATGAAGCACGAAAGGGGGCCAAAGGGGTGCAAGGGGCCGCCCAGGTGACCTGTGGGCACGACCCACCCCTAGGCCGCGCCAAGAGGCCGCCTGGGTGGGGACCACACCCTCGGGTGCCCTCCTTTCGCCTATATTTACCCCTCGACGAGGAAAACCCTATACAGAATATCCAGAATCGCGAATTTCTCCATCTTCCCAGCACCATTCCGGAGAGAGGATTGACCTCCGGGAGCTTCTCCACCGCCATGGACGCTTCCCGTATGTGCCGTGAGTAGTCCTCCTTGGACCATGAGTCCATGACCAGTATCTATGTGATGTCTTCTCTCCAATCTTGTGCTTCCATGATTAGTCCTTGTGAGCTGCCCTACATGATCAAGGCATCTATGTAATTCTCTTGCTATTGCTCTGCTCGGTTTTTTGGGATCCGATGGATTATGTGTAACGACCAAGATGCGGTCCTTTCCGATCTGGGGGTCAAGGCCCCGAATAGGAAAGAAGCGCATCTAAGCGTTTCGCAAACAGGTAACACATCCCAAATAATAATAAAGGTAGACAATTCGGGATTCAATTGTCTTCTCATAAATATCTCAGAGTACAACACACATACAACCAAAGTAGTTCCGCTACGGACTACAAAACATAGAAAATGCTATGCTACCCTGCCTGCAAGCCCACGATCACGACCACGCCTCAATCGTCTGGATAGTTCAGGTCAAGGTGGTCTGTCTCCTTGTCGTACTGCCACGCCAGCTGAGTGTCGTCGGAATCATCTATCTCTGGGGTACCTGTACCTGTTGGGATTTTGGAGGAATCCGTGAGCCACAGGGACTCAACAATCTAAGACCTTGGTGCCAGAACTAGTCAAGTTATTAGGTAGGGTAAGGTGAAGTGTTTAAGGTTGCAGCATCCTAGCTTGATTTAGTGGCTAACTTACGTAAAGCATTTATGAAGGTGGTCTACACTAGCGGTCGTGATTACTTGATCACTAAGTGATCCTAAACACCTACCTACCACATTCATAACCCCACCGTGTTCCCGATCGAAGAGAGATTTTCGAGGGGACAATCACGGTTACGCACACAGTTGGCAATTTTATTAGCTTACGTTTGAGTTATCTAATACCGGATGTTAACAAAATACTCCAAGTTGCCACATAACCGCGGGCACGGCTTTCCGAAAGATTGAACCCTGCAGGGGTGCTCCAACTAGTCCTTCACAAACGTACACGGGCCGCAAAGTAATACTCTATCACGAATCTCGTGATCTCGTCGGATTCCTTAGAGAAAAACCTCAACTCTAGGGGAAACCAAAGCTTCACCGGGATTCCTATACGCAAGATATATCGCTAAGGTAAGGCAAGACTAGCAGGACCTCCCGACGTGTCGACGACCCCGATAAGAGCCGCGTATCTTAGTCTCAGGACACGCCGGATGGAACTAGCTACAGGTACCAAACCTCAAGTTTCCTTGTGGTGGCCCCGCATGCGGACCAGTTTGGACCAACACTCATGAGGAGCACTGGCCCAGGTTGTTGATTAAAGATCCTCGGGGTGATCATTCCCTATGCAGATTATTAAGTGATTAGCAAATTAACACCAATGTTGGGTCCTGCCGGACAAGTCTTATCACTAAGCGATTTATCGAGGGGGTCCCCATAACAACCTCGAATGTGTTAGGTGCGATCATTATGGAATCAAACACCGGTAACCGGTAACTAAGGCGACAATAACGGAACAAAGCACCCGGCAAAAGGCTAGGACTTCCGTTATTTACCAAGTATATAGGTGCATTAGTTAAATAACAGAATTTAAGATAATGATATCAAGCTCATGTTTTCACATGAGACAAAGCACCTGCATCTAGCAATGCTAACATTAGTAGCTGAGCAAAGCCTACTTAGCCATTCAAGTTTTGCTAGGAAGGGATCAGTGTATGGGTTCATGGCATATCAAGAGGCAATTTAATTCAGTGGCAGGCAGCGAGCAATATGACATGGAAATGCAAACTAGCATAACAAGTCTAGAGATGGAATCAAGGTCATATCATCTTGCGTGTGATATCCTCAGCTTGGAATGGTTCTTGTTCGTTCTGCACGTACTCTCCCGAATCCACGTACTCCTTCTCTGATCCTGGTGCTACCCAACATAATAATAACATCCAATGAACAACAGCACCTCAAGATGCAACAAGCACATGATGCATGAGATGAAAGATGAGCATGCATCACTATTTCTATCACTAGCACAAGCAAAAGAAGTTGCTACAAGTTTCTAGACATAACTGTACACTAAGCTATTTTGACATGCATGAGAATGACATGATCAGATGCGTCTCGTGAAAACAATGCAAAACCATATAAAGAACATTACGATCGGAGCTACGGATCAACGAGAATCAACGAATCAAGGTATGAAGCCCTACGTGTCAAAAACAACACCACACACTCCAATGGCATAAATCTGGTATTCCTAGGTTGCCAAGACATATAACAACCCAACATGAATGGATTGGAGCAAGGAAGAACACCACAAGATCAACTAAGCACCCACAATCATCAAAATGACAATACTACACAATCTGCCATAATCTGCATCTTAGGTCTTTGTGAGCTACATGCAACATAGCTACAACCCTCCAAATATGACAAATAATATATGTGGCTGTAGCTAGACAAGAATACTACCAGAACAAGCAAAAATCACACAAAAAGGAATTAAATACAAGAAGATACAAGGCTACAAACTTTCCCAAAACCATCAGGTATCAGGGACTTAGTGAAAATTCCTGCACGTGACTTTCTGTCTTTGTTCGGAAGCTTTTTGACAGCAACCAAAACATAATCTACAGGACTCCAAATGGGATGAAAGTTTACAGGGAGCTTCACAAACATATCAGGTCCAAATTCCTATCAGTGAACTAACGCTAGATCACAACACAATGACCAGCACAACCTCATCTACAGGAGAAGAAAATGTTTCCAGATTCGCAGACTAACACACATGTGGTAGAGGGGGTCACCCTCGACTACCACAACCAAGAATCAAATACAAGAGCACATCACCATGCATGGAACCAAGCTCTAAACTTAGAAGAAAATGCAAATATGACTTTCCAGAAAAATGCTCCAATGGCAAATCTAAGTTCACCAATGGATTCCTTGGGAAATGCTACCACAAAATCATATATAATATGTGGGCACTTACTTGGAACAAGTGACCCCAAATTAAGGAAGAGGAAACTACTCCAAATCATGACTAGGGAATAGTGCATCATTTCATGTAGTTCCTCTATATCAACTACTACATGGTTGAGCTCATGTTCACAATGACAAAGTGACATGGGGGTTTGAACCCCATGTTTGTGTCATGCACAACAACTTCACAACCCCTTCTACTAAGCTTCCCAACATACAAATCACCATGCCCTCTCACATATGGACATGTGAAGGTTCACAAGTGTTGCAAGGTGGGGTTGTTTTAACCACATGCTTATCATCAACTCATATGCATATCATCTAGTTAGAACCCACACCACCTACACATGCTAGCAACACAAAGAATGCTAACACATGCATGAGGCATTTACACCACATGCATACACACACTAGCACACCTCATGTCTGGGCATCTCTCACACACGCATGCTCAAGCACAACATAATCTAAAACCTACATATGATCAACTATATATATCCACACACACCACAAGATCTCATGCTCTACTCACATGGTATGTGGGGGGAAAAACCCACAAACACACTTACATCACATCTTGCCTAAGATAGGACATATGTCCATTAACATGCACATGAAGAACACACCCACATCACCTCTAGTGCAAAAATACACACATACATATGATAGCTCACATCTACCCTCACATACAAAAACCTACACACTAACACACATGTGCTTATCACCATGTGTGTGCACACACACACACATTCACACATGCATATGGCCATTCTATGGCAGCAAAGAGAAACAATAAAGCCCTCTGCCATCTAAGTTTAAACCACAATCATCAAACAAACAAAAAACATAAAAGAAAAATGAACAACAAGGAAAAGAAAAAAAAGGGGCCTCCTGGAGTCGAATACGTGTGACCCTGATGTGTAACACACCCCCACACCATTGGGCTACGCCCGCTTACTCGACAGAGAAGGGAACCTACCAGGTTATACTGCCCCTGTGGCTACCTGAACAGAGCAACGCAAAAATGCAAAAGGTGCCGAAGGGGGGATTCGATCCCGCGACCTCCATGAGGCACCCCACACACACATTCCACTGGGCTACTACTCGATTACTGACAAAGAAGGGGTCGCATTCAAGGTATTCTAGCAGCGCTACTCTGCCCTGCCTACAGAGTAACCCCAGCGTCAGGGAGAACGCTGGGGTGTTTCGCCGGGGTTGCTGCTGGTGTGCCACGGAGGCCTTGCTACGTGCTGCGCCTGCTAAGCTTCCCCTACAAAGATCTACAACGATCTACTGTATCTAGCTTCTACCTGCACCTCCGCAACCTACCGCAACCTACTGCACCCCTGCCTCTACTAACTGACAGAGAAGGCACACGATCAACTCGTCGGATCCAGGCCGATCTAGGGGATAGAAGAGAGGGGAGGTGCAACCTCACCTTGAGGAAGGAGGGAGAGCCCGATCGGCGGAGAGGAAGAAGCGCCGATGGTGTAGAAGAACGACGGCGAGGAAGATCTATTGCTGCTGAAGTAGAGGAAGGACGGCACCGTGGCCGCGGCAAAGACGTGGTCGGGGCCGTCGGTGCAGTCGTTCCCCGTGGCTCCTAGCGCCGGGAATGGAAAGCGGGCACCTTCCCCGAGCTCCCGGACATGATCGCCGGCGAAGCTCGACGGAGATGGCGGGGGTAGACGCGTCGGGGGATGCTCTCACCTCTCTGCTAACCCTGCAGAGGCCTTACCTGACAGAGGAGAGGGGGAGAGAGATGGGGAAAGGAAGGTGGCGGCGGCGGAGAGGAAACGGAGGAACCCTAGGACGAGGGGGGAACGTGCCACGTTATAAGGGGGGGCCCTCGACGTTTGTGCAACGGCGTGCTCGTGCGTTCTCTGATGCTGACGGAAAGCATGCACGTTGGGGGTGACGGCGTCAGGAAGGAAGAAGGAGAGCGCTGCGGGCTCCTTCTGCGCGAGAGAGAGGGAGGTGGGCCACCAAGTGAGAGAGAGAGCCCACCTTGGCGGCACTTAAAAGAAAAGAAAGACCCTGTGATTTTATTTTACAGAAATAACAGAGAAGAGAGAAATAACACCGGGTTTTCTGTAGGAGAGAAAAACAAAATAAAAATGCCCCTGGTCTTGAAAACATCTAACCTATTTGAATTAAATGCAAAGGGAATTTTTGGAGAAACTTTAATAAATGCAAAACAACAATTTATTTACTGTTTTGGATTTATTTGCACCCTTAAAACTAAGATACAAAACAGCAAAAGCACATCTTGACATCCTCCACAAAATATACTAAATCATGGGCATTTTTGAATCAAGGTTGGGACAAGTGAATATTGGCTTGAGAAATAAAAGAGGAAGAGAGGTTGCAAACATGACAAGCCCACTACATTTAGTACTAACATCACATGAAATCATAGAGCACCTCAACACATACACAACATCACAAAGTAGCTAACCACAAGATCACCACATCACATGAAATGCTAAGATCCTATACCACAACACAAGACAAGGCATACCATGATATGCTATGCATGCATGCATGGGAAGGAAGGAAAATACAAAGGACACCACATGAAGTCATGGCACAATTGATATCATCAAAACTCTGACATGTTGGACCCACTTACAATAGGTTCCAAATAGGGAAGGTTTACACTTGGGGCACTACAAACTCTCCCACACTACAAAGAAGATCTCGCCCTCGAGATCTAAGACTGAAAGAAATCGGGAAATTCGGAACGGAGGTGATCCTCGCGTTCCCACGTAGCCTATTTATCGGAATGGTGAGACCACTGCACTTTGAGAAATTTGACAGTCTTGTTACGGGTCTTGCGCTCAGTCGCCTCGAGAACCACAACTCGATGCTCACGGTAAGAAAGGTCAGACTGAAGGTCGATATCTTGAAGATGCACAGTGCGCTCGGGGGTCTTGAAACACCTCCGAAGCTGAGAAACATGGAACACATCATGGACATTTGCAAAGGTTGATGGAAGCTCAAGCTAGTACGCAAGGTCGCCCCTCTTGCCAACCACTCTGAACGGACCAATGAAACGAGGCGCAAGCTTGCCTTTGATGCCAAAGCGCTGCATACCCTTCATAGGCGACACCTTGAGATAGACAAAGTCATCAAGCTCATAAGACATGTCATGGTGCTTGCTATCGTAATAGCTCTTCTGACGGGACTGAGCTGCTCTGAGGTTGTCGCGAATGATCCGACACATCTCCTCAACTTCTTCTATCATATCATTGCCAAGGATATGATGCTCGCCGGTCTCGGACCAGTTGAGCGGAGTACGGCACTTCCTGCCATAAAGAATTTCAAACGGAGCCTTGCCAGAACTAGCTTGATAACCGTTGTTATACGAGAACTCCGCGAAAGGCAGACAATCTTCCCACTTCATGCCAAAAGAGATAACACAGGCTCTCAGCATATCCTCAAGAACTTGATTCACTCTCTCCACTTGACCACTAGTCTGAGGGTGGAATGCTGTGCTGAAGCGGATCTTCGTACCCATAG
Organism: Hordeum vulgare subsp. vulgare; assembly: GCF_904849725.1. NCBI lineage: Eukaryota > Viridiplantae > Streptophyta > Magnoliopsida > Poales > Poaceae > Hordeum > Hordeum vulgare. The sequence continues at coordinate 169,410,150 of NC_058522.1, forward strand.
CAGAGTGAAAAGAATCCCAGAACTTGGAAGTGAAGATACTTCCGCCATCCGAAGAGATCATCATAGGCACGCCATGCAAAGAGACAATCCTGGAGGTGTACAACTCTGCCAGCTGAGCTGCTGAAATGGACTCCTTGACTGGAAGGAAATGAGCCACTTTGCTCAATTTGTCGATGACGACGAAGATAGCATCATTGCCCTTCTTGGACTTCGGAAACCCGGTGACGAAATCCATCTCAATGTGATCAAACTTCCACTCGGGAATCGGCAAAGGCTGCAAGAGACATGCTGGGCGTTGATGTTCTGATTTCACCCTTCGACATGCATCACACTCGTTTACGAACTGAGAAATCTCACGTTTCATACGAGTCCACCAGAAAGTCTGCTTCAAGTCATGGTACATTTTGGAGCTTCCAGGATGAATAGAGAGCACAAAGTTATGAGCTTCTTCCATGATCACCTTCCTGAGATCACCTTTCGGGACGACAATGCGATCCTCGAAAAACAACGTGTCCCTGGCATCAACGGTGAAGCACTTATACTTGGGGAGACTCTTTCCCACGCCAATCTTGACCTTCTTCACCACAGCGTCAAGAAGCTGAGCTGCTCTGATCTGATCTTCCAAGGTAGGAAAGGTCTAAAGGTTCGCAAGAAATCCCTGTGGTACTAGCTGAAGGTTGAGCTTCCTGAAAGACTCACAAAGACCCGGCTGGAGAGGTTACAGAATCAGACTGTTGCAATATGCCTTCCTGCTCAATGCATCCGCCACAACATTTGCCTTGCCCGGCGTGTACTCAACACTCGGATTAAAATCCTGGAGCATTTCTACCCAACGTGTTTGCCGAAGATTCAAGTTAGGCTGAGTGAAGATGTACTTGAGACTCTTTTGATCGGTGAAAACTTCAACCTTTCGTTCCAACAAGAGATGTCTCCAAGTCATCAAGGCGTGTACCACAGCTGCTAGCTCGAGATCGTGCAGAGGATAGTTCTTCTCCGCAGGCTTCAACTGCCTGGAGGTATAAGCAACCATCTTCCTATCTTGCATCAAGACTGCCCCAAGACCCTGGAGAGAAGCATCGCAAAAGACCTGGTACGACTTGGAATCATCCGGAGGAGCCAAGACCGGAGTGGAGATAAGCTTCTCTTTGAGTGTATCGAAGGCCAGTTGACACTCTGGATACCAAGCATACTTAACACCCTTCTGAAGAAGACTAGAGAGCGGCATGGCGATCTTGGAGAAGTTCTCAACGAATCTTCTACAATATCCAGCAAGCCCGAGAAAGCTTCGAAGCTGCTTCACATTCTGCGGAGGCTCCCATTCAACAATGGCTTGAACCTTGGACGGATCAACCTTAATGCCCTCGACAGAGATAATATTCCCAAGATAAACCACTTCTTTCAGCCAGAACTCGCACTTGGAAAACTTAGCATACAACTTGTACTCTCTCAGTTTATCAAGCACCAATCTGAGATGTTTTTCATGTTCTTCCTCAGTCTCAGAAAAGACCAGAATGTCGTCGATATAGAGACAAAATGTCGGAGGAGCATTTACCAGAACAAAAGACATGACCGTATACTCATACGAGCCAAAACTAGTCCTGAAGGCCGTCTTCGGAATGTCTTCCTCGCGAATGTGAATTTGATGATAGCCCATTCTGAGATCAAGCTTGGAGAATACTTTAGCACCTTTCAACTGTTCGAACAACTCAGTTATGTTCGGAAGTGGATATTTGTTCTTGATTGTCTTCTTGTTCAATGGACGGTAATCGACACACAGCCGGTCCGTGCCATCCTTCTTCTTGACAAACAGAACACCACAACCCCATGGAGACGAGCTCGGTCTGATCAAACCCAAACGCTCCTGCTCATCGAGTTGCCTCTTGAGTTCCTTCAATTCTTCTGGACCCAGCTTGTACGACCGTTTGCACACTGGCTCTGTGCCTGGCTCAAGCTCAATGACAAACTCAACTTCACAGTGCGAAGGCATGCCTGCTAGCTCTTCAGGAAACACATCTTGATATTCGCAGACCACTGGGACTTGCTCAATAGGATTGATCTCGCCCTTTTCATTCAAAGAAAACAAGCGGATTGTATCATCGCGCGCCGCGAATATAATCGCATCCTCCGAAGAGTGGGTAAGCTTCACTTATTTGGCTTCACAATCAATTGACGCCTTGTTCATGGCCAACCAGTCCATACCAAGGATCAAATCAATGTCGGAATTGCCCAAAACAATAGGAGATGCCAGAAAAGCGTAAGCGCCCATCTTGACAGAAACATCTGGGACGAACAACTGAGAGCTCATCCGCATACCCGGAGACACAACTTGCAATGACTTGGGAAGGAGCTCAGTCGCAATATGATTACCAAATGCAAAGGGGTATGACACGAAGGAATGCGAAGCACCAGAATCAAATAACACTTTAGCAGGGATATCATTGACGAGGAGGTTACCCATGATCACATCAGAGGAGTTGTCTGCTTCGACTGTGTTCACCATGTTGACTCGAGCTGATCTGGGGTTGAATTTGACAAGAGCGTTGCTTGGAGGTTTTCCTGGAGGAGGAGGCGGCAGTCGGAGCTGAGAAGTACATTTGTTGGCATAGTGACCCTTCTGCCCACATTTGTGACAAGTGACATCTGCTGGCTGACAGAACTGAGTCTGAGGAGGCCCTTGCTTCTGATGCTAGTATCTCTGCTGGAAGCCAGGGTTGGGTGGGTGGGAAGAACGACGACCACCTGAGTGCTTCAGCTGCTGTGAGTGCCGAGGAGGAGGAGGAGAAACCCAAAACCTCTGTTGCTTCTGAACCACCTGAGTCGAGGAAGAGCTGGAATCTCTGAAGCGCTTCTTGGAATTTTCTCTGCTCTGAGAGCTAGGTTGTAGAATTTTTCAAACTCCTCAGGATCGTGCAAGGCAAGAGGTAACTGCAAGTCTTCTTTCAAGCCACCCCTGAACTGGTTGATCTTGCTCTTCTGATCTGGGATATCCTGCAGCGCGTAACGGGCCAGCTCGTGGAACTCGACATTGTACTTGTGCACGGAATTGCTGCCCTGCTTCAAACGCCTGAACTTCTCACGCATCTCCTCTACAAAACCGGAAGGGATGTAGTGGGACCTGAAGTCGCGAAAAAACTCGTCCCAAGACATCACCCTGTCGCCTTTGGAGTCCTTGAGCTGCTGCCACCATATAGAAGCCTGTCCCTTCAACTGAAACGTTGCAAAATTGACATAGTCCTCCGGACGCACATTGCTACACTCGAAATGTTTGTTCATATCACGGATCCAATCTTCTGCATCAAATGGCTGGTCGCAAGAAGTGAACGTCTTAGGCTGGTTCGACAAGAACTGACTCACATTGGCGAAGTGATTACCACCCTGTTGGAAATTCCCCTGCTGTTGATTGGCTCTCTCCTGGATCAACTGTAACAGCATCTGAGTGTTTTCATTAGTAGCTACCATCATCGCTTGCCAGGCCTCTGCAGGAGGCGGCGGTGGCGGCGGAGGAGGTGGTGGAGGCGACATATCCTCACGCCCTGGGGTCTGACGAGTCGGTGGAGCCATCCTGAAGACGGACAACATATTAGTCGACGGAATAATTGAAGATATTGCTGAATCAGAAGACATAATAGGTGAACAGAATTTAGCAATTGCACTTGAACAACATAACAAGAATGCATCCTCAAGTGACGGATGACAAAATTCCGATAAGGACCACTGCAAACAAGTGTGAGCTAGAATCGCTCAGAACAAACATATGATCAAGATTTCCCAAACCTCAACCAAGCGTCTGTAGGAAGATAGTCCTATAAGATACTACTAGATATCCCACCTATGAATTCCCAAAATAACTGGTCATGCAATCAGGTACACGGATACAAGGAGTATTTCATCGGGCTCTCCCTCCTTCCTCAAGGTGAGGTTGCACCTCCCCTCTCTTCTATCCCCTAGATCAGGCTGGATCCGGCGAGTTGATCGTGTGCCTTCTCTGTCAGTTAGTAGAGGCAGGGGTGCAGTAGGTTGCGGTGGTGTAGGTAGATGCTAGATACAATAGATCGTTGTAGATCTATGTAGGGGAGGCTTAGCTGGCGCAGCACGTAGGAAGGCCTCCGTGGCACAGCAGCAGCAACCCCGGCGAAACACCCCGGCGTTCTCCCTGACGCTGGTGTTACTCTGTAGGCAGGGCAGAGTAGCGCTGCTAGAATACCTTGAACGCGACCCCTTCTCTGTCAGTAATCGAGTAGTAGCCCAGTGGAATGTGTGTGTGGTGTGCCTGATGGAGGTCGTGGGATCGAATCCCCCCTTCGGCACCTTTTGCATTTTTGCGTTGCGCTGTTCAGGTAGCCACATGGGCAGTATAACCTGGTAGGTTCCCTTCTCTGTCGATTAAGCGGGCGTAGCCCAGTGGTGTGGGGGTGTGTTACACAGCAGGGTCACTGGGGTTCGACTCCACGAGGCCCTTTTTTTTTTCCTTGCTGTTCATTTTTCTTTTATTCTTTTTGTTTGTTTGATGATTGTGATTTAAACTTAGATGGCAGAGGGCTTTATTGTTTCTCTTTGCTGCCATAGAATGGCCATATGCATGTGTGAATGTGTGTGTGTGTACACACACATGGTGCTAAGCACATGTGTGTTAGTGTGTAGGTTCTTGTATGTGAGGGTAGATGTGAGCTAGCATATGTATGTGTGTATTTTTGCACTAGAGGTCATGTGGGTGTGTTCTTCATGTGCATGTTGATGGACATATGTCCTATCTTAGGCAAGATGTGATGTATGTGTGTTTGTGGGTTTTTCCCCCCACATACCATGTGAGTACAGCATGAGATCTTGTGGTGTGTGTGGATATATATAGTTGATCATATGTAGGTTTTAGATTATGTTGTGCTTGAGCATGTGTGTGTGAGAGATGCCCACACATGAGGTGTGCTAGTGTGTGTATGCATGTGGTGTAAGTGCCTCATGCATGTGTTAGAATTCTTTGTGTTGCTAGCATGTGTAGATGGTCTGGGTTCTAACTAGATGATATGCAAATGAGTTTATGATATGTGTGTGGTGAAAACATCCCCACCTTGCAACACTTGTGCACCTTCACATGTCCATATGTGAGAGGGCATGGTGATTTGTATGTTGGGAAGCTTAGTAGAAGGGGTTGTGAAGTTGATGTGCATGACACAAACATAGGGTTCAAACCCCCATGAAACTTTGTCATTGTGCACATGAGCTCAACCATGTAGTAGTTGATATAGAGGAACTACATGAAATGATGCACTATTCCCTAGTCATGATTTGGAGTAGTTTCCTCTTCCTTAATTTGGGGTCACTTGTTCCAAGTAAGTGCCCACATATTATATATGATTTTGTGGTAGCATTTCCCAAGGAATCCATTGGTGAACTTATATTTGCCATTGGAGCATTTTTCTGGAAAGTCATATTTGCATTTTCTTCTAAGTTTAGAGCTTGGTTCCATGCATGGTGATGTGCTCTTGTATTTGATTCTTGGTTGTGGTAGTAGAGGGTGACCCCCTCTACCACATGTGGGTTTCAATTCATGATTTGGAATCCACGTGTGCAAGTGGTGCCCATCCAAAGTGGTCATGTGGCTGGAAATTCAGTTTAGTGAAATCTGGAATTTCACTAAGTCTGGGAATCTGGAGACATTTTCTTCTCCTGTAGATGAGGTTGTGTTGGTCATTGTGTTGGGATCTAGCCTTAGTTCAGTGCTAGGAATTTGGACCTGATATGTTTGTGAAGCTCCCTGTAAAATGTTATCCCATTTGGAGTCCTGTACGTTATGTTTTGGTGTTGCTGTCAAAAAGTTTCAGAACAAAGACAGAAAGTCACGTGCAGGAATTTTCACAAAGTACCTGATACCTCATGGTTTTGGGAAAGTTTGTAGTCTTGTATCTTCCTGTGTTTAATTCCTTTTTGTGTGATTCTTGCTTGTGCTGGTAGTATTCTTGGCTAGCTACAGCCACATATATTATTTGTCATATTTGGACGGCTGTAGCTATGTTGCATGTAGCTGACAAAGAGCTAAGATGCAGATTATGGCAGATTGTGTAGTATTGTCATTTTGATGATCGTGGGTGCTTAGTTGATGTTGTGGTGTTCTTCCTTGCTCCAATCCATTCATGTTGGGTTGTTATATGTCTTGGCAACCTGGGAATACCAGATTTGTGCCATTGGAGTGTGTGGTGTTGTTTTTGACACGTAGGGCTTCATACCTTGATTCGTTGATTCCCGTTGATCCGTAGCTCCGATCATAATGTTCTTTATATGGTTTTGCATCATTTTCACGAGACGCATCTGATCATGTCATTCTCATGCATGTCAAAATATCTTAGTGTACAGTTCTGTCCAGAAACTTGTAGCAACTTCTTTTGCTTGTGCTTGTGATAGAAATAGTGATGCATGCTCATCTTTCATCTCATGCATCATGTGCTTGTTGCGTCTTGAGGTGCTGTTGTTCATTGGATGTTATTCTTATGTTGGGTACCACCGGGATCGGAGAACAAGTACGTGGATTCGGGAGAGTACGTGCATGACGAACAAGAACCATTCCAAGCTGAGGATATCACACGCAAGATGATATGACCTTGATTCCATCTCTAGACTTGTTATGCTAGTTTGTGTTTCCATGTCATATTTCTCGCTGCCTACCACTGAATTAAATTGCCTCTTGATATGCCATGAACCCATACACTGATCCCTTCCTAGAAAAACTTGAATGGCTAAGTAGGCTTTGCTCAGCTACTAATGTTAGCGTTGCTAGATGAAGGTGCTTTGTATCATGTGACAACATGAGCTTGATATCATTATCTTAAATTCTGTTATTTAACTAATGCACCTATATACTTGGTAAATAACGGAAGGCCTAGCCTTTTCTCGGGTGCTTTGTTCCGTTATTGCCGCTTAGTTACCGGTTACCGGTGTTTGATTCCATAATGATCCCTCCTAGCACATTCGGGGTTGTTATGGGGACCCCTTGATAAATCGCTTACTAATAAGACTTGTCCGGCAGGACCCAACGTTGGTGTTAATTTGCTAATCACTTAATAATCTGCATAGGGAATGATCACGCCGAGGATCTTTAATCAACAACCCGGGCCAGTGCTCCTCATGAGTGTTGGTCAAAACTGGTCTGCCTGCGGGGCCACCACAAGGAAACTTGAGATTTGGTACCTATAGCTAGTTCCATCTGGCGTGTCCTGAGACTGAGATACGCGGCTCTTATCGGGGTCGTCAACACGTCGGGAGGTCCTGCTAGTCTTGCCTTACCTTAGTGATATATCTTGCGTATAGGAATCCCGGTGAAGCTTTGGTTTCCCCCAGAGTTGAGGTTTTCCTCTAAGGAATCTGACGAGATCACGAGATTCGTGATAGAGGATTACTTTGCGGCCCGTGTACGTTTGTGATGGACTAGTTGGAGCACCCCTGCAGGGTTTAATCTTTCGGAAAGCCGTGCTTGCGGTTATGTGGCAACTTGGAGTATTTTGTTAACATCCGGTATTAGATAACTCAAACATAAGCTAATAAAATTGCCAACTGTGTGCGTAACCGTGACAGTCCCCTCGAAGATCTCTCTTCGATCGGGAACACGGTGGGGTTATGAATGCCGTAGGTAGGTGTTCAGGATCACTTAGTGATCAAGTAATCATGACCGCTAGTGTAGACCACCTTCATAAATGCTTTACGTAAGTTAGCCACTAAATCAAGCTAGGATGCTACAACCTTAAGCACTTCACCTTACCCTACCTAATAACTTGACTAGTTCTGGCACCAAGGTCTTAGATTGCTGAGTCCCTGTGGCTCACAGATTCCTCCAAAATCCCAACAGGTACATGTACCCCAGAGACAGATGATTCCGACGGCACTCAGCTGGCGTGGCAGTACGACGAGGAGACAAACCGCCTTGACGTGAACTATCCAGACGATTGAGGCATGGTCGTGATCGTGGGCATGCAGGCAGGGTAGCATAGCATTTTCTATGTTTTGTAGTACGTAGCGGAACTACTTTGGTTGTATGTGTGTTGTACTCTGAGATATTTATGAGAAGACAATTGAATCCCAAATTGTCTACCTTTATTATTATTTGTGCTGCGTTACCTGTTTGCGAAATGCTTAGATGCGCTTCTTTCCTATTCGGGGCCTCGACCCCCAGATCGGAAAGGACCGCATCTTGGTCGTTACAATTTGGTAATCAGAGCCTTACGACCATAGGAGCCTTTGTGTGATCGTACTTGGCCGAGTCGAGTCTAGAAAATGTTTTGAGTCTTAGTTATATCGGAGAGTAGGATTCTTTTTTCTCCTCTTCTATGATCTGGTGAGGTTCCCGTCTTAGGAAATCCTTAACTCTACTCCTTTTCTCGCTCAAAATTTTTTTAGGATCACGCGGGTATTTGTGAAGTCTATATGATTTCGATGTGACAGAATCCTGTCTTGGTGCCTCCTATCTGCTCTAAGTATCAGGGCAGTTGAGCTCCAGGGGATTCTTGCGCAAATCGCCATCATTCAGATTTCTAAGTATCTAAGAACAAAGGATGTTCGTTATTGCTTCAATACTGGTAGTGGTGAGATAACCCGATGTCCCCAGTACTGGTGTAGATTGTTCGAGGGTACTACCACACTTGGTATCGTTGTGATCACGAGGATCTGTTGTAGATGAAGGTCCGAGATGCTGGTTGTGTGTTGAAGGATGTGATACAGGTGACGGGTTAGTTTAGGAGTTGTGTCGGCGGAGAGGAAGAACCGCCGGTGGTGTAGAAGAATGACGACGAGGAAGATCTGCTGCTGCTGAAGTAGAGGAAGGAGGGCACCGTGGCCGCGGCGAAGACGTGGTCGGGGCCGTCGGTGCAGTCGTTCCCCGGGGCTCCTAGTGCCGGGAATGGAACGCGGGCACCTTCCCCGAGCTCCCGGACATGATTGCCGGCGACGCTCGACGGAGATGGCGGGGGTAGACGCGGCGGGGGCTGCTCTCACCTCTCTGCTAACCCTACAGAGGCCTTACCTGACAGAGGAGAGGGGGAGAGAGATGGGGAAAGGAAGGTGTCGGTGGCGGAGAGGAAAGGGAGGAACCCTAGGACGAGGGGGGAACGCGCCACGTTATAAGGGGGGGCCTTGACGTTTGTGCAACGGCATGCTCGTGCGTTCTCTGATGCTGACGGAAAGCGTGCACGTTGGGGGTGATGGCGTCAGGAAGGAAGAAGGAGAGCGCTGCGGGCTCCTTCTGCGCGAGAGAGAGGGAGGTGGGCCGCCAAGTGAGAGAGAGAGCCCACCTTGGCGGCACTTAAAAGAAAAGAAAGACCCTATGCTTTTCTTTTACAGAAATGACAGAGAAGAGAGAAATAACACCGGGTTTTCTGTAGGAGATAAAAACAAAATAAAACTGCCCCTCGTCTTGAAAACATCTAACCTATTTGAATAAAATGCAAAGGGAATTTTTGGAGCAACTTGAATAAATGCAAAACAGCAATTTATTTACTGTTTTGGATTTATTTGCACCCATAAAACTAAGATAAAAAACAACAAAAACACATCTTGACATCCTCCACAAAATATACTAAATCATGGGCATTTTTTAATCAAGGTTGGGACAAGTGATTATTGGCTTGATAAATAAAAGAGGAAGAGAGGTCGCAAACATGACAAGCCCACTACATTTAGTACTAACATCACATGAAATCATAGAGCACCTCAACACATACACAACATCACAAAGTAGCTAACCACAAGATCACCACATCACATGAAATGCTAAGATCCTATACCACAACACAAGACAAGGCATACCATGATATGCTATGCATGCATGCATGGGAAGGAAGGCAAATACAAAGGACACCACATGAAGTCATGGCACAATTGATATCATCAAAACTCTGACAAGTTGGACCCACTTACAATAGGTTCCAAATAGGGAAGGTTTACACTTGGGGCACTACAAACTCTCCCACACTACAAAGAAGATCTCGCCCTCGAGATCTAAGACTGAAAGAAATCGGGAAATTCGGAACGGAGGTGATCCTCGCGTTCCCACGTAGCCTCTTTATCGGAATGGTGAGACGACTGCACTTTGAGAAATTTGACAGTCTTGTTACGGGTCTTGCGCTTAGTCGCCTCGAGAACCGCAACTCGATGCTCACGATAAGAAAGGTCAGACTGAAGGCCGATATCTTGAAGATGCCCAGTGCGCTCGGGGGTCTTGAAACACCTCCGAAGCTGAGAAACATGGAACACATCATGGAAATTTGCAAAGGTTGACGGAAGCTCAGGTTGGTACGCAAGGTCGCCCCTCTTGCCAACCACTCTGAACGGACCAACGATACGAGGCGCAATCTTGCCTTTGATGCCAAAGCGCTGCATACCCTTCATAGGCGACACCTTGAGATAGACAAAGTCATCAAGCTCATAAGACATGTCACGGTGCTTGCTATCGTAATAGATCTTCTGACGGGACTGAGCTGCTCTGAGGTTGTCGCGAATGATCCGACACATCTCCTCAGCTTCTTCTATCATATCATTGCCAAGGATCTGACGCTCGCCGGTCTCGGACCAGTTGAGCGAAGTATGACACTTCCTGCCATAAAGAATTTCAAACGGAGCCTTGCCAGAACTAGCTTGATAACTGTTGTTATACGAGAACTCCGCGAAAGGCAGACAATCTTCCCACTTCATGCCAAAAGAGATAACACAGGCTCTCAGCATATCCTCAAGAACTTGATTCACTCTCTCCACTTGACCACTAGTCTGAGGGTGGAATGCTGTGCTGAAGCGGATCTTCGTACCCATAGCAGAGTGAAAAGAATCCCAGAACTTGGAAGTGAAGATACTTCCGCAATCTGAAGAGATCATCATAGGCACGCCGTGCAAAGAGACAATCCTGGAGGTGTACAACTCTGCCAGCTGAGCTGGTGAAATGGACTCCTTGACTGGAAGGAAATGAGCCACTTTGCTCAATTTGTCAATGACGACGAAGATAACATCATTGCCCTTCTTGGACTTAGGAAACCTGGTGACGAAATCCATCTCAATGTGATCAAACTTCCACTCGGGAATCGGCAAAGGCTGCAAGAGACCTGCTGGGCGTTGATGTTCTGCTTTCACCCTTCGACATACATCACACTCGTTTACGAACTGAGCAATCTCACGTTTCATACGAGTCCACCAGAAAGTCTGCTTCAAGTCATGGTAAATTTTGGAGCTTCCAGGATGAAAAGAGAGCGGAGAGTTATGAGCTTCTTCCATGATCACCTTCCTGAGATCACCTTTCGGGACGACAAGGCGATCCTCGAAAAACAACGTGTCCCTGGCATCAACAGTGAAGCACTTATACTTGGGGAGACTCTTTCCCACGCCAATCTTGACCTTCTTCACCATAGCGTCAAGAAGCTGAGCTGCTCTGACCTGATCTTCCAAGGTAGGAGAGATCTGAAGGTTCGTAAGAAATCCCTGAGGTACAAGCTGAAGGTTGAGCTTCGTGAAAGACCCACAAAGACCTGGCTGGAGAGGTTGCACAATCAGACTGTTGGAATATGCCTTCCTGCTCAATGCATCCGCCACAACATTTGCCTTGCCTAGCGTGTACTCAACACTCGGGTTAAAATCCTCGAGCATTTCTACCCAACGTGTTTGCCGAAGATTCAAGTTAGGCTGAGTGAAGATGTACTTGAGACTCTTGTGATCGGTGAAAACTTCAACCTTACATTCCAACAAGAGATGTCTCCAAGTCATCAAGGCGTGTACCACAGCTGCTAGCTCGATATCGTGCACATGATAGTTCTTCTCCACAGGCTTCAACTGCCTGGAGGTATAAGCAACCACCATCCTATCTTGCATCAAGACTACCCCAAGACCCTGGAGAGAAGCATCGCAGAAGACTTGGTACGGCTTGGAATCATCCGGAGGAGCCAAGACCGGAGTGGAGATAAGCTTCTCTTTGAGTGTATCGAAGGCCAGTTGACACTCTGGAGACCAAGCATACTTAACACCCTTCTGAAGAAGACTAGAGAGCGGCTTGGCGATCTTGGAGAAGTTCTCAACGAATCTTCTACAATATCCAGCAAGCCCGAGAAAGCTTCGAAGCTGCTTCACATTCTGCGGAGGCTCCCATTCAACAATGGCTTGAACCTTGGACGGATAAACCTTAATGCCCTCGGCAGAGATAATATGCCCAAGATAAACCACTTCTTTCAGCCAGAACTCGCACTTCGAAAACTTAGCATACAACTTGTACTCTCTCAGTTTATCAAGCACCAATCTGAGATGTTTTTCATGTTCTTCCTCAGTCTCAGAAAAGACCAGAATGTCGTCGAGATAGAGACAAAATGTTGGAGGAGCATTTGCCAGAACAAAAGACATGACCGTATACTCATACGAGCCAAAACTAGTCCTGAAGGCCGTCTTCGGAATGTCTTCCTCACGAATGCGAATTTGATGATAGCCCATTCTGAGATCAAGCTTGGAGAATACTTTAGCACCTTTCAACTGTTCGAACAACTCAGTTATGTTCGGAAGTGGATATTTGTTCTTGATTGTCTTCTTGTTCAATGGACGGTAATTGACACACAGCCGGTCCGTGCCATCCTTCTTCTTGACAAACAGAACACCACATCCCCATGGAGACGAGCTCGGTCTGATCAAACCCAAACGCTCCTGCTCATCGAGTTGCCTCTTGAGTTCCTTCAATTCTTCTAGACCCAGCATGTACGACCATTTGCACACTGGCTCTGTGCCTGGCTCAAGCTCAATGACAAACTCAACTTCACGGTGCGGAGGCATGCCTGGTAGCTCTTCAGGAAACACATCTTGATATTTGCAGACCACTGGGACTTGCTCAATAGGATTGATCTCGCCCTTTTCATTCAAAGAGAACAAGCGGATTGTATCATCGCGCACCACGAAAATAATCACATCCTCCGAAGAGTGGGTAAGCTTCATTTCTTTGGCTTCAGAATCAATTGACGCCTTGTTCATGGCCAACCAGTCCATACCAAGGATCAAATCAATGTCGGAATTGCCCAAAACAATAGGAGATGCCAGAAAAGCATAAGCGCCCATCTTGACAGAAACATCTGGGACGAACAACTGAGAGCTCATCCGCATACCGGGAGACACAACTTGCAATGACTTGGGAAAGGACTCGGTCGCAATATTATTACCAAATGCAAAGGGGTATGACATGAAGGAATGCGGAGCACCAGAATCAAATAACACTTTAGCAGGGATATCATTGAGGAGGAGGTTACCCATGATCACATCAGAGGAGTTGTCTGCTTCGGCTGTGTTCACCATGTTGACTCGAGCTGATCTGGGGTTGAATTTGACAAGAGCGTTGCTTGGAGGTTTGCCTGGAGGAGGACGCGGCAGTCGGAGCTGAGAAGTACATTTGTTGGCATAGTGACCCTTCTGCCCACATTTGTGACAAGTGACATCTGCTGGCTGCCAGAACTGAGTCTAAGGAGGCCCTTGCTTCTGATGCTAGTATCTCTGCTGGAAGCCAGGGTTGGGTGGGTGGGAAGAACCACGACCACCTAAGTGCTTCAGCTGCTGTGAGTGCCGAGGAGGAGGAGGAGAAACCCAAAACCTCTGTTGCTTCTCAACCACCTGAGTAGAGGAAGAGCTGGAATCTTTGAAGCGTTTCTTGGAATTTTCCACCCTGAGCAAGGCTGCATCTCCTCTGAGAGCTAGGTTGTAGAACTTGTCAAATTCCTCAGGATCGTGCAAGGCAAGAGCTAACTGCAAGGCTTCTTTCAAGCCACCCCTGAACTGGTAGATCTTGCTCTCTTGATCTGGGATATCCTGCAGCGCGTAACGGGCCAGCTCGTGGAACTCGACATTGTACTTGTGCACGGAATTGCTGCCCTGCTTCAAACGCCTGAACTTCTCACGCATCTCCTCTACAAAACTGGAAGGGATGTAGTGGGACCTGAAGTCGCGACAAAACTCATCCCAAGACATCACCCTGTCGCCTCTGGTGTCCTTGAGCTGCTGCCATCATATAGAAGCCTGTCCCTTCAACTGAAACGTTGCAAACTTGACATAGTCCTCCGTACGCACATTGCTACACTCGAAATGTTTGTTCATATCACGGATCCAATCTTCTGCATCAAATGGTTGGTCGCAAGAAGTGAACGTCTTAGGCTGGTTCGACAGGAACTGACTCAGATTGGCGAAGTGATTGCCACCCTGCTGGAAATCGCCCTGCTGTTGATTGGCTCTCTCCTGGATCAACTGTAACATCATCTGAGTGTTTGCATTAGTAGCTGCCATCATCGCTTGCCAGGCCTCTGCAGGAGGAGGCAGCGGCGGAGGAGGAGTAGGTGGTGGAGGCGGCATATCCTCATACCCTGGGGTCTGACGAGTCGGTGGAGCCATCCTAAAGACGGACAACATATTAGTCCACGGAATAATTGAAGATATTGCTGAATCAAAAGACAGAATAGGTGAACAGAATTTAGTATTGCACTTGAACAACACAACAAGAATGCATCCCCAAAGTGACGGACGACAAAATTCCGATAAGGACCACTGCAAACAAGTGTGAGCTAGAATCGCTCGGAACAAACATATGATCAAGATTTCCCAAACCTCAATCAAGCGTCTATAGGAAGATAGTCCTATAAGATACTACTAGATATCCCACCTATGAATTCCTGAAATAACTGGTCATGCAATGAGGTACACGGATACAAGGAGTATTTGACACAACTTCTAAACTAACCCGTCACCTGTATCACATCCTTCAACACACAACCAGCATCTCGGACCTTCATCTACAACAGATCCTCGTGATCACAACGATACCAAGTGTGGTAGTACCCCCGAACAATCTACACCAATACTGGGGACATCGGGGTTATCTCACCACTACCAGTATTGAAGAAATAACGGACATCCTTCGTTCTTAGATACTCAGAAATCTGAATGATGGCGATTTGCGCAAGAATCCCCTCGAGCTCAACTCCCCTGATACTTAGAGCAGATAGGAGGCACAAAGATAGGATTCCGTCACATCGAAATCATATAGACTTCACAAATACCCGCGTGATCCTAAAAAAATTTTGAGCGAGAAAAGGAGTAGAGTTAAGGATTTCCTAAGACGGGAACCTCACCAGAGCATAGAAGAGGAGAAAAAAGAATCCTACTCTCCGATATAACTAAGACTCAAAACATTTTCTAGACTCGACTCGGCCAAGTACGATCACACAAAGGATCCTATGGTCGTAAGGCTCTGATTACCAACTTGTAACGACCAAGATGCGGTCCTTTCCGATGTGGGGGTGGAGGCCCCGAATAGGAAAGAAGCACATCTAAGCGTTTCGCAAACAGGTAACACAGCACAAATAATAATAAAGGTAGACAATTCGGGATTCAATTGTCTTCTCATAAATATCTTAGAGTACAACACACATACAACCAAAGTAGTTCCGCTACGGACTACAAAACATAGAAAATGCTATGCTACCCTACCTGCAGGCCCACGATCACGACCACGCCTCAATCGTCTGGATAGTTCACGTCAAGGCGGTTTGTCTTCTCGTCGTACTGCCACGCCAGCTGAGTGCCGTCGGAATCATCTGTCTCTGGGGCACCTGTACCTGTTTGGATTTTGGATGAATCCGTGAGCCACAGGGACTCAACAATCTAAGACCTTGGTGCCAGAACTAGTCAAGTTATTAGGTAGGGTAAGGTGAAGTGTTTAAGGTTGTAGCATCCTAGCTTGATTTAGTGGCTAACTTACGTAAAGCATTTATGAAGGTGGTCTACACTAGCGGTCGTGATTACTTGATCACTAAGTGATCCTGAACAGCTACCTACGGCATTCATAACCCCACCGTGTTCCCGATCGAAGAGAGATCTTCGAGGGGACAGTCACGGTTACGCACACAGTTGGCAATTTTATTAGCTTATGTTTGAGTTATCTAATACCGGATGTTAACCAAATACTCCAATTTGCCACATAACCGTGGGCACGGCTTTCCGAAAGATTAAACCCTGCAGGGGTGCTCCAACTAGTCCATCACAAACGTACACGGGCCGCAAAGTAATCCTCTATCATGAATCTCGTGATCTCGTCAGATTCCTTAGAGGAAAACCTCAACTCTGGGGGAAACCAAAGCTTCACCGGGATTCCTATATGCAAGATATATCGCTAAGGTAAGGCAAGACTAGCAAGACCTCCCAACGTGTCGACGACCCCGATAAGAGCCGCGTATCTCAGTCTCAGGACACGCCGGATGGAACTAGCTACACGTACCAAACCTCAAGTTTCCTTGTGGTGGCCCCGCAGGCAGACCAGTTTGGACCAACACTCATGAGGAGCACTGGCCCGGGTTGTTGATTAAAGATCCTCAGGGTGATCATTCCCTATGCAGATTATTAAGTGATTAGCAAATTAACACCAATGTTGGGTCCTGCCGGACAAGTCTTATCAGTAAGCGATTTATCGAGGGGGGTCCCCATAACAACCCCGAACGTGTTAGGAGCGATCATTATGGAATCAAACACCGGTAACCGGTAACTAAGTCGGCAATAACAGAACAAAGCACCCGAGAAAAGGCTAGGCCTTCCATTATTTACCAAGTATATAGGTGCATTAGTTAAATAACATAATTTAACATAATGATATCAAGCTCATGTTGTCAGATGAGACAAAGCACCTGCATCTAGCAACACTAACATTAGTACCTGAGCAAAGCCTACTTAGCCATTCAAGTTTTGCTAGGAAGGGATCAGTGTATGGGTTCATGGCATATCAAGAGGCAATTTAATTCAGTGGTAGGCAGCGAGCAATATGACATGGAAACGCAAACTAGCATAACAAGTCCAGAGATGGAATCAAGGTCATATCATCTTGCCTGTGATATCCTCAGCTTGGAATGGTTCTTATTCGTCCTGCACGTACTCTCCCGAATCAACGTACTCGTTCTCCGATCCCGGTGCTACCCAACATAAGAATAACATCCAATTAACAACAGCACCTCAAGATGCAACAAGCACATGATGCAGGAGATGAAAGATGAGCATGCATCACTATTTCTAGCACTAGCACAAGCAAAAGAAGTTGCTACAAGTTTATGTACATAACTGTACACTAGGCTATTTTGACATGCATGAGAATGACATTATCGGATGGGTATCGTGAAAACGATGCAAATATGACTTTCCAGAAAAATTTCCCAATGGCAAATCTAAGTTCACCAATGGATTCCTTGGGAAATGCTACCACAAAATCATATATAATATGTGGGCACTTACTTGGAACAAGTGACCCCAAATTAAGGAAGAGGAAACTACTCCAAATCATGACTAGGGAATAGTGCATCATTTCATGTAGTTCCTCTATATCAACTACTACATGGTTGAGCTCATGTGCACAATGACAAAGTGACATGGGGGTTTGAACCCCATGTTTGTGTCATGCACATCAACTTCAAAACCCCTTCTACTAAGCTTCCCAACATATAAATCACCATGCCCTCTCACATATGGACATGTGAAGGTGCACAAGTGTTGCAATGTGGGGATGTTTTCACCACATGCATATCATCAACTCATTTGCATATCATCTAGTTAGAACCCACACCACCTACACATGCTAGCAACACAAAGAATGCTAACACATGCATGAGGCACTTACACCACATGCATACACACACTAGCACACCTCATGTGTGGGCATCTCTCACACACACATGCTCAAGCACAACATAATCTAAAACCTACATATGATCAACTATATATATCCACACACACCACAAGATCTCATGCTCTACTCACATGGTATGTGGGGGGAAAACCCACAAGCACACTTACATCACATCTTGCCTAAGATAGGACATATGTCCATCAACATGCCCATGAAGAACACACCCACATCAGCTCTAGTGCAAAAATACACACATACATATGCTAGCTCACATCTACCCTCACATAAAAAAACCTACACACTAACACACATGTGCTTAGCACCATGTGTGTGCACACACACACACATTCACACATACATATGACCATTCTATGGCAGCAAAGAGAAACAATAAAGCCCTCTGCCATCTAAGTTTAAATCACAATCATCAAACAAACAAAAAGCATAAAAGAAAAATGAACAACAAGGAAAAAAAAGGGGCCTCCTGGAGTCGAACCCCTGTGACCCTGCTGTGTAACACACCCCCACACCACTGGGCTACGCCCGCTTACTCGACAAAGAAGGGAACCTACCAGGTTATACTGCCCCTATGGCTACCTGAACAGAGCAACGCAAAAATGCAAAAGGTGCCGAAGGGGGGATTCGATCCCGCGACCTCCATCAGGCACACCACACACACATTCCACTGGGCTACTACTCGATTACTGACAGAGAAGCGGCCGCATTCAAGGTATTCTAGCAGCGCTACTCTGCCCTGCCTATAGAGTAACACCAGCGTCAGGGAGAACGCCGGGGTGTTTCGCCGGGGTTGCTGCTGCTGTGGCACGGAGGCCTTCCTACGTGCTGCGCCTCCTAAGCCTCCCCTACACAAATCTACAACGATCTACTGTATCTAGCATCTACCTGCACCACCGCAACCTACCGCAACCTACTGCACCCCTGCCTCTACTAACTGACACAGAAGGCACACGATCAACTCGCCGGATCCAGGCCGATCTAGGGGATAGAAGAGAGGGGAGGTGCAACCGCACCTTGAGGAAGGAGGGAGAGCCCGATCGGCGGAGAGGAAGAAGCGCCGGTGGTGTAGAAGAACGACGACGAGGAAGATCTGCTGCTGCTGAAGTAGAGGATGGAGGGCACCGTGGCCGCGGCGAAGACGTGGTCGGGGCCGTCGGTGCAGTCGTTCCCCGGGGCTCCTAGCGCCGGGAATGGAAAGCGGGCACCTTCCCCGAGCTCCCGGACATGATCGCCGACGACGCTCGACGGAGATGGCGGGGGTAGACGCGGCGGGGGATGCTCTCACCTCTCTGCTAACCCGGCAGAGGCCTTACCTGATAGAGGAGAGGGGGAGAGATATGGGGAAAGGAAGGTGGCGGCGACGGAGAGGAAAGGGAGGAACCCTAGGACGAGGGGGGAACGCGCCACGTTATAAGGGGGGCCCTCGACATTTGTGCAACGGCGTTCTCGTGCGTTCTCCGATGTTGACGGAAAGCGTGCACGTTGGGGGTGACGGCGTCAGGAAGGAAGAAGGAGAGCGCTGCGGGCTCCTGCTGCGCGAGAGAGAGGGAGGTGGGCCGCCAAGTGAGAGAGAGAGCCCACCTTGGCGGCACTTAAAAGAAAAGAAAGACCCTGTGCTTTTCTTTTACAGAAATAACAGAGAAGAGAGAAATAACACAGGGTTTTCTGTAGGAGATAAAAAAAAATGCCCCCCGTCTTGAAAACATCTAACCTATTTGAATAAAATGCAAATGGAATTTTTGGAGCAACTTGAATAAATTTAAAACAACAATTTAGTTACTGTTTTGGATTTATTTGCACCCTTAAAACTAAGATACAAAACAGCAAAAACACATCTTGACATCCTCCACAAAATATACTAAATCATAAGAATTTTTGAATCAAGGTTGGGACAAGTGAATATTGGCTTGAGAAATAAAAGAGGAAGAGAGGTTGCAAACATGACAAGCCCACTACATTTAGTAGTAACATCACATGAAATTATAGAGCACCTCAACACATACACAACATCACAAAGTAGCTAACCACAAGATCACCACATCACATGAAATGCTAAGATCCTATACCACAACACAAGACAAGGCATACCATGATATGCTATGCATGCATGCATGGGAAGGAAGGAAAATACAAGGGATATGAAGTCATGGCACAATTGATATCATCAAAACTCTGACAAGTTGGACCCACTTACAATAGATTCCAAATAGGGAAGGTTTACACTTCGGGCACTACAAACTCTCGCACACTACAAAGAAGATCTCGCCCTCGAGATCTAAGACTGAAAGAAATTGGGAAATTCGGAACGGAGGTGATCCTCACGTTCCCACGTAGCCTATTTATCAGAATGGTGAGACCACTGCACTTTGAGAAATTTGACAGTCTTGTTACGGGTCTTGCGCTCAGTCGCCTCGATAAGAAAGGTCAGACTAAAGGTCGATATCTTGAAGATGCACAGTGCGCTCGGGGGTCTTGAAACACCTCTGAAGCTGAGAAACATGGAACACATCATGGACATCATTGACAACCTCTCTGTACTCGTTGGAAGCAAAGTTATTTGTGTGTGTGCAGGTCCACGTCTTCTGCTAGCGCCAGGGTGGGAGACACCAACTTGTTGAGCGTAGGAGTCCTCCTGGTTTGATAACCTTACAGTTTCCGTGTAAGGGAAAACTTGCTGCTGACTACATCTGAACCTTCCACTTGGGGTAACCAACGAGGAGAGAGAAGTATATACATCATCTCGTCAAGCAAAGTTTTCTCGCGCCGTTGCCGGGGACTCCAGTCTTCAAGATAGGGGAGTTGCATGCTATCTTTTACCTTTGCTTTTTAGTCTTGTTAGTTTGCTTGTCAGTTTTTGGTTTAGACTCTTATACCAAAAACCACAAAAGAAATTAGTTACTTTGTTCGTGCTTGTTGTTGCTACTATGGGTTTCGCTGAGAACACCAAGTTGTGTGACTTCACTAGTCACAACAACAATGATTATACCTTCTCTTCTATTGCTCCAGTTACCACTAAGGGTCTTTATAAAAATAAACCTTGTGACTATAGTAGTCAGTATGGAGAATTATGCCCTTGGCATGGTTGCCCCTGGAAGCCACATGATCTTTGGTTTGAAGTTGCTCCTAAACGTCCCCAAACTTGGGAAGATGTCCAAACACTTATAATAGAGAGCAAATCAAACATAGAGGATGACACTGCAATTCTACTTAATAGCAATAATATTGATTTTGACAATTGTAGTCTTTCCGAAGTTATCATTTTTTTGCAAAGAATGGCTAAAGACCCCCGCACTAGTAAACTAAATATTGCCTTCACCGAGCATATTACCAATGCTCTTATCAAAGCTAGGGAGGAGAAGCTTAAGCTAGAGACTTATATTCCTAGAAAACTAGAAGATGTTGGGATCCCAAGGTCAAAATTAAATTGAATAATATCTCTTTCTTTTCATTATGTGATGTTGGAGCTAGTGCCTCTGTTATGCCCAAAAGAATGTATGATATGCTTGATTTGAAACCTTATGATCCATGTTCTTTTGGTATTCGTCTTGTTGATTCTTCCATAAAGAAACCTTTAGGGAGAATTGATGATGTACTTATTTTGTCAATGTTAATTATGTGCCCGTTGATTTTCTTATGATGGACATTGAGTGTGATCCCTCATGTCCATTTATTTTGGGAGGTCCTTTTCTCCGCACCGTTGGTGCTATCATTGACATGAAAGAGGGGATCATTAAATTCCAATTTCCCCTTAAAAAGGGAATGGAACACTTCCCTCGAAAGAATATTAAGCTACCTTATGAGTCCGTTACTCGGGCAAGTTATTCTTTTGGAGTTGATAATACTTGAACCTTTTGCATTATGCCTAGCTCAAAGGCATAAAAGAAAGCGCTTGTTGGGAGGTAACCCAATTTGTTTTTACTTTCTATCTTAGTGGTCTTGATGTTTGTTACTACTGTAGCAACATCATTGTAAGAAAGTTCAAAAACTGTGACATGTTGTCCAAAAACAGATTCGATCCGCTTGACGGAAAAATTCGCCAAAAATCACCACATCATCTTTTTGATCATATATGTTTTGACAGCAAGCTCTATATAATTTCATTTTTGGCATCTGTTCTGAGTCTTTTGATTTGAGTTGCAGAAGTGCCCCGAATAAATTATTTACTACCTGTTGTTCTGTTTTTCACAGATTCTGCCCTGTTTTGCATTTTCATTGTTTTGCAAATCCTTAGCTTACCTTTTATTTTCCAAAACCTTTTGGCAATCATGAGAAATAGTAGCTTTTCATGAAATCTTTGTTTCCAGCAGGTAATGAATTATTTTATCATGGGCACTAACCACTCTAATCAGCTTATGATGAGTTTCGTATGAAGGGAGTTTTCAATTATGCGATGGGAGATGATGAAAGAAGATACATGAGTGTCAAGCGCTCAAGCTTGGGGATGCCCCCATGCACCCCAAGTCCGTCCATCTCCATGCTATATTTTTATCACTTCATATGTTATGTGCTATGCTTGGAGCGCCCCGCTATTTACTTTTTAGTTTGTTTTAGTTTTTCTTGCTGTTCATAACAAGTCGGAACCTAGGCTACCTTGTTTGGGAGAGAAGCACGCTCCATTCCACTGTAGAACACAATATAGGTTTTCATGCTTATCTGTTTTGTGTGTTCTCTATCTTTACTTAGCTACTGTCATGCTTAGCTCTTAGATTTCATGCTTATTTTTTAAGAGCTTTTATTTAGATTGATTTTGGAACTCTCTTGAGTTATCATGCTTATCTTGTTTAGAGAGTTGGCCTGTTGCACTGAGTTGTGTGTCTTGCATGAGTAGGTAATTAAGATTGGTATTTAAGTATGGTAGTAACCTGCAATAGTTTTGAGGTATTGATTTGAGTAATGTTTGGACTATTCGTGCCAAGAGCTTGAGCCTATTAGTGATAGGTGTCGTATTTTGGAAAACCCATGTGTTTTTCAAAAACTAAAAATTAGTTGAGAACTCTAGATACTAAATTGATCGCTAAGCTCTGAAGGGGTTGGAATATATAGAGTACCCTCACGTTACCATGAGTCGAGGATGAGCAAGGATAACCAAACCCCCAAACACTCCTCCTCGAGGTACTTGTCTCTTTGTGAATTTCCTAACTAGATAGAGAGTTACCGATAACAAGTGTATGAGTTCTTCGGACTAATCTGAGTATTCGATTGTTGGCACTTCCACCATCCATATTTTGCTAGCCTCTTCGGTACCGTGCATTGCCCTTTATCATCTTGAGAGTTGGTGCAAACTTCGCCGGTGCATCCAAACCCATGACATGATACGCTCTGTCATACATAAGCCTCATTATATCTTTCCTCAAAACATCCACCATATCTACCTATTAAGGCATTTCCATAGCCTTTCCGAGATACATTGCCATGCAAAATCCACCATCTCATGACTTGACCTTCATGTCATACATGCTTTTTCTTGACCGAGGAGCCGCATGATAGTTGGGCCTTGCCCAAATTATTGCTACATGGCGCGCTAGTATCATTGCATATCCTCCTACACTGGCAGAGGCATACATTTGCATACATCATGATAGTTTTCAATTGTCTTTATGTTGAGTATTTCTTTTAAAGTGCAATGATCTTCTTTTTATTCATGTAGAAACATAAAATGTTGCCCTTAAGTGAGGGAAAGATCCCAAAGAGGACAAATGAAAAGATCCCAAAGAGGACAAATGAGAGATAAATAGAAAGAGCCAAAGAGGCCACAAAAAATAAAAAAGAGAAAAATAAAATAAAAAAAGAAATAAAAAAGAGAGAATGCAGCAACACTACTATTCCATTTGAAGATCCACACTCGTACTTCATTGCTATATTTGTTCTACATAGAGATTATCATTCATGCATAACTATGTGGGGACCCTTACACTATAGAACTTGGTTTGCATATTCCAATGATGAGCCTCCTCAAATGAGCTCTAGGTATTCATGAGCAAATAAGTTGGATAAACCCCCACTAGTTCCATTCGAGAGCTTACCTTAGCTCATATGTGCATCCGTTACATGGCAATCCCTACTCCTCACATCATATCTATCATTTGGCTTTCTCTCACATATGATTGTCCTCGTTGATGTGAGCCTTTCACACCCTTTTTGTCTTCCTTCTCCATCATTATTCTATTTGCCATCCTAAGTGCCAAAATATCTTGCTTACGCTCATCCATTGCATGAGTTCTCAAAGTCGAAAGGGAGGGGATCATTTTGACTTGTGCCTGACTAGTGGTCTGGGGATGAGTCAAAATAAGATTCGGAAGGAGACCAAGTGTGAGGTTTAGTAGATTGAGTTCTAAATTAAAAATATTTTATGATCTCAACCATGTCCCACTTCTTGCATGCAAACACCATTTGGAGATATTCGAATCACGGACAACGAGAGCTCTTGCATCTTTATGTTCTAACTTTGCTAAACTCAATACTAGATATAGACTCTTGCTTGTTATTGTCTTGACTTGAATTGCATATCTTACTTGCTTTACTTTGAAGTTCTTATATGTGTGTTAGAATGTCACCACAGAAATTATTGTGTTATCATTTACCTAGTCGAGGACGATCAGGAATTAAGCTTGGAGAGGTTGATACGTTCCAAACGTATCTATAATTTCTGCTTGTTCCATGATCTTTTGGGTGACATTGTTATATGTGTTGCTACACTTTTAAATCTATTTACACATATTTGGACTAACCTACTAACTCAGTGCACCCAATGCCAGTTTATGTCTGCAGATGTATTTTTTGCAGGGGATTTTACCCAATTTTCCGAAGCCCCAAAAATCCCAAGAAAAATATATAAAAAACAGTGCACCAAAAGCTTCACGAAGCACGAAAGGGGCATAGAGGGGTGCCAGGGGCTGCCCAGGCGACCTCTGGGCGCGGCCCACCCCTAGGCCGCGCCAAGAGGCCGCCTAGGTGGGGCCCACGCCCTTTGGTGCCCCCCTTTCGCCTATATTTACCCCTCGACGAGGAAAACCCTATACAGAATATCCAGAATCGCGAATTTCTCGATCGTTTCGCCGCCGCAGCACTTCTGAGATCGGGAGCGTCAGGAGACCTCTTCCCGGCACCCTGCCAGAGGGAGGATTGACCTCCGGGAGCTTCTCCACCGCCATGGACGCTTCCCGGACGTGCCGTGAGTAGTTCTCCTTGGACCATGAATCCATGACTAGTAGCTATGTGATGTCTTCTCTCCAATCTTGTGCTTCCATGATTAGTCCTTGTGAGCTGCCCTACATGATCAAGTCAACTATGTAATTATCTTGCTATTGCTATGCTCGGTTTGTTGGGATCCGATGGATTATGAGATTATGTTCATATTGTTATGAGTTATATATTTGATTATCCTTTTATATTATGTTCCTTAGTGATTCATGCATGTTATCCGTTGCTATTTATTGCTTTGGCCGAGTAGTAGATTGTAACTCCAAGAGGGCGCGTAATGCGTGATTGTGGGTTCATGCCCCTCGATGTCTAGCTTGAGTGAAAAAAACCTGAGACTAGGGGATGTGCTGTTGCCACCAGGGAGAAAACAACGGTGCTTGTGACCACGGTTGCAAGGACTGTTTACCTTATGCATAGTTCGTTAATGCAGTTGTCCGTTGCTTTGAGTTTACACTTTGGGTCTCGCCACTTAATACCGGCGAGATGTTCTGGATAGATATCTCAAGGTGGATGATTAGTAAGTAGATGCTAATGAATAAACGGTCTACTTGTCTTGGCGTACTACCCATTACTATTGAACCTCTAACTATCAAGTAGCATAATTAGCATTGCGGTGCGTTCATAATTCTGTCAATTGCCCAACTTTAATTTTTTTACCCAAGCATAGTTGTTTATCATCTTTTGGGAGAGAGACATCACTAGTGAATAACATGTGACTCCCGTCCATATCATCATCATTGTTTAAACCTCCATCATTTACCATTTTCATTTACTTTTCTGTTGCAATCACTATTACTTTCCCGTTTGTGTTTTGATCCTTTGCAAACTACAAGGCCGGAGAGATTGACAACCTCTCTGTACTCGTTGGAAGCAAAGTTATTTGTGTGTGTGCAGGTCCACGTCTTCTGCTAGCGCTAGGGTGGGAGACACCTACTTGTTGAGCTAGGAGTCCTCCTGGTTCGATATCCTTATAATTTCCGTGTAAGGGAAAACTTGCTGCTGACTACATCTCAACCTTCCACTTTTGGTAACCAACGAGGAGTGAGATGTATATACATCATCTCGTCATCAAGCAATGTTTTCTTGTGCCATTGTCGGGACTCCAGTCTTCAAGATAGGGGAGTTGCACGCTATCTTTTACCTTTGCTTTTTTAGTCTTATTAGTTTGATTTTTAGTTTTTGCTTTAGACTCTTATACCAAAAACCACAAATTTTTTTAGTTACTTTGTTCTTGCTTGTCGCTGCTACTATGGGTTCTGCTGAGAACACCAGGTTGTGTGACTTCACTAGTCACAACAACAATGATTATACCTTCTCTTCTATTGCTCCAGTTACCACTAAGGGTCGTTATAAAAATAAACCTTGTGACTTTACTAGTCATTATGGAGAATTATGCCCTTGGCATGGTTACCCCGGGAAGCCACAAGATCTCTGGTTTGAAGTTGCTCCTAAACGTCCCCAAACTTGGGAAAATGTCCAAACACTTATAATAGAGAGCAAATCAAACATAGAGGATGACACTACAATTATACTTAATAGCAATGATATTGATTTTGACAATTGTAGTATTTCCGAAGTTATCAGTTTTTGCAAAGAATGGCTAAAGACCCCCACACTAGTACACTCAATATTGCCTTCACCCAGGATATTACCAATGCTCTTATCAAAGCTAGGGAGGAGAAGCTCAAGCTAGACACTTCTATTCCTAGAAAAGTAGAAGATGGTTGGGATCCCATGGTCAAAATTAAATTGAATAATATCTCTTGCTTTGCATTATGTGATATTGGAGGTAGTACCTTCGTTATTCCCAAAAGAATGTATGATATGCTTGACCTTATGATCCATGTTCTTTTGGTGTTCGTCTTGTTGATTCTTCCATAAAGAAACCTTTAGGGAGAATTGATGATGTACTTATTATTTTCAATGATAATTATGTGCCCGTTGATTTTCTTATTATGGACATTGAGTGTGATCCCTCATGTACAATTATTATGGAAAAGGGAAAATAACAAGCTAGCTCAACTGAACTGAGAAGTGAGTCATGTGAAAGGAGAGCAAGGAGATTGTTTACTCAAGCAACATCTTCAGATTGTACTGATGAAGGAATAGAAGAAGGAGATGAAAATGGTGCAACCGTTTCAGACCTAGATGAGGAATTCTATGGAAGTGACTATGATATTATGGATGGGGATGATGATATGTTTGAGGAACAGGTTGACAAAGAGGTGGATGATAACAGAGAAAAGGTTTATACATGTGAATATGAAACGGAGCTAGCAGAAGATTCTCTAGATGGTCTGACCATAATGTTATCCAAAGAAGAGGGGGACACACTCAAGTACAACTTCAAGGCTTTCATTCCAAAAATAGATTTGAATGCTCCTGTTTTCAGATTAAGTATGGTGTTTGGTATTGTTGAGGGGCTGAGGCATGCTACTACCTCTTATAGCACTAGAAATAGAAACACATCAACTACAATAGAAGCAGTATGCATTGATGATTTCCCATGGTACTTGAAAGCAGGGATGGATAACAGGAAAAATAGCTTTGTGATCAAGAAATATTGTGATCAACACACATGCCCTAAGACATGGAAGCTGAAGGGTGTGACTGCTCCATTTTTATCCAAAAAATTCAGGGATGAGTTTAGGGGCAATGAGAAGATGCCATCGCGGAAATTTTAGGAGAAGGTTCAGCAAGAGTGCAATCTCATTCCAAGCAAAAGCAAATTGGGAAGGGCTAGAAGAGCATCAGTAAAGCAAATCAGAGGTGAGGATGATTACCAGTATAAGATGCTATATGATTATGGAGAGGAGTTGAGGCATACAAACCCTGGCAACAAGTTCTACCTTTGCACAAAGGAGATTTTTGATGAGAAGACCAATGCGAAAAAAATAACATTTCTCAACTTTGTACTGGTCACTAGATGCATGCACTGGTTGACGGGTTGTACGCCAATAAGATTTGTTGATGGATGTCACACTAAGATCAGGTACAAAGGCAATTTACTGAGAGTAGTGGGTATTGACCAAAATGATTGTATCCCCCTAGCATTTGGGATTGTGGAAGTGGAGTCCACTAGCAGCTGGGAGTGGTTTTTGGCTAGCCTAATGGATGACCTCAACATATGCAACACCTCTCCATACACAATGATGAATGATAGGCAAAAGGTCTGGGCATTGCATTGTTTATGTGTTCTACATGATAAGCAAAAGGAATCCACTTGCACTATTTGATGGGTACTTGCCTTGTTTATGTGTTCTACATGGTCTTATTGCTTTAGTTGCGAAGGTGTGACCAGATGCCGAACACATGTTTTGTGTCAGGCATATGTATAACAATTTCCACAACCTTTACAAGGGGGAACTATTAGGTTGATCTCTTCCACGTGGGCCCAATAGCCCACTGGACCCTTGATCCATGCGCCCTGATCGGGGGCTCCCAACCCATTATGGTTGGTGGGCCCTTGTGACCCGCGCTATATTAACAGAGGTGGGGGCCGGGGCACGAGACACGAGGTTCGCCGCCGCCACTTTCCCCACATACACGCCCTACCGATCTAGGTTTAGCGCGGTGCTCAAGGGAAGCACTACCGCCACCATATCCCTCTCTGTCACCCCCGCCGTCACCACCTCACCGATGGAGGCCGGCGGGAGCTCCTCAAGTGCAGGACAAGGTAAATCCACCGTCTATACTACCGGGATCCTGGCCTACACCATCTACCGATCCTATCAATGGTATCGGCCCAGGTAGGTGTGTTGGATCTTCGGTAGCAAAAGAAAGTAATTCCCCTCCCCAAAAAGAACCCTAGAAGGGCAACGAAAACTGGAGAGGGCCTCGTGCCTTGCTGGCAAAGAGCGCCGCTGCAAGGCCGCGCCGACCCTCTCGATCTCTACATGCATCGGCAAGACGAGGAGTCGGAAGAAGGTACTACCCCTCCGCGGGCAAAGAACAGAACAGATCAAATCCAAAAAATAAACAAAAAATGCAAAGAAGATCACTCCCTCTAAGTGCAAAGAACAACCCCACAGGGGCAAAGAGCTCCATCACGAAACCGCTCGACGGTGGCGCGCTCACCGAAAGGCGGAAGCGCACCCGGCGAGGGGGATGGCAACGAAGCGGTTTGGGGATGCCCAAAGAATAGACACTCTCTCCAGGGGCAAAAGGGCACCCCACCGCACCGCTTGACGGCGGCGCGCTCTCCCTCAGGAGCTTGCACGCACCAGCAAGGGGGGCAGAGGGGGCCGCCGCTGCACGCCATCGCAGAGGGCTCCAGTGACGGTGGTGGTTGGATGGAGCAAGGGGAACGACCGAAACGAGAGACAGAGAGCCGCGGGATTGAAATAAAGTAAATGGAAAGGGGAAGAGGGTGGCCCGCGCGGCGTGGTGGCCCTTGGTCGCCGTTGCCGATGGCTAGCCTTAGAGCTCACCGATGGGGTAGAGCAGCCGCCGCGCGAGAGATAGAGCTGCAGGAGCAAAGCGGCGCAGTGGGGGAAAATGAACCCTAGGGTTCCCCATCGGTGGCTGCATGGCTTTTTGACCAAGGCGAAAGGGGCGGGCAACCATCGGATTGGATCCGACGGCCCCAATCGAGCGACCAGCGAAACCGTAGCCCTAACCGGGCCACTCGGGCCTAAAGAGAAGGTGGTGCGGCCCAGCTTAGGCTGGTGGCCTAGTAGGCCGAGGCGGGGCAGGACGAAGTGGTGCCCCAAGCCAAGGAATGCGCAGGAGCCCTCCAGTGGAAATGTTCTACACCCTCAGCAATCAGAAGTGGATCAACGCCAAGAAAAAGTTTCTGGCATTTATAAAGAATACAATTGAGAACGCCATTGTGGGCTCAATTGCAGAGTGCACTTCCGTAGGGGAGATGCTTACAAAGATAAAGAGCAAGTTCACTGGTTCTTCAAAGACATATGCCACCCAGTTGATAAAACAATTGGTTATAGAGAACTACACTGGCGGTGTCCATGGCATTAGAGAGCATATCCTTCGGATGAGCAACATGGCAGCAAAGCTCAAGCCAATGGACACAGATATGGAAATCAAGCCAGCACTCCTCGTCCACTTGGTCATGGCTTCACTGCCAAAGGAGTTTGTAACCTTTGTTGTAAACTATAACATGTCACCTGAAACATGGGACATTGAAAAGACAATAGCAATGTTCGTCCAAGAAGAGGACAGACTAAAAGCCTCACATGGTGGTTCACTCAACTATGTGAAGGACAATAAGAAAAAGAATTTCAGTCAAAACAACAAAGGTTCTCCTTCAAACCCACATGGTAAATGCCCCTCGCATTTTCAGCATCAGCAAAAGCCTCTTGCAGTGAACAGGGACACTTGTCTCCACTGCAAGAAGACAGGGCACTACAAAAAGGATTGCCCCGACTAGCTAAAGATCATCATGTCAAAAAGAGGTAACGACATTGTTTCCTTTGTTAATGAATCCCTGTATTCACGGTTTTCGAAATCTAGTTGGTGGATTGACTTAGGTGCAACTGTTCATGTTGCAAACTCTTTACAGGGATTCAGTTCGACGAGGACTATACAAAGAAGAGAAAGAAGTATTGAAGTCGCAAATGGCGTCCAAGCAGAAGTTGAAGCTGTCAGCGACATCCCCTTGGAGTTGGCTGAAGGATTCAATCTTTTGCTTAGAAATGTCCTATTTGTTCCTTCATGTAATATAAATTTAATAAGTGTTTATTGCTTATATGGAGACAATTACGAATGTTATTTTGGACACGGCAAGTGTGCCATATGGTATAATAATGCTTATGTTGGTGTTGCTTTATTTCACCACGAGCTTTATTTGTTATCAGTTCGTAAAAAAATGCATTACATGTGTAATGTGAATGAGCAAGATTCCTAGTCGAACCAAGAACAAAAGAAAAGAAAGAGAACTCACGACTCATCGAAGTTATGGCACTGTCGTTTGGGCCATATTTCGAAAGGGAGGATAGAATGACTAATTAAAAGCGAGTTACTTCCTCCACTAGAGTTCTCAGATTTAGAACAATGATTGATTGCGTTAAAGGAAAGTATGTAAAACAAATTAAAAAGGGTGCAAACCAAAGCACCGGAACTCTAGAAATCATTCACCCTGACATTTGTGGACCATTTCCTGTGAAAATCGTGGATAGCTATGACTCGTTCATAACATTCACAGATGACTACTCCCGTTTCGGTTATATTTATCCAATCAAAGAAAGAAATGAAGCATTGGATAAATTCAAAATTTTCAAAGCTGAAGTTGAATAATCAACTTGACAAAAGAATAAAGATAGCGAGATTTGACCGTGGGGGGAGTACTACGGACGACACACTCTATATGGCCAAGTCCCTGAACCTTTTGCAAAGTTCTCGCAGGAGACTGGCATAGTAACCCAGTATTCAATGCCGGTCAAGCCTCAGCAAAATGGAGTAGCTGAAAGGCGTAACCGTACCTCTATGGATATGGTGCGCAGCATGATGAGTTACTCCAACCTGCCATTGGGATTATGGATGGAGGCGCTTAAAAACGCCATTCACATTCTCAATAGAGTGCCAAGGAAGTCGGTGCCAAAAACACCGTACAAGCTGTGGACAGGAAAAGTACCATCCTTGCAACACTTCGAGGTGTGGGGGTGCCTAGCTGAGGTCAAGATGTTTAATCCAAATATTGCAAAGTTAGATCCCAAAACAGTGAGTAGACACTTCATTGGCTATCCTCATAGATCAAAGGGTTTTCGTTTCTGTTGTCCAGAAAGATACACAAAGTTTGTAGAAACAAGGCATGCTGTCTTCTTAGAGGACGAAATGATGAAGGGGAGCATGGTAGCTCGGAAAATTGATCTTGAGGAGAAGAGGGTAAATGCACCTAATACGATGATTCAAGAGCCATTTTTCGCACTACCCATTGTAACTCCAACCATGACAACTATGGGAGAAGATCCGGAACATGTCCTTCAGGATCCGACTGAACCTCTTGTTGAACATAAAAGGGAGGTACACCAACCAATTCTAGAGGATGTGCCAGAGAATGAGGCACTTAGAAGGTCTAACAAAACTAGAAGATCATCTATTTCTGCTGATTATAAAGTTTATAACACATAATTGGTTCATATGGAAGTTGATCCCACTTCATATGAAGAATCCATGAGAAGCCCTCACTCATCAAAGTGGCTGGACGCAATGGAAGACGAGATGAACTCGATGAGTTCCAACGATGTTTGGGACTTAGAAATTATTCCTAAAGGAGCCAAAACAGCAGGCTATAAATGGGTCTACAAAACAAAGTATGACTCTAATGGCAATATAGAAAAGTATAATGCATGACTCGTGGCAAAAGGATTTACACAAAAAGAAGGGATAGACTACAGTGAGACTTTTTCCACAGTCTCATGTAAGGATTCCTTCAGAATCATAATGGCATTAGTTGCACATTTTGATTTAGAGTTGCACCAAATGGATGTAAAGACAACATTTCTAAACATAGTTTTAGAAGAAAATGCCTACATGAAACAACCCAAGGGTTTTATCATGGAAGGCAAGGAAGATATGGGATGCCGCCTAAGAAATCCATTTATGGACTAAGGCAAGCCTCTAGACAGTGGTATCTAAAGTTTAGCGATACTATTAAAAGTTTTGGATTTAAAGAAAATGTTGAGGATAACTGTGTTTATGCAAAGTTCAAAAACGGGAAATATATTTTCCTAATTAATCTTGTATGTGAATGATATCTTGCTTGCTAGCAATGGTGTTAGTCTACTACAAGAAACAAAGAAGTTTTTATCCTCAAACTTTGATATGAAAGTTCTTGGTGATGCTTTATATGTTTTGGGCATTGAAATTCACCGAGATAGGAAAAATGGAGTCTTAGGACTATCGCAGAAAGCATATTTAGAGAAGGTTCTCAAAAAGTACAATATGCATGCGAGTAAGGCCGCACCTGCTCCTATAGTCAAGGGCGACAGTTTTGGGAAATTCCAATGTCCCAAGAACTAGTACGAGCTCGATGAGATGAAGGCAGTGCCATATACTTCGGTTGTTGGAAGTTTACAGTATGCACAAGTGTGCACCCGCCATGACTTATATTTTATCACCGGGGTACTCGGTAGATATCAAGAGAATCCAGGCCTAGAGCTTTGGAAGATGGCAAAGACAACATTGCACTATGTGCGAGGCACAAAGGATATCATGCTAACATACAGAAGATCTGATTCCCTAGAGATAAAAGGGTATTCAGATGCAGATTTTGCAGGAGATAGAGACGATCGAAAATCCACGTCAGGATACGTCTTCACTCTCGCTGGAGGGGCTATTTCATGGAAAAGCTCCAAACAGACCGTAGTTGCATTGTCCACAATGCAAGCAGAGTTTATAGCATGTTTTGAAGCCACCGGGCAGGTGATATGGTTAAAGAAATTTATACCCGACTTGAAAGTGGTAGAATGTATTCACAAACCACTAAAGATGTACTGTGACAACCAGCCCGCAGTATTCTATGCTCACAACAACAAGTCGAGTAATGCTACCAAGATAATAGATATAAAGTATTATGTTGTGAAAGATAAAATCCAGGATCACACTATAAGTCTCGAGCGTATAAGGACAAAGGATATGCTTGTGGATCCGCTAACAAAAGGCTTACCACCCAGGGTGTTCAAGGAACACTTAGCCGGCATGGGGTTAATGGAAAGCCTATGATTCCTGGATCATTAGAGGCCCAAAAGGAACATAATTTGTTTCCAAATAAAACGTATGTTGTAGCTGTATGATTCGATCGACAATTAAGCTGTGATGATGACACATGCTCTATGTACCAAGATGTGATGCAACAAATAAACTTGAAAGTATAAAGTTAAAGTAAAAGTTGAGATCAAGGGGGAGAATGTTAGGTTGATCTCTTCCGCGTGGTCCCAACGGCCCACCGGACCATTGATACATGCGCCCTGATCGGGGGCGCCCAACCCATTATGGTTGGTGGGCCCCTGTGACCCGCACTATATTAACAGAGGTGGGGGCCGGGGCATGAGACATGAGGTTCGCCGCCGCCACTTCCCCACCTACACGCCCTACCGATCTAGGGTTAGTGCGGTGGTCACGGGAATCACTACCGCCACCACATCCCTCTCTGTCACCGCCGCCGTCACCACCTCACCGATGGAGGCTGGCAGGAGCTCCTCAATTGCAGGACAAGGTATATACATCTTCTATACTTTTTTTAGAAAAGGAGGCTAAGCAAAGGCCTCTGCATCGAATGATGCATACGGCGGTATATTAAAATCAAAATCAAGTATCAGCAGAGTACATGAAAGGTTTAGCAAAAGTTGAATAAAAAGATACAAGGCGTATGACGCACCCAAACCAGTGATGACAATAGACCTAGATGACTAAACACCTATCCTATTAATATGTTGCCATCCAAACGGTTGAAGATACCTAGTGCTACCTGATACGTCTCCAACGTATCTATAATTTTTGATGGTTTCATGCTATTATCTTGTCAAACTTTGGATGTTTTGCATGCCTTTTATATATTTTTTGGGACTAACTTATTAACTCAGTGCCAAGAGCCAGTTCCGTTTTTTTCCATGTTTTTGAACCCTTTCAGAGGAGGATTTTGAACAGAGTCCAAACAGAATGAAACTGCCAAAAAGATTTTTTCCGGAACAGAAAAAGATCGGGAAGCCGCAGAATCCGGGCAAGGGGCCACGAGGGACCCCACAAGCCCTCATGGCACGGCCAGGGGGGCCCACGACCCCCTGGCTTGTGGGCTCCCTGAGGCTCCTTTGCCCTAGGTTCTGCTCCTATATATTCCCTAAAATTCCATGAAAAATCAAGAGATCATCGAAAGTACTTTTCCGCCCCCGCAAGCTTCTGTCTCCGCAAGATCCCATCTGGGGCACGTTCTCGTGCCCTGCCGGAGGGGGGATTTGGACACGGAGGGCTTCTTCATCAACACCATAACCTCTCCGATGATGCGTGATTAGTTCACTATAGACATACGGGTCCGTAGCTAGTAACTAGATGGCTTCTTCTCTCTCTTGGATCTTCAATACAAAGTTCTCCATGATCTTCATGGAGATCTATCCGATGTAATCTTCTTTTGCGGTGTGTTTGTCGAGATCCGATGAATTGTGGATTTATGATCAGATTATCTATGAATCTTATTTGAGTTTCTTCTAATCTCTCTTATGCATGATTTCATATCCTTGTAATTCTCTTCGAGTTGTGGGTTTTGTTTGGCCAACTAGATCTATGATTCTTGCAATGGGAGAAGTGCTGGGTTTTGGGTTCATACCGTGCGGTGACCTCACCCAGTGCCAGAAGGGGTAGCGAGGCACGCATCGTGTTGTTGCCATCAATGGTAAAAAGATGGGGTTTTCATCATTGGTTTGAGATTATCCCTCTACATCATGTCATCTTGCTTAAGGCGTTACTATGTTCGTCATGAACTCAATACACTAGATGCATGTTGGATAGTAGTCGATGTGTGGAGTAATAGTAGTACATGCAGAAAGTATCGGTCTACTTGTCTCGGACGTGATGCCTATATGTATGATCATTGCCTTAGATATCGTCATGACTTTGCGCGGTTCTATCAATTGCTCGACAGTAATTTGTTCACCCACCGTGATATTTGCTTTTTTGAGAGAAGCCTCTAGTGAACACTATGGCCCCCGGGTCTACTCCACACCATATTTTCAGCCTTACTCTTTTTACTTGGTTGCAGTTTCCGCCTTCAGATCTCACTTTGCAATCAATCTTGAAGGGATTGACAACCCCTTTATACTGTTGGGTGCAAGCTCTTTGTGTTTGCGCACGTACTCTAGACTTGACAAGATTCTCCTACTGGATTGATACCTTGGTTCTGAAACTGAGGGAAATACTTACTGCTCCTGTGCTGCATCACCCTTTCCTCTTCAAGGGAAAAACCGACCCAAACAAGAGAAGTAGCAAGAAGAATTCCTCGCATTGCCGGGGAAGGACTTTTGTTGCCGTAACACTACCATCTCCCAACGGACACACCCACTAACCATAGGCTCCCTGGTGTCCACAGGAGTGAGTAATGACCACGTGCGGATCAGTGCGGTAGCCCTGAAGATAACCTGTAAGAAGTTAAAATCACGTTGTCTGTTAAACACTATGTCATTTCTGCAGTTCCATAAATCCCACAATAGTGCACAAGCTCCCACGCGAATAATTTTAGCAGTTTGAACATCAAACCCTTGTAACCACATCCCAAATAACGTGTTTATGCTATTAGGAGGAGTGATATTGAAAGCAATGTGCAGCGAGCGCAAAACCAGTTTAGCCATAGGACAATCTAGAAAGAGGTGCTTAATATTTTCATTATTTGGACAAAAGCTGCATCTAGGATTCCCATTCCAATTTCGCTTGGCAAGATTATCCTTCATTAGAATAACTCCCTTGTGAACAAACGACCCGAAGACCTTAATTCTAAGAGGCACTTTGATCTTCCATATATGCGCTGATTTTGGAATAGGCGTTGAATCTATGAGATGCATGTACATAGATTTTACCGAAAATACTCCATTCCTAGTGAGCTTCCACTGAACACGATCGGGTCTGTGAGAGAGGTTTACGTCCATCAACCTTCCGACGAGATGCAACCAACTAATCCATCTGTCACCAAGTAAAGATCTACGAAAATGAATATTTAGAGGGGTCTCACTTAATATTGACGCAACAGACGCTTGTCGACGTTGTGCAATATGGTACAACTGCGAATATTGAATATCTAAAGGCATCTCCCCTATCCAAGTTTCTTCCCAGAATCTAGTCGATTGACCATCTCCTATGATAAACCTGGTTCAGTTAAAGAAAGCATTTTTTACCCGCATCAAACCCTTCCAGAAAGGAGAGTCAGTTGGTCGTGCTGTAACCTGAGATAAGGTTTTGTTTTGTAAGTCCTTGTTCATCAGTATATGTACCCACATACCTTCAGATTCCAAAGATAGTCTAAACAGCCATCTTCTGAGTAAACATCTATTTTTGGTCTCTAAATTTTCAATTCCTAAGCCCCCTTGCTCTTTAGGTCTACAGATCATATCCCATTTAGTAAGCCTATACTTTGTCTTGACCTCATCGCTTTGCCAGAAAAAATGGGAACGATAAAAATCCAACCTTTTTCACACCCCAACATGTACTTCGAAAAAGGATAAGAGAAACATAGGCATGCTTGTCAACACAGAATTAACAAGAACCAGCCTTCCTCCATATGATAGAAGCTTGCCTTTCCAGCAACTTTACTTCTTTTCAAATTGATCCTCAATGCATTTCCATTCCCTATTTGAAAGTTTTCAGTAATGAATAGGAATCCATAAATACTTGAAAGGTAAAGTCCCACTTTCGTAACCGAACAATTGATTGTAAGTGTGTTGTTCGGTTTTGGCCCTACCAAAACAAAACACTTCACTTTTATTAAAGTTAATTTTCAGCCCAGATAGCTGCTCAAATAAGAAAACGATGAGCTTCAAATTTCTAGCTTTTACCAAATCGTGCTCCATAAAAAGAATCGTGTCATCTGCATATTGTAGAATAGAGACACCCCCATCCAGAAGATGCGGGACTAGTCCCCCTACCAGGTCCTTCTCGTTGGCTCGTTTAATCATAAGAGCCAACATATCAGCAATAATGTTAAATAAAATAGGAGACATTGGGTCCCCTTGTCTAAGACCCTTCAGTGTCTGGAAGAAATGACCGACGTCATCATTCACCTTAATACCGACACTTCCTTTTTTTATAAAACAATCGACATGCTTTCGCCAAAGCTCGTCGAACCCCTTCATGCGTAGGGTTTGCTGCAAAAGGACCGTTTAACTTTATCGTACGCCTTTTCAAAACCCACTTTGAAGATAACACCATCAAGTTTCTTCAAATGGATTTCATGCAAAGTTTCATGCAGTACAACGACCCCTTCTAGGATATTCCGCCCATGCATAAAAGTTGTTTGCGTAGATTGCACTACGGAATGTGCCATCCTCATTAGTCTATCAGTTCCCACCTTCGTGAAAATCTTGAAGCTAACATTTAGCAAACAAATTGGACGAAATTGCTCAATACGTGTCGCCCCCTCTTTCTTTGGTAGCAGCGTTATGGTACCAAAATTCAAATGAAAGAGTTGTAGGTGACCATCATATAGATCTTGAAACATTGCCATGAGATCATTCTTGATAATATGCCAACATTTCTTGTAAAACTCAGCCGGAAACCCATCTGGCCCGGGAGCTTTACCGCTCTTCATTTCGCCAATCGCCTCCAGCACCTCTTTCTCCGTAAATGGGGCGGATAGAAACTCATTGTCAGCCTCTCCAACTTGAGGAATATCCGCAACTTGATGCTCGTCCATAGTCAAACAACTATGATCAGAAGCACCAAATAACTTTTTATAATAGTTAAAGATATACAATTTTAGATTCTCAAGACCTACTATTGTACCCTCATCTTGCTCGAGCTGCAGGATTCGCTTTTTCCTATGATTTCCATTTGCAATCAAGTGAAAAAATTTAGTGTTATTATCCCCATGTACTATTGCCTGTACTTTTGCTCAAGAAGCCCATTTCATTTCTTCCTCTCTAAGGAGTACTTGAAGGCGCTGTTCAGCCTCATTCTTCAAAGACCGCTCTTTCATATCCAGAATACTGGTCTCAGCCTTACGGTCAAGGTCATCTATAAGTTTGATAAGCCTATCCTGCTCATCCTTATAGATCCCAGATATATTCTTAGCCCAACCACGGAGGTATTGTCTAAGATGACGAATTTTGTGTTGCCATCGATCAACGTTGGTTGTCCCACCCAACTCCTTGTTCCATTCCCTAGCAATGACATCCATGAATCCCTCCCGTGAGAACCAGCTTAACTCAAAGGAGAATCCATATTTGTTACCCATATGGTTTGCATTACCAGAGTCCAATAACAGTGGCGTGTGGTCATGTATCGCTCTTTGAAGCGCACACACTGTTACTAGAGGAAACTTCTATTCGCATTCAATACTAGAAAGAACCCGGTCCAACTTTTCAAAAGTTGAATTTTGTAGGGAATTAGCCCAGGTGAATTTCCTACTAGAGAGTTCTAACTCCTGCAGGTTCAGGCTCTCAATGATAGTATTAAACATAAACGACCATCGGCCATCAAAATTATCATTACTTTTCTCGTCAGCCCGCCTAATAATATTGAAATCACCCCCTATTGGGATCCTAGCCTACACCATCTACCAATCCTATCAGGAACAACTAAAGAACAATCTATGGGCTATTGCAAGAGCCGCAAACACTCCAACATACATAAGAGCAATGGACAAGATGAAGGCAGATAGTCTACCTGCATACAGTTCGGTTGAGAAATGGCCACCAACAACATGGATTAAAGTTTTTTTAATCCTTTTCGTAAGTGTGACATCCTTCTCAATAACATGTCTGAAGTATTTACCATGTTAGCATGTAGTGCACTTCAAATTAAACATTTATAGGTTGAATGTAGTGAACTAACATGTTTCTTAATTTGAAATGACAGTTGGACAGCTGGAAGAGGAGCAGTGGAAGCATATACTAGACCAGGTGCTGGATTCTGGAACCTTATGTTTGGACCAAACGCACAAAGTTCTTATGTGCAAGCGGAAGAGGAGCCAGTCACACAAAATGCACCCGAAGAAGAGCGGGTTGATGATTTCCAAACCTTATAGATCATAATGCAAACTGAATTAGTTCATGAATGAACTGGATGGAAAGTACAAGTTCATAAGACTAATTTCCCTTTTGTAATCATTGTAATGGGAGGATTTGAATATGTGTTTTGCTTCTTTATTTAAGTAAAATTCAGTTATGATGATTTTCGTTGCTGTCAAAATCTCCTATCTGAACATGTGTATTGCTGTCAAAATCCCTTTATTCAGTTATGTGTTTTGCTGTCAAAATCTGTATGCATACAATTTTTTTTAAAAGAAAGGGGTCCTAAACAAGTCATAAAACTAATTGCCCTTTTGTTTATGTTGTAATGAAAGGATCTGAACATTTGTTTTGCTGCTTTATTTAAGTAGAAAATAAGTTATGATAATTGTCTGCTGCTATAAAGTTTGCAAATCTCCTATCAAAAGCTGTTGTTAAAAACTGCATTTTATGCATATAGAAAATTTTAAAAAAGGTACTTGGGGTTCGAACGACCTGTTGGTTCAAACTCTAAAGGCGGTGCCAGTAGGATATGTAGTGGGTACTGATCAAACAGGTATAGTCTTGCTTATTAGCATGGTAAGCGTGTGTTGTAGTTGTATGTCTTCGTAGCTATTGAAATAATATTTTGATGGGGGTTTCCAGAAAAAATAGGCCACGTGACCGCGCCCGCGCCGTCCAGCCACTGACAGCGGGTCATGCACCACGCGGGTGTGCCTCGTCAGCGTCCAGTTCATATACAAAGGTGGTTCTGATCGTATCCGCACGACGAAGCCAAGTTCTGTAACCACATATCTGTACGTCGCAAGTTTCAACACCAAACTGAATTTTCATGTGAAGTTTAGACATGAGTGGTGTAATTGATTCGAAAGAAAAAATAGCCTAATAGAACTCCTAAACTAATACTAATACTTTTTAACAACATGGTCCTTAGTATTATCTCTTGTATATTACCAATAGTACATGGACATGCTACTATAAAAGACTGTTAAACAATTGTATTCTTTAGCCGGAAATGCATTTCGGCTCTTCGGAGATATGTTCTGAGGGCCAAAAAAAATTTCAAAATGGAAAAAAAAATCAATACAAAATTTATTTGTATACTTTGTCACATTCAAATGCTACCTGTAAATTTTGAGGCAAAAAGGTAAAACCTTTTGGCTTGTGAAAAAAAAAACAAATTGAACACCAAAAGTTACCCAAAATGTCACCCTAAATTTGTTTTCTTTCCAACGAAACAGCGCTGCTCCTTATCGCACGAAAATTGACATACATGTTTGCGACACTAATACAATCATTTACAAAAAATCAGAAGTTTTAAAAATATTTAATATTGTTTTTCGCGTTACTGTTCATCCCGGGAGCATATGCTCCCGGGAGCCAAAACATCGCCCAGTCTACTAATTATTAAAATTTCATGATTCATTTAGAAGTACACAATAAATAAATATTATGCATAAACCTTTGAGCTGTAGTCTTTTTCCTTTTTGTCCCAAAGAAGAGATGACAACATAAACGCAATCATTAGTAAACTCTATCAAATTAAGTTGGTAAATCTGCAAACGGATTAGGTAGTTAGCAATGCGCCTCATGATGATTACAATCTATTTATTAGTTACAGTGGGAAATACAAACTATACTATTTAACTTAGATGATCTAAATGATCTCCAATGATCTCCAATTTAAATATACACTGCTGCGTGTAATTCATTTGTGGACACTGTAGCCCATCTAAATGATCTCCAATTTAAAACGTTAATGGTTCAATCACACATGCTCGGCACTTCCTTGTTGTTCGGCAAAATATTTACGGATGTTCTATGAAAAGGGAAAAAAGAATGAACATTTACCGTGGACGGACACACATGATGTAGAAAATGAATAAACACTCCAGGAACTCATTAGTGCCTCGAATTAAACTATTTGAACTCGAAGGTATGGGTTTGTAAATCTTCAGACAATTAGACAAATGAAATACTTGTGGCACACTATGAAATATTGCATGGGGTATCCAGTTTAATACTCCCTCCTTCCGAAAATAACTGTCTCAACTTTGTATTAGATCTAGTATAAAGTTATACTAAACTTAAGACACTTATATAGCTAAACAAAACGTCCCGCATAGAACTTATACCAAGAAGAAAATCTTGATCAGGGAAAGGATTATCAAAATTTGTAGAAATTGATTCCCTTTAAATTTTGCGAGTGTACTCCTCTGACAACCACAATTAAAGGGATTAAGAGTTTCCATTTTCGGCCCCAATGAATGGGATTCAAAGTTGGCGGACGCCACGCGGCATGAGCCTAATAATTGTGATTTAACATCCGTTAGTTTCAGGTATGCTCGGCCCGGTGGATTGGCGACACGTGTCCCGCAGTCACCCAGACAAACACCTCGACCCGCGATGCTGCAACCGCACGAGAGCTCAAAGAAAAATCCCCTCCCTCCCACGCGCTCGTCCTCTGCATTTGCCCCGTAGCAAGGCGAGGCAGGATCCAACGATAGCTCCTCCGACGGCAGCCTCCTCCGATACCGCATCGTCTGCAGCAACTCCACCTCTACCCCGACCTGTAGCTCTCCTCGACGATATCTCCTCCTCTACAGCAACTCCGGTTCCACCTCCCGAGGAGCTCCTCGACGACAGCTTCTCTATAGCTCCGCTACTCGGTGTCTGCAGCAAGCCGATCCCCTCCCTTGAGCAATGGCAAGTCACCATATCGTCCGCTCCAGGTTATCGGCCACCATCTATCGAATCTCCGGTGCTCCATTCACCAACAGGTAGGCCAAATCAGCCCCGATACTTACTGCAGAGCGCACCCTTCGGTCTGGAGCTGCAGGGGAACTCCGAAACCCTCGTGTATTATCAGTTAATGGATCTCGGGCTAGCTCCTCACAAGCTTGGGTAAACAAACACTAGATTCACATAAAGTATGCATCAAATTGAATTGAAAAAGCACCACGTTACTTATTTTTGTGCCCTCTATTCAATGTCTACTGACATATACGTTAATTTGAGCAGTGCATCACCATCAGTACTCCGTTCAGTGAACCTTTGTTTACATAATGCATATGAATTGCTGCTTTCAGAAAATTTAGTTTAGGAATTGCAACCAAAAAGTTCTCAAATACTGTCCATGTTGCATTAAAGGTGATCATATGAAAGCATTACTGATGATATGAAGCTATGGTTGAGATGTATATGTGTTGCTCATGTAGCTTGCTAGTCACAATTGTCCCTGTTTGAGAAGTTTCTTCACATGAAACAAAAACAAATGTTGCATTTGTCAAGGAAAAACTTGCAAATAACATGAAGCAACTGATGATTGTAGTAGCATTTGTAGCATGATATAAACTGTACCATTCTACCTTCTTTGTGCTCAGAATTTCATGCTTTTTCTGTATGTAACATTGGAACAAAATATTGGTTGCT
Organism: Hordeum vulgare subsp. vulgare; assembly: GCF_904849725.1. Lineage (NCBI taxonomy): Eukaryota > Viridiplantae > Streptophyta > Magnoliopsida > Poales > Poaceae > Hordeum > Hordeum vulgare. The sequence continues at coordinate 169,453,110 of NC_058522.1, forward strand.
GGAGCTGGAGTTGATGATGATGAGAGCTACATCAGGGAGCAAATTTCTGATGGAAATGCAGTGATTATGGAAGGGATGGTTAATGCTTTGGATGTGCAACAGAATAATGATGATGGAGACGATAACACAATATCATCACAACCGCTTGTTCCATATGTGGGAATAACTTTTGATACAGTTGACAACGCAAGAGCTTACTACAACAAGTATGCTTTCAGCCATAGGTTTGGAATCAGAACATCTCCTTCGAAGAATAGCCAGGCAAGAGGATCGCAAAAGTTAATATGTAGGACTTTCACATGTGTCCATGCCCAAAAAGGTGGTGACCATAGTGAATCTGATAGCACTAGAGAGCATTGCAACATAGTGCAGCAATGCTAGTAGAAGGCCTGGCCTTATGAAGAACACGAGTGACATACGAAAAAGGAAAATGTTGCAACGTCATGATTGCAAGGCACACATGACTGTTGTTCTCCGAGAAAACAAATGGATTGTCACATGTTTTACAGAAGATCATAGCCATCATTTGGTGCAGTAGGAAGAGAAACTTAGGTTTTATCGGTCTCACCGGCAGATTCCGCGATAAGACGACAAAATGATAATGACTTTGCATGAACGCAACTTGTCAACCTTGGACAGACTGAAAGCCCACAATTCTTCTATGCAACACAAGTGAATAAGGAGACAAATGCATTGGAAGCATTTTTTCGGGTGGATGGAAGAACAAGAGCACTATACCCATAGTACAAGGACTGAGTCTTCTTTGATACAACTTTTTGCACCAACAAATACATCATGCCGTTTGCTCCAAAAGTTGGCATCAACAAGCATCTTCATACCATTGTTCTATGGTGTGCATTGCTTCCAAATGAACAAACAGAAACCTTCAAGTGGGTCTTTGAACAATGGTTGCTTTCTATGAACAATGAATACCCGACAAACCTTATGAACGACGAGTGTAAAGCAATGGAAATTATAATTTCTAAGGTGCCCCTCACAGAGTTCACAATTGTTGCAAGTGGCATGTACAACGCAAGGCTCGTGAGAAACTCAAGAGGATGCTTACTAGGGATTCGATATTTGAAAAAACATTCTGTGAGGGCATCAATGGCTCAGAGATAGTTGATGAATTTGAAGAAACATGGCAACACATGCTGCAGTACACAAAAAATAGACATTTGCAAAACATATGGGAATGCCGACAAACATGCGCTCTTGCATACTTCAAGACTGATTTCTTTCCGTTCACGAGCATAACTGGGAGATCGGAGGGATTGAATTCTTATTTCAAGACATTGGTGCAACCAAAGAACTCTGTTTGGACATTTCTAAGGCAGTATGAACTGCTGCAAGAAACAATGCTAGATCGTGAAGATAATGCTGCTTTCACTCGAGAGACAAGAACAACACCACTTTGGGGGCGGTACATACAAAGAAAAAAGAACAAAACAATTCAATCTTATACATGCTTCCTTGCAGAAAAAAAATTGAAAAATGACAAAAACATTCTTTTTAATGCAGGTACAATCTAGAGCGTCAAGTCGTTAAGTTCTACACGCACGCCGTCTTTGGCAAGTTCCAAGAGCAAGTTATAGCATCATCTGGATACATAATAAACCGAGTGCCTAACGTTGAGTACGAAGGTGTGAAGTTCGAGCTTTTCTCAAGCCTTTATGAGAATCCAAAAGTGTATCGGTGCATTTTGTGTTGGAGGAGGGGTTGTACTCTTGCAGCTGCCATTACTTTGAGATGAATGGTGTGCTTTGTTCACACATTATAAGGGTGATGATACAGCTGAATGTGCAAGAAATTCCAAGTAGATACATGCTGTAAAGGTGGTCAGAAGCAGCTACAACGAACATGGACACATATGTAGGTTCCTTGACTTTGGTCTACCAAAAACAAACACCTTGAAGTACAACTCATCGTGTAGAGATATGAAGGCACTCGCAGCAGAAGCATGCTCCGTTGATCCAGCTTACAACCTTGCCTCAGATGTAATCAAGCAGCTCTGGCCAGTTTTTGCTTCGATGTAAAAGGAGAAAATGCAAGAGGAAGAGGTTCTGCAATAGCAACAGGTACCTCAAACAAGTGAAGTCAACGATGCAACTGGAGAAAACCCACAATCATCAGTACCACTACAAAATGCTGCTGGTGTTCCGAAACAAGGTCGACCGTGTGAGAGAGTAAGGAGAAAGAATACATTGTTGGAGCAGCGAGAAGATGAGCATAAGACGAAGCTTCAGAAAGAAGCGAAAAAGGAAAGCAAAAAATGATCCAAGAAAGATAGTAAAAGTTACTCGAATGTGGAGTCAGTGAGCAAGCCTAAACCAAGAAGAAAAATAACTTGTTCATTTTGCTGTGAAGAAGAACACACAATCAAAACCTGCGAGACGTTCCTTGAGTACAAGGGTATGACGCGTGCTAATCTTGCAGTAAAGTGCCAATTTTGCTCCGAGGAAGGCCACACAAAGCAATCGTGCATCCATTTTAAAGCTGAAAGTCGAGGGACATGCTAAAAATAGTTAGATGATGCTACTATTTGTGTGAACTTCAGTAGAACTTTATATGATAATTTGATTTTTCTGGGAACTTTGTATGAGAATTTTGAGCATTTGTGGACTTCTGCGAACTTTATAGGAAAGAAGAATATTTATAGGACGAAGATTATAAGATAACTTTATAACAGAACTTCTGTTAACTTTACTGTTCTTGTAAATTTTGTTGTGAACTTTTGTGAAATTTATAAGAAGCTTGTTGTGAACTTATTTGAACTTTCTTTGATAATTTTGCTGTGAAGTTTGCTATAAATTTGTTGTGAACTTTTGTGAAGCTTGCCATCAAATTTTGTTGTGAACTATTTTGAATCTTTTTGTCAAATTTTGCTGATAATTTGATTCGTAATGCTGGTTCATTAAAAACCATGTATGCAATAATACTGTTTTAACCATGGTGCAAAGAACATGCGGAATGCTTCTTATAGTAAGAACAAAATGTGCTCATGCTCAAAATCCATAGGACACGATTTTGTTAAAAAAATAAGAAGAATCGTTCTTCCAGCAAGTTGTTTTGTGCCATCAATTGTTCCAAAATTGCTTGTTATCGTCAATGCTTCTCCCGTAAATTGTGACAAAAAAAGGAGAGATGCTACGAGTAAGCATTGAGAAAATGACAGGACAACTGCTCCACGTAGACAACAAGAAGATAGCACACACATGAAGGATTTTATATAAAAACAAAAAACAAAGCATCTCCATGAAACTTGAAGGTTAAAAGCACCAGCATCAAAACTCTTACACCATACTTAAGCTTGATCGCATAATTATATTATGCTGCTACAAACTATGAGTTCTCCTACCAGCAAGCACAAGCCCAAAAGAGTGACTGAGTTTTACAACAAGTTTTCATTCGCCGTAACGAGAACATAACACATGATGGCGTGAGATATAGAACGGGAAATGATCTACACGCTAGGTCCTGGCCAAAAGTAATGCAATGTCCATCTTCAAGCAGCTACAATCGCTTGTATACATCAGCAGGGGAGACCTTGTTGAATGGACGGTAAAAAAACTTTGAAGAATGGTACTTATGCACATCAAGCATATTTTGCTGCAAAAAATACAAACAACAACAAGCGTTTATCACACACGCAACACATGATAAGGTACTCAGAAAAAACATGGTTATCTATTTATACCTTGTTAAAATCTTCCATCCTTTTGCCATCAAAATTTTCAAAGTACAAGTCTCCAAAATAACCACAATCAGAGCTGTTTTTTAACTAGAAATAGAAAGATGAAGTGTATAAAAGGTTAATATGGTACAGAGAATGAGATGAAAACACAAAAAATTTATGGAGTTGGCTTACTGAGTTGATTGTTGCAGGTACTTGAGCTTGGTCTTGTTTTCCTTGAAAGAATTTAAATCCATTGTGAAGTCTAGCTCTTTGGCAACGACCCTCTTCAAATTGGTGAACTCGCAACAGTAGGAAAAAAATAGCCAAAAAATGCAGAGCTTTTACCAGACACAAAAAACCAACCATAACCTAAAAATTGCCACAACACCTAATACTTTGCATATTTCGATTCCTCTTTGAAGATGTTGTAACATGTACATTAGTAATTTGTTTTCCCATTAGGGAGTAAACAAGACCTAAGAATAAAAGATAAAGGTCACTTACGAGATTCCTTGCAGCAACATCCAAATTCCCATTGTCGATCGAGTCAAAGAGGTTAAATTGCTTGTGCAAGAGGTTAATTACACAAAAAATCCAATGTCCATCCGGATAGACGCTGAAGAAAAGCTGCATTAAACAGAGGAAAAAAGCAGTTAAATTGAATAAACTTTAAAACATTCAAGATGAAGACACACATATTGCGTAAAAAACTATTGGGAGCAAACTTACTAGATCAAAAAATGAAATCTAAAAGATTTGGCACACCCTCCTCAGCTCTTTTCCACAAACACTTGGATTGAAAACTTTTTGGGTGAACACAAAGTTGAAGCTGCAAAAAATATCGACATGCATTTTTTTTAAAATTTGATGGAGAAGTATTGCAACATGGTAGACATGGACATATCAACATAATGACAGTACAAGGAAGCAAAAAAGATGAACTAACGTTCATTAAAACAAAGAAAGCAAATTTCTTTTGCTTATTTGATGACGAAAACCGCTCAATGTTGAAGCTTTCAATGAATAAAGACATGACTTCATTGCACATTTGAGCACGTGGCTTCAAAGACTTGTGGAAGTTGGAATAAGTAATGTGAAAATCACCAGTCCTAATGAAAGGCAGCCTACAACAAGAGGGTCTCAAAACCATACGAGTGAGTAGCATTTGTCAAACAGTGAATACAATATGAGCGAAGGTAAAAAGTCTATGATGGAAGCAAGAGTGAGAACATGCCACTTACTCAATTTCACCTTTTTTCATCTTCTACATCTTGTACCTCTTCATGGAGAAGTACTGGTACATTGCTTCAGTCTTGTCATCTGTCTTGATTTTCTTGTATTTCGCTCCGCCTGAAATTGGATTCCCTGCTCCTTTCTTGCTCTTGACTTTCTTCTCTTCCTTCAACCTCGCCTTCTCCTCATCACGGTCAGGGCTTGGTTCCCTGTTGCTAAGCAAAACAACTAGCTCCTCTTGTGGTCTTGGTGATCCAACTAGGAAGCAATCAAAGCAAAGCCAGCACCAAAAATGATTTACTACAAATGTTGTGAGGATATATATGTTCAAATATTAGCATGGAAGGGCGTACCTACAGCCCCGCCTGAAAATGGAGCAATTGCAATTGGTGTGACATCATAGACAGGGACTTTAATTCCTACTGAACCTTGAGCCTAAGGAGTGGCATGAAAAACAACACAAGACTTTTGTGTTCTTTGTGTTGTAGCAGTATTGTCATGGTTTGAAGCATTGGGGTGCACATTTGCGCTTGGGACACCGGTCCACCAATTGTATTCCTCAGTGCCCTCTTGGAACAGACTCATTGATGGTGCATCACTCCAATGTCCACCCACACTAGCCATTGCAGAGTGATCGAGATGACTTAGTTGGGGATCATGCTCAACATCTTCGCCACCCTCCACTTGCTCCTTTTGTGCATTGGCCTGATTGGCATCACCACTAGATTCTGCATGAATCTCTACCACATTGCCTGCATTAGGCTCATGTAACGTCCAAGATGCGGTCCTATCCTTATTTTGGAACGAGGGCCTCAACAGCGATAGAAACGCATCTCGTCGTTTCACAATAATGGATATCGTTACAAGTACATGTACTGAAAAGATGAGTATAAGGAGTTGGCTTACACTCGCCACAAGCTACATCAAGATCACATCAATACAACAATATACAGTCAACATGAAGAAGAGCAGGGTCCGACTACAGACGAAAATTAACGATAAGAGAACGACGTCCATCCTTGCTATCCCAGGCTGCTGGACTCGAACCCATCCTAGATCGATGAAGAAGAAATAAAAGAAGAAACTCCAAATAAAACAATCAGCGCGCTCACGTCAAAGTAACTCTTTACCTGTACCTGCATCTGGTGTTGTAGTAATCTGTGAGCCACATGGACTCAGCAATCTCATTTCCAAAGGTATCAAGACTAGCAAAGCTTAATGGGTGAGTTATGGTTAAGTGGTGAGGCTGCAGCAAGCGACTAAGTGTAAGTGCATCTAGTGCCCCTTAGTGATATTAGTGGTTTGAAGACTTATTGCTTAAGAGACTGATATGTCATGCTCTATAAGTAGTTGAGGAGTTTGAGTTATTCGATGAATATCGACCCCTAAAAATGTATGTCTTCGGGTGAAGACTTTGGTCATTCCTTGAAGACTTTGATCGCGAATAAATTGCAAAGAAATTGATATTCTTCATGAAGTTATTGAAGATGAGAAATTCGGTGTGCCCCAAAGAAAATATACTAAAGACTTTGAAGCTTGAAAATTTACTCTTTCTGTTTCATTTTCTTTATACTTGGGTCATAGGAACACCGTACTATTAAAGGGGGTCGAGGTAAAACTATGGAACATATTTCCTCATGATGCTCAACCCAAACCTACACCTACCAAATCCTCTAAGTGAGGAACATGAGAGACATGAGAACTTTCATAGCTGAAAGTTCCAACCATTGCTGCGCCAAGCGTCCCATATATTATCCACCCAAAGGTCATATTATTAAAGGGCATTTATGTAAAATCATGTTGGGATGCTCCCACGCTATAAATAGACGCCCCCATAACCACTAGCTGGTTGCCTGCTCCGAGAGAAACTGACACTAGTCATTTAGAGCAACCCAAATTCCTCAGAGTCTTTGAGTGAAAATCATCACGTGAGGAAATACCCCAAATACCAAAACCCAAACCAAAACCCAAGTGATTGAGCATAAGTGAAGAAGTTATTCCTGTGTGGAACCGACGCTAGTTACCTTTGAGGACTATGCATCCTCCAGACGGCTAGGCATAATGGTCTGGAGCATCCAACACTCAATTGTGGATAGCCGGGTGACCGAATTTGTGAGGGTTTGGAAGTCTGCCCTACAGACTTACCACGAGTGTCGGGCGAGGACTGTGTGTCCTTGGCTCAAGGATAATACGGTAGGGACCGTGTGTCCTTTGGTTTCAATACCAAGCCGCTCCAAACCAGACGTACAACTGTCACAACAGTTGGAACTGGGTCATCAACAACTGTCTTCATTGAGCTACGGGTTCTATTTCCTCAACTAGATTCATTTCCTCAATTGCATGTTGAAGACTTTCATATGTATTGTTTGAAGAATTTGACTGAAGACTTTTTCTGAAGTCCTCACCTCAAATTGTTCACCTGAGTTATTCTTCACCTGCTTATCCTGTACTTGTGACCTGTGCAAACCGATTCTCTGAAATCACGGTGAGTACTTTGTTGTAAACGTTTTTGCACTTCTGACTTTGTACTTTTTCCGCTGCACTCGGTTCATGACTGAGGACTTTCTTCATTAGGAATTTCCTCAGTGATGAAATTGTAAAAATCGCCTATTCATCCCCCTCTAGTCTATATAACGCACTTTCAATTGGTACCAGAGCAAGGTACTCCCATGTTCTGTGTGATTTTGGTTTAACCGCCTGGAGTTTTAGTTATGTCGACCGCAAGCATGATCAAGGTTACTGGAGGATGTCCTACCTAAAAGTGTGTTATATCGACTAGAGGGGGGGGGCGGTGAATAGGCAATTTTTACAATTTCATCACTGACGAAATTCCTAGCGAGGAAAGTCCTCACTTATGAACTGAGTGGATCTGAAATAGTACCAGATCAGGAGTGCAAAACCGTCTACTACTAAGTACTCATCGAGATTTCAGAGATATGGCTTGCACAGGTCACAAGTACCGGATAAGCAGCTGAAGATTAACTCAGGTGAAGAATTTGAGGTGAGGAATTCAGAGAAAGTCTTCAATCAATTTCTTCAAACAGTACAAATGGAAGTCTTCAACATGCAATTGAGGAAATGAGAAGGTTGAGGAATAGAACTAGTAGCACGATGAAGACAATTGTTGACGACCCAGTTACAACTGCTGTGACAGTTGTACATATGGATTGGAGCGGCTTCATATTGAAACCGAAGGGCACACAGTCCCGGGACACACAGTCCCTATCGTATTCTCCTTGAGCTAAGGACACACAGTCCTCGCCCAACACTCATGGTAAGTCTTCAGGGCAGAATTACAAACCCTCACAAACTCTGTCATCCGGCGATCCACAATTGACTGCTGGATGCTCTAGACCATGATGCCTAGCCATCTGGAGGATGCACGGTACTCAAAGGTAACAAGCGTCGGTTCCACACAAGAATAACTTCTTCAGTGATGCTCAATCACTTGGTTTTTGGTTTGGGTTTGGGTGTTTGGTGTATTTCATCACTTGATGATTTTCACTCAAAGGCTGTGAGGAATTTGGGTAGCTCTCAATGACTAGTGTCAGTTTCTCTCGGAACAGCCAACCAGCTAGTGGTTGTGGGGACGAGTATTTATAGCCTGGGAGCATCCCGACATGATTTGACATAAATACCCTTTAATAATATGACCGTTTGGTGGATAAGATCTATGAGAGGTGCCGCGTGGTGCGACAATGGTCTGAACTTTGAACTGTGAAAGTCCTCATGTCTCTCATATTCCTCACTTTGAAGCTTTGGTAGTTGCAGGTTTGGGTTGAGCATCATGAGAAAATTCGTTCCATAGTTTTACCTGGACCCCCTCTAACAGTACGGTGTTCCTATGACTCAAGTTTAAAGAAAATGAAACAGAAAGTGTAAATCTTCAACCTTCAAAGTCTTCAGAGTGTTTTCTTCAGGACAAACCAAATTCCTTATCTTCAATATCTTCATGAGGAATATCAATTTCTTCGCATTCAAAGACTTCAAGGAATGACCAAGTCTTCGCCTGAAGACATACATTTTTAGTGGTCGATTTTCATCGAATAACTCAAACTTCTCTGCGACTTATAGAGCCTGTGTACACTCACAAACATATCAGTCTCTTAACCTATAAGTCTTCAAACCACCAAAATCACTAAGGGGCACTAGATGCACTTACAATCTCCCCCCTTTTGGTGGTTGATGAAAAATAGGTTAAGTTTTCAACAGGGATAATAATATGAAATGTAAGTACTGAGTTTGAGGAATTTGAAATCAATATACACAGAAATTCCCCCTGAAAATGTGCATGTTTTGAGGAATTTTTTTGAAAAGCAAATGCACATTGATGATATATATCATGGATATCTCCCCGTGTATCTTGCAATTCATGCATGCATTTGACATATAGTATGAGGAATTTTAAATGCATGATGAAAAATGGTGTCTAATGAATTTCAGCATGCATGCATTAATAGCTTGAGGAATAAGCATGTGAGGAAAAACGTTCAAAAGTGTCAGAACACCATCATGCTTAAGTTACAACTCATTACATAAAAAACTTCAGAAGAACCAAGAGTTTGTAACTTAATATAGTTTATAAGCCCATAAATTTATCCCGCTTGAAGACTAACTCTCATATTTCTCCCCCTTTGTCATCAAGTGACGAAAAGGACGAAGCCGAGGACTAACGCCCATGAAGAATTTCATTTCTGTGTTAAGGAAGAGGCGCGAGCAGTCTTCGACTCAGACTTCCTTGCTAGGCCAGTTAGAGTATCCTCAGGTTCTTTATTTGAGTCAGCAGTGCGGAATGAAGAAAATGAGTTGTCCACCATGTCATGAACCGGAATAGTCTTGAAATTCTTCTTAGGTGGCCATGGACAATCAAAGTCGCGAGAGAATTCCAATTCTTCAAGTTCTTGCAGAGTCTTCAGGTGAGACAATATGGCCCAAGTGCGATCAAATACCTCATGAAGATAATAGTGATTTTTCTTCACATCATTTTGAGTCTCATTGAGGGTTTGCACAATGGACCCAAACTAGCGTTTTACCCACTTGTTATTGTGATGGAGTTTTTGGTGAAGACTGAGGAGAAGCTCTCCATTAGTCATCACCCTTGGGGCAGTTGGGCTTGGAGGTTTTCCTCTGCCATCAGATTCTTGAGTGGCAGTGTCATCATATGAGGAATAAGAGGCAGCCTTGTGAAATTGACCATCCAGGGGCCGGTTTCCTTCAGCAATCACTGACTTGCCTTTGCCTTCAACTAGTTCGAAAGATTTCTTGATGGCTTTGAGAGGCGGCGGATAACCGAGGTGATTCTGATGGTCACCTTGGTAGTTGATGGCGGATCTGGTTCTAATGAATCTCATGATCCAAGGTGCATAAATATTCAGCTCAAATGGTGACAAGGCATTATCAGCCAAAGTCCCCAAGAAGAAATCGTGAAGGTTCATTTTGATGCCATGAGTGACGTTAAACATGATATTTTTCATGATTCCAACAACATCTTCTTCCTTGTCATGCCCTTTGATAGGTGCGATGGAATATGCCAATATTCTATAAACAGTTCTGGGCACATACTTCAAGTCCTTCACCATGAATCTAGTCCTTGGAGGTTGGCCTGGAGCCAAAGGTTTCATGAGGACTTCCCTGAGCTTATTTGGCAATTCTTTTTCATCATATAGTTTGACTGCATCTTTTGAAGGAATTGAGATAGGAAGAGCTCGAAGCAATTCTATGGTTGGAGATTTGAAGTGAGTGTGTTGTGTCATCTAGTCCAAGACCCACGAGTTGATGTCTTTGGGGTCACCACAGATATGCAGAGTGGCATAGAACTCAAGAATAATATCATTATTCTAGTCACCAAGATATGTGCAGAATGGTAGTAGGCCTGTTTCATGAAGAACACTCAGTACTGGGGTGAAGCAAGGAATTTCCTCCATGTCAAAGTGAGGAATGTGGGTGTGATGAAATATCTTCCTTTTCCCACACAGCAGAAAATTATAGTAATTAAGTTGAGTTCTGGTCCAGAACTTTTTGTGCCTGATACGAAGCCTATCATAAGGATTTTCTCTAGTGAAGAAGTGATGTTCATCATAGAAATCTTCCTTCAGAAACTTTGGCTTGTTTGAGAAGGGCTAATGAGGCTTTGGTTGAAGATTATGATGTTGCTCATCTTGAGGAGTTTTGGCCACCACAATTGCAGTTTCAGGATTTGCAACCACAATTGCAGTTTCATCAGTACTATTTCTATCCTATGATGAGGCATTTTCATTAGGAGCTTGGTCTTCATCTTGAGGAATTTGCTGTGCCGAGTGAGGAGATTGAGTTTCTGGGGCAGCAGTTTCCTTTTCAGCTTCTTCAGCTGATGTAGTTGAATCTTGATCTGGTGCTGATTTCACATGTGAGCTCTTTTCTTTACAACGAGTTAGAATTTCAGTGGCTACAGGAGTTTGGGGATTTTGAGTGTTTATTGGCGAGTTTGGGTGAGCCTTTTCCCAAAACTCATCATCGATAACATGTGTGCTGCTGCCATTGTCTTAATCAGCCTCCTTTTCTTCAGTAGTCATTTTTAGGTTTTGAGGAGGAGGTGTTGAGACTTGAGGAATTTGATCTGCTTGTATTTCCTCATCTATTGGCGTGGATGCATCAGAGCAATTATCATCCATTTCCTCATCCTATTCTGGAATGATGTGCTCTTCATAAAAATTGTACAATCATGTATGATGGTGCAACGCTGAGGGGAGTTGCATCCATTGGAGCTGATGATGTAGCAGGAAGAGTCTTCCGGCGTTTTGCCTCTGAAGACTTCATAGGTGTTGAAGCCTTTCTCTTCTTGGCCTCCTTCTCAGAAGCTTTTGTTTTCTTCACGTCTGATGCAGATGGAATATTCACTTTGTTCACCTTTGAAGACTTTGGCGAAGGAGCATTTTCATCATGCACTACTTTAGTAGTGTCGGGCGTGGCAGATTCTTGAGCTGTAATATTTTGAGTAATTTCATCAGCAGTTGGTTCTTCATATTCATAAACCAGTTGCACAATATAGCTTGGATGAGGATTTGTTGGTGGCTTTGGAGCATCAACCCTACTGTTGTGTTCCTCAATTGCATGAGTCGCAACTTGGACAAACCTCACTTTGACACCTTTGTCGTCTGCATGAAGACTAGTATATTTGTTAGTGAGGGTTTTCAACTCAGCCTGAGTCGAAACAAGTTTCTCAGGCGTCAGGTTAAGGATGTTTTGCTTCAAGTACTTCTCCTTTTTAACCTTCGCAACCCGAGCTTGTTTTCCTTGCCGATCCTTCCATTTTGCTTCATTGATGAATGAAGTGACCATGTGACTGAGTCCAGGTGGAAGTTTCAAGTCATCAATTGCTGTGTTAGGATCCTCATACCAAAGGTCGATGAAGTTTAGCAGTACTTTGGGATCTAGTGCGAGGGGAATGGTGTTGCCAGTAGCTTGTGCAACCCTTTCCTACTTGTTTCTGATGATGGCTTGAAGAGTTTCATTATCATATTCTTCACTTCTTTCTGATGCAGAAGGAATGTTGACAACCTTGCCTGGGCTTGGCCTTGTACCTCTACCAGTAGTCCTCTTTGTCTTCAATAGAGGAGGTGAAGACTTTGGAGCTGAGCCTGAGGCAGATGGTACAGAGGAACTTGGATTTTTTGTTTGATGCTTACTGAGCTGTAACTGCGGAGCAGGTGAAGACTTTGCTGCACTTGAGGATTTTGAAGTCGTTTCTACTTTCCGAGGAATTTGCTCTGTTGAGGGTTTTGGCTTGAGACCTGGTTTCTTCAACAAAACTTTCCTCTGAGTTTTCTCTGTAGTAGAAGCCTTAGCAGCAGAAGAAGTGGCAGCAGTTGCTGCAGCAGCAGAATCCTCATTAAACTTTGAGACAACAACTTTTGCCTTTTTGTGAAGCTTAGACAAATACTTGTCCTTTTCATCAGAATAGTACTCAATGGTGGCTACACTTGAAGGATGTCCTGCTTGTTGGTCTCCATGTGGCATTCTTTTGCAAGGAGGTTTGAGGGCAAACTTCTTGGCATATTTTGGAGTGACATATCTGTATTCCTTCCACTCCTTGCCCATCCACGTTCAATCCTTTGAAGCCTTATCTTGTGTTTAGCCATGGTTTCTTTTCAATGTATTTTTTCATCTAACATGTAGTACTCAACATATGTCTCCTGAGGGATCTCAAAGGCAGTGTTTTGTTCCAGCTTCTTCTCACCCTTCTGTTTTCTATCTTCCTCCATTTTCTTCAGGTGAGGTTTTTGCTGAGGAATTTGTATTCTTTAGGAATCTTAGGATAATGTAATGTTTCTTCTAGCAATGCTGCAAATGAGTGAAGTTTATGAGAACCTAGTGATTCATCAGCTGACATTTTTTACCTGGGAACAGAGTATAGGTGCGAAGAATTTGGAGAAGTCATATGCGTTCTCAGATTTGAGGAAATTGAAAATTTTCTGAAGTTGAGGAATTTGACTAAGCATTCTGATCTTGGGTTCCAGAGTTGTGCAGATTCGAAAAATTTACACAATTGAGGAATCTTGTGAAGGATTTAAGGGCTTAGTGAAATTCATCAAGTGTTCTAGACATGGGTGTGCACAGCTTAGAGATTCTCCGAGGAAAAAATAATTTTATGAATTCAAAGAGAATAAATGGATCAAACAAGATGAAAAAATAGAGTTTTAATTACCCTGTATGAAGAACACGATGAACCGGGAATGTAAAAACGGAAGTTCTTCGACTCAGATCTTCAGTGCCCTATCTTGGCGACTGAAGACAGCTACAGCGGCGACGGAGGAAAATGTTCCGTAGTCGGCGTGAGTCCGGCGACGACGAGGTCGAAGCAGTGAAGTTGTTCCTCACCGGTGACTAGGATGCTAGCGGCGGCACTAGGTTTAGAGCTCGAGTGGAGGAGTCAAGAGGGAGAAATAGTTTTTGACTGAGGGCGCGGGGGGGGGGGGGGGGGCTAACGGACTATTTATAGCTTACGTGTAAATGGTATGAATTAAAAACTTCGGACGAAATTGCCCTTTCTCTTTCATCTCTGCATGACACATGATACCCACGATCGAAGCAATAGAGACCGTGGTTATCCTATCGTGAGTAGTGGGTACGGTTACTGTGGTAACGCTAATTTGTTTTTGAATTTTTGAGGATTTTGTTGCGAAGTCCTCAGCTGATAGTGAGTATTTTGTACAAGTGCAAAGAGAAAGCATATGAAGAATTGAGAATAGACTGGGTTGAGCTTAACATAGAGGGGAGTCGGGCCGATCACATTCACTTAGAAGAAATACCAAATTCAAGACTTAGCAATAAGTGAATGCTATTGAGGTCATTGAAAGCTAATTCTAATATATATATATATATATATATATATATATATATATATATATATAGTCAATTAAGTTATCACAGAAAATTTTGAAGATTTGAATTTTGAGGATTTTGTGTAAAGTCACAGATTGAAGAATTTCAAATTTTAAGTATTTCCTACTTGAACAATTTCAAAGTTTGGAGGTGGCGTGACCCATCTTATAAGAATGATGATTTCAGGCGCCGCGTACAATTGTCATAGGGCCGTGAGAACCAAATTCTTCATTCATTTCTTCACACTTAGAGTGATATGCTTCATTGATTGAAGAAAATCTTTACTTTGTGTGTTACATATCTAAGTCATCAATTTTGCATAAGTGTTAGGATGTGTGCATGTTTACAAAACATTTGAAGATTCTAGGATATTTAGCTCACACCACAACTTGAAAAATATTCTCTCATCCAAGGGATTTATGAAGATATCTGCTAGCTAGCCATCAGTCTTCAGATGGTTGATGATGATATTTCCCTTGAGTACATGATCACGAAGAAAATGATGATGAATCTGGATGTGGTTGGTCTTCGAGTGTTGTATTGGGTTGTAGGCGATCTTGATTGCACTCACATTGTCGCACTAGAGGGGCACATTATTCATGTTGATGCCATACTCTGTAAGGGTTTGCTTCATCCATAGAAGTTGAGCACAGCAAGATCCATCAACAATGTATTCAGCTTCATCTGTGGAGAGTGATACACAGTTCTGCTTCTTTGAGGACCAGCAGACTAAGGATCTTCCGAGGAAATTACATGTGCGTGATGTTGACTTGTGATCCTCACGGTCACCAGCATAATCAGAATCAGAATATCCAACGAGATGAATATTTGAGCCCCTGGGGTACCATAATCCTAGTGTTGGTGTGTGAGCTAGATATCGAAGAATCTGTTTCATAGCCTTATGGTGTGATTCCTTTGTTTTTTCTTGGAAACGTGCACATATGCGAACACTAAGCACAATATCTAGCCTAGATGCACATAGGTACAATAAAGAGCCAATCATAGAATGATATACCTGCTGATCGAAATCTATACCATTTTTGTCAGTGCAGAGGTGGCCGTTGGTAGGCATAGGAATCTTGACGCCTTTGCATTCATGCATGCAGAATTTCCTCAAAACATCCTTGAGGTATTTCTCTTGAGATGTCAAGATGCCATTGCGCTCTTGACGAATTTGCAGACATAAGAAGAATTTCAGCTCCCCCATCATGGACATTTGATATTCTTCACCCCTCATGTAGGCAAATTCATCACTGTAACGCTTGTCAGTACAACCAAAAATAATTTCGTCGACATATATTTGGCACCCCAATAGTTCGTTGTCATAGGATTTTGTGAAAAGAGTAGGATCAAGTGAACCGGGCTTGAAGCCTTTCTTCATGAGGAATTCCTTCAATGTATCATACCACGACCGATGGCCTTCCTTGAGGCCATAGAATGCCTTTCTGAGTCTGAAGACTTTATCAGGGTGCTTCGGGTCTTCAAAACCTGGGGTTTGAGCAACATATACTTCTTCCTCAAGGTTACCATTGAGGAATGCACTTTTCACATCCATTTGATATAGAGTAACACTGTGATGGTTTGCATAAGCAAGTAATATTCGAATAGCTTCAAGTCTAGCAATAGGTGCAAAAGTTTCATCAAACTCAATTCCTTCAACCTGTTTGTAGCCTTGGGCTACAAGCCGTGCCTTGTTCCTCACAACTATACCATCCTCATCTTGCTTATTTCTGTAGATCCACTTGGTGCCGATGATATTGTGCTTGCGAGGATCTGGTCTTTTGACGAGTTCCCGCACGTCATATAGCTTGAACTGAAGAAGTTCATCTTTCATGGCTCGAATCCACTCAGTTTCCATGAAAGCTTCAACAACTTTTGAGGGTTCTGTGATAGACAGAAAAGAGGAATGCCCTCAAAAGTTAACTAAATGTGAAGCTTTTTAGCGAGTAAGAGGACCTAAAGCATTTATGTCATCGAGGATTTTGTCAAGTTCAACTTCATTTGCAATCCTTGGATGAGATGGTTGAAGACTTTGGTTGGGCTGACGAATTTGATCTGTAGCATTTTACTGATGTGCACCTGCTTCTACTTCATCAGTGTTGGGGACGACTTCTTCAACAAGGGGTTGTTCCTCAATAGGAATAATATCTTTGGTAGCCTTGTGCTTGATAGCTCCCTCAGGAGTCAATTTATCTCGCATAGGAGGCAGTTGCTCTCTTTGCGAGCCGTTAGTTTCATTGAACTTCACATCTACGGTTTCAACAACCTTGTTGTGATAGGTGTTGAAAATTGTGTAGGTGTGCGAGTCCTTTCCGTAACCAAGCATAAAATCCTCATGTTCTTTAGGTGCAAACTTTGAGCTATGGTCAGGATCTCTAATCCAACATCTTGCACCGAAGTCTTTGAAATAACTTACATTGGGTTTCTTGTGAGTGAGGAGTTCAAATGAGGTTTTCTTGAGAAATTTGTGAACATATACCCTTTTGATGATGTGGCAAGCAGTGTTGATTGCTTCAGGCCAAAAACATCGAAGAGTCTGATATTATTCAAGCATAGTGCATGCCATTTCAACCAGAGTCCTGTTCTTGCGTTCAACGACGCCATTCTGATGAGGAGTATAAGGAGCAGACAATTCGTGAGTAATACCAAGTTCATCAAGATAATCGTCAAGACTAATATTTTTGAATTCTGTCCCATTATCACTCCTGATGTGTTTGATCTTGATGCCGAAGCCTTCGAAGGTGACAAGTCTCCTCTCCTAAAGCCTTCGAAGACTTTCGACTTCTCAGATTCCATGATGACTACACATCTATATTTTCCAAAGATGACAATAATATGAAGATCACGAAGCTTTGAGACTGACATGAGGTTAAACCCAAGGGATTCGACAAGCCTGACCATGTCCATGTGCCGATCCTTAGAGATAACCACTTTACCAAGTCCTAATACATTGCTTTTATCTTTATCGACATAAGTGATTTGCTTCAGTGGTGATAGAGTCAGTGGCATATTCATCAATAAGCTTTTATCACCAGTCATGTGATTTGTGCAACCACTGTCAAGAACCCACTCTGTGTTCTTGGGTTTGTCATCCTGTAGATGAATTAGTACACCTTACCATCTCATATGCTTCAGACTTGAAGAATATGATGTCAATTTCATGATATAAGAATTTCATCACAAACAGTAAATTTGAGGACGAGTGAAATGTTAGTTCATTTCATCATGTTTTAGCTTGCATCCAATCAAGCAATTTCCTCACGTCTCCAGCAACTTCTTCACATGATGACTTTCATCTGGAGACCTGACCTGCAGAAGTGATTAGTTCGTTTTCTTCACCACCCATATATGAAGGGGTGGCAAAGAGTTCATCTTCCTGCGAGCACCATATGAGAATGGAGGCATTGAAGTTATTGTACTTCTTTGTACACTAGGGGGTTTGTGTACTCAAATGAATTGGCCGAGAAATTCTTTGAGGACTTATGAACATAATGATTTGAAGAATAATGCTCATATTCATGTCCCTTGTAGTTTCCTTGCGTATCAGAAGCATTAGTGCGAGTACGAGCATAATTTTGACCATTTGAGGAATTTGATCCTCGTAAAGACTTCGGTCCACCCTAGGACTTTCATCTCGGGTTCTAATTCTTCATTGGTGGTGTCATGAGGACATTCACGTGAAAATTTTCCAAGCAACTTTCACGGACCCAGATTTTCCTCACGGGTGGTCCATTCCTGCAATTAGTTCCAACATATCGAGAAAATACTTCATGAGATTAATTTTTGAACAATTTATAGTTGGACTCAAAAGAATCATCAAAGGAATAGGACATTTCACATGCAAAACCTGTTAGAGTGGATGGATCAACGGGAGGGCCTTTAGCAGTAACCTATGAGGTTTCGGGGTACTGCTCAGGTTTCCAATATGATCCATCAACATTCAATTTGCTCTCGAAGGTAATGCCCTCTTTCCTCGGGTTCTTGTTCAAAATCTGCTTTTTGAGCACATCGCATAGGGTTTGATGCCCTTTGAGACTTTTGTATATGCCTGTCATATACAATTCCTTCAATCCTGCATTTTTGTCAGTAGCATTTGTGGTTTCCTCAAGTGAAGAATTTGACACCACAGGAACGTTGAAGAATTTGTAGCGATAAACGCATTTGATGATTTTGGTGAAGAATTATAAGTTTCACGCTCGAGTCATTTCAGACATGTTGGAATGAATTCAACCTGAGCGGTACTGATCTGTTGAGTGAGTAATGATTCATTTTCCATTCGAAGATCATCATGAGACATTCTTAACTTATCAAGATCAAGCTTCCTTTGAAGAAATTCATAGGAAAGTTTCTCATGATCAGCCAAGAGTGGGCCATAACGATCTTGAAGACTATCAAATCTAGACTGAAGACTTTTAACATCTTCAGTGAGGTCTTGAGTATGATACATTTCATCATTCGATAGATCATCGCTTTTGTCTAGCATATTCGGAAGCTTTTCAATGGCACTTTGTAGCTTAGTGGAAATGTTGGCAAGTTTATGGTAACTGGGTTTTTGATAATCATTAGGTTCACAGTCACTAGAATCACAGGAGAAAGTGTGGTTTGCTACCTTTGAACCTTTTGCCATGAAGCAATAGGTTGGAGCCAAGTCATCAGCATATTCATCAGTGTAGATGGCGTTGTTATTTTGTTCAAGGTTGAAGATTGACTTGCTGACGAATGTGGTTGACTGTGCAAGACTTTCCACACCAGAATTTGACTCCACTTTAGAACATTCCTCTTCATCACATTCCTCGGATTCTTCTTCAGAATCCATTTCCTTGCCAATGAGTGCCCGAGCCTTTCTGAAACTGGTCTTCTTGTGCGATGTGGACTTTGAAGATGAAGATTTTTAAGAATTCTTGTTTTTCTTAGAGTCATTAGAAATTTCATCCTTGTATTTCTTCTTCCTTGATTCTTTCACCCAGCAAGGACAATCAGCAATGTAGTGACCAGATTTCTTGCATTTGTGGCAGGTTCTTTTTTTGTAGTCCTCAGATGAAGATTCTGAATTACTCATATCTTTTCTTGAAGATTCTCCAAACGGGCCAGATTTTGTGAACCTCTGGAATTTCCTGACGAGCATAGCTAGTTCCCGTCCCATTTCTTTCGGGTCACCAATACTGCAATTAGATTCTTCTTCTTCAGATGGGGAAATAGCCTTAGCCTTCAGCGCACGAGGTCTTGAGTAGCTTGGTCCATACAGATCTCTCTTTTCTTCTAGTTGGAATTCATGAGTACTGAGTCTTTCAAGTATATCAGCAGGATCAAGCATCTCGTAGTCTCTTCATTCTTGTATAATTAGAACGAGTGTGTGAAATGATGGATCAAGAGATAGTAGCAGTTTCTTGACAACTTCGTTGTCAGTGATATCTCTAGCTGCCAGTGCTTACAGTTCATTTGAGATGTCAGTGAGGCGATCAAAGGTATCTTGGAAGCTTTCATTGTCAAGCCTCTTGAAGCGATTGAAGATATTGCGAAGAACATCGACACGAGAGTCACACTGTGTTGAGACTCCCTCATTGAATTTGGACAACCTATCCCAGATAAGCTTCGTTGTGCCCAAAGCACTAACTCTAGCATACTGATCTTTGCTCAGGTGGCCACAAATGATATTCTTCGCTCGTGAGTCAAGTTGCTTGAACTTCTTCACAACAGCGGTAGAGATAGTAAAAGTGATGGAGGGAATACCGTTTTCCACAATATATGAGAGAACGTTGTCAATTGCTTGAAGATGTATTTGCATCTTGGTCTTCTAGTAGGGGAAGTCCTTTCCTTCGAAGGTAGGACATCCTGTAGTAATCTGGATCATATCTCGGGTTGACGTAACTAAAACTCCAAGCGGTTAAACCAAAATCACACAGAACAAGGGAGTACCTTGCTCTGATACCAATTGAAAGTGCATTATATCGACTAGAGGGGGGGGGGGTGAATAGGCGATTTTGACAATTTCATCACCGAGGAAATTCCTAGGGAGCAAAGTCCTCAGTCATGAACTGAGTGCAACGGAAATAGAACAAGATCAGGAGCGCAAAAACATCTACTTCTAAGTACTGACCGAGATTTCAAACATTCGGTTTGCACATGTCACAAGTATATGATAAGCAGGTGAAGATTAACTCAGGTGAAGAATTTGACGGTGAGGAAATTCAAAGAAAGTCTTCTGTCAAATTCTTCAAATAGTACAGATGAGAGTCTTCAACATTCAATTGAGGAAATGAGAGAGTTGAAGAAATATAACTAGTAGCTTGATGAAGACAGTTGTTGATGACCCAGTTCCAACTGCTATGATAGTTGTACGTATGGTTTGGAGCGGCTTGGTATTGAAACCAAAGGACACACAGTCCCGGGACACACAGTCCCTACCGTATTCTCCTTGAGCTAAGGACACACAGTCCTCGCCCAACACTCGTGGTAAGTCATAAGGGCAGACTTCCAAATCCTCACAAACTCAGTCACCCGACAATCCATAATTGACTGCTGGATGCTCTAGACCATGATGCCTAGCCGTCTGGAGGATGCACGGTCCTCAAAGGTAACAAGCGTCGATTCCAGACATGAATAACTTCTTCAGTGATGCTCATTCACTTGGGTTTTGGTTTGGGTTTGGTGTTTGGGGTATTTCCTCACTTGAAGATTTTCGCTCGAATACTCTAAGGAATTTGGGCTGCTCTAAATGACTTGGGTCAGTTTCTCTCGGAGCAGCCAACCACCTAGTGGTTGTGGGTGTTGGAGAACGTCGCATGGGAAACAAAAATTTTCCTACGCGCACGAAGACCTATCATGGTGATGTCCATCTACGAGAGGGGATATTCGATCTACGTACCCTTGTAGATCGCACAGCAGAAGCGTTAAGAAAACGCGGTTGATGTAGTGGAATATCCTCACGTCCCTTGATCCGCCCCGCGAACCGTCCCGCGATCCGTCCCACGATCTAGTGCCGAACGGACGTCACCACCGCGTTCAGCACACGCACAGCTCGACGATGATCTCGGCCTTCTTGATCCAGCAAGAGAGACGGAGAGGTAGATGAGTTCTCCAGCAGCGTGACGGCGCTCCGGACGTTGGTGGTGATCTAATCTCAGCAGGGCTCCGCCCGAGCTCCGCAGAAACGCGATCTAGAGGTAAAACCGTGGAGATATGTGGTCGGGCTGCCGTGGCAAAGTTGTCACAAATCAGCCCTAAAACATCCGTATATATAGGTGGGAGAGGGGGGGCCTTGCCTTGGGGCTCAAGGAGCCCCAAGGGGGTCGGCCGAGCCTAGGGGGGGGGGTCCTCCCCTTCCAAACCGAATCCAACTAGGTTTGGAAGGAGGAGTCCTTCCCCTTTTTTCCACCTCGTCTTTTTTTTCTCTTTGATTTTCTTCCTATGGCGCATAGGGCCTTGTTGGGCTGTCCCACCAGCCCACTAAGGGCTGGTGCGCCACCCCCAAGGCCTATGGGCTTCCCCGGGGTGGGTTGCCCCCCGGTGAACACCCGAAACCTATTCGTCATTCCCGGTACATTCCCGGTAACTCCGAAAACCTTCCGGTAATCAAATGAGGTCATCCTATATATCAATCTTCGTTTCCGGACCATTCCGGAAACCCTCGTGACATCCGTGATCTCATCCGGGACTCCGCACAACATTCGGTAACCAACCATATAACTCAAATACGCATAAAACAACGTCGAACCTTAAGTGTGCAGACCCTGCGGGTTCGAGAACTATGCAGATATGACCCGAGTGACTCCTCGGTCAATATCAAATAGCGGGACCTGGATGCCCATATTGGATCCCACATATTCTACGAAGATCTTGTCGTTTGAACCTTAGTGCCAAGGATTCATATAATCCCGTATGTCATTCCCTTTGTCCTTCGGTATGTTAGTTGCCCGAGATTCGATCATCAGTATCCGCATACCTATTTCAATCTCGTTTACCGGCAAGTCTCTTTACTCGTTCCGTAATAGAAGATCCCGCAACTTACACTAAGTCACATTGCTTGAAAGGCTTGTGTGTGATGTTGTATTACCGAGTGGGCCCCGAGATACCTCTCCGTCACACGGAGTGACAAATCCCAGTCTCGATCCATACTAACTCAACGAACACCTTCGGAGATACCGTAGAGCATCTTTATAGTCACCCAGTTACGTTGTGACGTTTGATACACACAAAGCATTCCTCCGGTGTCAGTGAGTTATATGATCTCATGGTCATAGGAACAAATACTTGACACGCAGAAAACAGTAGCAACAAAATGACACGATCAACATGCTACGTCTATTAGTTTGGGTCTAGTCCGTCACGTGATTCTCCTAATGACTTGATGCAGTTATCAAGCAACAACACCTTGTTCATAATCAGAAGACCCTAACTATCTTTGATCAACTGGCTAGCCAACTAGAGGCTTGCTAGGGACAGTGTTTTGTCTATGTATCCACACATGTATATAAGTCTTCATCCAATACAATTATAGCATGGATAATAAACGATTATCTTGATACAGGAATTATAATAATAACTATATTTATTATTGCCTCTAGGGCATAATTCCAACAGTCTCCCACTTGCACTAGAGTAAATAATCTAGCCCTCACATCATCATGCGAATTACATTGTAATAAATCTAACACC
This sequence comes from Hordeum vulgare subsp. vulgare, assembly GCF_904849725.1. Classification (NCBI taxonomy): domain Eukaryota; kingdom Viridiplantae; phylum Streptophyta; class Magnoliopsida; order Poales; family Poaceae; genus Hordeum; species Hordeum vulgare. The sequence goes on from NC_058522.1 coordinate 169,476,034, forward strand.
CATGCAGTTCTGGTGTTTCATCATGCTTTGCCCGTGGAGGAGGTTTAGTCAGCGGGTCTGCTACATTCAGATCCGTGTGCACTTTGCATATATTTACGTCCTCCCCTTCGACGTAGTCGCGGATGAGGTTGAAGCGTCGTTTGATGTGTGTGGTCTTCTTGTGAAACCGTGGTTCCTTTTCTAAGGCAATGACACCCGTGTTGTCACAGAACAAGGTTATTAGATTCAGTGCGCTTGGCACCACTCCAAGATCCGTCATGAACTGCTTCATCCAGATACCCTCCTTAGCCGCCTCTGAGGCAGCCATGTACTCCGCTTCACATGTAGAATCTGCTACGACGCTTTTTTTGGAACTGCACCAGCTTACCGCACCCCCATTAAGAATAAATACGTATCTGGTCTGCGACTTAGAGTCGTCCGGATCTGTGTCAAAGCTTGCATCGACGTAACCCTTTACGGCGAGCTCTTCGTCACCTCCATACACGAGAAACATCTCCTTAGTCCTTTTCAGGTACTTCAGTATATTCTTGACCGCCGTCCAGTGATCCACTCCTGGATTACTCTGGAACCTGCCTGCCATACTTATGGCCAGGCTAACGTCCGGTCTAGTGCACAACATTGCATACATGATAGAACCTATGGCTGAAGCATAGGGGACGGTGCTCATATGCTCTCTATCCTCATCAGTTGTTGGGCACTGAGTCTTACTCAATCTCGTACCTTGTAAAACTGGCAAGAACCCTTTCTTGGACTGTTCCATTTTGAACCTCTTCAAAACTTTATCAAGGTATGTGCTTTGTGAAAGTCCTATCAGGCATTTTGATCTATCCCTGTAGATCTTAATGCCTAGAATGTAAGCAACTTCTCCTAGGTCCTTCATAGAGAAACTTTTATTCAAGTAATCCTTTATGCTCTCCAAAAACTCTACGTTGTTTCCAATCAGCAATATGTCATCCACATATAATATTAGAAACGCCACAGATCTCCCACTCACTTTCTTGTAAATACAAGATTCTCCAACCACATGTATAAAACCCAAATGCTTTGATCACCTCATCAAAGCGTTTGTTCCAACTCCGAGATTCTTGCACCAGTCCATAAATGGATCGCTGGAGCTTGCACACCTTGTTAGCATTCTTAGGATCGACAAAACCTTCGGGTTGCATCATATACAACTCTTCCTTAAGGAAACCGTTAAGGAACGCCATTTTGACATCCATCTGCCAGATTTCATAATCGAAAAATGCAGCTATTGCTAACATGATTCTGACGGACTTAAGCATCGCTACGGGTGAGAATGTCTCATCGTAGTCAACTCCTTGAACTTGTGAAAACCCTTTGCCACAAGTCGAGCTTTATAAACGGTCTCATTGCCGTTAGCGTCCGTCTTCTTCTTAAAGATCCATTTGTTCTGAATAGCCTTGCGGCCCTCAGGTAGTACTTCCAAAGTCCACACTTTGTTCTCATACATGGATCCTTTCTCGGACTTCATGACCTCTAGCCATTTGTTGACATCTGGGCCCGCCATTGCTTATTCATAATTTGCAGGTTCGTTATTGTCTAACAACATGATTGACAAAACGGGATTACCGTACCACTCTGGAGCAGCACGTGGTCTCGTCGACCTGCGTGGTTCGACAGGAACTTGAACCGGAGTTTCATGATCATCATCATTAACTTCCTCCTCAACTCGCGTCGCAATGACACAGGTTTCCCCTTGCCCTGCGCCACCATCTAGAGGGATGAGAGGTTCGACAACCTCATCAAGTTCTATCTTCCTCCCACTCAATTCTCTCGAGAGAAACCCCTTCTCGAGAAAAGCTCCATTTTTAGCAACAAACACTTTGCCCTCGGATTTGATATAGAAGGTGTACCCAACTGTCTCTTTTGGGTAACCTATGAAGATGCACTTTTCCGATTTGGGTTCCAGCTTTTCAGGCTGAAGCTTTTTGACATAAGCATCACATCCCCACACTTTAAGAAACGACAACTTTGGCCTTTTGCCATACCACAGTTCGTATGGTGTCGTCTCAGCGGATTTTGATGGCGCCCTATTTAAAGTGAACGCAGCTGTGTCTAATGCATAACCCGAAAACGATAATGGCAAATCGGTAAGAGACATCATAGATCGCACCATCTCTAATAAAGTACGATTACGACGTTCGGACACACCATTACACTGTGGTGTTCCATGCGGTGTCAACTGTGAAACAATTCCACATTGTCTTAAGTGAGGACCAAACTCGAAACTCAGATATTCACCCCCACGATCAGACCGTAGGAACTTGATCTTCTTGTTACGATGATTTTCAACTTCACTCTGAAATTGCTTGAACTTTTCAAATGTTTCAGACTTGTGCTTCATTAAGTAGACATAACCATATCTACTCAAATCGTCAATGAAGGTGAGAAAATAACGATATCCGCCGCGTGCCTCTACGCTCATCGGACCACACACATCGGTATGTATGATTTCCAACAAGTCACTGGCATGCTCCATTGTTCCGGAGAACGGAGTTTTAGTCATCTTGCCCATGAGGCATGGTTCGCACGTGTCAAGTGAATCAAAGTCAAGTGACTCCAAAAGTCCATCGGCATGGAGTTTCTTCATGCGTTTTACACCAATATGACCTAAGGGGCAGTGCCACAAAAATATGGCGCTATCATTGTTAACTCTAACTCTTTTGGTCTCAATGTTATGTATATGTGTATCACTATCAAGATTCAATATGAACAATCCTCTCACATTGGGTGCATGACCATAAAAGATGTTACTCATAGAAATAGAACAACCATTATTCTCTGACTTAAAAGAGTAACCGGCTCGCAATAAACAAGATCCAGATATAATGTTCATGCTCAACGCAGGCACTAAATAACAATTATTCAAGTTCATAACAAATCCCGATGGTAACTAAAGTGAAACTGTGCCGACGGCGATTGCATCAACCTTGGAACCATTTCCTATGCGCATCGTCACTTCATCTTTCGCCAGCCTTTGTCTATTCCGCAGTTCCTGTTTCGAGTTGCAAATATGAGCAACAGAACCGGTATCGAATACCCATGCACTACTACGAGAGACGGTTAAGTACACATCAATAACATGTATATCAAATATACCTGATTTTTCTTTGGCCGCCTTCTTATCAGCCAGATACTTGGGGCAGTTGCGCTTCCAGTGACCCATACCCTTGCAATAGTAGCACTCTGTTTCAGGCTTAGGTCCAGCTTTGGGTTTCTTCGTCGGATTGGCAACAGGCTTTCCGCTCTTCTTTGAATTACCCTTCTTGCCTTTGCCGTTTCTCTTGAAACTAGTGGTCTTATTCACCATCAACACTTGGTGCTCTTTACGGAGTTCAGACTCTGCGACTTTCAGCATCGCAAACAACTCGCCGGGTGACTTGTTCATCCCTTGCATGTTGTAGTTCAACACAAAGCCCTTATAGCTTGGCGGTAGTGATTGAAGGATTCTGTCAGTGATAGCATCTTGCGGGAGTTCAATCCCCAGCTCAGCTAGACGGTTTGAGTACCCAGACATTTTGAGCACATGTTCACTGACAGACGAATTCTCCTCCATCTTGCAAGCATAGAATTTATCGGAGGTCTCATACCTCTCGATCCGGGCGTTCTTCTGACAAATAAACTTCAACTCCTGGAACAACTCATACGCTCCATGACGTTCAAAGCGACGTTGAAATCCCGGTTCTAAGCCATACAAGACTGCACATTGAACTACTGAGTAGTCCTCCTTACGTGTTAACCAAGCGTTCTTAACATCCTAGTTAGTCGTAGTGGGTGGTTCATCTCCTAGCGCAGCATTAAGGACATAATCCTTCTTCCCAGCTTGTAAGATTAGCTTAAGATTACGAGCCCAGTCTACAAAGTTGCTTCCATCATCTTTCAACTTAGGTTTCTCTAGGAACGTATTAAAATTCAGGGTGACTGTCGCGTGAGCCATGATCTACAACACAAATATATTCAAAGTGGACTTAGACTATGTTCAAGATAACTAGAGTTTAACTTAATCAATTTACTTGCTAAACTCCCACTCAAAAAGTACATCTCTCTAGTCATTTGAGTGGTTCATGACCCACTTACACTAGCTCAAGTCCGATCATCACGTGAGTTGAGTATAGTTTCAGTGGTAAGCATCCCTATGCTAATCATATCATCTATATGATTCATGATCGACCTTTCGGTCTCATGTGTTCCGAGGCCATGTCTGCACATGCTAGGCTCGTCAAGCTTAACCCGAGTGTTCCGCGTGTGCAACTGTTTTGCACCCGTTGTATGTGAACGTTGAGTATATCACACCCGATCATCACGTGGTGTCTCGAAACGACGAACTGTAGCAACGGTGCACAGTCAGGGAGAACACAATTTCGTCTTGAAATTTTAGTGAGAGATCACCTCATAATGCTACCGTCGTTCTAAGCAAAATAAGGTGCATAAATGGATTAACATCACATGCAATTCATAAGTGACATGATATGGCCATCATCACGTGCTCCTTGATCTCCATCACCAAAGCACCGGCACGATCTTCTTGTCACCGGCGCCACACCATGATCTCCATCAACGTGTCGCCATCGGGGTTGTCGTGCTACTCATGCTATTACTACTAAAGCTACATCCTAGCAAAATAGTAAACGCATCTGCAAGCACAAACGTTAGTTTAAAGACAACCCTATGGCTCCTGCCGGTTGCCGTACCATCGACGTGCAAGTCGATATTATCTATTACAACATGATCATCTCATACATCCAATATATCACATCACATCGTTGGCCATATCACATCACAAGCATACCCTGCAAAAACAAGTTAGACGTCCTCCAATTTTGTTGTTGCATGTTTTGCGTGGTGACCAAGGGTATCTAGTAGGATCGCATCTTACTTACGCAAACACCACAACGGAGGTATCTGAATTGCTATTTAACCTTATACAAGGACCTCCTCGGTCAAATCCGATTCAACTAAAGTTGGAAAAACTGACACTTGCCAGTCATGTTTGAGCAACGGGATTACTCGTAGCGATGAAACCAGTCTCTCGTAAGCGTACGAGTAATGTCGGTCCAAGCCGCTTCAATCCAACAATACCGCGGAATCAAGAAAAGACTAAGGAGGGCAGCAAAACGCACATCACCGCCCACAAAAACATTTGTGTTCTACTCGAGAAGACATCTACGCATGAACCTGGCTCGTGATGCCACTGTTGAAGAACGTCGCATGGGAAACAAAAATTTTCCTACGCGCAAGAAGACCTATCATGGTGATGTCCATCTACGAGAGGGGATATTCGATCTATGTACCCTTGTAGATTGCAGAGCAGAAGCGTTAAGAAAACGCGGTTGATGTAGTGGAACGTCCTCACGTCCCTCGATCCGCCCCGCGAACCGTCCCGCGATCCATCCCACGATCTAGTGCCGAACGGACGGCACCTCCGCGTTCAGCACACGTACAGCTCGACGATGATCTCGGTTTTCTTGATCCAGCAAGAGAGACGGAGAGGTAGATGAGTTCTACGGCAGCGTGATGGCGCTCGGGATGTTGGTGGTGATCTAATCTCAGCAGGGCTCCGCCCGAGCTCCGCAGAAACGTGATCTAGAGGTAAAACCGTGGAGATATGTGGTCGGGCTGCCGTGGCAAAGTTGTCGCAAATCAGCCCTAAAACCTCCGTATATATAGGTGGGAGAGGGGGGCCTTGCCTTGGGGCTCAAGGATCCCCAAGGGGGTCGGCCGAGCCAAGGGGGGGAGTCCTCGCCTTCCAAACCGAATCCAACTAGGTTCGGAAGGAGGAGTCCTTCCGCTTTTTTCCACCTCCTCTTTTTTTTTCTCTTTGATTTTGTTCCTATGGCGCATAGGGCCTTCTTGGGCTGTCCCACCAGCCCACTAAGGGCTGGTGCGCCACCCCCAAGGCCTATGGGCTTCCCCGGGGTGGGTTGCCCCCCCCCCCCGGTGAACACCCGGGACCCATTCGTCATTCCCGGTAACTCCGAAAACCTTCCGGTAATCAAATGAGGTCATCCTATATATCAATATTCGTTTCCAGACCATTCCGGAAACCCTCGTGACGTCCGTGATCTCATCCGGGACTCCGAACAACATTCGGTAACCAACCATATAACTCAAATACGCATAAAACAACGTCGAACCTTAAGTGTGCAGACCCTGCGGGTTCGAGAACTATGCAGACATGACCCGAGTGACTCCTCGGTCAATATCCAATAGCGGGACCTGGATGCCCATATTGGATCCCACATATTCTACGAAGATCTTATCGTTTGAACCTCAGTGCCAAGGATTCATATAATCCCGTATGTCATTCCCTTTGTCCTTCGGTATGTTACTTGCCCGAGTTTCGATCGTAAGTATCCGCATACCTATTTCAATCTCGTTTACCGGCAAGTCTCTTTAATCGTTCCGTAATAGAAGATCCCGCAACTTACACTAAGTCACATTGCTTTCAAGGCTTGTGTGTGATGTTGTATTACCGAGTGGGCCCTGAGATACCTCTCCGTCACACGGAGTGACAAATCCCAGTCTCGATCCATACTAACTCAACGAACACCTTCGGAGATACCTGTAGAGCATCTTTATAGTCACCCAGTTACGTTGTGACGTTTGATACACACAAAGCATTCCTCCGGTGTCAGTGAGTTATATGATCTCATGGTCATAGGAACAAATACTTGACACGCAGAAAACAGTAGCAACAAAATGACACGATCAACATGCTACGTCTATTAGTTTGGGTCTAGTCCATCACGTGATTCTCCTAATGACGTGATCCAGTTATCAAGCAACAACACCTTATTCATAATCAGAAGACCCTGACTAACTTTGATCAACTCGCTAGCCAACTAGAGGCTTGCTAGGGACAGTGTTTTGTCTATGTATCCACACATGTATAAAAGTCTTCATTCAATACAATTATAGCATGGATAATAAACGATTATCTTGATACATGAATTATAATAATAATTATATTTATTATTGCCTCTAGGGCATCATTCCAACAATGGGGGTGGCTATTTATAGCGTGGGAGCATCCCGACATGATTTGACATAAATGCCCTTTAATAATATGACTGTTGGGTGGATAAGATCTGTGAAAGGTAGCGTGTGGCGCGGCAACGGTCGGAACTTTCAACTGGGAAATTCCTCAGGTCTCTCATATTCCTCACTCCGAGGCTTTGGTAGATGTAGGTTTGGGTTGAGCATCATGTGAAAATTCGTTCCATAGTTTTACGTCGACCCCCTTTAACACTACGGTGTTCCTATGACTCAAGTGTAAAGAAAATGAAACAGAAAGAGTAAATCTTCAAGTTTCAAAGTCTTCAGAGTGTTTTCTTCTGGACACACCGAATTCCTCATCTTTAATATCTTCATGAGTAATATCAATTTCTTAGCAATTTCTTCGCGATCAAAATCTTCAAGGAATGACCAAAGTCTTCACCCGAAGACATTCATTTTTAGGGATCGATTTTCATCGAATAACTCCAACTCCTCAGCAACTTATAGAGCTAGTGTACACTCACAAACATATCTGTCTCTTAACCTATAAGTCTTCAAACCGCCAAAATCACTAAGGGTCACTAGATGCACTTACACTTCATCTTCAGCAGCATCAGTTAGTTGCACAGTATAGCTTTGTTGAGGATTTGTTGGTTGCTTTGGAGCAGCAACTCTGCTATTGTATTCATCAATTGCATGAGTTGCTGCTTGGACAAACTTCACTTTGACACCCTTGCTATCTGGATGAAGACTTGTGTATTTATCAGTGAGGGTTTTCAACTTGTTTGAGTCGAAACAAGTTTCTCAAGCGTTAGGTTAAGGATGTTTTGCTTCAAGTATTTCTCCTTTTTAACCTTCGCAGCCCTAGCTTGTTTGGCTTGGTGATCCTTCCATTTTGCTTCATTGATGAATGAAGTAACCATATGACTGAGTCCACGTGGAAGTTTCAAATCATCAATTGGAGTGTTTGGATCCTCATAACAAAGGTCGATGAAGTTCAGGAGTACTTAGAGAAACAGCGTGAGAGGAATGGTGTTGCCAGTAGCTTGGACAACTCTTTCTTGCTTGATTATGATGATGGCTTGAATAGTTTCATCGTCATATTCTCCACTTCCTTGTGATGCAGAAGGAATGTTGACAATCTTGCTTGGGCTTTGGCTTGTTCCTCTACCAGCAGTCGTCTTTGTCTTCAATAGACCAGGTGAAGATTTTGGAGCTGAGCCCGAGGAAGATGGTACAGATGAACTTGGATTTTCTGTTTGATGTTGATTGAGGTGTGACTGCAGAGGAGGTGAATACTTTGCTGCAGTTCAGGACTTGGCAGTTGTTGTTGTTACTTTATGAGGAATTGCATCTTTTGATAATGTTGTTGAGGATTTTGGTTTGAGACCTGGTTTCTTCATCCGAACCCTCTTCTGAGGTTTTTCTGTAGCAGAAGCCTCAGTAGCAAAAGAAGTGATAGCAGTTGCTGCAACATCAGAATCCTCATTACACTTTGTGACAACAGCTTTTGCCTTTTTCTGCACCTTAGACAAATACTTGTGTTTTTCATCAGGATAGTCCTCAATAGTGGCTACGCTTGAGGGATGGCTGTTTGTTGATCTCCTAGTGGCAACCATTTTGCAAGGGGGTGTGACGGCAAACTTCTTGGCATACTTTTGAGTGACATATCTATATTCCTTCCACTCCTTTGCCCATCTGCATTCAATCCTTTGAAGCTTTATCTTGCATTTCACCATAGTCTCTTCTCCATGAATTTCTTCATCTGGCGTGCAGTACTCATCATATATCTCCTCAGGGATCTCAAAAGCAGTGTTCTGTTCTAGTTTCTTGCCACCCTTCTGTTTTCTGTCTTCCTCCATTTTCTTTAGCTCAGGTTTTTGCTGAGGAATTTGTGTTCTTGAGAAATTTGAGGACACATGTAATGTTTCTTTAAGAAATGGTGCAAATGAGTTAAGTTGATGAGAACCTAGTGATTCATCAGCTGACATTTTGTACCTGTGAGCAGAGTATAGGTGCGAAGAATTTGGAGAGGTCATATGCGTTCTCAGATTCGAGGAAGTTGAAAATTTTCTTAAGTTGAGGAATTTGACCAGTCTTTTGAGGAATTGGACTAAGCATTCTGATCTTGGGTTCCGGAGTTGTGCAGATTCGAAAATTTATAAAATTGAGGAATCTAGTGAAGAATTTAAGGGCTTAGTGAAATTCATCAAGTGTTCTAGGCATGGGTGTGCACAACTGAGAGATTCTCTGAGGAAAAAATGATTTCATGAATCCAAAGAAAATAAATGGATCAAATAGGTTGGTAAAATAGGATTTTAATTATCCTGTATGAGGAACACAATGAACCGGGGAGGAAAAAATGACAGTTCTTCATCTCAGATCTTCAGTTCCCTAACTTGGCAAATGAATACACCTACAACGGCGGTGGAGGTAGATGTTCTGCAGTCGGCGTGAGTCCGGCGATGGCGAGGTCAAGGCAGTGAAGCTATTGCTCACCGGAGACGAGGATGCTAGCGGCGGCGCTAGGTTTTGAGCTTGAGCGAAGGAGTCGAGAGGGAGGAAGAGTTTTTGACCAAAAGGGGGGAACGGGCTATTTATAGCTCAGGTGAATACAGTCTGAAGAAAAAACTTCGGACCGAACTGCCCTTGCCCCTTCGTCTTTGCATGACACGTGCTACCCACGGTCGAAGCAGTGGAGATCATGGTTATCCTATCGTGAGTAGTGCGTGCGGTTACTGTGGTAACTTTAAAATAAATATTTCATTTCTTAGGATTTTGTTGCAAAGTCCTCAGCTGACAAGGACTCAGTGAGGATTTTGAACAAGTGTCAAACAGAACGCATATGAAGAATTGAGAATAGGCTAGTTTGAGCTTAGCATACAAGGGAGTCAGGTCTGATCACATTCACTTAGAAGAAATACCAAATTTTTGAAGACTTAGCAATAAGTGAATGCTGTTGAGGACATTGAAAGCTCATTATAATATATGTAGTCAATGAAGATCATGACAGAAAGTTTTGAAGAATTTGAAAATTTTGAGGAATTTGTGAAAAAGTCTTAGATTGAAGAATTTCCAACTTGAAGAATTTCAAAGTTTGGTGGTGGCGTGACCCACCGTATAAGAATGATGATTTTAGGCGCCGCGTACAATTGTCGTTGGGCCCTGAGAACCAAATTCTTCATTAATTTCTTCCCACTTAGAGTAATATTCTTCATTGATTGAAGAAAATCGTTACTTTGTGTGTTGCACATCTAAGTCATCAATTTTGCATAAGTGTTAGGATGTGTGCATGTTTACAAAACATTTGAAGACTCTAGGATATTTAGCTCACACCGCAACTTGCAAAACCCTCTCTCATCCAAGGGCTTTGTGAAGATATCTGCTAGCTGGCCATCAGTCTTCACATGGTCGATGACGATATTGCCCTTGAGTACATCGTTACGAAGAAAATGATGATGAATTGGAATGTGCTTAGTCTTCGAGTGTTGTACTGGGTTGTAGGCAATCTTGATTGCACTCTCATTGTCACAGTAGAGGGGCACATTCTTCATGTTGATGCTGTAATCTCTGAGGGTTTGCTTCATCCATAGTAGTTGTGCACAGCAAGATCCATCAGCAATGTATTTAGCTTCAACAGTGGAGAGTGATACACAATTCTGCTTCTTGGAGGACCAACAGACTAAGGATCGTCCGAGAAAATGACATGTGTCTGATGTTGACTTGCGATCCACAAGGTCAAGGGCTTAATCAGAATCAGAATATCCAACGAGGTGAAGATTTGAGCCCTTGGGGTACCATAATCCTAGTGTTGGTGTGTGAGCTAGATATCGAAGAATATGTTTCACACCCGATTCCTTCGGTTTTGCTTGAAAACATGTCTACATGCAAACACTAAACATAATGTCTGGCCTAGATGCACATAGGTATAATAAAGAGCCAATCATGGAACGATATACCTGTTGATCGAAATATATACCATTTTCTTTAGTGCAGAGGTGGTCGTTGGTAGGCATAGGAATCTTGACGCCTTTCCATTCATGCATGCCGAATTTCCTAAGAACATCCTTGAGGTATTTCTCTTGAGATATGAAGATGTCATTGCGTTGTTGACGAATTTGTAGACCTAAGAATAATTTCAGCTCCTCGATCATGGACATTTGATATTCTTCACCCATCATGTAGGCAAATTCATCACTATAACATTTGTCAGTACAACCAAACATAATGTCATCGACATATATTTGCACATGAATAGTTCATTGTCATAAGATTTTGTGAAAAGAGCACGATCAAGTGAACCGGTTTTGAAGCCTTTCTTCGTGAGGAATCCCTTCAATGTACCATACCACGCCCGAGGGGCTTGCCTGAGGCCATAGAGTTCCATCTTGAGTCTGAAGACTTTGTCAAGGTGCTTTGGGTGTTCAAAATCTGGAGGCTGAGCAACATATACTTCTTCCTCAAGCTTACCATTGAGGAATGCACTTTTCACATCCATTTTATATAGAATAATATTGTGATGGTTAGCATAAGCAAGTAATATTTGAAAAGCTTCAGGTCTAGCAACAGGTGCAAAGGTTTCATCAAAGTCAATTCCTTCAACCTGTGTGTAGCCTTGGGCTACAAGCCATGCCTTGTTCCTCACAACCTGGCCATCCTCATCTTGCTTGTTTTGGTTGATCCACTTGGTGCCGATGATATTGTGTTTGCGAGGATCTGTTCTTTTGACAAGTTCCAACATGTCATTTAGCTTGAACTCAAGTAGTTCATCTTGCATGGCTTGTATCCACTAAGGTTCCATCAAGGCTTTAACAACTTTTGAGGGTTCTGTGATTGACACATAAGAGGAATGCCCACAAAATTTAACTAAATGTGAAGAGCGAGTGAGAGGACCTGGCGCATTGATGTCATCGAGGATTTTGTTAAGTTCCACTTCATTTGCAATCCTTGGATGAGCTGGTTGAAGACTTCGGTTGGGCTGAGGAATTTGATCTGTAGCATTTCCCTCAGGTGCACCACCTTGAATGTCATCAGTGTTGGGGACGACTTCTTTAACAAGGAGTTGTTCCTTAGTAGGAATGATATCTTCTGTAGCCTTGTGCTTAATAGCTTCGCCAGGAGTCAATTTATCTGGCACACAAGGTAGTTGCTCTCTTTGCGAGCCATTAGTTTCATTGAACCGCACATCTACAGTTTCAACAACCTTGTTGTGATAGGTGTTGAAGGCTCTGTAGGTGTGCGATTCCTTTCCGTAACCAAGCATAAAATCCTCATGTGTTTTAGGTGCAAATTTTGAGCTATGGTGAGGATCTCTAATCCAGCATCTCGCATTGTAGACTTTGAAAGAACTTACATTGGGTTTCTTGTAAGTGAGGAGTTCATATGAGGTTTTCGTGTGGAATTTTTGAAGATATACCTTGTTGATGATGTGGCAAGCAGTGTTGATTGCTTGAGGCCAAAGCGACGAGGAGTCTCATATTCTTCAAGCATGGTCCATGCCATTTCTACCAGAGTCCTGTTCTTGCGTTCAACGATGCCATTGTGTTGAGGAGTATAAGGAGCAAACAATTCATGAGTAATACGAAGTTCATCAAGATAATCATCATGACCAGTATTTTTGAATTATGTCCCATTATCACTCCTGATGTGTTTGATGTTGACGCTGAAGTTTTTGAGGCCCTTGAGGAAAATCATTTGAAAACTTCCTACACTTCTGTTTTAAACAGGATGATGTGTACCCAATTATAGCGTGAATAGTCATCAACGATGACAAAGCCATATAAATATGGTGCATTGGTTAGAGTAGGATAATGAGTAGGTCCAAACAGATCCATGTGAAGCAATTCAAACGGATGAGTAGTAGTCATGATAGGCTTCAAGGGGTGTTTGGATCTGGTCATTTTTCCATACTCACAAGCACCGCAGAGATGTCCCTTGAGGAATTTGACATATTCAATGCCTATGACATGCTTCTTCTTCGCCAGTGTGTGCAAATTCCTCATGCCCGCATGAGCAAGTCATTGATGCCATAGCCAACCTTCTCAGGTTTTTGCTAGTAAACATGTGGCTCGTTGAGGACCTATGGAAAAATCAACAATGTACAAGTCTCCTCTTCTAAAGCCTTCGAAGACTTTGGATTTGTCAGATTTCATGATGACTACACATCTATATTTTCCAAAGATGAAAATCACATCAAGATCACAAAGCATTGAGACTAACAAGGTTAAACCCAAGGGCTTCCACAAGCATGACTTTTTCCATGTGCCGATCCTTAGAGATATCCACTTTACCAAGTCCCAGTACCTTGCTTTTACCTTTATCACCGTAAGTGATTTGCTTCAGTGGTGATGGAGTGAGTGGTATATTCATCAATAAGCTTTTATCACCAGTCATGTGATTTGTGCAACCACTGTCAAGAACCCACTCTGTGTTCTTGGGTTTGTCATCCTGTAGATGAATCAGTACACCTTACCATCTCATATGCTTCAGACTTGAAGAATATGATATCAATTTCATCACACAAGAATTTCATCATAAATAGTAAATTTGAGGACGTGTGAAATGATATCATTTCATCATGTTTTAGCTTGCGTCCAATCAAGCAATTTCCTCAAGTCTCTAGCAAATTCTTCACATGATGACTTTCATCCGGAGACCTGATCTGAAGAAGTGATTAGTTCGGTTTCTTCACCACCCACAAATGAAGGGGTGGCAAAGAGTTCATAATCCTGCGAGCAACATATGAGAATGGAGGCATTGAAGCTAATGCACTTCTTTTCACAGTAGGGGGGTTAGATTACTGAAATGAATAGTCAGAGAAATTCTTTGAGGACTTATGAACATAATGATTTGAGGAATAATGCTCATATTCATATCCCTTGTAGTGTCCCTGCATATCAGATGCATTAGTGCGTGTACGAGCATAATTTTGACCAATTGACAATTTGATCCTCGCGAAGACTCTGGTCCACATGAGGAATTTGATCTGGGGTTCTGGTTCTTCACTGGTGGTTTCATGAGGACATTCAACTGAATATTTTCCAAGCAACTTCTGGGGAACCAGATTTTCCTCACGGGAGGTCCACTCCTACAGTTAGTTCCAACATATCGAGCAAATACTTCACCAGATTGAGTTTTGAACAGTTTATAGGTGGAGTCAAATGACTCATCAGAGGAATAGATCATTTCACGTGCAAAGCCTGTTAGAGTGGATGGATCAATGGGGGGGCCTTTAGCGACAACCCATGAGGTTTTGGGGTACTGCTGAGGTTTCCTGTATGATCGATCAACATTCAATTTCCTCTCGAAGGCAATGCCCTCTTTCCTCGGGATCCTGTTCAGAATCTTGTTTTTGAACACATTGCAAAGGGTTTTATACCCTTTGAGACTTTTGTATATGCATGACACATACAATTCCTTCAATCCTGCATTTTCATCAGTAGCATTTGTGGTTTCCTTAAGTCAAGAATTTGATACCACATGAGCAGTTGAAGAATTTGTAGCGATAGAAGCATTTGATGATTCTGGTGAAGAATTAGCAGTTTCACGCTCAATGCATTTCAGACATGGTGGAATGAATTGAACCTGAGCGGTACTGATCTGGTGAGCAAGCAATGCATCATTTTCCATTCGAAGATCATCATGGGACATTCTTAACTTCTCAAGATGAAGCTTCCTTTGAAGAAATTCATAGGAACGTTTCTCATGACCAACCAAGAGTGTACCATAGCAATCTTGAATACTGTCAAATCTAGACTGAAGACTTTGAACATCTTCAGTGAGGACTTGAGTACGATTCATTTCAACATTCAATAGATCATCGCTTTTGTGTAGCAGTTTCTAAAGCTTTTCAATGACACTTTGTTGCTTAATGGCAATGTAGGCAAGTTTATAGTAACTTGGTTTTTGATAATCATTAGGTTCACAGTCACTAGAATGAGACGAGGAAATGTGGTTTGGTACCTTTGAACATTTTGCCATGCAGCAATAGGTTGGAGCAAAGTCATCAGTATATTCATCAGTGTAGTCTGTGTTGTCATTTTCTTCACGGTTGAAAATTAACTTGCTGACAAATGTGGTGGCGAGTGAAAAGCTTGCCACACCAGATTCAAACTCCACTTTAGAACCTTCCTCTTCGTCACATTCCTCAGCCTCTTCTTTAGAATCCATTTCCTTCCCAATGAGTGCCCGAGCCTTTCAAAAACTGGTCTTCTTGTGCGATGAGGACTTTGAAGATGAGCATTTTGAAGATTTTTTCTTTTTCTTCGAGTCATCAGAACTTTCATCCATGCATTTCTTCTTCCTTCATTCTTTCACCCATTAAGAACAATAAACAATGTAGTGACCAGATTGCCTGCATTTGTGGCAGGTTCTTTTCTTGTAGTCCTTAGATGAAGATTCTGATTTCTTCATATCTTTTCTTGAAGATTTTCCGAACTGGCCAGGTTTTGTTAACTTCTGGAATTTCCTCACGAGCATGGCAAGTTCTTGTCCCAGTTCTTCAGGGTCACCTATGCTGCAATCAGATTCTTTTTCAGATGAGGAAATAGCCTTAGCCTTCAACGCACAGGGTCTTCGGTAGCTTGGTCCATACATATCTCTCTTTTCTTCTTGTTGGAATTCTTGAGTATTGAGTCTCTCAAGTATATTAGAAGGATCAAGCATCTTATAGTCTCTTCTTTCTTGGATCATCAAAATGAGTGTGTCAAATGATGGATCAAGAGATCGTAGCAGTTTATTCACAACTTCATGGTTAGTGATGTCTCTATCTCCCAGTGCTTGCAGTTCATTTGAGATGTGAGTGAGGCAATCAAAAGTATCTTGGCACCTTTCATTGTCAAGCCTCTTTAAGCTATTGAAGAGATTGTGAAGAACATCGACACGAGAGTCATACTGTGTTGAGACTCCGTCATTGACTTTGCACAGCCTATCCGAGATAAGCTTAGCTGTGCCTAAAGCACTAACTCTTCCATACCAACCTTTGCTCGGGTGGCCACAGATGATATTCTTTGCTTGCGAGTCAAGTTGCTTGAACTTCTTCATATCAGCGGCACAGATAGTAGCAGTGATGGAGGGAATACCATTTTCCACAATATACCAGAGATCATTATCAATTGCTTGAAGATGCATTTGCATCTTAGTCTTCGAGTAGGGGAATTCCTTTCCTTATAAGGTAGGACATCCTGCAGTAACCTTGATCATACCCGCGGTGGACATAACTAAAACTCCAGGTGGTTAAACCAAAATAAAACACAACAAGGGAGTATCTTGCTCTGCTACCAATTGAAAGTGCATTATATAGACTAGAGGGGGGTGGGATTTTTACAATTTCATCACTGAGGAAATTCCTAGTGAGGAATGTCGTCAATTATGAATTGAGCGCAGCGGAAATAGTACCAGATCAATGGTGCAAAAACGTCTACTGCAAAGTACTCAACGTGATTTCAGAGATTTGGTTTGCACAGGTCACAAGTACAAGATAAGCACATGAAGATCAACTCAGGTGAAGAGTTTGAGGTGAGGAATTCACAGAAAGTCTTCAGTCAAATTCTTCAAATAGTACATATGAAAAACTTCAACATGCAATTGAGGAAATGAGAAGGTTGAGGAAATAGAACCAGTAGGTCGATGAAGACAGTTGTTGATGGCCGAGTTCCAACTATTGTGACAGTTGTACGTCTGGTTTGGAGCCGCTTGGTATTGAAACCAAAGGACACATAGTCCCGAGACACATAGTCCCTACCGTATTCTCCTTGAGCTAAGGACACACAGTCCTCACCCAACACTCGTGGTAAGTCTTCAGGGAAGATTTCCAAACCTTGAGAAACTCGGTCACCTGACGATCGGAAATTGAGTGTTGGATGCTCTAGACCATGATGCCTAACCGTCTGGAGGATGCACAGTCCTCAAAGGTAACAAGCGTCGGTTCCACAGAGAAATAATTTCTTTAGTGATGCTCAATCACTTGGATTTTGGTTTTGGTTTGGGTGTTTGGGGTATTTCCTCACATGATGATTTTCACTCATAGGCTCTGAGGAATTTGGGTTCCTCTAAATGACTAGTGTCAGTTTCTCTCGGAGCAGGCAACAAGCTAGTGGTTGTGGGGGGCAGCTATTTATAGCGTGGGATCATCTTGACATGATTTGACATAAATGCCCTTTAATAACATGACCCTTGGGTCGATAAGATCTCTGACAGGTGGCGCGTGGTGCAGCAACGGTCAGAACTTTCAACTGCGAAAGTCCTCATGTCTCTCATATTCCTCACTTTGAGGCTTTGGTAGTTCTGGGTTTGGGTTGAGCATCATGAAGAAATTCATTCCATAGTTTTACCTCGACCCCCTTTAACAGTATGATGTTCCTATGACTCAAGTGTAAAGAAAATAAAACAGAAAGAGTAAATCTTCAAGCTTCAAAGTCTTCCGAGTGTTTTCTTCAGGACACACCGAATTCCTTATCTTCAATATCTTCGTGAGGAATATCAATTTCTTCGCGTTCAAATCCTTCAAGGAATGACCAAGTCTTCACCGAAGACATACATTTTTAGGGGTTGATTTTCATCGAATAACTCAAAATCCTCAGCGACTTATAGAGCCTGTGTACACTCACAAACATATCAGTCTCTTAACCTATAAGTCTTCAAACCATCAAAATCACTAAGGGGCACTAGATGCACTTACACTACCTTCGAAGAAAGGAGTTCCCCTACTGGAAGACAAAGATGCGACAAAGATGCAAATGCATCTTCAAGCAATTGACAACGATCTTTGGTATATTGTGGAAAATGGTATTCCCTCCATCACTGCTACTATCTGTGCCGCTGATATGAAGAAGTTCAAGCAACTTGACTCGCAAGCAAAGAATATCATCTGTGGCCACCCGAGCAAAGGTTGGTATGGAAGAGTTAGTGCTTTAGGCACAGCTAAGCTTATCTCGGATAGGCTGTGCAAAGTCAATGACGGAGTCTCAACAGAGCGTGACTCTCATGTCGATGTTCTTCGCAATCTCTTCAATCGTTTGAAGAGGCTTGACAATGAAAGCTGCCAAGATACGTTTGATCGCCTCACTGACATCTCGAATGACTTGTAAGCTTTGGGATCTAGAGACTTCTATGACCATGAAGTTGTGAAGAAAGTGCGACGATCTCTTGATCCATCATTTGACACACTGGTTCTGATGATCCATGAACGAAGAGACTACAAGATGCTTGATCCTGCTGATATACTTGAGAGACTCAATACTCATGAATTCCAAAAAGAAGAAAAGAGAGATCTGTATGGACCAAGCTATTCAAGACCATGTGTGCTGAAGGTGTAAGTGCATCTAGTGCCCCTTAGTGATTTTGGTGGATTGAAGACTTAGAGGATAAGAGAGTGATATGTTTGTGAGTGCACACAGGCTCTATAAGTCGCTGAGGAGTTTTAGTTATCCAATGAATATCGACCCAAAAATGCATGTCTCCGGGTGAAGACTTTGTTCCTTCCTTGAAGACTTTGATCGAGAAGAAATTGTGAAGAAATTGATATTCCTCATGAAGATATTGAAGATGAGAAATTCAGTGTGTCCTAAAGAAAACACTGTGAAGACTTTGAAGTGTGAAGATTTACTCTTTCTGTTTTATTTTCTTTACACTTGAGTCATAGGAACACTGTACTATTAAAGGGGGTCGAGATAAAACTACGAAATGATTTTCCTTATGATGCTCAACCAAGCCTAAATCTACCAAAGACTAAAAGTGATGAATATGAGAGACATGCGGACTTTCACAGTTGAAAGTTCTCACCGTTGCCGCGCCACGCGCCACGTCACTGATCTTATCTACCCAACGGTCATATTATTAAAGGGCATTTATGTCAAATCATGTCGGGATGCTTCCAGGCTATAAATATCCGCCCCACAACCACTAGCTGGTTCGCTGCTCTGAGAGAAACTAACACTTGTCATTTAGAGCAACCCAAATTCCTTAGAGTCTTCGAGAGAAAATCATCAAGTGAGAAAATACCCCAAACACCAAACCCAAACCAAACACCCAAGTGATTGAGCATCACTAAAGAAGTGGTTTCTGTGTGGAACCAATGCTTGTTACCTTTGAGGACTGTGTGTCCTCCAGACGGTTAGGCATTATGATCTAGAGCATCTAGCAGTCAATTGTGGATCGCCGGGTGACCGAGTTTGTGAGGGTTTGGAAGTCTTCCCTGAAGACTTACCACGAGTGTTGGGCGAGGACTGTGTCTCTTTAGCTAGAGGAGAATACGGTAGGGACTGTGTGTCCTTTTGGTTTCAATACCAAGCCGCTCTGAACCAGATGTACAACTGTCACATCAGTTGGAACTCGGTCATAAACAACTGTCTTTATCGAGCTACGTGTTCTATTTCTTCAACTCTTACATTTTCTCAATTGTATGTTGAAGACTTTCATCTGTACTGATTGAAGAATTTGTCTGGATTTCCTCAACCTCAAATTCTTCACTTGAGTTAATCTTCACCAACTTACTCCGTACGTGCAACCTGTGCAAACCGAATCTCAGAAATCTCATTGAGTACATTGGTGTAGTCGTTTTTCACACCTGATCCTTTAATATTTCCACTACACTCAGCAATGATTGAGGACTTTCCTCACAAGGAATTTCCTCAGTGATGAAATTATAAAAATCTCTTATTCACCCCCTCTAATCGATATAACGCACTTTCAATTGGTATCAGAGCAAGGTACTCCCTTCTTCGGTGTGATTTTGGTTTCATCGCGTGGAGTTTTAGTTATGTCGACCGCACGTATGATCAAGGTTACTGCAGGATGTCCTACCTTCAAAGGAAAGGACTTCCCCTACTGGAAGACCAAGATGCAGATGCATCTTCAAGCAATAGACAATGATCTTTGGTATATTGTGGAAAATGGTATTCCCTCCATCACTGCTACTACCTCTGCCGCTGATGTGAAGAAGTTCAAGCGTCTTGACTCGCAAGCAAAGAATATCATCTGTGGCCATCTGAGCAAAGGTCAGAATGGCAGAGTGAGTGCTTTGGGCACATCTAAGCTTATCTAGGATAGGTTGTCCAAAGTCAATGAGGGAGTCTCAACATAGGGTGACTCTCGTGTCGATGTTCTTTGTAATCTCTTCAATCGCTGCAAGAGGCTTGACAATGAAAGCTGCAGATACCTTTGGTCGCCTCACTGACTTATCAAATGAACTGCAAGCACTTGGAGCTAGAGACATCACTAACAATGAAGTGGTGAAGAAACTGCTAAGATCTCCTGATCCATCATTTGACACTCTGGTTCTGATGATTCAAGAACGAAGAGACTACAAGATGCTTGATCCTGCTGATATACTTGAGATACTCAATACTCATGAATTCCAACAAGAAGAAAAGAGAGACCTGTATGGACCAAGCTACTCAAGACCTCGTGCGCCGAAGGCTAAGGCTATTTCCTCATCTGAAGAAGAAGACTCGGATTGCAGCATTGGTGACCCTGAAGAACTTGGACAGGAACTCGCAATGCTCGTGAGGAAATTCCATAAGTTCACAAAGCATGGCCAGTTCAGAAAATCTTTAAGAAGATATATGAGGAAATTAGAATCTTCATCTATGGACTACAAGAAAAGAACGTGCCACAAATGCAAGAAATCTGGTCACTACATTGGCGATTGTTCTCGCTCGGTGAAAGGATCAAGGAGGAAGAATTAGTAGGATGAAAGTTCTGATGAATCGAGGAAAAATAAGAAATCTTCAAAATCCTCATATTCAAAGTCCTCATCGCACAAGAAGACCAGTTTCAGAAAGGCTCGGGCACTCATTGGCAAGGAAATGGATTCTGTAGAAGAATGTGAGGAACGTGATGAAGAGGAAGGTTCTGAAGTGGAGTCAGAGTCTGGTGTGGCAAGGCTTGCACTTGCTACCACATTTGTCAGCAAGTCAATCTTCAACCTTGAAGAAAATGACAACTCTATCTACGCTGATGAATATGCTAATGACTGCGCTCCAACCTATTGCTTCTTGGCAAAAGGTTCAAAGGTACCAAATCATACTTTCTCCTCTAATTCTAGTGACTGTGAACCTGATGATTATCAAAAACCCAATTACTATAAACTTGCCAACATTGCCACTAAGCAACAAAGTGCCATTGAAAAGATTCAGAAACTGCTAGAAAGAAGTGATGATCTGATGAACAATGAAATTAATCGTACTAGAGTCCTCACTTAAGATGTGAAAAGTCTTCAGTCTAGATTTGATAGTCTTCAAGATCGTTATGGCACACTCTGGCTGATCATGAGAAAGTTTCCTATGAATTTCTTCAAACGAAGCTTGATCTTGAAAAGTTGAGAATGTCTCATGATTATCTTCGAATAGAAAATAATTCATTGCTTGCTGAATAGATCAGTACATCTCAGGTTGAATTCATTCCACCATGTCTGAAATGCATCGAGCATGAAACTGCTAATTATTCAACAGAATCATCAAATGCTTCTATCGCTACAAATTCTTCAACTGTTCCTATGGTATCAAATTCTTCACTTGAGGAAACCACAAATGCTACTGACGGAAACGCAGGGTTGAAGGAATTGTGTGTGACAGGCATGTACAAAAATCTCAAAGGGCATCAAACCCTCTGCGATGTGCTCAAAAAGTAGATTTTGAATAGGATCCCGAGGAAAGAAGGTATTCCTTTTGAGAGGAAATTGAATGCCGATGGATCATACTGGAAACATGAGCAGTACCCCAAAACCTCATGGGTTGCTGCTAAAGGCCCTCCCGTCGATCCATCCACCCTAACGAGCTTTGCATGTGAAATATCCTATTCCTCAGATGAGTGATTTGACTCCAACTATAATCTGTTCCAAAATCAATCTGGTGAAGTATTTGCATGTGAAATATCATGTTCCTCATGTTGGAACTAACTGGAGGAATGGACCACCCTTGAGGAAAATCTGGGTCCCCAAAAGTTACTTGGAAAATCTTCAGGTGAATGTCCTGCTGACACCACCTATGAAGAACTAGAACCCCAGATCAATTCCCTCAGGTCGACCAAAGTCTTCACGAGGATCAAATTCCTGAGATGGTCAATATAATGCTCGTACTCGTGCTAATGTTTCTGATATGCAGGGAAACTACAAGGGACATGAATACAAACGTTATTCCTCAAATCATTATGTTCATAAGTGCTCAAAGAATTTCTCTGCCTATTAATTTGAGTACTCTAACCCCCCTACTTTGAAAAGTAGTGCATTAGCTTCAATGCCTCCATTCTCATATGGTGCTCACAGGAAGATGAACAATTTGCCACCCGGTCAGATGTGGGTGGTGAAGAAATTGAACTAGTCACCTTTGCAGGTCAGGTCTCCAGATGAAAGTCATCATCTGAATAATTTGATGGAGACCTGAGGAAATTGCTTGATTGGACGTAAGCTAAAAAATGATGAAATGATAACATTTCACACGTCCTCAAATTTACTATTTATGATGAATTTCTTATCTGATGAAATTGATATCATATTCTTCAAGTCGGAAGCATATGAGATGGTAAGCTGTACTAATTCCTTTGCAAGATGACAAACCCAAGAATACAGAGTGGGTTCTTGACAGTGGTTGCAAAAATCACATGACTGGTGATAAAAGCTTGTTGATGAATATGCCACTAACTCCATCACCACTGAAGCAAATCACTTATGCTGATAAAGGTAAAAGCAAGGTATTGGGACTTGGTAAAGTGGCTATCTCCAAGGACCGACACATGGACAAAGTCATGCTTGTCGAATCCCTTGGGTTTAACCTCTTGCCAGTCTCAATGCTTTGTGATCTTGATATGATTGTCATCTTTGGAAAATATAGATGTGTAGTCATCATGGAATCTGACAAATTCAAAGTCTTAGAAGGCTTTAGGAGAGGAGATTTGTATATTGTTGATTTTTCCACAGGTCCTCAACCAGCCACATGCTTACTAGCGAAAACCTCAGAAGGCTGGCTATGACATCGACGACTTGGTCATGCAGGCATGAGGAATTTGCACACATTGGCGAAGAAGAAGCATGTCATTGGCATCGAATCCATCAAATTTCTCAATGACCATCTCTGCGGTGCTTGTGAGTCTGGAAAAATAACCAGATCCAAACACCCCTCGAAGACTATCATGACTACTATGAGTCCATTTGAATTTCTTCACATGGATCTGTTTGGACCTACTAATTATGCTACTCTAACCAATGCAACTTCTTTATATGGCCTTGTCATCGTTGATGACATTCTCGCTATACTTGGGTACTCATCATTCTGTATAAAACTGAAGTGCAGGAAGTCTTCAAACAATTTTCCTCAAGGGCCTCGACGAACGTGTCAAGATCAAACAGATCAGGAGTGATAATGGGACAAAATTCAAAAATACTGGTCTTGATGATTATCTTGATGAACTTGGTATTATTCACGAATTGTCTGCTCCTTATACTCCTCAATAGAATGGCGTCGTTGAATGCAAGAACATGACTCTGGTTGAAATGGCATAGACTATGCTTGAAGAATATCAGACTCCTCGTCATTTCTGGTCTGAAGCAATCAACACTTCTTGCCACATCATCAACCGGGTATATCTTCACAAATTCCTCAAGAAAACCTCATATGAACTCCTCACTGTAAAGATACCCAGTGTAAGTTATTTCAAAGTCTTCGGTGCAAGATGCTGGATTGGAGATACTCCCCATAGCTCAAAGTTTGCACTTAAAGCACATGAGGGTTTTATGCTTGGTTACGGAAAGGACTCGCACACCTATAGAGTCTTCAACACCTATCACAACAAGGTTGTTGAAATTGTAGATCTGCAGTTCGATGAAACTAACAGTTCGCAAAGAGGAAGCCATCAAGCTCAAAGCTACTGAAGATATCATTCCTACTGAGGAACAACCCCTTGTTGAAGAAGTCTTACCCAACACTTAGGAAATTCAAGCACGTGCACTCGAGGAAAATACTACAGATCAAATTCCTCATCCCAACCAAAGTCTTCAACCAACTCATCAAAGGATTGCAAATGAAGTGGAACTTGACAAAATCCTCGAAGACATCAATGCGCCAGGTCCTCTCACTCTCTCAAAAGCTTCACACTTAGTTAAATTTTGTGGGCATTCCTCGTTTGTGTCTATCACAGAACCCTCAAAAGTTGCTGAAGCCTTCATGAAACCTAAGTGGATTCAAGCCATGCAAGATGAACTAATTCAGTTCAAGCTAAATGACGTATGGGAACTTGTCAAAAGACGAGATCCTTGCAAGCACAATATCATCAGCACCAAGTGGATCTACCGAAACAAGCAATATGAGGACGGTCAGGTTGTGTGGAACAAGGCACGGCTTGTAGCCCAAGGCTACACACAGGTTGAAGGAATTGACTTCGATGAAACTTTTGCACCTGTTGCTAGAATTGAAGCTATTCGAATATTACTTGCTCATACTAACCATCATAATATTACTCTATATCAAGTGGATGTGAAAAGTGCATTCCTCAATGGTAAGCTTGAGTAAGAAGTATATGTTGCTCAGCCCCCAGGTTTTGAAGACCCGAAGCACCCTGACGAAGTCTTCAGACTCAAAAAGGCACTCTATGGCCTCAAGCAAGCCCCTCGGGCGTGGTATGATACATTGAAGGAATTCCTCATGAAGAAAGGCTTCAAACCTGGTTCACTTGATCCTACCCTTTTCACAAAATCGTATGACAATGAACTATTTGTGTGCCAAATATATGTCGACGACATTATGTTTGGTTGTACTGACAAAGTTACAGTGATGAATTTGCCTACATGATGGGTGAAGGATATCAAATTTCTATGATGGGGGAGCTGAAATTCTTCTTAGGTCTGCAAAATTCGTCAACAACACAATGTCATCTTCATATCTCAGGATAAATACCTCAAGGACGTTCTAAGGAAATTCGGCATGCATGAATGCTAAGGCGTCAAGATCCCTATGTCTACCAACGGCCACCTCTACACTGACGAAAATGGTAAAGATTTCGATCAGCAAGTATATCATTCTATGATTGGCTCCTTATTGTACCTATGTGCATCTAGGCTAGATATTATGCTTAGTGTTTGCATGTGTGCTCGTTTTCAAGCAAAACCGAAGGAATCACACCATAAGGCTGTGAAACACGTTCTTCGATATCTAGCTCACACACCAACACTAGGATTATGGTACCCCAAGGGCTTAAATCTTGACCTCGTTGGATATTCTGATTCTGATTATGCTGGTGACCGTGTGGATCGCAAGTCAACATCAGGCACATGTCATTTCCTCAGTAGATCATTAGTCTTCTTGTCCTCAAAGAAGCAGAACTGTGTATCACTCTCCACTGCTCAAGCTGAGTACATTGCTGCTGGATCCTGCTGTGCTCAACTACAATGGATGAAGCAAACCCTGAGAGACTACGACATCAACAAGAAGAATGTGCCCCTCTACTGTGACAATGAGAGTGCAATTAAGATCGCCTACAACACAGTACAACACTCAAAGATGAAGCACATCTAGATTGCTCATCATTTTATTCGTGACCATGTCCTCAAGGGCAATATCATCATAGACCATGTGAAGACTGACGATCAACTAGCATATATCTTCACAAAGCCCTTGGATGAGAAAAGGTTTTGCAAGATGCGATGTGAGCTAAATATCCTAGAATCTTCGAATGTCTTGTAAACATGCACACATCCTAACAATTATGAAAAATTGATGACTTAGATGTGCAACACACAAAGTAACGATTTCCTTCAATCAATGAAGTATATCACTCTAAGTGTGAAGATATGAATAAAGAATTTGGTTCTCAGGACCCTACGACAGTTGTACGCGGCGATTGCAATCATCATTCCTATACGGTGGGTCATGCCGCCACCCGGCTTTGAAATTCTTCAAGTCGGAAATTCATCAAAGTTGAAATTCTTCAATGAGAGACTTTGTAACAAAATCCTCAAATTTTTCAAAGTCTTCAAGACTTTTTGATGAGCTCCATTTAATTATATATATATATAAGCTTTTAATGTCCTCAACAACATTCACTTTTTGCTCAGTTTTCATTTTGAATTTCCTCTAAGTGAATGTGATCGGACATGACTCCCCTCTATGCTAAGCTCGACCCACTCTATTCTAAATTCTTCATATGCGTTCTGTTTGAAACTTGTTCAAAATCCTCACTGAGTCCATGTCAGCTGAGGACTTTGCAACAAAATCCTAAAAATTGAAAATGTATTTTTAACGTTACCACAGTAACCACACCCACTTCTCACGTTCGGATAACCACGATCTCCACCGCTTCGATCATGGGTAGCATGTGTCATGCGGAGACCAAAGGGCAAGGGAAGTTCCTTCCGAAAGTTTCGGCCCGGACCGTTTTTTACGTGAGCTATAAATTGCCCCTTACCCCCTCCTCAGTCAAAACTCTTCTCTTCCTCTCGACTTCTCCGCTCGAGCTCAAACCCTAGCGCCGCCGCTAGCATCTTCGTCTTGGTGAGGAAGAGCTTCATGGCCTCGCCCTTGCCATCGTCGGACTCACGCCGAATGCGGAACATCTTCCTCCGCCGCTGCCGTAGCTGTCTTCAGTCCCCAAGTAAGGGCACTGAAGACCTGAACCGAAGAACTTTTATTTTTTACTTCCCCAGTTCATCGAGTTCTTCGTATATGGTAATTAAATCCTACTTTACAGTCTCTATTTGATCCATTTATTCTCTTTGAATTTGTGAAATCAGTTTTTCCTCAGAAAATCTCTCAGCTGTGCACACCCATGTCTAGAACACTTGATGAATTTTACTAAGCCCCTAAATTCTTCACGAGATTCCTCAATTGTGTAAATTTTCGAATCTGTACAACTCTGGAACCCAAGATGAGAAGGCTTAGTCAAATTCCTCAACTCACTGGTCAAATTCCTCAACTTTAGCAATTTTTAAATTTCCTCAAATCTAAGAACGCATAAGGCCTCTCCAAATTCCTCACACCTATACTGTATTCATAGGTACCAAATGTCAGCTGATGAATGACTAGGTTCTTATCAACTTAACTCATTTGTAGCATTTCTACAAGAAATATTAGCTGTGTCTTCAGAATCATCAAGAATTCAAATTCCTCAACAAAAACCTCATCTGAAGAAAAATGGAGGAAGACCGGAAATAGAAAGGTGGGAAAATATGGAACAGAACACTGCCTTTGATATCCGTGAGGAGATCTATGCTGAGGACCGCACGCCAGATGAAGAAATCTATGGCAAAGAAACTATGGCAAAACGCAAGATAAGACATCAGAAGATTGAACGCGGATGGGTGAAGGAATGGAAGGAATACATATATGTCATTCCAAAATATGCCAAGAAGGTCGGCCTCAAACCTCCATGCAAAAGGTTGCCACAGGGAGATCAGCAAGCTGCACATCCCTCAAGTGTAGCCACTATTGAGGACTACCCTGATGAAAAAGACAAATATTTGTCTAAGCTGCAGAAAAAGGCTAAAACTGCTGTCACAAAATTCAATGAGGACTCTACTGCGTTAACCACTGCTGCCACTTCTTCTTCTACCGAGGCTTCTGCTACAGAAAAACCTCAGAAGAAGGCTCTCTTGAAGAAGCAAAGTCTCAAGACAAAAGCCTCATCTGCAGTTTCAAAGGAGCAAATTCCTCAGAAAGTTGACATATCTGCAAAGTCCTCACCTCCTCCGCAAAAACAACTCAGTAAGTTTCCATCAGAAACCACAAGTTCCTTTGTGCCAATTGCCTCAGCCTCAGCCTCAAAATCTTCACCGAGTCTATTGAAAACTAAGATGACTGCTGGTTGATGTACCAGACCAAGTCCAAGCAAAGTGGTCAACGTTCCTTCTGCATCAGAAGCAAGTGAAGAATATGATGATGAAACACTTCAAGCCATCATCAGAAACAAGCAAGAAAGAGTTGCACAAGCCGCTGGTAGCTCCATTCCCGTCGCACTGGATCTGAAGGTACTGCTAAACTTCATAGACCTCTGGTATGAGGATCCAAACTCTCCAATTGATGATTTGAAGCTTCCTCCTGGTTTAAGCCATATGGTTGCAACATTCATCAATGAAGAAAAATAGAAGGAACAACAAGCCAAGAAAGAGACGGCTGCAAAAGTTAAAAATGATAAATTTCTGAAGCAGAACCTCCTCAACGAGTCGCCTGAGAAACTTGTTTCTACTCTGGTAGAACTGAAAACCCTCACGGATAGGCATACATGTCTTCATGCTGATCGCAAGGGGGTCAAAGTGCAATTCGTCAAAGCTGCAACTACTGCAATAGAAGAATATAATAGCAGAATTGCCGCTCCAAAGCAGTAGTCAAATCCTGAGCCAAGATATACTGTTCAACTGACTAAGGAGAATGAAAATGAATAACGAGCTGCTGAAAAAAAATTAGCTGAAGAATCTGCCAGGCCAGACACTGATAAACATGTGCCTGATGAATCTGCAACTTCACGTAAATCTTCAAAGGTGAAGAAAGTGACTACTCCGTCTGCACCAGACGTGAAGAAAACCAAAGATGCTGAAAAGGAAGCTAAGAAGAGAAAAGCGTCAATTACTTCAGAGTCTTCAGAGGCAAAGCACCTGAAGACTATGCCGTCAGAGTCTTCATCAGCCCCGGTGGATGCTACTCCCCTTAAGGTGGCACCATCGTATATGATTGTTCCCTTCGGTGAAGAATACATCACTCTAGAAGATGATGAAGAAATGGAAGACAATCGATCTGGTGCATCTACACTGATGGATGAGGAAATATAAGTAGATGATATTCCTCAAGTCACAACACCACCTACCCATAATCCAGAAATGACTGCTAATGAAATGAAAGGTGATGAAGACAGTGGATGCAGTACACCTATGATCCATGATGCGTTCTAGGAAGAGGCTCACCCAAACTCGCCAAGATCAGCTCAAATTCCTCCGTCTCCTGCAGCCACGGAGATTCTGACTGGCTCTGATGAAAAGAGATCACATGAGGAATCAGCACAAGATCGAGAATCAGCCGCATCAGCTGAAGAAAATGCAGCACCAAAAACCGCAACAGCTTCGTGAGATGAGCAAATTCCTCAAGCTGAAGAAAATGCTTGTGCCCAAAATGCTGAAACTGCAATTGTTGTGGTAAACCATGAAACTGCAATTGTTTTGGTAAACCCTGAAACTACAATTGTGGTGGCCACAACTCCTCAAGAGCATAATGTTGAACCAAAGCCTCAACATCCCTTCTCCAAGAGGCCGAAGTTTCAGAAGGAATCATTCTATGATGAACGTCATTGTCGGAGATGGTAGGTGGACACCTATGGGAATCAACATGAAACCCTTGTGATCGTAGGACGGGGAAATACGACGTCAAGAGCAGAGCTAACGATCAACACCCAGCAAGCCTTTTTCACCCAGGTTCAGGCCGCTTACGCGTAAAACCTGATGTCCTGCTCGTCTGGTTGTATTAAGCATTTTTGGTTGTTTCTTACAGTACTGATGATAACGGTCTTCTGGCCAATGTCCAAAGAGTCTAACCCCTTGTGAATGAGCTAAGGGCCTCCTTTTATAGGCAAAGGGGTCACCTACAGTGCTCGGTGGCAGGTTCACGAGAAGTTACAGTGAATCTAGAGCGGTGCTTATCCATCTACCGTTGTTAGGTGCATTTAATGCATGTCTTGTCCTTGTCAGCAATGTGCTGGTGAAGACACATATCCAGGTGTTTCAACACCTGGACGCCGCGCTGGCACATGCGGAATGTGATGGAACTTGGGGGCGGTGGCATTGTGGCAAGGGCGATCACCCTCTAGTGCCTAGCCTCGTCATCCCGACAAGGGAACTTGTCGGGGCCTTGGGTCTTCGTCCCGGGAAAAAAGCTTGTCGGGGGATTCGGTTGTCATCTCGGCGAGGGAGGCTCGTCGAGGTCTTGTCCTTGGTGAGTTCATCACGCCCGTAAAACGGGCGTGGCCTTGGTTATCTTCCCGGCAAGGCAGGCTTGTCGGGGCCTTGGTAATCTTGGGGGTGCATCTTGTCTGGATCCTGCCATGCCCTACCGTCAGGGGCTCTTTGCGCCCGTGCACAAGTCTGGGGCACTAGGGACCCGAGTCTTTAGTTCACTGACAGTCATTACTTCACACGAGAAAATCCCTATGACAAGCTTCTCATCAGGCACAAAAAGTTCTGGACCAGAAATCAACTCAACTTCTATGCTTCTGTGCTTTGTGGAAGAAAGAAGATATTTCATCACACTCACATTCCTCACTGTGACATGGAGGAAATACCTTGCTTCACCCCAGTCCTCAATGTTCTTAACGAAGCAGGGCTACTGCCATTCTGTACAGATATTGGTGACTGGAATACTGATATAATTCTACAATTCTATGCCACACTGCATATCTCAGGTGACCACAAAGACGTCAACACATGGGTCTTGGACTGGATGACTCAGCACACTCATTATAAAGCTCCATCCGAAGAATTGCTTTGAGCTCTTCCAATGTCAATTCATTCAGAAGAAGCAGTCAAAACGTATGATGAAAGAGAACTGCACAACAAGCTCATGGAAGTCCTCATGAAGCCCTTGGCTAAGGGCCAACCTCCAAGGACTAGATTCCTAGTGCAGGATCTGAAGTATGAGCCCGGAATAGTCTATAGGATCCTGTCATATTCCTTTGCACCAATCAAAGGGCATGACAATGAAGAAGATGTCGCAGACATCATGAAGAATATCCTGTTCAACGTCATTCGTGGCATCCCTATGAACCTTCATGATTTCTTCTTGAGGACTTTGGCTGACAATACTTTGTCATCATATGAGCTGAAGATTTATACACCTTGGATCATGAGATTCATCAGGAATAGACCAGGCATTAACTACCAAGCTAACTTTCGGAATCATCTCGGATATCTGCCGCCTATCAAAGTCATCAAAGAATCGTTTGAACCAGTTGAAGGCAAAGGGAAGTCTGTGATTGATGAAGGAAATCGGCCTCTAGATACTCAATTTTGCAGGGCTGACTCTTATTCTTCATATGATGACACCGCCACTCAAAACCCTTCAAGCCCAACTGCCCCAAGGGTGATGACTAACAGAGAGCTTCTATAAGTCGCTGAGAACTTTGAGTTATCCGATAGATATTGACCCCTAAAAATGTATGTATTTGGGTCAAGACTTTGGTCCTTCCTTGAAGACTTTGATCGCGAAGAAATTGCGAAGAAATTAATATTCTTCATGAAGATGTGAAATTCGGTGTGTCCTGAAGAAAACGCTCTGAAGACTTTGAGGCGTAAAGATTTACTCTTTCTGTTTCATTTTATTTACATTTGAGTCATAGGAACACCGTACTGTTAAAGGGGGTCGAGGTACAACTACGTAATGATTTTCCTCATGATGCTCAACCAAGCCTAAATCTACCAAAGCCTCAAAGTGAGGAATATGAGAGACATGAGGATTTTCACAGTTGAAAGTTCTGACCGTTGCCGTGCCACGCGCGACCTCACTGATCTTATCCACCCAACAGTCATATTATTAAAGGGCATTTATGTCAAATCTTGTCGGGATGCTCCCAAGCTATAAATAGCTGCCCCCACAATCACTAGCTGGATGGCTGCTCCGAGAGAAACTGACACTTGTCATCTAGAGCAACCCAAATTCCTCGGAGTCTTCGAAAGAAAATCATCAAGTGAGGAAATACCCCAAACACCAAACCCAAACCAAAAATCCAAGTGGTTGAGCATCACTGAAGAAGTTGTTCCTGTGTGGAACCGACGCTTGTTACCTTTGATTACTGTGTATCCTCCAAATGGTTAGGTGTCATGGTCTACAGCATCCAGCAGTCAATTGTGGATTGCCATGTGATCGAGTTTGTGAGGGTTTGGACGTCTGCCCTGAAGACTTAACATGAGTGTTGGGCGAGGACTGTCTCCTTAGCTCAAGGAGAATACGGTAGGGACTATGTGTCCTTTTGGTTTCAATACCAAGCCGCTCCGAATCAGACGTACAACTGTTACAACAGTTGGAACTGGGTCATCAACAACTGTCTTCATCGAGCTACGGGTTCTATTTCATCAACTCTTTCATTTCCTAAATTATATGTTGAAGACTTTCATCTGTATTGCTTGAAGAATTTGTCTGAAGAGTTTCTATGAATTTCCTCAACCTCAAATTCTTCACTTGAGTTAA
Organism: Hordeum vulgare subsp. vulgare; assembly: GCF_904849725.1. Classification (NCBI taxonomy): domain Eukaryota; kingdom Viridiplantae; phylum Streptophyta; class Magnoliopsida; order Poales; family Poaceae; genus Hordeum; species Hordeum vulgare. The sequence continues at coordinate 169,508,199 of NC_058522.1, forward strand.
TCTTCAGCTATCTACTCTCTACCCGCGACCTGTGCAAACCGAATCTCAGAAATCTCATCGAGTACTTTCTGTAGTCATTTTTGTACACCTGATCCCGCACTATTTCTATTGCACTCAGCTCATGAATGAGGACTTTCCTCACAAGGAATTTACTCAGTGATGAAATTATAAAAATCTCCTGAAGATTCGGATTGCAGTCTTGGTGACCCTATAGAACTTGCATAGGAACTTGCAATTCTCGTGAGGATATTCCAAAAGTTCACAAAGCATGGCGAGTTCGGAAGATCTTCAAGAAAAGATATGAGGAAATCAGAATCTTCGTGTGAAGACTACAAGAAAATAACGTGCCATGAATGCAAGAAATCTGGTCACTACATTGTTGACTGTCCTAGCTGGGAGAAAGAATCAAAGAAGAAGAAATACAAGGATGAAAGTTTTGATGACTCGAAGAAAAAAAGAAATCTTCAAAATCCTCATCTTCAAAGTCCTCATCGCACAAGAAGACCAGTTTCAGGAAGGCTCGGGCACTCATTGGCAAGGAAATGGATTCTGAAGAAGAATCTGAGGAATGTGATCAAGAGGAAGGTTCTGAAGTGGAGTCAAAATCTGGTGTGGCAAGCCTTGCACTTTCTATCACATTCTTCAGCAAGTCGATCTTCAACCTTGAAGAAAATGACAACGCCAACTACACTGATGAATATGCTGATGACTTCACTCCAACCTATTGCTTCATGGAAAAAGGTTCGAAGGTACCAAACCACACTTCCTCCTCTGATTCTAGTGACTATGAACATGATGATTGTCAAAAACGCAGTTACTATAAACTTTCCAATTGCCACTAAGCAACAAAGTGCTATGGAAAAGTTTCAGAAAACAGCTAGACAAAAGAGATGATCTATTGAATGATGAAACGACTCGTATTCAAGTCCTCACTGAAGGTGTTCAAAGTCTTCAATCTAGATTTTATAGTCTTCAAGATCGCTATGGCACACTCTTGGCTGATCATGAGAAACTTTCCTATGAAATTCTTCAAAGGAAGCTTGATCTTGAGAAGTTAAGAATGTCTCATGATGATCTTCCAATGGAAAATAATTCATTGCTTGCTCAACTGATCAGAACCGCTCAGGTAGATTTCATTCCACCATGTCTGAATTGCATCGAGCGTGAAACTGCTAATTCTTCACCTGAATTATCAAAAGCTTCTATCACTACAGATTCTTCAACTGTTCTTGTGGTATCAAATTCTTCACTTGAGGAAACAACAAATGCTACTAACAAAAATGCATGATTGAAGGAATTGTATGTGACAGGCATATACAAAAGTCTCAAAGGGCATCAAACCCTTTGTGATGTGCTCAAAAAGAAGATTGTGAACATGAACCCGAGGAAAGAGGGCATTGCCTTCGAGAGGAAATTGAATGATGATGCATCATACAGGAAGCCTGAGTAGTACCCCAAATCCTCATGGGTTGCCGCTAAAGGTCCTCCCATTGATCCATCTACTCTAACATGCTTTACATGTGAAATGTCCTATTCCTGTGATGAGTCATTTGACTCCAACTATAAACTGTTCAAAAATCAATCTGGTGAAGTATTTGCTCAAGATGTTGGAACTAACTATAGGAATGGACCTCCCCTCAGGAAAATCTGGGTTCCCAAAAGTTGCCTCGAAAATCTCCACATGAATGTTCTCATGGCACCACCAGTGAAGAACTAGAACCCCAGATCAAATTCTTCAGGTGGACCAAAGTCTTCATGGATATCAAATTCCTCAAATTGCCAAAATTATGCTCGTGCGCGCACTAATACTTCTGATATGCAAGGAAACTACAAGGGACATCAATATGAGTATTATTTCTCAAATCATTATGTTCATAAGTCCTCAAAGAATTTCTGTGCCTATTCATTTGAGTAATCTAACCCCCTACTACGAAAAGAAGTGCATTAGCTTCAATGCCTGCATTCTCATATGGTTCTCGCAGGATGATGAACTCTTTGCCACCCCTTCATATGTGGGTGGTGAAGAAATCGAACTAATTACTTATGCAGGTTAGTTCTCGAGATGAAAGTCATCATTTGAAGAATTTGGTGGAGACCTGAGGAAATTGCTTGATTGGACACAAGCTAAAACATCATGAAATGATCTAACATTTCACACATGCTCTAATTTACTATTTGTGATAAAATTCAAGTCTGTTGAAATTGATATCATATTCTTCAAATCTGAAGCATATGAGATGGTAAGTTATACTAATTCATCTCCATGATGATAAACCCAAGAACACAGAGTGGTCTCTTAACAGTGGATGTACAAATCACATGAATGGTGATAAGAGCTTATTGGTGAATATACCACTGACTCCATCACCACTGAAGCAAATCACTTATGCCGATAAAGGTCAAAGCAATGTATTGGGGCATGGTAAAGTCGCTATCTCTAAGGATCGACACATGGACAAGGTCATGCCTGTCGAATCCCTTGGGTTTAACCTCATGTCAGTCTCAATTCTTTGTGATCTTGATATGATTGTAATCTTTGTAAAATATAGATGTGTAGTCATCATGGAATCTGACAAATGCAAAGTCTTCGAAGGCTTTAGGAGAGGAGACTTGTATATTATTGATTTTTCCACAGGTCCTCAACCAGCCACATGTTTAGCTTCAAAAACCTCAGAAGGCTGGTTATGGCATCGACGACTTGGACATGCAGGCATGAGGAATTTGCACACACTAGCGAAGAAGAAGCATGCCATTGGCATCGAATCTCTCAAATTCCTCAAGGACCATTTGTGCGGTGCTTGTCAGTCTGGAAAAATGACCAGATCCAAACTCCCCTCGAAGACTATCATGACTACTACTTGTACGTTTGAATTGCTTCACATTAATATCTTTGGACCTACTCATTATGCTACTCTAACCAATGCATCATTTCTATATCGCTTGGTCATCGTTGATGACTATTCTTGTTATACTTGGGTACACATCATTACTTACGAAAGCGAAGTGCAGGATGTCTTCAAACGATTTTCCTCAAGGGCTTCAACGAACTTCGACGTTAAGATAAAAAACATCAGGAGTGATAACAGGACATAATTAAAAAATATTGTTCTTGATGATTATCTTCATGAACTTGGTATTACTCACGAATTGTCATACTCCTCAACAGAATGGCGTCGTTGAATGCAAGAAAATGACTCTGGTTGAAATGGCATGGACTATGATTGAAGAATATGAGACTCCTCGTCATTATCGGCCTGAAGCAATCAATACTTCTTGCCACATCATCAACCGGGTATATCTTCACAAATTCCTCAAGAAAACCTCATATGAACTCCTCACTGACAAGAAACCCAATGTAAGTTCTTTCAAAGTCTACAATGCGAGATGCTGGATTAGAGATCCTCACCATAGCTCAAAGTTATTTCAAAGTCTTCGGTGCAAGATGCTGGATTGGAGATCCTCACCATAGATCAAAGTTTGCACTTAAAGCACATGAGGGTTTTATGCTTGGTTACGGAAAGGACTCGCACACCTATAGAGTCTTCAACACCTATCACAACAAGGTTGTTGAACCTGTGGATGTGCGGTTCGATGAAACTAACAGCTCGCAAAGAGAGCAACTGCCTCATGTGCCAGATAAATTGACTCCCAATGAAGCTATCAAGCACAAGGCTACTGAAGATATCATTCCTACTGAGGAACAAACCCTTGTTGAAGAAGTCGTCACCAACACTGATGAACTCAAGAAAGTGCACTTGAGGAAAATGCTACATATCAAATTCCTTAGCCCAACCAAAGTCTTCAACCAGCGTATCTAAGGATTGGAAATGAAGTGGAAGTTGACAAAATCCTTGATGACATCAATGCGCCTGGTCCTCTCACTCGCTGAAAATCTTCACATTTAGTTAACTTTTCTGGGCATTCCTCTTTTGTTACTATCACAAAACCCTCAAAAGTTGCTGAAGCCTTCATGGAACCTGAGTGGATTCAATCCATGGAACATGAACTTCTTCAGATCAAGTTGAATGACGTATGGGAACTCGTCAAAAGACCAGATCCTCGCAAAGACAATATCATCAACACCAAGTGGATCTACCGAAACAAACAAGATGAGGATGGTCAGGTTGTGAGGAATAAGGCATGGCTTGTAGCCCAAGGCTACACACAGGTGGAAGGAATTGACGTTGATAAAACTATGGCGCCTAGTGCTAGACTTGAAGCAATTCGAATATTACTTGCTTATGCTAACCATCACAATATTACTCTATATCAAACGGATGTGAAAAGTGCATTCCTCAATGGTAAGCTTGAGGAAGAAGTATATGATGCTCAGCCCCCATGTTTTGAAGACCCGAAGCATCCTCACAAAGTCTTCAGACTCAAAAGGTAGTCTATGGCCTCAAGCAAGCCCCTCGGGAGTGGTATGATACACTGAAGGAATTCCTCATGAAGAAAGGCTTCAAACCCAGGTCACTTGATCCTAATATTTTCACAAAATCCTATGACAACGAAATATTTGTGTGCCAAATATATGTCGACGACATTACTTTTGGTTGTACTGACAAACGTTATAGTGATGAATTTCCCTACATGATGGGTGAGGAATATCAATTGTCCATGATGGGGGAGCTAAAATTCTCGTTAGGTCTGCAAATTTGTCAACAATGCAATGGCATCTTCATTTATCAGGAGAAATACCTCAAGGATGTTCTGAGGAAATTTGGCATGCATGAATGCAAAGGCGTCAAGATACCTATGCCTACCAACGGCCACCTCTGAACTGAAGAAAATGGTATAGATTTTGATGAGCAGGTATATCGTTCTTTGATCGGCTCTTTGTTGTATCTATGTACATCTAGGCCAAACATTATGCTTAGTGTTTGCATGTGTGCACGTTTTCAAGAAAAACCGAAGGAATCACACAATAAGGCTTTGAAACATATTCTTCGATATCTAGCTCACACACCAACACTAGGATTATGGTACCTCAAGGGCTCAAATCTTCACCTCGTTGGATATTCTGATTCTGATTATGCTGGTGACTTGTGGATCGCAAGTCAACATCAGGCACATATCATTTCCTCGGACGATCCTTAGTGTGCTGGTCCTCAAAGAAGAAGAACTGCGTATCACTCTGCACTGTTGAAGCTGGATACATTTTTGTTGGATCTTGCTGTGCTCAACTACCATTGGTGAAGCAAACCCTTAGAGATTATAGAATCAACATGAAAAATGTGCCCCTCTACTGTGACAATGAGAGTTCAATCAAGATTGTCTACAACCCAGTACAACACTCGAAGACCAAGCACATCCAGATTTGTCATCATTTTGTTCGTGATCATGTACTCCAGGGCAATATCATCATCGACAATCTGAAGACTGATGGCCAGCAAGCAGACATCTTCACAAAGCCCTTGGATGAGTGAAGGTTTTGCAAGTTGCGCTGTGAGCTAAATATCCTAGAGTCTTCAAATGTTTTGTAAACATGCACACATCCAAACACCTATGCAAAATTGATGACTTAGATGTGCAACACACGAAGTAACAACTTTCTTCAATCAATGAAGAATATCACTCTAAGTGTGAAGAAAATAATGAAGAATTTGGTTCTCAGGGCCCTACGACAATTGTACGCGGCGCGTGAAATCATCATTCTTATACGCTGGGTCATGCCACCACCAAACTTTGCAATTGTTCAAGTTGAGAATTCTTCAAAGTTGAAATTCTTTAATCTGAGACTTTTCACAAATTTCTCAAAATTTCCAAATTCTTCAAAATTTTCAAATTCTTCAGAAAAATTCAGTGATGATGTTCATTGACTATATATTATATAATGCGCTTTCAATGTCCTCAACAACATTCACTTATTGCTAAGTCTTGAAGTTCGTATTTCTTCTAAGTGAATGTGATGGGACCTGAGTCCCCTCTACACTAAGCTCAACCTAGTCCTTTCTCAATTCTTCATACGCGTTCTATTTGACACTCGTTCAAAGTCCTCACTGAATCCTTGTCATCTGATGACTTTGCAACAAAACCCTCAAAATTCAAAAACTATTTTAAGGTTACCACCGTAACTGCACCCAGTACTCATGATAGGATAACCACGATCTCCACCGCTTTGATCGTGCGTAGCATGTGTCATGTGGAGACGAAAGGACAAGGGTAGTTTCCTCCGAAGTTTTCGCTTCAGACCATTTTTACCTGAGCAATAAATAGCCCCTTACCCCCCCTTCAGTCAAAAAACTCTTCTCTCCCTCTCTACTCCTCCGCTCAAGCTCAAAACCTAGCGCCGCCGCTAGCATCCTCGTTGCCGGTGAGGAACAGCTTCACTGCCTCAACCTCGCGTCACCGGACTCACGCTGGCCGTTGATCATCTTCCTCAGCCGCCGCCGTAGATGTCTTCAGTCGCCAAGTCAGGGCACTGAAGACCTGAACCGAAGAACTTATGTTTTTAAATTCCCTAGTTCATCGAGTTCTTCATATAGGGTAATTAAATCCTATTTTACTGTCCCTATTTGATCCATTCATTCTATTTGGATTCGTGATATCATCTTTTCCTTAGAAAATCTCTCAGCTGTGCACGCCCATGTCTAAAACACTTGATGAATTTTACTAAGCCCCTAAATTATTCACGAGATTCCTCAATTGTGTAAATTTTTAAATCTGCACAAATCTGGAACCCAAGATGAGAAAGCTTAGTCAAATTCTTCAACACACTGGTCAAATTCCTCAACTTAAGTAATTTTTCAACTTCCTCAAATCTTAGAGCGGATTTCACCTCTCCAAATTCTTCGCACCTATACACTGTTCACAGGTACAAAACGTCAGCTGATGAATCACAAGATTCTCATCAACTTAACTCATTTACAACATTTCTCGAAGAAACATTACCTGTGTCCTCAGATTCCTCAAGAATACTAATTCCTCAGCAAAAACCTCAGCTGAAGAAAATGGAGGAAGACACAAAACAGAAGGGTGGAAACAAACTGGAATAGAGGACTGCTTTTGAAATTCCAGAGGAGATATATGCTGAGTACTGCACGCCAGATGAAGAAATTCATGGAAAAGAGACCATGGCAAAACACAATATAAGTCTTCAAAGTATTGAACGTAGATGGGCAAAGGAGTGGAATGAATACATGCATGTCACTCCAAAGTATGCCAAGAAGTTTGCCCTCAAACCTCCTTGCAAAAGATTGCCACAGGGAGACGAAGAAACATCACATCCCTCAAGCGTAGACACAATTGCAGACTATCCTGATGAAAAAGACATGTATTTGTCAAAGCTACAGAAAAAGGCAAAAATTGTTGTAACACAGTTTATTGAGGATTCTGCTACTGCAGCTGCTGCTGCCGCTTCTTCTGCTGCTGAGCCCTCTGCTATAGAACAACCTGAGAAGAAGGTCCTGATGAAGAAACTAGGTCTCAAGGAAAAACACGCAACAACACTGTCAAAAGAGCAAATTCCTCAGAAAGTTGCAACAACGGCTGCCAAGTCCTCAACTGCAGCAAAGTCTTCACCTCCACTGCAGTCACAGCTCACGCAACATCAAGCAGGAAATCCAAGTTCCTCAGTTCCATCTGCCTCACGTTCAGTTCTCAAATATTCACTTGGCATACTGAAGATAAAGATGAATGCTGGAAGACGAACAAAGCCAAGCCCAAGCAAGGTTGTCAACATCCCTTCTTCATTAGAAGGAAGTGAGGAATATGATGATGAAACTCTTCAAGCCATCATCAGAAATAAGCATGAAAGGGTTGCACAAGGTACTGGCAGCATTATTACCCTAGCAATGGATCTGAAAGTTACCCCATTCATCAATGAAGCAAAATGGAAGGATCAGCAAGCCAAACGAGCTCGTCCTACAAAGGTTAAAAAGGAGAAGTACTTCAATCAAAACATCCTTAACCTGACGTCTAAGAAACTTGTTTCTACTAAGGCACAACTGAAAACCCTCACTGACGCATACACAAGTCTTCATGCGGACAAAAAGGGTGTCAAAGTGAACTTTGTCAAAGCCACCACTGAAGCAATAGATGAATACAACAACAGGGTTGCAGCCCCAAAGCAACCAACAAATCCTCAACCCAGCTATACTGTGCAACTGGCTAATTCAGATGAAGATGAAGAACCAGCTGCTGATTGAATTACTCAGCATATTCCTACTGAAGAATCCGCGAGGCGTGACACTACTCATGCAATGCATGATGAAGATGCTCCTTCACCAGTGTCTTCAAAGGTGAAGAAAGTGACTCTTCCGACTCCATCAGACGTGAAGAAAACAAAAGCTTGTGAGAAGAAAGAAAAAAATAGAAAGGCATCAACACCTTCAAATTCTTTAGAGGAAAAATGCGTGAAGACTCTGCCTACTACATCATCAAGCTCCAGTGGATGCGACCCCCCTCAGTGTTGCACCATCATATATGATAGTACCATTTGGTGCAGAGCACATCATTCCAGAACAGTTTGAGGAAATGGACGACAATCGCTTTGCTGCATCCACACCAATAGATGAGGAAATTCAAGCTTATCAAATTCCTCAAGTCTCACACCTCCTCCTCAAAACCCAGAAATGACTGCTGAAGAAAAGGAGGCCGATGAAGACATTGGCAGTAGCACACCTGTTATCCATGATGAGTTTTGGGAAAAGGCTCACCCAAACTCACCAATGACCACACAAATTCCTCAAACTCGTGCAGCCACTGAAATTCTGACTGGCTCTGCAGAAAATAGCTCACATGTGAAATCAACACCAGACCAAGAATCAGCTGCGTCAGCTGAAGAAAGTAAAAAGGAAACTGGTGTACTAGAAACTGCATCTGCTCCGTCGGCACATCAAATTCCTCAAACTGAAGAACAAGCCGATGATGAAAATGCCTCATCACAGGATAAAAATACTGCTGATAAAACTGCAATTGTGGTTGCAAATTCTGAAACTACAATTGTGGTGGTAAAAAATCCTCAAGATGATCAACATCATAATCTTCAACCAAAGCCTCATCAGCCTTCTATGATGAACATAATTTCTTCACTTGAGAAAATCCTTACGATAGGCTTCGTATTAGGCACAAAAAGTTTTGGACCAGAACTCAACTTAATTACTATGCTTCTGCGCTTTGTGGTTAAAGGAAGATATTTCATCACACCCACATTCCTCATTGTGACATGGAGGAAATTCCTTGCTTCACCCCAGTATTGAGTGTTCTTCATGAAGTAGGGCTACTGACATTCTGCAAAGATATCAGTGACTAGAATACAAACATTATTCTTCATTTCTATGCCACACTACATATCTCTAGTGACCCCAAAGACTTCAACTCGTAGGTCTTGGACTGGATGACACAATAGAGTCACTACAAAGCTCCAGCTACAAAATTGCTTCGAGCTCTACCTATCTCAATTCCTTCAGAAGAAGCAATCAAACTGTATGATGAAAGTGAGTTGCCAAATCAGCTCATGGAGGTCCTCCTGAAACCTTTGGCTCCGGGCCAACCTCCAAGGACTAGATTCCTCGTGAAGGAATTGAAATATGTGCCCAAAAGTGTCGAAAGAATTTTGGAATATTCCATCGCACCTATCAAAGGGCATGATAAGGAAGAAGATGTTGTTAGAATCATGAAGAACATCCTGTTCAACTTCATTCATGTCATCAAAATGAGCCTTCATGATTTCTTCTTGGGGACTTTGACTGACAATGCTTTGTCACCATTTGAGCTAAATATTTATGCGCCTTGGATCATGAGATTCATCAGAAACAGATCCACCATCAACTACCAGGCTGACTATCAGTATCACCTCGCTTATCTGCCGCCTCTCAAATTCATCAAGAAATCTTTTGAACCAGTTGAAGGCAAAGGCAAGTCAGTGATTGATGAAGGAAATCGCCCCTGGATGGTCAATTTCGCAAGGCTGCCTCCTAATCCTCATATGATGACACTGCCACTAGAGAATCTGATGGCACAACAAAACCTCCAAGCCCAACTGCCCCAAGGGTGTTGGCTAACAGAGAGGCTCTCCTCAGTCTTCATCTAAAAGTCGATCACAATCACAAGTGGGTAAAACGCCAGTTTGGCTCCATTGTGAACACCCTCAATGATACTCAAAATGTTGTGAAGAAAAATCACTATTATCTTCTTGAGGTATTTGATCGCACTTGGGCCATATTGTCTCACCTGAACACTCCAAAGGAACTTGAAGAATTGGAATTCACTCGCGACTTCGATTGGTCATGGCCACCAAAGAAGAAATTCAAGTCTATTCTATTTCCTGACTTGGTGGAAAACTCATTTTCTCCATTCCTCACTACTGATTCCAATGAAGAACCTGCGGATACTGCAACTGGCCCAACAAGGAAGTCTGACTCGAAGAATGCTCATGCTTTTCCGTAACCCAGAAGTGAAGATCTTCATGGGAGTTAGTCCTCAGTTCCGTCCCTTTTCGTCACTTGATGACAAAGGGGGAGAAATATGAGAGTTAGTCTTCAAGCGGATCAAATTTATAGGCTTATAAACTTTATTAAGTTACAAACTCTTGGTTTTTTTGAATTTTTTGATGTAATGAGTTGTAACTTAAGTACGATGGTGTTCTAACACTTTTGAACGTTATTCCTCGCATGCTTATTCCTCAAGTTAATTAATGCATGCATGCTGAAATTCGTCAGACACCATTTTCATCATGCATTTCAAATTCCTCATACTATATGTCAAATGCATGCATGAATTACAAGATACAGGGGGAGATATCCATGATATCTATCATCTATGTGCATTTACTGTTCAAAGAAAATTCTTCAAAACATGCACATCTTCAGGGGGAGTTTATCTGTATCTTACCTTCAAATTCCTCAAACTGAGTACTTACATTTCATATTATTATCCCTGTTGAAAACTTAATCTATTTGTCATCAACCACCAAAAAGGGGGAGATTGTAAGTGCATCTAGTTCCCATTAGTGATTTTGGTGGTTTGAAGACTTATATGTTGCCCTGTTTAGGACCAATACCATCAGCACTGCCCCCCTGTATTATGTTAAATTACTCCTCGGGTTCATGACACCCTATGTTTTTCAATATTATCAAAATTATTATGTTGGGCTAATATAGTACCAATGTTGGGCCTTGCCAGACTAGTTTTATCCAAAAATGAGAATCTAGGGGCCCCCCATAACAACCCCAAGCATGTTAGGAGCGCTCATTTCTGGAACGTAACACCAATAGCCGAAACTAAGGCAACAAAGGTGGAACAAAACACCAGGCTAGAAAGGCCGAGCCTTCCACCTTTTACTAAGTATATATGTGCATTAATTAAATAGAATATAAATGGTGATATAACAAGGAACCCATGTTGGCACATGGAAGCAACTGCACCTGCAACTAACAATTCTCACAGAATGCTGAGCAAGCGGTAACATAGCCAAACAGTGGTTTGCTGGGTTGTGGAAAGGTTAGAGGTTTTCATGGCAATGTTGGGAGGCCGATATTGAACAGGTGGTAGGCAGCGAGACATAGCGAAAGAAATGAGACAACTAGAATGTTAATGATAGTAATGGTATCTAGGGAAATGATCATCTTGCCTGTAATCCTGCTTGCAGGAACACGACTCCATGAAGCAGACGAACTGACATAGTCAAACGGATCCTCACATTCCGACACGCTTGCGAAACTATATCGAGACGAAGAAAACCGAAAACAAGAATCAACACACGATATTCACCACGACACATGAACGACATGATGTAATTCATATATGATGCATTTTTAGTTTCAAATATGCAAGGCAGGGCATGGCAATTGACAACAGTCAAACGCTACACATTAAGTGAAGATCAATATGCGACGAGTTGCATATAGACGGAACTCCACATTTATTTATTTAGTTCACTTCCATTTATTTACACGACACTATTAAATGTTTTTAACCATGGCAAGGGGTGAAGCACAATTAAACCAACCAATCTAGGCACTTTAAATGAGCCCGAAAAGGACATATAACATCTCCGAACTGACCCCATGTGTTAAATTCTAAATCTGTCCAGATTTGTCTTAATCACATTTTATGTCAGTTAAACGGCAAAACAAAGTGGTTCACGTGATTCTACTCGTATTTCTACTCCATTTACATATATGGCTCATCTCCAACGGAGCTACGGTTAAATAACTACGAACTAAACCATTTCTATCACGTCGACACACAAACTGATGCAAACATCATGTTAAGAAGTTTTAAATATGCATGAGAAATTAAAAGTATTAATCTACACTAAATTCTACATGTTCTACATATATAACTTGTCGCTATCCGACGCATGGTTTAAAAGTTACGTGCAATTTAATATACGCGATTTTTCTGAAATCCAGCAAATTCACACGTTAAATAAAAAAAACCAACTACGGGCCAGAACTACTCACTAAGAGGGGTTTAGGGCATCACCTCATGGGCTTCAGCCCACGGAGCAGATGAGGCCGGTGAAGTGTGCCCCGGGCTTGGGTGCCAACGCGTGGTTGGGTCGGGGCTGGCCTCGGTGGGGCGCTGCTGGGCATGGAGGCCCACCTTGCGATGGCCCACCAGCGGCGACCAAGTGGGGTGGTGAATGGATGCTCCCGACCCGCTCGGGACAAAGATGACAGCATGAATCTTGGGGAAAATCCGGCGGCGGCAGATCTTGGCAGGACTGGCGGTGTGGCTGCGTGGGGCGACGGCTCCAGGTGGCAAGGGCTCTAGGCGGCAGGATGCGAGCGACGCGGCGCGGCAGGATGGTGCGGGGTGCTCCGGCGAGCGTGGGGCGCGGCGGTGCAAGGCTGCAAGAGAGGGAAAGTGAGGCGATGCGGCTCTGACGGCGAGGCGGCCGGAGATGGGCGACGGCGGCAGCCCATCGGTAGGAACGGGGCACAGGAGCTCGCTCCTGGCTGTGGGGCTCTACGGGAGGAGCCAAGAGTAATAATATAGTTTGCCGTCTGCCATAACAGACGACAAAGAGGTGTGCCACTAATGGCAAAGACCTTTGTCGTCTGCCTCCTGTCGGCAAAGTTTCTACGTCCTGTCGGAGGAGAAGAAGGAAAAGGTGTTCTCCTCCTTCTCCTTCTTCTCCTCCTCCTCTCCTCTTCCTTCTCCTTCTTCTCCTTATTGTCGTTCTCCTTCTTCTTCGCTTCTTGTTCTTCTTCCCTATTTTCGTTTTTTCTATTTCTTCTCCTTTTCTTGGAGCTAAATTATCTAATTATGTCTTTTCGGGGCTAAATGGGCTAATTATGTCATTTTGGAGCTAAACAAGCTAAGTATATAATATTCATGAGCTAACCAAGGTTCTTATGCCATTCTGAGCTTATTATGTCATTTTGGAGCTAAATGGGCTAATTATGTCATTGTTGGGGAAAATAAGGTAAGGAGAATATGAAAGAGGAGAAGAAAGAGGAGGAGGAGGAGAAGAAGAAGAAATCAAGAAAAGGAGAAGAATGAGGAAGAGGAGGAGAAGGAGGAGAAGAAGGAAAAGGTCTTCTCCTCCTTCTCCTTCTTCTCCTCCTCCTCTCCTCCTTCTCCTCCTCCTCCTTCTCCTTCTTTTCTTCTTCTTCTTCTCTTCTTCTTCTTCTTCCTTCTTTTCAATTTTCCTATTTCTTCTCCTCTTGTCCTCTTCTTGGAGCTAAATTATGTAATTATGTGTTTTTGGAGCTAAATGGATTAATTATGTAATTTTGGAGCTAGAAAAGCTAAGTATATAATATTCATGACCTAACCAAGGTTCTTATGCCATTTTGAGCTTATTATGTCATTTTGGAGCTAAATGGGCTAATTATGTCATTGTTCGGGAAAATAAGGTAAGGGGAATATGAAAGAGGAGAAGAAAGAGGAGGACGAGAAGAAGAAGAAGAAATCAAGAAGAAGGAGAAGAATAAGGAGGAGGAGGAGGAGGAGAAGGAGGAAAAGGTCTTCTCCTCCTTCTCCTTCTTCTCCTCCTCCTTCGCCTTCTTCTCCTCCTCCTCCTTCTCCTTCTTGTTCTCTTCTTCTTATTCTTCTTCCTTTTTTCATTTTTCCTATTTCTTCTCCTATTCTCCTCTTCTTGGAGCTAAATTATCTAATTATGTCTTTTTGGAGCTAAATGGGCTAATTATGTAATTTTGGAGCTAAACAACCTAAGTATATAATATTCATGAGCTAACCAAGGTTCTTATGCCATTTTGACCTTATTACGTCATTTTGGGGCTAAATGGGCTAATTATGTCATTGTTGGGGAAAATAAGGTAAGGAGAATATGAAAGAGGGGAATAAACAGGGGGAGGAGGAGGAGAAGAAGAAGAAATCAAGAAGAAGGACAAGAAGAAGGAGAAGTAGGAGGAGGAGGATAAGGAGGACAAGAAGGTAAATGTCGTCTCCTCCTTCTCCTTCTTCTCCCCCTCCTTCTTATCCTCCTCCTCCTTCTCCTTCTCCTCTTTTGCTCTTCTTGGATCTAAATTAGGTAAGTATGTATTTTTGGATCTAAATGGGCTAATTATGTCATTTTAGAGGAAAACAAGCTAAGTACATAATATTAATGAGCTAACCAAGGTTCTTATGCCATTTTGAGCTTAGAATGTCTTTTAGGAGCTTAATTAGTCATTTTAATGAGCTAACCAAGGTTCTTATGATGTTTTTACCTAATTAGGCTAATTATGTCATTTTGGAGGATAATTAGCTAAGTATGTCTTTGTTGAGGAAAATAAGCTAAATTGAAGAAGAAAGAGAAGAAGAAAGAAGATAAGAAGGAGAAGAAGGAGAGAACAAGAAAAAGAAGAAGGAGAAGAAGAAGGAGAAGAGGAGGAGAGAAAAACAAGAAGGAGAAGAAGGAGGGCTCCTTCTCCTTCTTCTCCTCCTTCTCGTTCTTCTTCTCTTCTTATTCTTCTGTTCTTCTTCTTATTCCTTCTTTGTATTTTTTACTATTTCAATTGAGCTTATTATGTCATTTTGGAGCTAAATTAGCTAAGTTATGAAACTAGTGGTTTCACTAACCATTTTTCCTAGTAGAAATCAAGTAGGAGCTTATTATGTCATTTTGGAGAAAACTTACCACAGTGGTCATCAAGGAGCAGAAACACTAGGGTTTCTCGCGTCGGCTTCGTTTGGAGTCGGTTGCCCTGGAGAAGGGTCGTGTGATGCCGCTCGGGAGTTATTCTGTAGAAAAGATATTTTGCAATGTCTCAATTAGCATGATGACACTCAATTGTTAATACTAGTTTATAATGAGCATTGAAATGCAACTCACCGTGCCAATCGCAGAGAAGACGGGCATCGGCGGAGGGGCTTGACTGGTCTTCTCGTACATAGACTGCACATTCGGTTTTGAATAGTCAATCGTATTAGTTACTAAAGAAACAAACATTACACACATGATTTGGCTAATGTGAAAAAGAAATTTACCACAATAAACTCGTACATGGCCAGGAGAGCCGCCTCATTCCGTGCCCTCTCCTCCTCAATCAACCGAAACGTGGTCCGGTATCTCTCCTCAAGAGCAGCCTGAAGAATAGCCTGGCTTGCCGCTCTCTCTTTCTCAAGAGCAGCCTTGGTTGCCGCTCTCTCTTTCTCAAGAGAAGCCTCGTTTGCTGCTCTCTCTTTCTTAAGAGTAAGCTGCAACACCATTCCTCGTTACCACAGTAATGATCGATGGCCACACACACAATGAAATGGATGAAAGTTTTCTGAGTCCATACAACTAACCTCGATGGCAAGATTGACTAGGCGTGGACGAGGCGTTATCTCAGGATAGGAGCTCGACTTGCACGCTTTGATCTCTGGGAGAGTGAGTGGACAACATATTATCCCATCTCCAATGGCTATCGAGCCATGGGGCCTCCCGCCACCAGATATCATCACCAGCTCTGGATCCAAAGGTTCCTGGCTCGGATTAAAGTCCTCCCCTTTCCAAGCCTTCCCCGTGTCCTTGTATTTCACGAGCTTGTGGTGGGATGAGATGTTGGTGAAGTTATTTGCATCATCAATGTCAGACTCAGAGAATGACTTCGCCTTCTTGTACGAGGCGGTATGGGCCATGCCATAAAGGTGGTACAACTCTGGCATCTCTGTCTTATTGTGATGCGCCTAAAAGAGAGGAACAAAGTATTAGTAAGAGGCTCAAGCTAGCATGAAGAATGAATTGCATGAATCATGAAGCAAACCACATACCCAGTTTCGTCCGAACTGAAGTAAGTTGGTGGTGCCTTGATGGGGTGGCACACCAACCATTTGGCTACGCTAATCCTTCGCATTGTCGTGGACGCCTCCCCAGTTGCCTGTGCCCCACTCATCCACCAACGCCTCCCAACAATCCATATTATCCGCACACCATCTCGGGGGCACCTATAAGTTATTAGAAAGAATTTTGAGTGCTACTCCTATGAATCAAATCAAGAAAACTATGTACAAGGCCTTAAGAATAGGTAATTACCTTCATGTACTGCTCCTTCTTCAGATACTTTCCGCGGCACTCCTTCTTCCGCTTCTTAATACCACGCGTGGCGTAGTAGTCTCGAATGGCCTGCGGCCGAGCCTCGTGGCGTAAGTTCTATAATAACCTCCTAGACTCGGCCTCGATAACCTTGGCCTCCTCCTCCTCATATCCCTCCTCACACCTATGGAAGGTATGCAATCAAATGAGACAACACCGATTAGTACAATAATTAGCTATATTGTTAATTTTAGATTGTGTAAAAGGATAATTTACCCAAAAGATGTTGATCACCATCTCGGCCCTCGTGTGGCACAAGACAACATCTATAATCTCCTCAGACAGGGCGTGCGCAGCCTGGTAGTGCTCACAGGTATATGCTAGTGTAGGAACCTGACCCTCACGAGGCAACGTGACAAACCCCGGGAAATTTTTTCGGCAAAGCACACCAAGGACGCTATTCGGCTTGCGGACTCCACCAGGGTGTTTGCATCCCCTGCAGTATGATAAGGTCAACGCATTAGATGTTTGAAGAAACTTGAAGGCAGAAGCTAAAAAAGAGTAAATGTACTTACCTATACCCTTCAGGCTTAATCACCGGCCTCTTCTCGCGGGTAGCCAACGCGACCGTGTGACGTGTACTACCACGCTTGTACATGGTGGCCCCGTCCACCTGCACGTCGCCCTCACTATTCTTAGACTCATCCCCGCCATCAACATAACAACCACCCAGACCCTTGGTCCAATCCGCCACCTCGGTCCGATCCAGCCAGGCACCCCATCCGGACCTCTCCACGTTGGCCGAAGCGTGTGTGGCAGGAGTCTCCTTGGACGTAGCCTCACGAACCGGAGTGTCGTGGGCCAAAGGCACCTCGACCCGAGGCTGATCCTGGACCGTAGTCTCATGGGCAGAATTCTCGTCCACCCGAGGATCTTGGACCGGAGTCCCCGTAGTCTCCTCCGCAAACGGGTCCACCGTAGTAGTCCTGTGCTCGGGTGAATGAGCTGGTGGTGGTGGCGAGGATGGCGCACCAGTCCGCCTACCTCTTCCGCGGCCACCAGCTCTCCCTGTACCCTTCCCCTTCTTCCCTACCTGACCAGCGCCTCTCCTAGTGGGCAATGCCACCGACGAAGAAGCACCCGCGGGTGGTGTCATCACACTGTCCGCCAAGGTTCTATGGAGAGATAGGTGTGGAATGGAAGTACCACCCTCGTGCGGACCGCCGAAGAAGAATCCGTCGAGCGATCTAGACCCGCACCGACCATCTTTCAACACGTGCTGACCTGCCATGATAAAGATTAAAAGAAATTAGTACAACAAAAAAATGAATAACTGACATGAATAATAATATGTACATATATAATTTATGTTGGGAATCTTACAAAACTAATAATCATTATCAATAAATGCATCATCATCATCAGTATCACGCATGTCTTCATGAATGATGTGCTCATCGGGTTCAACGACATGAAGTTGTGGAAGGCCTTTCCGTAATCGGTCAAGCATTGACACGTCATCCACATCAGTAACCTCTTCTAGTTCCAGCTCTGTTGGTTCCGGCTCAGGGGTGAATTCGGATTCATTGTCGCTGTCTACTTCCATGTTCTGGGGTGAAGCATGGCGGGTCTTGAAACGTTTCTTGGAAAGACGTGTTTCTTGGAAGAATTCTCCATCATATGTGCGTGGGTTAATGTGAGGTTCATAATCCTGTTCATTTGGGGGAGGTGGTCTAACACGTGGCGGCACTTCATAAACAACATACCAACCTTCTAGATTCTTATCAGTTTGGCATGCCCCCGATAGGTAGTAAACTTGTGTCGCCTGTTGAGCCGTAATATAGACATCGGGAACATCTAAATGGGTGTTTGGTTTGATTTCGACTAGTCCTATATGTTCATGAGTCCTTTTAGTCTCCTTCGACTCGAACAAATAACATTTGAAGACTACGACGTTCGGTGGGTTTTCACCATAGAATTGAAGTTCACAAATTGCTTCAACTCTTCCATAATACTCGATACCACCTTCGCCGATAGTAGAGACACCACAATTTGTAGATTTCCGGTCGGGCATAGATAGCTATTTGCCAAAGGTACGAAAGAGATACCCGTTGATGTTGTATTTCTCAAATGAACGGACCTTATAGTCAAAACCATTAGCGGCTTGTCTCAATTCGGCGTCCATAGACTCTGAATTAGCCTACAAGTTTAATACTAAACGATTGTTGCATTAGCCAAAAGTTAGACCAAGAAATGAAATGGACCATTATTGCTATTTACCGTTTGTTTGAACCAAGAGATGAAACCGGGATAGCCGCCTCCATGCTTTGCGAGAAGCTCATATTCTTCGATGGAATCATTTTACATCACCGCTCCATCTGAGAATTTGGCGACGTATCGGCTGTATGAAATATCCGGGAATAAGAGTAGTTCAAAGGAATTAGAAGTTATGGAAAAATGTGTCGAGAACTTACTTGATGTACGGCCGCACTTCTGTTAGGTTGTTGAAGATATACAACAAAATGTTTTGCCATTCTTCGACATCCAACGTTATTGGTTTCGAAGCACCGGTGGTGCGAGCTTCCCTTTGAAGAAGAAGAAGAGGAGGAGGAGGAGAAGAAGAAGAGAAGAAGAAGGAGAAGCAGGAGGAGAGAAGAAGGAGAAGCAGAAGGATAAGAAGGAGGGATCCTTCTCCTCCTCCTCCTCCTCCTTCTTCTTCTCTTCTTCTTCTTCTTCCTTCTTTTCATTTTTCCTATTTCTTCTCTACTCCTCTACTTCTTCTTCTCGTCCTCGTCCTCGTCGTCCTCCTCTTCTCCTCTTCTTCTGCATCTTCTTCTTCTTCTTCCTCTTATTTCTATTTCTATTTTTCTTTATCCTCTTCTTCTACTTATTCTTCTTTTATTCTTTTTTCTCTTCTTATCCTTCTTATTTTTTTTCTTCTTCTCTTCTTCTTATTCTCTTCTTATCTTCTTATCTTCTTCTCTTCTTCTTCTCTTCTTTTCTTCTTCTCCTTCTAATTTTTTGCTTCTCCTCTTCTTCTTCCTCTTCTTCTTCTCCTCCTCCTCCTCTTCTCCTCTTCTCTTCCTCCTGTTCTTCTTCTTCTTCATCTTCTTTCTATTAAGCTAACTAACTAACTAACCTAACTAACCTAGCTAACTAACTGACCTAACTAATTTAAAAAGCTAACTAACTAACCCAGAACCATACAAATGGCATGGTGGGGGGCGGGGCTCACCGGCGGGGGCGGCTGGGGCGTCGTGGGCGGCGGAGCACCGGGGCGTTGGGGGCTGTCGGGCGCCGGGGGCGGTGGGTCGTTGGCGCCGGGGCTGTGGGGCACCGGGGCAGTGTCGGGGGCGGTGGGGCGGCGGCGCGACAGGGCCGGTGGGGCGGCGACGGTGGTGGCGGCGTTGGGCGTCGGGGAGAGGAGTGGAAGAGTGGGTGAAGGGTGTGTGAGTGAGTGAGAGAGAGGGGTCGGGGTGGTGGCAAAGAACCGTTACAAACGTTAGCTCTGTGCCATCTAGTAGCGGGTGGCAAAGAGTCTAGACTCTTTGTCGTCTATCTCCAGACTCTTTGCTGACCGCGAGCAGACGGCAAAGAAGAGACTCGATTTTTACCTAACGTCCCTGCAATCTGGTGGGCCCCACCTGTAGCTTTGTCGTCTGGTGTGCGGCTCTTTGCCGTCTACGGCTGACGGCAAAGAAGTGATTGATGTCAAAGACGTTCTATGCCATCAGCCAGTTCTTTGCCATCCGCTTTGCAGAAGCTGACGACAAAGACACTCATTGCCATCAGCCAACAGACGACAAATAACAGAATTCCAGTAGTGAGGTGCTCCATGGGAGGAGACGGGGCTGGCTGGGCGGGGTGTCGGGGTTGGGCCTGCCTCGTCCCGGGGGCTGGAAGAGAGAGAGGAGGTGGGAGGTGGACGTTGGTGCGGCTAGGGTTTGTGGGGCGCGAAAAACGAGGTATGGTTAGGGTTAGGTAAAATTAGGCAGGGGGAGGTTGTTTAATTGGGAAAGGGGGGTTAGGGTTAGGGGATTTAGCCCGTTTCGAGCTGTACAATCTCGATCGGACGACTCCGGACGTGGGGATGGTGTTAATGGGCTAGGTGGGCTGTGTAACCAAGATGGGCTGAGAGAAGAGAGGGGTTTGCGGCATGATATAATATTTTAAACACCAAAAAACGTCCAAAGATAATCCGATGAGGGTGCCGCTATGGTCAACCGTTCGGGTATCAAACAGACTCTGATTGCGACTAAATTTGGCAGGAGGCTTACCTACACTATATTTAGACCGCACGACAAGTTTCAACCGAATACGAGAATATTTTATACGCACTTTTAAAAACTATATTTTATCGATGCACGAGCGCGTGCATGTGTGTTTGGTCTCAAAACGATCAATGTGGAAATGGAGAGAACCGGCAACTAACAACGGATGCAAGTTTTGAAAACTCGTAGCAACGGAGTGCCGATGCAATGGAGATGATGCACATGATGTGATGGTGAATGCGACAGACAATCTAATCGCACGGCAGCAATGGAATAAGAGAATAATCTTCTGGAGCATCTGTCTCTGGCTGTCACAACTCTCCTACACTAACAAGAGATCTCGCCCCGAGATCTAAGAATGAAAGGGGAAGAGGAAGGGAAAGACCAATGGGTAAAACTTAGTTGCTTCTTTGACAAACGAGTGAAACCAATGAATCTTTAAGGTTGCAAAGAGATGAAGAATGATACGACGAACAAGAGAGAATTCAAACAAAATTTCGGCACCACTTCGATAGGAAATTGAGGCAAAAATTTGATACGATGGAAAAGATCTTGAGAAGATTCACAACAAACTAACAAAATTGAACAAGCAAGGAGAGAACATGATCTTGATGACCCAAGACATTTTAAAAAATAGAGCAACATCATAATCCTCCCGAACAAGGAATAGAAGCTAGATGGAGACAATAGAACGGAGAAGAAAAATTACAACTACTATCACAATTGAAACGAAGAGCAGCCTGAGAAGAAGAATTGAATGGAGTTATTGTAAATAAAAAACGAAAGAACAAGCTTGTTGTGGGTTTATGGAAACCATTTCCAAATAATGAGGTGACAACCAACCACTATCATAAACAAGGATTGATTGGATGCATCAAGAAAGGCAAAACTTCGTACATCAAGAGGAAACATTGAAAACTTGGATTAATGGCAACACCATAATAGCAACAATCCTTATACAAAGCTTTAGGTGAAATATAAATCCAGATAACTTCAATGAAGAATCATGGGTTGAAAATACCTCATGATCAAATAATTGGTGGATTTAAATATCTCATTCTTAAAACAAATTTTCTTCGAGACTCCTCCACTAACAAGAATGTTGTAACACCACCACAAAGGATAAAGGAGGAAGAATTGCACTTAGAAATGCAAGATAAAGAATACTTGAACACCTTCAACTAGAACCTTGAAGAACACCTTGAGAATGAAGAGATAATGATCCGCCTAACAGAAAACTTAAACAAGGCACCGAAATAATTGAGATACGAACGAAGAGACAACAATTGAGAAGAATTTGAGAATGGAAGCTGAAAGCTGAGAGCGAAGAAATCTTCTGAAATGACGCCCTTCGGAGGATTGAGAATGGAAACGAATCTGAAATGCACCGGATAGATATGTAAAGGATTTTTCATGATCGAGAACAATTCAAGATGATAACACAAAGCTGAAATGACAGTCTTCAAAGAATGGAAAAAGACTTGAGAAAAATACCTCTTCGGTCTTCAATGCACAGACTGACGAGAAGGAACACCATCAAAATTACTGTAACACCGGAATGATAAACAATGAAAAGTTGAGCTAATGAAGACATTAATTCAAATAGATCTTGAAGAAGGGATATGACTGATGAAATTCATACTTACGTCATAGTTCAAAAAGAATTAGATTTCTCCGAGAAAAGATTAGAAGATCTAGATAAGATCCTGGGAAAAACTTGTGGGTTATGGGCCCACTCAAACAACACCATTGAAACAACTGATTAGGAAAGTGATATTTCATTGGCACAAATGAAACTTGATGAGGTGATTCCCTTGAAATAATTGAGAGGATTGAAACCAAGAAACTTCTGAGATATCTTCAACACTCCGGATAGAACATATAAGAGAAGATGACAACAAGAAAGACTTGATAAGAATTTTCAACATCATCAGCACTGGCATTTCCAAAGGTATCAAGACTAGCAAAGCTTAATGTGTGAGGTATGGTTAAGTGGTGACGCTGCAGCAAGCGACTAAGCATTTATTTGAGGTGGGTAACTTATGAGTACAAGAATAAAAGAGGGGGATGATCTAGGCATAATCGGACATGAACTAATAATGATCAAATGAATGATCCTGAACACCTACTATCAGAAATAAACCGACCGTGTGCTTGATCGGAGAAGGAGCTGATGAAAGAGACAGTCACAGTTACGCACAAAGTTGGGAAGTTTTAGTTAAGTTTACTTCAGGTCGTCTAGAACCGAATGTTAAACAAAGTTTCCACGTTGCCATATAACCACGGGCACGACTTTCCGAAAGATTTAAACCTGTAGGGGTGCTCCAACTAGTCCATCACAAACTACCACACGCTGCGCTAGAATGGCCTCGATCAGGGAAAACATGTGATATCCTTGGGTTCCTATTGGAAAACCTCAACCTCGAGATAACCCAAGGTATCCTTGGAATCCCTCGCACAAAATACTCGAGAAAGGTAAAACAAGTCCAGCAAGGCCGCCCGACGTGTCGACAATCCCAATAGGAGCCGTGTATCTCGTTCTCAGGACATGACGGATGAGTGATGGTTACCACGCCAGACACCGAGTTGCCTCGGGTAGCGTTAATAAGTTGCTCTATTTGGGACCAACACCATCAGCACTGGCCCCCTGTATTATGTTGAATTACTGCTCGGGTTCATGACGCCCTATGTTTTTCAGTATTTTCACAATTATTATGTTGTGCAAATATAGTACCAATGTCGGGCCTTGCCAGAAGAGTTTTATCCCAAAACGAGAATCTAGGGGGTCCCCATAACAACCCGAAGCATGTTAGGGGCGCTCATTTATGGAACATAACACCGGTAGCCGAAACTAAGGCGACAAAGGTGGAAGAAAACACCAGGCTAGAAAGGCCGAGCCTTCCACCTTTTACTAAGTATATATGTGCATTAATTAAATAGCATATATATGGTGATATAACAAGGATCCCATGTTGGCACATGGAAGCAACTGCACCTGCAACTAGCAACGCTAACAAAAGGCCGAGGAAGCGGTAACATAGCCAAACAGTGGTTTGCTGGGTTGTGGGAAGGTTAGAGGTTTTCATGGAAATGTTGGGTGGCTGATATTTAACACGCGGTAGGAAGCGAGACATGGCAAAAGAAACGAGACAACTAGCATGGCAATGATAGTAATGGTATCAAGGGAAATGATCATCTTACATGTAATCCCTCTTGGAAGAAGAACGACTCTGAGAAGTAGACGAACCGATGTAGTCAAATGGATCCTCACATTCTGACACACTTG
This sequence comes from Hordeum vulgare subsp. vulgare, assembly GCF_904849725.1. Classification (NCBI taxonomy): domain Eukaryota; kingdom Viridiplantae; phylum Streptophyta; class Magnoliopsida; order Poales; family Poaceae; genus Hordeum; species Hordeum vulgare. The sequence goes on from NC_058522.1 coordinate 169,532,167, forward strand.
CGGAACTCTATCGAGATGAAGCAAACCGGAAACAAGAATCAACAGACGATATTCACCACGGCACATGCATGACATGATGCAATTCATATATGATGCATGATCAGTTTCAGATATGCAAGGCAGGGCATGGCAATTCACAACAGTCAAACGCTACACATTAAGTGAACGTTGCATATTGGTGGAACTCCACATTTAATTATTTAGTTCACTCCCATTTATTTACACGACACTATTAAATGTTGTTAACCATGGCAAGGGGCGAAGCACAATTAAACCTACCTACCTAGGCATTTTAAATGAGTTTGGAAATGACATATAGCATCTCCGAACTGACCCAATCTGTTAAATTCTAAATCTGTCCAGATTTGTCCTAATCGCATTTTATGTTTTCTAAATAGAAAAACAAAGTAGTTCACGTGTTTCTACTCATCGTTCTAGTCCATTTACATATATGTCTCATCTCCAACGAACCAATGCAAACAACATGTTAAATAGTTTTAAATATGCGTGAGAGTTGGAAAATATTAATCTACGTGAAATTCTAAATGATGTACATATATAAATTGTCGCGATCCAACTCACGTTTAAAAGTTACGGGCAATTTAATATACGCAATTTTTATGAAATCGAGCAAATTAAGAGGTTAAATAAAAAATCTATGGGCCGGAACTACGCACTGGGCCGATTGGGAGGTGGGTGCAACTTAACTAAGTTGTGCATGCGAGGGGTTTAGGGCATCACCTCATGGGCTTTGGCCCACGTAAGAGATGAGGCCGACGAAGTGGGCCCAGGGCTTGGGTGCCAGCGCACGGGGCTGTGCTGGGGCTGCCTGGTGGGGCGCTCCTGGCTGCGGCCCACCAACGGTGACCGAGTGGGGTGGTGGCTGGAGGCTCCCGATCCGCTCGGGACGAAGACCCGGCGCGGATCTTGGGAAAATACGGCGGCGGCGGATCTTGGCAGGATCAGCGGCGTTGCTCCGCGGGGCTGCGACTCGAGGCGGCGGGGGCTTCGGTTGCCGGCGTGAGGCCCCAAGGCGACGGCTCTAGGCGACGGATGCGAGCGATGCGGTGGGGTAGGAGGGTGTAGAGTGCTCTCGTGAGTGGGGGGCACGACGGTGGGAGGCTGCATGCGAGGGAAGGCTGGGCGATGCGGCTCCGACAGGGAGGCGGCCGTTGATGGGCGACGACGGGAGCCCATCGACATGAATGGGGCAGAGGAGCCAGCCCGTCGGTATGGGGCTGTGCGGTAGGAGCCGGGGCTTGCTGGGCGAGCTGGCGAGGTTGGGCCTTCTCGGGCCCGATCTGGGCTCGGTGGCTGGAGCAGAGAGAGGAGGTGGGAGGTGGAGCTTGGCTGCGGCTAGGGTTAGTGGGGCGTGGAAAATGAGGTAGGGTTAGGGTTAGGTAAAATTAGGGAGGGGGAGGTTGTTAAATAGGGAAAGGGGGTTAGGGTTAGCGGATTTCGTCCGTTTTGAGCCGTACCATCTCGATAGGACGTGGGGATGGTGTTAATGGGCAAGCTGTGTAACCTAGATGGGCTGAGTGAAGAGAGGGGTTTGCGGCCCAGCATAATATTTTAAACACCAAAAAACGTCCGACGATAATCCGATGACGGTGCCGCTATGGTCGATTGTTCCGGTATCAAACAGACTCTGATTGGGAGGAAAATTTTCACGCGGCCTACCTACACTATATTAACACCGCATGCCAAGTTTCAACCCAATACGAGAATATTTTATATGCACTTTCAAAAACAACTTTTTGTCGATACCACTCGTGCGTGCGTGTGTGGTTGGTCTCAAAATGGTCAACGATGAAACGGAGAGAACCGACAACTCAAAATAGATGCATGTTTTGAAAACTGGCGACAACGGATTTTTTTATGCAATGCAGATGATGGGCATGATGCGATGATGAATGCGACACACAATATAAACGTATGGCGGCAATGGAATAAGAAGAGAATCTTCTCGAGCGTCGGTCTCGGGCTCTCATAGTGTCACTCCCTGTTTCACTACCACTTTTTGTGTAATTTAAAAATCTGAGTTTATTAAAACTTTTTCAAAACTAATGTTGTGAGTGCAATGATTGTCATTGTATGCATGTATTCTTGATCATGTGATATTACAAACCACAATTTGCATTCGTAAGATTTTCAACCCCTTTTTATATTATTATTATTTGAATAAAACCGTGAAAACCCTTTGTGTCTGTTTTGACCTTTTGAAATATTTCCAACGGAAATATTCTAAATAAATTCCTAGAAAATTCCAGTGGTATCCCCAAGCCATATTTGGTGCCCATATAACACCTTGATCAAAGGTGATTAAGGGCACCAAATAGTTGCAAAACCCCTTTTGTCCACATTGAAGTTAGAGCAACTCTACATAGCAAAGTTTGTCCAATGGAGTTGAAACTTTGCAGGAGTGCCTAATACCTCAAATGAGGGTTCCATACCAAAAACGGGATTCGTGGGACTTTATTTTCCCACACTCTCTTTGGAAGGAACAAATCTGGTCATTTAGTGATGTTTTCAAGTTTACAAAGCTAAACTTGTCCAATGGAGCTCAAACTTGGTGCAACCCCTTATTTTAGCACCAAACCCAATCCTGTTAAGTTGCAGAGCCAGTGGTGGTGTGCAACCACCCCAAACCACTGTCAAGCACCTTCTAACAGATGGATGAAACACCTCCTAACCTTAGCTAAACCCCAACCGTTTCTCCCAAACTCTCAGATTAGGTGGCTAGAATCAATGTCAAGCCCCAGTCAACTGGCCCCTCTTTGGTTCAAAGTAGAAATGCCAAAAACCCCAATCTAAGCTTCAGCTCAAGGCTGACAGCACGTGTTTTCCTTGTCCCGCTTGACCAGCCGAAGGTCCCACGGGTCTCCAACGGCTAGGCATCTCCCAGCCAGTGCAAGGACACGCTAGACATGTCCAAGGTACCCCAGAGCATGCCAGCCTGCTGTGGCATGCCAAAGCTGTGCTCTGGGCGCGCTACTGGAGCCACCGAGGTGGGTCGACGCTCTTGGCCAGTTCCAGCCTCCCCGATGTGTCCATTCTCTCCCCCAAAAACCCCTCTGCATTCGCGCCAAGAGCAAGTGCGACGCGTGCCCGCGCGCACTAGTACCGTCTAGAGATGCGCGGCCACAGTAGCTTGCCTCTCCTCTCTCTTCCTCCCTAGCAGTGAGTCCTGGCATTCCAAAACCACATCCTGAGACCGTGGTTTCGACCCCAGCTCCTCTATGCACCCCCATGCGCACCACGGTGAATCACCGGCGCTCCCGAGTCGGCTCACCATCGTGGGCCTATATATAGCCTCTCCCCTCACTCCAGCACCCCTCGGTCCTCAACGCAGCAACCTCAATCACCTCCCTAGCCACCCGAGCAAGCCAGCAGAGCCTCGGTGCTCGAGATCGACTCAGGCCCCTCCGCCTCGGAGCTCCGGTCGATGTCTGGCTACATGTGGGCTCCTGCGTCCCTCTGCCCCCCAAACCACTCCCCGTGACCTCAGGAAGCTTTCCCCCTCTTCCCCGAACAAATCCGTGCCCCTAGCTACCACCTCCACCTTCATCCGAAACCCCTCCTCCGCGGCTACCTCATCACCGGTGAACCTGAGCCCCTCCGACGTTGTCTCGACCACCATCAGGTAGGCGACGACGAGCCAGACCCATTCTCGTTGTGGTTAGGGTCCGAGGTTGTCGGTAGCCATTGCGGCGTGCTCCTCCTCATCCTCTCTGGCCAGAGGTAGTTGACGACCCCGACAGGTGTGCCCACCTGTCGGTGGCCCATCTCTCTCCCTCGCTGCCCGCAGTCACTGACCACAGGGGCCCGCGCGTCCGTTCAAACCTAACGGCGGGCGAGCGTGTGCAGGCTAGTTGGCTCGCCTTTGGGCCTACCCAGTCCCAGGCCAAGCCAGGCCGGGGTCTGTAGCCTATTTCTTTTGATTTTAAACCTGAGTGTAAATGATTTTTATAAAAAGATTTAACCTGTGTAAAAATATAATTTTTCCATTGTTATTGTTCTAAAAATGTTTAGTATTTAACAGAATCATTGGTTGAATTTTTGCAACAACTATTCTGTTTTATAATAATATAAAGGATTAATTTGGAATAGTTTTGCTTCTGCTAAGTTGGTTTTAAAAATATTCCTTCACTAAAAATCAGAAGCAAATATTTTTTAAATAACAACCTCGATTTATCAGAAATAAATAACATTTTTAAATTGACTTTGTGATGTGTTTTGGAGTGAGCTACTTATTATTTTATTCTTTATACGATGATAAAAAACCCGTGTGATGAAGGAGTCGGAGCGGAAGACCTCGAAGACCCCGGATACCTGGCTGACCAAGGCAAGTAGCCCTTTGACCATGACTGAGCATATGATATAATTGCTAGTTAGTATAGCAAATATTTCCGTTGCATATGATCATCACTACCGGTAAATCATTGAAGTGATGTTACCGATGGCTCCTCCGAAGCACTCGTATTTTGAGCTTGATCCTACCACCTATTTAACATGTTGACAAGTAGAGCTAAGCATAGTAGCATGAGCATGCGGTTGGTATGAACCAAAGGTTTATGAAAACCCTGTCGGGTGCCACTAATGCCTGAGGGTGATGATGAGTTAGGTGGACACTTTTGATGAAGTGGTGTACCGGGTATTTTGAGCGAGTATGGTTTCGGAAATGGGAATAGATTTATGATGTGTCGACCGTCCCAATCTTACATGTACGACCACCTTACCCCTTTATGGGATGGGGCTGTGTTGATTACTCTAGTGGGTGCTATAAAAGAGCCACATTACTAGTGGCGGGAGTGATGTGTGGTCACTCTCATGATGGGGCCATGCCAGGTAGGGCGACTATGTCGTTTTTACGTGTTCCAGGCACACCGTTGGTCCCCGCATGGTTGATACTGTCCAAAGTTGGTGCTCGTAAGACGTACAACATGTGGGTTGGGTACCAATCGAGTGGACCTCTTTGTCTAGTATCGTGAGGGGAAACGCATTGATCGGGTACTTACCTCGGGTATGATATATACCGCGAGTCGTGGATGACACGGAAGTTTACCGGATCTCGTGGGTCCAGCGTACTACCTCTGCAGAGTGTAAACCTATTCGAATAGCCGTGTCCATGGTCAAGGACAATTGGGTAATCCTGCTTAAACTACGTCCAGTCGTTTCCGCATAAACCAAGTGTGTGTGAGTATGTGGTAAATGAAGTTACTATGAAAGATTTGATATGACCAAGTTTGGTGACTTGGCATATAGGGTGAACCCGGAGTGTTCAGCCCTTGACAGATATATTGATATCTGTAACCTGTTCTTCGAATCAACATTTAGCTTACGTTGCATACCCATGATCATGTCTGTCTACAACCAAGATGTTATCCACCAAAGATGCATATTATTATTATCCTTCACTTGCATTGGTCAAATCATGGGATGTTTGTGAATACATTCAAAAGTACTCATTGGCTTGCCACTGTTTATATTATTGACCAGACATGGAAGGACCGGAGTTTGGAGATGAGTACGTCTTCGGAGACGCCCCTGCGAACTAGGACACTTCCCAGTCAGAATGCATGTTGGTGTAGGTTGATGGCATGGGCACCTGCTTAGCCCTACCTTGTGAAGTTGACCATTCGGTCACGTGATGTAATAATTCGGTATTTGAATGCAAGACTCTTCATTATTCAGTATCTGTGTGTTCGGTGAGCATTGATCTCTGGGATCACTGGGCACGTTCATTCGGTGATCTCGGCTCATAAGTCGGGGTCCCAACAGAGCTGGTATCAGAGCCATACTGACTATAGGAAGCCTTAGGTGGCATGGACGATAGCTGAGACGCTTAGTGCACCTAGACCTTAACCTGAGATTTTTGCACCCACTAAAAACTTTCTAACCCTCTCTCCCTACATCTAGTAGATGGCCGCCGTACCTGAGATGCTTCTGGAGACGGGCATTCCCCTACTTTTGGGTGATAGCCTCGAGAAGCGCGAATTACGACACACGCCCATCTTCCTCTACCACGAACACTGGGTCAACGCCGACACCAAGGAATATCACGTGGATGTGATAGTGAAGGCTAATGACTCCCCGACTAGTTGGTTCTTTGAAGGACCACAAATGGAGTATCTGATGTTGGCAGTGGAGACAGCCGCACGAGAGGCGCTCGTGCGTCTCCGCGACATCCTTCCCGAGATGGATAACGAGCCACCTACTCGTCACCTACCCTTTATTAAGGATGGGATAGATGGGAGTTGGACACTCAACCCATCATCAGAGGACGGGACGCCACTAAGGTTTCAGACCTACTTCAGCCTCTCCTCCGACACTTTGACGCACCTTTTGATCAAGGAGTCAATAAAGATTCGCCAAGAACTGCACCAAGTCAAGGATCTGCTCCGCATAGAGAAGATGAAGACCCGCAAGGTGAAGAAGGAAGGAGCAACCGAACGAAGATCAACCGTTGCTTTCCGAGGAGGAGTACCACCGATGCAGGCCACTCCTATTCAAAGTCGCCACCTGACAACGGAAGAGTACACCGAACTCTTCACTGCTTCGCCAACCAAGAGACGCCGTGATGGACCGCTTCCTTCTCCCACTCGTCTAAAGGAGAAAATTACAGATGAAGATGAAGACGAAGACCCCGCCGAACCCACCTATGAGACTGAGTAGTCCGCCTCTTAGGATTACGACGTAGGCGATTAGGAGTTTCCCGCAAGCGTAGGAAATTCATGTATCGGTTCATGTGAACCATGAGTGTTGTGTAAGCATGTTTGATGCAAGCCGCATTTCTGCCTTAGGCAGCTTGTAAGCGACTACATTAATTGCTTTAATCTAATGCATTAGTCTTTTCCAAAAATCTTTGGCTTAAAAATCTCACACTAGCACAGCACCAGACCCCCATTTTTACTAGAACATCATCCCTTATGATTCCGACCTGTTCGGCAAATTGACCTGTCTACTCCCCTCATAGGATGGTGATTGCAACTTGCACCAGCACCTTCGGCAACCCCGGCTCTGCCTCTTTAGGCCAGCAGCAGGGACCGAAGGGGACGCTCAAGCTGGTGGTCACCACGAGCAGCAGCAAGACGATGTTCCACCGCCACCGCCTCCTCCTGAAAGCTTGACTATGGCTCAGTTCCTCCAAGCTCTCCGTGAGGAACGACAAGCTAATAATGCCACTCTTCAGTAGCTGGCTCAAGTCTTGGTGAACAACCTGCCGCAGAACGAGAATGGCAATGGTCGCTCTACTCTCTTTGAGTTCATGCAAACTACGCCACCCATATTCACGGAGACAAGTGAACCATTGGATGCCTATGACTTGATCCATACTATAGAATACCTCCTCGCGCTGGTCAAATGCACTGACGATCGTGAGAAAGTCCTCTATGCTTCTCACTATCTCAGAGGCACAGCCATAGCTTGGTGGGATGAATTTCACATCATGCGAGGAGGACAAGTCATCACCTTGGCAATGTTCAAGGAAGGATTCCAGGCCGCTCACATTCCTCCCGGAATGATGACCATTAAGAAGCGTGAATTCGGAGCCTTAAGGCAACGTAGTGGATCCGTCAAGGAGTATTTGTAGAAGTTCAACCTCCTGTCAAGATATGCACTGGAAGATGTCAACACTGAGGCTGCTAAAGTAGAACGCTTTATGGAAGGACTGCAGCAGTCACTCCAGTATCAACTGGTTGTTTTTGAATGCCTGACCTTAAGCGATCTGGTTAATAAGGCCTTTATGTTGGAGGATAAGCGTCGTGCAATGGTCGACACCCGTAAGCGGAAGCTGATGGGTAGTGGAGGACCTAGTAATCCGAAGCCACCCACATGGCAGTCAGCTCCAACAAGACCCAGTTATCAGCAGCAGGAGTACAAGTCTCCAACATTTCGCCAGAACTACCAGCCTCAGCAGCTAGTCAACACCAAGCCAACATTCAACCCACCGAACAACATGGAGTTAAGACTAACCTTCCAGCACAAGTTACCTGTTTTGGATGTGGAAAGACAGGGCACTATTCCAGGAATGTCCCAACAAGAAGCCCGACGCACCGTGCCCCAATGTGCGAAACCAAGGCCAAGGAGCACCAGGCAGGAACCAATCTCCCCGCAACCAGCAGTATCACAGTAGGGGGCGGATCAATGATATCTCCGTAGAAGAGGCATAGGAAGACCCAGACTACATTCTGGGTACGTTCCTCGTCAACTCCACCCTAGCAACAATATTGTTTGATTGTGGTGCTTCGCATTCTTTTGTTACACAAATTTTTGCGGAAAAATGTGGTTTGAAGCCTACTCTGCTTAACGGGAAAATGGCAATCCCAACAACGGGAGCAGTGTTAAGGACCAACCTAGGGTGTAGGAAAGTCAGGATTGTTATGAATGGGATAAGCTTCTCAGCAGACCTCATTGTCATTAAGTCGCAAGGCCTAGAAGTAATTGTCGGCATGTATTGGTTGGCCAAACACCAGAGCATCTTGGACTGTGCTAGGAGGGCTATTACCATGACAAGCGACCAAGGGGTCAAAGTCAAGTATGTTCCTAAGCCAGTAACCACTCGAGTACCGCAGGTTAATAGCCTGTCAGGAGAAGAGCTTGACCGAGTGCCGATAGTCTATGAGTACCCGGACGTCTTTCCTGATGAGCTACCAGGGATGCCTCCCGATCATGACATCGAGTTCATCATTGAGCTCATGCTCGGATCAAGGCCTATCTATAGTAAGCCTTATAGGATGGGATCCGAAGAGCTAGCAGAGCTGAAGACGCAACTGGATGAACAACTCAGGGAAGGGTTCATTCGTCCGAGTGCGTCACCTTGGGGATCACCTGTTTTGTTCGTATCTAAGAAGGATGGAACTATGAAACTCTGTGTCGATTACAGTTCTCTCAATGAAGTCACGATCAAGAACAAGTATCCACTTCCCAAGATTGAAGACTTGTTTGACCAGTTAAATGGAGCTAAGGTATTCTCCAAGATCGATCTCGGATCTGGATATTACCATTTGAAGATCCGACCTGAAGACATACCCAAGACCGCGTTCGTGACCCGGTATGGTCTATACGAGTGCACTGTCATGTCTTTCGGTTTGACCAATGCCCCAACTTACTTCATGTACCTCATGAACAAGGTATTCATGGAATACCTGGATAAGTTTGTCGTCGTATTTATTGATGACATATTAATCTTCTCCAAGTCCAAAGAAGAGCATGAGAAACACTTGAGGTTAGTGTTGGAAAAGCTTCGAGAGCACCAACCTTATGCCAAGTTCAGCAAATGCCAATTCTGGCTGAACAAACTTGGATTCTTGGGTCATACCATGACAACAAGTTGATTGACAGTCGATCCCTACAAGATTACTATGGTAACCAACTAGGAGTCGCCAATCAATGTGAAGGAAGTCAGGAGCTTCCTCGGGCTCGCGGGATACTACTGCAAGTTCGTAGAATGATTCTCCAGCATCGCTCGACCCATGACTCAGCTCTTGGAGAAAGGCAAGAAGTTCGAATGGACGCTGGAGTGTGAAAGAAGCTTCCAAGAGTTGAAGAAGAGATTGAGTACCGCCCCGGTATTGGCTACTCTAGATATTAGCAAGGAGTTTGTGATATATTGTGATGCCTCGAGAACCAGGCTCGGTGGAGTTCTAATGCAAGACGGCAGAGTCGTGGCATATCTATCACGGCAACTGCATCCGCATGAGGAGAATTATGCCACCCATGATCTCGAGTTGGCACCAGTAGTGCATGCTCTAAAGACGTGGCGACATTACCTTCTGGGGAAGCGATGTGAAATATACACTGACCAGAAAAGTCTGAAGTATATCTTCACTCAAAGGGAATTGAATATGAGGCAACGAAGATGGTTGGAGTTAATCAAAGACTATGATCTTAGTATTTAATATCACCCCAGTAAGGCTAATCTAGTGGCTGATGCCTTCAGAAGAAAGACCAGCACCTTGAACGTTATGCTCAAGGAAAGGCTACCCGCCTTATATGAAGAAATGGAGAACTTTGGGTTGCAGCTAGTGGAATATGGATTCCTAGCTAACCTTGAAGTCAAACCAATGCTGGCTGATGATATCAAGGAGGCTCAGAAGGGGCACAAGAGAATCGAAGGCATCAAGAAGAAGATCCAAGAAGGAAAGGCCCCAGAATTCTTAGTGGATGAGCAAGGAGTAGTGTGGTTTGGGAAACGTTTATGCGTACCCAACAAGTCAGAACTTAAGGACTTGATCCTGTAGGAAGCACATGACACACCCTACTCAATTCACCCCGATGGTACCAAGATGTATCAAGATCTCCGAGAAAGATTCTAGTGGCATGGCATGAAGAGGGAAATAGCCTCATATGTTGCCAAGTGCGATGCGTGCCAGCGAGTCAAGGCTGAGCATCAGCGACCTGCCGGACTGCTACAACCTCTCCAAGTGCCAGAATGGAAGTGGGACAAGGTAGGCATGGACTTCTATACACGCTTACCGAGGTCAAGAAGAGGCCATGACTCTATATGGGTCATCGTCGACCATCAAACCAAGGTGTCTCACTTCAGTCCGTTCAGCACCACCTTTGGGGGCGACAAGTTGGCTAGCCTCTACAATGAGCGTATTGTGAGCCTTCACGGAGTTCCCAAGGAGATTGTGTCCAACCGAGGCACGCAGTTCACCTCAAGATTCTAGAAGAAGTTCCAAGAAGCCCTCGGAACCAAGCTCTCTTTCAGCACCGCTTTCCACCCGCAAACGGGCGGAGAAACATAACGAGTAAATCAGATACTCGAAGATATGCTCCGCGCTTGTGTCTTTGTGCATGGTGCCAAATGGGAAGACTCTCTGCCTTTCGCTGAGTTCTCATACAACAACTGCTACCATTCCAGTCTCCAGATGGCCCCGCTTGAAGTGCTATACGAACGAAAGTGACGCACCCCGCTCAACTGGTCCGAAACCGGTGAAGGGTTAATTTTCAGGCTGGAAATTCTGCAAGAAGGAGAGGATAAGGTGCAGCTTGTTTGAGAAAACCTAAAGGCAGCCAAGTCACGACAGAAGAGCTATGCGGATTCTCACCACAAAGAATTGGAGTTTAACCTTGAAGACCACGTGTACCTCCGTGTCACACCTCTCAAGGGAACCAAGCGTTTCCGCGTCAAGGGAAAACTTGCTCCAAGGTTCGTTGGACCTTCTAAGATCACGACAAGGCGTGGAGAAGTTGTTTACCAGTTGGAGCTACCTCCGGAACATTCGGGTGTGCACAAAGTCTTCCACGTGTCACAACTTCGGAGGTGTCTTCAAGCACCGAACCATTCCGATCTTTACAAGGACATTGACCATCAGGCCATCAACCTTCAGCCAGACCTCACCTACCGCGAGAAGCCGATCCGCATCCTGGACGAACCACAGCGTTGCACCAGAAGTCGCACCATCAAGTATTTCAAGGTTCAGTCGAACAGCCACACCGAAGCAGAAGCAACATGGGAGCGTGAAGACTATCTCCGATCTGAGTTTCCGTACCTTTTTAGGACCTAGCTTAGGAATCTCAGGGACAAGATTCTTGTAAGGGGGATTGGTGTGTCACACGCTATTTTTACTACCACTTTTTTGTAATTCAAAAATCTGAGTTTATTAAAAGTTTTTCAAAACTAATGTTGTGAGTGCCATGATTGTCATTGTATGCTTGTATGCTTGATCATGTGATATTACAAACCACATATCCCATGACTTAATTATTTTCAAAACCCTTTTTATTACTTCTGATTAAAGAAAACCCTACTTCGGGATTACACTACAAGTCCTTGATGGCAAGAAGTGTTCTTACCCAAAGTTGGTGATCTCGTTCTAGCACCATTTTAGTGCACCAAAACCATATAATTATTATTTTATGAATTATTTTTCTAATTTAATTGCACATCCATTTCTGAGGCCAGAAATGGTATTCCTACATGAAAAAAAATTACTTTTTTGCCTTAGAAAAATCTGAGAAAATTTGGACATGATCAGAAGGACATATATTTTCCATACATAAGATTTTCAACCCCTTTATATATTATTATTATTTGAACAAAACCCTGAAAACCCTTTCTGTCTATTTTGACCTTTTGAAATATTTCAAAGGAAATATTCTCAATAAATTCCTAGAAAATTCAAGTGGTGTCCCTAAGCCATATTTGGTACCCATATAAAATTTCACCTTGATCTAAGATGATTAAGGGCACCAAATAGTTGCAAAACCCCTTCTGTCCAGATTGAAGTTAGAGAAACTCTACATAGCAAAGTTTGTCCAATGGAGTTTAAACTTTGCAGGAGTGCCTAGTACCTCAAATGAGGGTTCCATACCGAAAATGGGATTCGTGGGACTTGATTTCCCCACACTCTCTTTGGAAGGAACATATCTAGTCATTTGGTGATGTCTTCAAGTTTACAAAGCTAAACTTGTCCAATGGAGCTCAAACTTTGTGAAACCCCTTGTTTTAGCACCAAACCCAATCATGTTAAGTTGCAGAGCCAGTGGTGGGGTGCAACCACCCCAAACCACTGTCGAGCACCTTCTGACAGATGGGTAAAACCCCTCCTAACCTTAGCTAGACCCCAACCCTTTCTCCCAAACTCTCATATTAGGTGGCTAGCATCAATGCGAAGCCCCAGTCAACTGGCCCCTCTCTGGTTCAAAGTAGAAATGCCACGAACCCCAATCTAAGCTTCAGCTCAAGGCTGACAACACCTGTTTTCCTTGTCCCCCTTGACCAGCCAAAGCTCCCACGGGTCTCCAATGGCTAGGCATCTCCCAGCCATTGCCCAGGACACGCTAGACACGTCCAAGGCACCCTAGAGCGCGCCAGCATGCCATGGCATGCCAAAACTGCGCTCTGGGTGCGCTTCAGAGAGCCACCGAGGTGGGGGCGACGCTCTCGGCCATTTCCAGCCTCCCCGATGTGTCGATTCTCTCCCCCGACAACCCCTCTCCATCAGGCGACCACCAGGGCCCCTCCTCTCCCGCGCCAAGAGCTGGTGCGACGCGTGCCCGTGCGCACCAGAACCGTCCGGAGGTGCACGGCCAAGGTAGCTCACCTCTCCTCTCTCTTGCTCCCTTGTAGTGAGTCCTGGCAGTCCAAAACCACGTCCTCAGGCCGTGGTTTCGACCCCATCTCCTCTCTGCACGTCCATGTGTGCCGCGGTGAATCTCCGGCGCTCCCCAGTCGGCTCACCGTCGAGGGCCTATATATAGCCTCTCTCCTCGCTCCACCATCCCTCAGTCCTTATCGTAGCAACCTCAATCACCTCCTTAGCCACTCCAGCAAGCCAGCAGAGCCCCGGTGCTCGAGATCGATCCAGGCCCCTCCGCCTCTGAGCTCCGGTCGATCTCCGGCTACACGTTGGCTCATGCGTCCCTCTGCCCCCCAAACCACTCCCCGTGACCTCAGGAAGCTTTCCCCCATCTTCCATGAGGAAATCCGTGCCCCTTGCTACCACTTCCACCTTCGCCCGAAACCCCTCCGCCATGGCTACCTCGTCGCCGGTGAACCTGAGCCCCTCTGACATTGTCTCGACCACCATTAGGTAGGCGATGATGAGCCGGAACCATTCCCGTCATCCTTAGGGCCCGAGGACGTCGGTAGCTACGCTGGCATGCTCCTCCTCCTCTCTGGCCAGAGGTAGGAGACGACCCCGACAGGTGTGCCCCACCTGTCGATGGCCCATCTCTCTCTCCCTCGCTGCCGGCAGCCACTGACCGCAGGGGCCCACGCGTCAAGTTCAAACCTGACGGCGTGCGGGCCTAGGCAGGCTATTTGGCTGGCCTTTGGCCCGGCCCAGTCCCAGGCCAAGTGAGGCCGGGGTCTGTAGCCTTTTTCTTTTGATTTAAACCTGAGTTTAAATGATTTTTATAAAAATATTTAACCAGTGTAAAAATATAATTTTCCACTGTTATTCTTCTAAAAATATATAGTATTTAACAGAACCATTGGTTGAACTTTTGCAACGACTGTTCTTTTATATAATAATATAAAAGATTCAATTGGAATAGTTTTGCTTCTGCTAAGTTGATTTTAAAAATATTCCTTCACTAAAAATCAGAAGCAAATATTTTGAAAATAACAACCTGGATTTATCAAAAATAACCTACATTTTTTAAATGACTTTGTGATCTGTTTTGGAGTGAGATACTTATTATTTTATTCTTTATACGACGATAGAAAACCCGTGTGATGAAGGAGTCGGAGCGGAAGACCTCGAAGACTCCGGATACCTAGCTGACCAAGGAAAGCAACCCTTTGACCATGACTGAGCATATGATATAATTGCATATTAGTATAGCAAATATTTCCGTTGTATATGATCATAAGTACCATTAAATCATTGAAGTGATGTTACCAATGGCTCCTCCGGAGCACTTGTATTTTGAGCTTGATCCTACCACCTATGAGGGTCGTGCTAATTAACATGTTGACAAGATGATTTAAGCATAGTAGCATGACCATGTGGTTGGTATGAATCAAAGGTATATGAAAACCTCGTCGGGTGCCACTAATGCCCGAGGGTGATGATGAGTTAGGTGGCCACTTTTGGTGAAGTGGTGTACCGGGTATTTTGAGTGAGTATGGTTTCGAAAATGGGAATAGATTTATGATGTGTCGGCCGTCCCAACCTTACATGTACGACCACGTTACCCCTTTATGGGTCGGGGCTGTGTTGATTACTCTGGTCGGTGATAGCAAAGAGCCACATTACTAGTGGCGGGAGTGATGTGTGGTTACTCTCGTGATGGGGTCATGCCAGGTAGGGTGACTATGCCGTTTTTACGTGTTCCAGGCACACCGTTGGTCCCCGCATGGTCGATATTGTCCAGAGTCGGTGCTCGTAAGACGTACAAAATGTGGGCTGGGTACCAATCGAGTGGACCTCTTTGTCTAGTATCGTCAGGGGAAACGCATTGATCGGGTGCTTACCTGGTGTATGTTATATTCCGCGAGTGGTGGATGACACGGAAGTTTACTGGATCTCGTGGGTCCAGCGTACTACCTCTGCAGAGTGTAAACCTATTCGAATAGCCGTGTCCATGGTCAAGGACAGTTGGGTAATCCTTCTTAAACTACGTCCAGTCGTTTCCGCATAAACCAAGTGTGTGTGAGTATGTGGTAAATGAAGTTAATATGAAAGAGTTGATATGACCAAGTTTGGTGACTTGGCATATAGGGTGAACCCGGAGTGTTCAGCCCTTGACAGATATATTCATATGTGTAACAGGTTCTTCGAATCAACATCTAGATTATGTTGCATACCCATGATCATGTTTGTCTAAAACCAAGATGTTATCCACCAAAGATGCATATTATTGTTATCCTTCACTTTCATTGTTCATATCATGGGCTGTTTGCGAGTACATTGAAAAGTACTCATTGGCATGCCACTGGTTATATTATTAACCAGACATGGAAGGATCAAAGTTTGGAGATGAGTACGTCTTCGGAGACGCCCCTGCAAACTAGGACGCTTCGTAGTCAGAATGCCTGTTGGTGTAGGCTGATGGCAAGGGCACCCGCTTAGCACTAAGATTTACGCTACTAGTTGTATCCGTGTGATTTGGCCTTATAGGCCCTACCTTGTGAACTTGACCATTCGGTCACATGATGTAATAATTTGGTATTTGGATGTAAGACTCTTAATTATTCAGTATATGTGTGTTCGGAGAGCATTGATCTCTAGGATCACTGAGCACGTTCGTTCGACGGTCTCGACTCGTAAGTCGGGGTCCCCACACACAGCTCATGAGCACTCCTGCTAGAATGATTGATTCGAGCTCCTTCAGCCGACTCAACCACCACCTTGTCAATTGTTGGCTGATCTACAACGTTCCTACTATAACTTTGTGTGCTACCCCCACTCTCATCAGAAGCCTTACTAGTAGAAGTTTGCTTGCTACCCCCACGCTCATCAGCCTTCGGTGCATCATTGCTACGATGTGGCAGAATGTCATAAGTAACATCCGTTGCTTGCCGATAACTTGATGAAAGAAGATGAAGATTTTGAGAATCTTCCCCATTCGCCTACAATTCATGGCTTGCAACATTTGAACAAAACAATTAGTCGCCCCTTTTAACTCTGCAACATTGAGTTTTGTGTGTTTCTCATACATTTCAGCCAGATGTGGTGGGAGCTGAAATGTATATGAAAATGAAAGGGGAGATGGTTAGTGAGTCTACAACTTACTACATGACCGGAGGGTATTTGACAAAATAAATTTTTTTGAAAACAACAACGCAAAAGGATAGGAATAATCTCATCTCAAGCTCTACCCCAAATGGGAGTGGGTTCTGAAGCCAATCTTCTAGTGAACCACACACATCTTCTTTTGCACTTTTCTCATTTTCCATTGGATTAATATTTTCAATATGTTGTCTTTTGCACCAATTTCATCTCTTTTTCCATTAATGTTGACATCTGCAGCACCGCAATCTTGAGTATCATCACAATCCACATCTTGAGCAGCCGTGCTATTGTTGCCTACATCAACACCTATGACTCCGCCTTCTGGATACAATGCTGCATACGTTGTCTCTGACACAGGCCGAAACTGCACGACACACAGTAAAATAAGCAAAAACAAACAGCGGAAATAGAAAATGCTGCAAACTGACTAGGGGAAGAAAACTCACACGACACTTCCCAAACGAGGATTTTCCCAAAGCTAGCTTGTTCTTTTCATATTCCCACACAATATCAAAGTCAGACTGTTGAACAAAGCATGCCCTTGGCAGAGAATAGTAAATTGATGCTCGTTGATAGAAGCTTGAGGAAAAATCAAATGATCCATGTAAATAATGTGATATAACAACACATAATATCTCAGATAATGCAACATCTAATATCAAAGCACAAAAGAAATGTGATCACAAAAACTAAAAAACGTAATGTGAGGTGATTGAAAAATTCAAAGAAAAGACGTATACGCTAACATAGGGAAACAACCCCCAATCCAAAAATTGATGATATCATGTGATTTAGTTTTCTCCTGTTACTTTTTGACCTCATTCATCGCAACACTTAAAACATGCTCATCCCTAGCATATTCAGTGACATTCTCAATATCTTCCAGGCTCTTCATGTACTCTATGGGCACCATGTTGCCTGTGCGAGGGGTTAGAACTGTTTCGAGGGCCAAGAGAACCCATGATCTCTTGGTAGTATCACCATCATCATTCCTTGCTTTATGGAGCACATCAATTGTATGAGCATTAGGAGCCCTGCTATTCTTGTGGTAAATGTTGCGGAGATCGCACTGCTCATGCCTCTTGTAAAGTTCAACTGTTCGATTGCCTGATGGAATGTTAAAAACCTTCTTCACCATGTCTCTTGTAAAAACAATAACCTTATTCCGGTTCAGCAAAAAAACCATGGAACGTATTAAAAATCAGGGAATATATTAATAACAAGATCTGAAGAAAGTACATGCTACAAACATGCTGATAGGAAAAAAAAACAAGCGGGTTAAATACCCAACCTCACATTTACCGATGTCGATGTTCATTGCCAACCACTCCATTGGATCATGCAGTACTATAAAAGGAGAAATACTTTTGAGATTACCAAAGCCAGTTTCATCTATGAATTTCCTCTCGGTAGGATTGAGCTTAGACTTGGCAATTTCACGCAAACGTTTTGCTATCAAACATTGGCTGAACACTCCATCAAACTCGATATCTTCTTCCTCTAGAAAGCAGGTGCAACATTGAAAAACAATTATTGGGTACTAATACGTCCATTTTGCATCATGTTTTGTTATTGTTATTTTAGTGTTTTGATGCATTATACCACTTGGTGAAGTAATTCGAATGCCTTTTATCTCAAAATATGCAAGGTTTAGATCATGAGGGAGAAGCCGGCAGATGGAATTCTGGACATGAAAAAGCTATGTCAAAGATACATATTCTGCACATCTCCAAATGGGCTAAAACTTCACAAAGATTTATTTTGGAATAAATAAAAAATACTGGAGGAAAGAAGTACCACACGGGGGCTACGAGATGCCCTTTAGGCACCAGGGTGCGAAAGCCCCCTCGTGCGACTGGTAAGTAGTGGCCCCTGCTACGGCAACAAAAGACCTTCTCGGCAACGGCGCCAGGAATCCTTCTGCTGCTGGCTACGCCTACAGGGACTTCCTTGGCGAATATGCAAAGGATTCCTTCGCAGCCTTGGAGCCTTGTGTTGGTGTTCCCTTGAAAAGGAAAGGGTGATGTCGCACTGCGGCAGTAAGTATTTCCCTGAGTTTGAGAACCAAGGTATTGATCCAGTAGGAGGATCGCGTCAAGTCACAAGTACCTGCACAAACACAAAGAGCTTGCAGCCAACACTATGAAGGGGTTGTCAATCCCTTATAGATTGTTTGCAAAGTGAGAACTAAAAGCAAAAAGTAAACAAAGCAAAGTAAAAGTAAAAGTGGAGACGATAGTTGTGAATAGACCCGGGGGCCGTAGTGTTCACTAGTGGCTTCTCTCATGGAAGCAAGTAGACGGTGGGTGAACAAATTACTGTCGAGCAATTGATAGAACCGCGCAAAGTCATGACATTATCTATGGCAATGATCATATTTGTAGGCATCACGTCCAAAACAAGTAGACCGATACTTGCTGCATCTACTACTATTACTCCACACGTTGACCGCTATCCAGCATGCATCTAGTGTATTGAGTTCATAAGAACACAGTAATGCCTTAAGCAAGATGACATGATGTAGATGGACAATCTCAAATCGATGATGACAGCCCATCTTGTTACCCTTGATGGCAACAACATGATGCATGCCTTGTTGCCCTTTCTGTCACTGGGAAAGGTCACCGCACGGTATGAACCCAAAACCAAGCACTTCTCCCATTGCAAGAATCATAGATCTAGTTGGCAAAACAAAAACCAAGACTCGGAGAGACTTACAAGGATATCAAATCATGAATATGAAATCAGCAAAGACTCAAATATAATTCATAGATAACCTGATCAAAAATCCACAATTCATCAGATCTCGACAAACACACCGCCAAACAGGATTACATCGGATAGATCGCCATGAAGATCATGGAGAACTTTGTATTGAAGATCCAAGAGAGAGAAGAAGCCATCTAGCTACTAACTACAGACCCGTAGGTCTGAAGTGGACTACTCACGAGTCATTGGAGGGGCGATGATGTTGATGTAGAAGCCCTCCAGCTCCAAAGTCCCCTCCGGCAGGGCACTGGGAAGGGTCTCGAGATGAGATCTCTCGGAAACGGAAGCTTGCGGCGGTGGAAAAGTGTTTTCGTGGATGCGCTGATTTTTTCTAGGATTTTAGGGAATATATAGGCCAAAGAGCTTGGGCAGAGGAGCGCTAGGGAGGACACAAGCCTGGTCGCCGCGAGCCCCCCTGGCCGTGGCAACAGGGCTTGTGGGCTCCCTGTGGGCCTCCTTCCTTGGCCCTCAAGTCCCCCGATCTTCTTCTATTTTGGAAAAATTTATTTCGGGGATTTTATTCCGTTTGGACTCCGTTCCAAAATCAGATCTGAAAAGAGTCAAAAACATAGAAAAAACAGGAACTCGCACTTGGCACTGAATTAGTAAGTTATTCCCAAAAAAGATATAAAAGGTATATAAAACATCCAAAGTTGAGAATATAACAACATGAAACCATAAAAAATTATAGATACGTTTGAGACGTATCATCCCATGTGGCCTACCTTTGGCGACCATCTTATGGTATAAATTTTGTTTTGACTTGAAAAAACCAAGAGAGGACTTTTGGTATGAAGTGCCACCGTCTCGAGATGGAACCTGGGTAGGAGGACTTTTGCCCTCCGGTGGAGCGAATCCACCGAAGGAACTTCCCTCTCGGAGGGGGAAATTCAAGCCATCATCATCACCAACAACCCTCTCATCTTGATAAGGCCAATCTTCATCAACATCTTCATCATCAGCATCTCCTCTTGAAACCTCATCTCTTTCTCAATCTTGTACCGGAACCTCAAATTGGTACCTGGGGTGTGACTAGTAGTGTTGATTACATCTTGTAGTTGATGCATCATTGTTTATTTGGTGGAATATATCTAATATTCTATTTAATACTTCTATGATCATAAGCATGTTTACCACTTGTGAGTATTTACTTTTGTTCCCGAGGCCATGGGAGAAGTCATGTCGCAAGTAGTCATGTGAAGTTGATATTCGTTCAATATTTTGATGATGTGAATGTTGTGATTCCCTTAGTGGTGTTATGTGAATGCCAACTACATAACACTTTACCATGTTTGGGCCTAAGGGAATGCATTTTTGTGTAGTAATTAGATGGTGGGTTGCGACAGTTGCAGACACTTAAACCCCAGTTTATGCGCTATACCGTAAGGGGCTGATTTGGATCCCTATGTTCAATGCTATGGTTAGAATATATTCTTAATAATTTTCTTCTAGTTTGGATGCTTGCGGGAGGGTTAACCATAAGTGGGAGGCTTGCTAAAGTAATAATGCAACCAAGCACCAGACCACGCACATATCAAATTATCAAAGTACCAAACGCGAATTAACCCAACATGACGAAAGTGACTAGATGAAATTCCCGTGTCCCATCAAGAACACTTTGCCTATTACAAGAAACCATTCCGACTTGTCCTTTGACAAAAAAGGATTGGGATACCTTGCTGCACCTATTGTTACTATTGCTACTTGTTTCTTGTTACAATTATCTTGCCATCAAACAACTTGTTACCGCTATTTCAGTGCTTGCATAAATTACCTTGTTGAAGACCTTTTGTCATTTCCTTCTGCTCCTCATTGGGTTTGACGCTCTTACTTATCGAAAGGACTACAATTAATCCCCTATACTTGTGGGTCATCAAGACTCTTTTCTGGCGCCATTGCCGGGGAGTGAAGCGCCTTTGGAAAGCAGAATTTGGTAAGGGAAAATCTATATTACGTGCTGAAATTTACTGTTACTTGTCACTATGGAAAGTGATCCTTTGAGGGGTTTGTTTGGGGTATCTTCACCTTGAACAGAAACACTAGGAGTTGTCCCTCAACCTGCTGAGCCTACTGAAAATGTTTATTATGAAATTCCTTCAGGTATGACATAGAAACTGCTAGCTAATCCTTATGCACGAGATGGAACAAAACATCCTGATATGCACCTAATATATGTGGATGAAGTTTGTGGATTATTTAGGATTGCAGGTCTATCCGGAGATGAAGTCAAGAAGAAGGTTTTCCCTTTATCTTTGGGGGAAAAGCATTTACATGGTATAGGCTATGTGATGATACAATATCTTGGAACTAGAACCAATTGCAATTGGAGTTTCAGCAAAAACAATTATCTTGTTCATTGTTTTCGAAATTTTCTCTATAATTTTTAGCCTCGCAAAGGAGAAAGTATCACTCAAGCTTGGGGGAGCTTGAAGGCAATGTTATATTCATGCCCCAATCACGAGCTCCGAAAATATTATTCAGAATTTTTATGCCCGACTTTCTCGTAATTATCAAATCATTCTCGATACTTCTTGTCCTGGTTCTTTTATGAAGAAAACTATTGAATTCAAGTGGGATATTTTGGAAGGAATTAAACGCAACTCTGAAGATTGGGAAATCGACGAAGGTAAACAATACTGTATAAAACTTAAGTTTGATTGTGTTAAATCTTTTATGAATACCGATGCTTTCAATGATTTTAGCACTAAATATGGACCTGACTCTCAGATAGTAGCCTCATTCTGTGGAACCTTTGCTACTCATGTTGAGCTCCCTAAAGACAAATGGTTTAAATATTATCCACCTAGTAAAGAAAAATTTGAATAACCAATTAAAGTTGAGGATGAAACTATCATTTACAATGTTGACCTAGTTGTGCGTACTGCTTATATTGAGAAACCACCTTTCCGTGTTAGGATAAAGGAACATGCTAAAGCTTCAACTATGGTTAAAATAATTATGTTAGAACAACCAAACCCTGTGAAACAATCAATGTAGAACCTAGTATTGATATGGTTCAGGATCTCTTGGTCGATAATATTGATGGGAATGCTATTTATTTCTATGAGGAAGCTACTATAATTGCCAAACCTGATGCTAAAGATAAGAATATACCTATTGTTGGCATGCCTGTCGTCTGAGTCAAAATAGGAGATCATCGTTATTATGGTTTATGTGATATGGGTGCTACTGTTAGTGCTATTCCTTTTACCCTATATCAAGAAATTATGCATGAGATAGCACCCTCTGAAATAGAAGACATATATATTACTATCAAACTTGCTAATAGAGATACCATCATACCACTTGGGATTGTTAGAGATGTTGAAGTCTTGGCTCACCACAAGCTGATTTGCTTGTACTTGGCTCACCACAAGCTGATTTTTTCCGCATAATATTTGGTAGTCCCTTCTTGAACAGCGTCAATGCTCAAAAATATTGGAAAAAGGAAATTGTCAGTGTTAATTTTGGTGGTATGTCTCATGAGTTTCATTTCTCCAACTTCAATAAGCAACCCCATGATAAATAATTTCCTAGTAAATATGAAGTAATTGGTCTTGCTTCTATTGCCATTCCTCCTACTGGTCCATTAGAACAATATTTGCTAGACCATGAAAATGATATGCATATGCGTGGAAGAAAGGAACTAGATAATATGTTCTTTGAGAAAAAGCCTATCCTTAAACACAACTTGCGTGTTAAAACTCTTGGAGGTCCTCTTCCACCCTAGGGTGATCCTATGTTTGAATTAACGCAATTACCTGACACTTTGAAATATGCTTATCTTGATGAAAAGAAGATATATCCTTTTACTATTAGTGCTAACCTTATAGAGCATGAAGAAGAAAGATTGTTAAACACTTTAAGGAAACACCAAGATGCTATTGGATATACTCTTGATGATATTAAGGGCATTAGTCACACTCTCTGTCAGCACAAGATTAATATGGAACCATATGATGAACATGTTGTTGATCACCAACGAAGACTGAATCCCGAAATGAAAGAAGTGGTAAGAAATGAAATATTAAAGCTTTTGGAAGAAGGTATAATTTATCCCATAACTGGTAGTAGATGTGTAAGTCTCGTTCGTTGTGTTCCTAAGAAAGGAGCTATTACTGTTGCCCCTAATTATAAAAATGAACTCATTCCACAAAGAATTATGACTAGCTATAGAATGATAATTGATTTTAGAAAATTAAACAAAGCTAATAGAAAAGATCATATCCTTTACGTTTGATAGACCAAATGCTAGAAATATTATCAAAGCACACACATTTTTGCTTTCTAGATGGTTATTCTTTTTTTTCTCAAATACCTGTGTCACAAACTGATCAAGAGAAAACCACCTTTACTTTCCCTTTTGGAACCTATGCTTATGGACGTATGCCTTTTGGATTATCCAATGCACCTTCTACCTTTCAAAAATGTATGACTGTTACATTCTATGATTTTTGTGAAAATATTGTTGAGGTTTTCATGGATGACTTCTTTTGATGATTGCTTAAGCAACCTTGATAGAGTTTTGCAGAGATGTGAGCAAACTCATCTTGTCTTGAATTGGGAGAAGTGCCACTTTATGGTAAATGAAGGAATTGTTTTGGGTCATAAAATGTCCTACGAGGTATTGAGGTGGATAAGTCTAAAGTTGATGCAATTGAGAAGATGCCATGTCCTAAAGATATAAAAGGTATCCGTAGTTTCCTTGGTCATGCTGGTTTCTATAAGAGGTTTATTAAAGATTTCTCTAAAATTTCTAGGCCTCTTACTAATTTATTACAAAAGGATGCTCCTTTCGTTTTTATGATGATTGTGTAGAAGCCTTTTAAACACTTAAGAAATCCTTCACTTCTGCACCCATTGTTCAACCACCTGATTGGAACTGGCCTTTTGAAATTATGTGTCATGCTAGTGATTATGTTGTTGGTGCTGTTCTAGGACAAAAGTTGATAAGAAATTAAATGTTATCCATTATGATAGTAAAACTCTAGACAGTGCCCAGAGAAATTATGCTACCACTGAAAAAGTATTCTTAGTAGTTGTATTTTCTTATGATAAATTCAGATCTTACATATTTGATTCTAAAGTAATTGTTCACACTCATCATGATGCTATTAAATATCTTATGGAAAATAAAAATGCTAAGCCTAGACTTATTAGGTGGGTTCTTTTGCTACAAGAATTTGATTTGCATACCATTGATAGGAAAGGAGCTGAGAACCCCGTAGCTTATAACTTATCTAGGTTAGAAAATGTCCTTGATGACCCACTACGTATTGATGATAGTTTCTCTGATGGACAACTAGCTATGGTAAATGTTTGTCATAACACGACGTGGTTTGCTAACTATGATAATTACATTGTTGCTAAATACATACCACCTAGTTTCACCTATCAACAAAAGAAAACATTCTTCTTTGATTCGAGACATTACTTTTTGGGATGACCCACATCTTTATAAAGAGGGAGTAGATGGTATCACTAGACGTTTTGTACCTGAGTATGAACACGGAAAAATCCTTTGGAAGTGTCACTCTGAGGCTTATGGAGGACACCATGCGGGAGATAGAACTATAAACAATGTATTACAGTCTGGATTTTATTGGCCTACTCTTTTCAAAGATGCTCACAAGTATGTCCTCTCTTGTGATGAATGTCAAAGAATTGGTAATATTAGAGACATGAGGAAATGCCTATGAATTATTCACTTGTTATTGAACCATTTGATGTTTGGGGATTTGATTATATGGGACCTTTTCCTTCCTCTAATGGGTATACACATATTTTGATTGCTTTTGATTATGTCACTGAAAGGGAAGAAGCTATTCCAACCAATAGGTTGTCCATAACACCTCTATTAAAATGCTTGAGGAAGTTATTTTCCCATGTTTTGGAGTCCTAAGATACTTAATAACTGATGGTGGTTCACATTTCATTCATGGTCCTTTTCGTAAGTTTCTTGCTAGATATGATGTTAACAATATAATTGCATCTCCCTATCATCACTACTAGAAAAACAGCTATAGACAATATGGACACTAATGGCGCACTATACATGTGGTGCGCCATTACTAAATAGCAATGGCGCACCATGTGTAGGTGCGCCATTAGTAACCAAAATAGTAATGGCGCACCAGGTGAAAAGTGCGCCATTACTAAGTTTGACCCAGTCAAACACATAGTAATGGCGCACTTTGTATAGGTGCGCCATTACTAAGTTGACATAGTAATGGCGCACCTTCGGAAAGTGTGCCATTACTATGTGTATGACTGGGTCAAACCTTGGTCAAACTTAGTAATGGCGCACTTTGTATAGGTGCGCCATTACTAAGTTGACATAGTAATGGCGCACCGATACAAAGTGCGCCATTACTAACTTGGACCAAGGTTTGACCAAGTCATACACATAGTAATGGCGCACTTTGTATAGGTGCGCCATTACTATATGCACCTCCTCCCTGGACTGCCTTTTCAGTTTAAAATAAAATAAAATAAAATGATAGAAATGTCAAAAAAATAAAAGAAAATAGGTTTCCCATGTGATATGTGGTCTATTTGTTGGGAAAATTTAGAAATATGAATTTCAACTTTATTTGCAAAATCTCTCTGGAATTTAGTAAAATGGGCACAACTTTTGCATACGAACTCGGATTAAAAAGTTTTTTATATGAAAAATGATCTACTCGAAAAGTTACATCCAAATTAAACCCAGGGGAACCCCGTTGAAGATTTTTAGAATCCCCAAAAACCTAACAGAATAAAAGATACGGGGCTTTTAAGATCTAGAGGGGGGGGGAATAGACAAAAAAATCAAACTTAGTAATGGCGCACCATTTGCTAGGTGCGCCGTTGGTAACAGAAAAAAAAGTTAGTTTCGAATTTGTTTTTGAAAAAAAATGTTCAAAATGTGATACGTAATATGTCCGGGAAGTTTGAAATATTTCTTAAAAATTTCATCACACTCATAACATGAACAAAGTCCTAGACATCAACAAGGTTTAATAGGATTGATATGATAGATATATCAACAAGTGTCATTTAAGGAGTTGGTCTTGGGGTTGGATAGAACTGAGAAGTTAAGCATGCTGGGGCTGGAGTAGTGTGAGGATGGGGAAGTTTGACCATGGAGTGCGATTTGACTTGACATTAAGCATATTCACCTGAGATTAAGCCATAGTGACCCCATATTAAGAAAAAAGGAAAAAAATTCTGAAAAAAAAAGTTGAAAACAATTTGTTAGTAATGACACACTTCTGTGTGGTGCGCCATTACTAAGTCAGATAGTAATGGCGCATTGTTGGACAAAGTAATGGTGCACTATGGGTGGGTGCGCCATTACTATCTCTAATAGTAACGGCGCACCAAATGTGCGCCATTACTAACAATTACTAATGGCGTGATAATAGTGGCGCACTTATAGTGCGCCATTAATAGGCAAAATAGGTGCGCCACTAACAGCCTTTTTTCTAGTAGTGCATCCTCAATCTAGTGGTCAAGTAGAATTAACCACTAAAGAAATAAAATTAATATTGCAAAATACTATCAAGGTCCTGAAAGAATTGGTCTAAGAAATTATATGATGCATCGTGGGCCTACCAAACAACTTACAAAAATCCTATGGGTATGTCTCGTTATAAAATGGTTTATGGGAAAGCATGTCATTTACATCTTCAGTTAGAACATAAAGCTTATTGGGAAATTAAAGAACTCGACTATGATTCCAAACTTGCTGGTAGAAAGACGTTATTTGATATTAGCTCATTAGATGATGGAGAACCCAAGCTTATGAAAATGCCAAACTATTCAACAAAAAATTTAAAATATGGTATTACAAAGAATGCAAAAGAGAGAATTCAAAGTTGGTGAATATGTTTTATTGTACAATTCTCATCTTAGATTTGTTGGAGGGAAAATTATCGCCAAATGGGAAAGACCATATATGAGTGAAGAAGTTTATTGTTCTGGAGCTATTAAGATCAATAATCCCGAAGGCACTAACCCGAATGTGGTCAATGGACAAAGGATAATGCACTATATTTTAGTTACACCAAAAATGTTGAAACAAATATTATGCAAACCATGACAACGGAGGAGCACATTAAGCAGACCTTCTAGAACACTCCAGAACCCTTAAAAGGAAGATGTATAGGATACAGTAAGTAAATAGACTCGGAAAAATCCGGAAATATATTTTCTGTCTGTTTTGGAGTTTTAGAAAAATTAGGAAATTGATAAACACACGGGAAGGCAACCCAGGTGCTCACTAGGCACCAGGGTGTGCCAGCCCCCCTGACAAGACCTGGTGGCTAGTGGGCCCCTCGAGCACCTTCCTGGCTCCATTTTTTTGTGGGAGACGTATTTCCTTCTATAAAAATTATGTGTATATATCTCCCGATGATTTGACCCGAGTATCTCGGAGAAATCATGTGTTCATGTTTCGTGCTGTTTTTCTGATAGATCTAGATCACCATGGCTTCATCAAGCTCCTCTAAGGACAAGTTCTTTGAGAGGGTCGTCAACCATTGAGATGCATGAGGGGTCCTTCACATCCGGGAGATTCAAGGGCCTAAGAAGATGGGAACCGTGGAAGCTAGGCTCAAAGCGGTTAAGTAGGAGTTCTTCAGGTGCCAAGGCATGGTGGAGCATGGGCTTAGAGCCAACCACTCCATGATCTCGGAATTCACCCATGCTCAAAAGGTGGTTGGAAGGTCCTTGAAGGATACCTTATTCACCCTCAACGAGCAAATCAATTTTATACACGGCCAAACCTTCGATCTTCAAACCAAATCTTTGAGTATGAAGCAAGGCTTAAAGGTATGAGTTTAGCTTCCAGTTGCAAGGCTCTGGAGACTCGTGCCTCCTCTTATATTGGTGAGCCATTTCCATGGAATATCGAGGACAAGTTTGCTTCTACTTCATCATCTACACCATCATCACCTCCATCTTCATCACCAAAGAAAGAGACTTGACTACACTGGTATGGGCACTCCCCAAGCTTGGGGGAGGTGCCCCGGTATCGTATCGCCATCACTCTTATTATCTTTATCCATCTTAGTTTAATCTTTAGCTATTTAAGGATTTAGTCAAATAAAAGTTTAGTTTGATCCATCTTTTCGAGTGCTAGTTTCTTGATCTATCTATCGATCTATGTAATCGAGTGAGAGTTATATAATAAAGTTTACTTTGAGTTTTGCTTCTTTACTTTCTTGCTGTAATCAAAATAAAGGAAAATAATGAAAAATATCATATGCTAATCTTATAGTAAGTAGTGACACCACATAAGGAAAAGTATAAGTAGTAGAATTTGTTGAAGATTGACAAACATAGCATTGGTGGGTAATGCAACACATGAAAGAATTGATTAGGGAAGAGAAGATTTACATGTAGATACACTATCCTTGACATCTTTGATGATTGTGAGCCCCCATTAATTATGGTATGCCAAAACTATTGACATTCCACAAGGAGTACCATGTAATGATGTATGTTCGTTTACATTCACATGGAAGTTATATTGTTATAGATCCTCTAACACGTGGTGCTTTCCCGATATCCTAGCTAAGCAAAACTCTGCACTAAGTAGAGATACTACTTGTGCATCCAAAACCTTAAACCAAATTTCTTGTTTTAAGAGTCCACCATAGCTAGCTATAGATTGATTAATATCCTTCAAGTAAGTTGTCATCGGTGCACAAAGCAATAAAAATTTCTTCTAAACATTTTTGATCATTTAGGGTAACGGAAATTAAGCGTTGTACAACCTTGTGATTGCGGTAATAAAAGTGACGAACTGCATAATAAAGGATGTCATCACAAGGGGAAATATAACATAGCGTTCCTTTGCACTAAAGGATTTTTCATACAAAAAAGGCGCATGACAACCTCTTCTTCCCTCCACGAAGGGCTTATCTTTTACTTTTATCCAAGAGTCAACGTATCCTTCTCTACGCCTTTTTATTTTCTACTTTGCAAGCATCATTTGGTGGCAAAAGATCTAAGCATTTATATCGAGTGGAATGTGAATGGACATGAGTTATTATTGTTGACATCACCCTTGATGTGAATACGTTGGGAGGCGACACTTTAAGGCCCTATCTTTCTATCTGTCTCGTTGAATTGTTCATATGTATGTGATGAGTGTTAGCAATCATAGAAGACTAAATGAGGGTTGAGTATGTAGACTTGCTTAAAAGCTCCCATATGTGACCCTTCTTGAAGATATGATGAATTGTGTTGCAAAGTCGACAAAAAACATAGTTTGTTAGTTTTCAACAGAGTTTAGGCTTCATACTTCGACGATGTGATGAATTGTTACTTGCTTACAAGGAGTTCATATGATGAAAGTTATATAATGAAAATGTTGTGCTGAAGTATTTTAGAAAATTTATTTGTTGTTATAATAATTAGCTTGATGCTACTATGTCCGTATTTTGTTTAATTGACACCTCTCTCTCAAAGCATGTGGTCATGATTTTCGTTATCGGATTTTTTTTGAGAACAAACAAGGTCTAAGCTTGGGGGAGTTGGTACGTCCATTTTGCATCATGTTTTTCTACTCTTATTTTTAGTGTTTTTATGCATTATACCACTTGGTGGAGTAATTCTAATGCCTTTCCCTCATAATATGCAGGGTTTACATCAAGAGGGTGAATGCCGACAGATGGAATTCTGGACCAGAAAAAGCCACGTCAAAGATACCTATTCTACACATCTCCAAATGGCCTGAAACTTATGGAGATTTATTTTGGAATAAATAAAAAATACCAGAGGAAAGAAGTACTAGAGGGGGCTACCAGGTGCCCACTAGGCACCAGGGCGCGCCATCCACCCTGGTGCGGCATGGTGGGTAGTGGGCCACCTTGCCCACCTATAGCAACCATATTCTCGTATAAATTCCCTTTTGACCTAAAAAAATACAGACATGACTTTCGGGACGAAGCGCCACCGTCTTGAGGCAGAACATGGAGAGGGGCAGTTTTGCTATTCGGCGGAGCGATTCCCTCGGAGGAACTTCCCTCTTGGAGGTGGAAATCGAAGCCATCGTCATCACCAACGA
Organism: Hordeum vulgare subsp. vulgare; assembly: GCF_904849725.1. Classification (NCBI taxonomy): domain Eukaryota; kingdom Viridiplantae; phylum Streptophyta; class Magnoliopsida; order Poales; family Poaceae; genus Hordeum; species Hordeum vulgare. Next base: position 169,562,182 of record NC_058522.1, read on the forward strand.
TGCTGTCATCTTGGGGAGGCCAATCTTCGTCAACATCTTCGTCAAGACTATGTCCTCTCAAAACCCTAGTTCATCTCTTGTGCTCAATCTTGTAACAGAACCTCTGATTGGTACCTCGGTTGTGACTAGTAGTGTTTATTACATCTTGTAGTTGATGCTTCATGGTTTATTTTGTGGAAGATCATATGGTTAGATCCAATATGATATTTAATACCTCTATGATCATGAGCATGTTTATCACTTGTGACTAGTTACTTTTGTTCTTGAGGCCATGGTAGAAGTCATGTTGCAAGTACTCATGTGAAGCTGATATTCGTTCGATATTTTGATGATGTGAATGGTGTGATTCCCTTAGTGGTGTTAGGTGAACATCGACTACATAAGACCTCGCCATCTTTGTGCCAAAGGGAATGCATTCTGGAGTAGTAATTAGATGGTGAGTTGCGAGAGTGAGAGAAACTTAAACCCCAGTTTATGCGCTATTCCGTAAGGGGTTGATTTGGATCTCTATGTTTAATGTTATGGTTATAATTTATTGTTAATACTTTTCTCGTAGTTACGGATGCTTGCAGAAGGGTTAGTCATAAGTGGGAGGCTTGTTCAAGTAAGAAGAACACCGAAGCACCGATCAACCCACATATAACATTATCAAAGTATCGAACACTAATTAACCCGACATGACAAAAGTGACTAGATGAAATTCCTATGGGCCCTCAAGAATGCTTTGCCTATTATAAGAAACTGTTCCAGCCTAACCTTTGCCACAAAAGGATTGGGCTACCTTGCTGCACATACTATTACTATTGCTACTCATTACTTGATAGAATTATCTTTCTATCGAACAACTTGTTACCGCTATTTTAGTTCTTGCAGAAATTACCTTGCTGAAGACTGCTTGTCATTTTCTTCTCCTCCTCGTTCGGTTTGACATTCTTTCTTATCGAAAGGACTACGATTGATCCCCTATACTTTTATGTCATCAGGTACAACTATAAGTGCATCTAGTCCCCCTTAGTGATTTTGGTGGTTTGAAGACTTTAAGTATCTAATGTGTTCATGAGTGTACTCATGATCTATAAGTCACTGAGGAGTTTGAGATATACGATGAATATCGACCCCTAAAAATGTCCATCTCCGGCTGAAGAAATTGGTGTTTTGCTGAAGACTTTGATCGCGAAGAAATTGTGATGAAATTGATATTCCTCATGAACATATTGAAGATGAGGAATTCAGTGTGTCCTGAAGAAAAACGATCCGAGACTTTGAAGCGTGAAGATTCATTCTTTCTGTTTCATTTTCTTCACTCTTGATTCATTGGAACACCGTACTATTAAAGGGGTCAAGGTAACACTACATAGTGAATTTCCTCGTGATGCTCAACCCAAGCCTAATCCTACCAAAAGCCTCAAGTGAGGAATATGAGAGACATGAGGACTCTCACAGTTGAGGGTCCCGATCGTTGCTGCAATTGGCGCCACAGAACCAATCTTATCCACACCAACGGTCATATTATTTAAGGGCATTAATGTCAAATCATGTTGGGATGCTCCCAGTGTATAAATAGCCGCCCCCACAACAATTAGCTGGTTGGCTGCTCCGCGAGAAACTGACACTTGTCATTGAGAGCAACCCAAATTCCTTAGAGTCTTCGAGAGTAAATCATTAGTAAGGAAATACCCCAAACATCAAACCACAAACCCAAAACCAAGTGATTGAGCATCACTGAAGAATTTGTTCCTGTGTGGAACTGTAACCTTTTACCTTTGAGGAATGTGCATCCTCGAGACGGTTAGGCGTCATGGTCTAGAGCAATCGAGCAGTCAATTGTGGATCGCCGGGTGACTGAGTTTGTGAGGGTTTGGAAATCTGCCCTGAAGACTTACCATGAGTGTTGGGCGAGGACTGTGTGTCCTTAGCTCAAGGAGATACGATAGGGACTTTTTGTCCCCGGACTGTGTGTCCTTTGGTTTCAATTCTAAGCCGCTCCAAACAAGACGTACAACTGTCATAGCGGTTGGAACTCGGTCATCAACGACAGTCTTCACTGTGATACAGGTTATATTTCTTCAAGTCTTTTAATTCCTCAATATTGTATGTTGAAGATTTTCATTGTCACTATTTGTAGAATTTTTTGAAGACTTTCTATGAATTTCCTCAACCTCAAATTCTTCACGCGAGTTAATCCTCACCTGATTACTCTATGTCTGCGTACTGTGCAAACTGTTTTTCATATTCCTCATCTTGAAAACTGTTGTAGTGATACTTTGCACCCCTGATCCTATGTTGTTTCTGCTGCAAGTTATTCATCAGTGACGAATTTCCTCAACAGGAATTTCCTCAATGATGTAATTCTAAAAATCTCCTATTCACCCCCTCTAGATGATATAACGCACTTTCAATTGGTATCAGAGCAAGGTACTCCCTTGTTCTGTGTGATTTTGGTTTAACCACGTGGAGTTTTAGTTATGTCGAGTGCAGGCATGATCAAGGTTACTGCAGGATGTCCTACTTTCGAAGGAAAGGGCTTTCCCTTCTCGAAGACCAAGATGCAGATGCATCTACAAGCAATTGACAACGATCTCTGGTATATTGTGGAACATGGTGTTCCCTCCATCGCTGCTACTGTCTCTGCCGCTGATGTGAATTAATTCAAGCAACTTGATTCTCAAGCGAAGAATATTATTTGCGGCCATCTGAGCAAAGGTCAGTATGGCAGAGTGAGTGCTTTGGGCTCACTAAAACTAATCTGGGAAAGGCTGTCCAAAGTCAAGGAAGGAGTATCAACTCAGCGTGACTCTCGTGTTGATGTTCTTCGCAATCTCTTCAATCGCTTCAAAAGGCTTGACAATGAAAGCTTCCAAGATACCTTTGATCGCCTCACTGACATATCAAATGAACTGCAAGCACTGGGAGCTCGAGACATTACTGACCATGAAGTTGTGAAGAAACTGCTAAGATCTTTGGATTCATCATTAGATACGTTGGTTCTGATGATTCAAGAAAGACCAGACTACAAGATGCTTGGTCCTGCTGATATACTCGAAAGACTCAATACTCATGAATTCCAACAGGAAGAAAAGAGAGATCTATACGGACCAAGCTATTCTAGACCTCGTCCACTTAAGGCCAAAGCAATTTCCTCATCTGAAGAAGAAGACTCAGATTGCAACATTGGTGATCCTGAAGAACTTGGACATGAGCGAGCAATGCTCGTGAGGAAATTCTAGAAGTTTACAAGATGTGGCCAGTTTGGTAAATCTTCTAGAAGAGATATGAGGAAATCAGAATCTTCATCTGAGGACTACAAGAAAAGAACCTACCACAAATGCAAGGAATCAGGTCACTATATTGCCGATTGTCCTCGTTTGGTGAAGGAATCAAAGAAGAAGAAATACAAGGATGAAAGTTCTGATGACTCAAAGAAAAACAAGAAATCTTCAAAATCCTCATCCTCAAAGTCCTCATCGCACAAGAAGACTATTTTCAGAAAGGCTTGGGCACTCATTGGCAAGGAAATGGATTCTGAGGCAGAATCCGAGGAATGTGATGAAGAGGAGGGTTCTGAAGAAGACTCGGAATCTGGACGGGCTAGTCTTGCACTAGCTACCACATTCGTCAGCAAGTCAATATTCAACCTTGAAGAAAACGACAACGCCATCCACACTGATGACTTTGCTCCAACCTATTGCACCATGGCAAAAGTTTGAAAGGTACCAAATGATACTTCCTCCTCTGATTCAAGTGACTGTGAACCTGATGATTATAAAAAACCCAGCTACAGTAAACTTGCCAACATTGCAACTAAACAACAAACTGCCCTTGAAAAGCTTAAGAAACTGCTAGATAGAAGCGATGACCTATTGAATGATGAAATGAATCATACCCAAATCCTCACTAAAGATTTGAAAAGTCTTCAGTACAAATTTGATAATCTTCAAGATCGTCATGGCACACTCCTGGCTGATCATGAGAAACTTTCCTATGAATTTCTTCAAAGGAAACTTGATCTTGAGAAGTTGAGGATGTGTCATGATGACCTTCGAATGGAAAATTATTCATTACTCGCTCAACAGATCAGTGCCACTCAGGGTGAATTCATTCCGCCATGTCTTAAATGCATCGAACATGAAACTGCCAATTCTTCACCAGAATCATCAAATGCTTCTATTGCTACAAATTCTTCAACTCCTCATGTGGTATCAAATTCCTCACTTGAGGAAACCACAAATGTCACTTACGAAAATGCAGGGCAGAAGGAATTGTATGTGATAGGCTTGTACAAAAGTCTCAAAGGGAACCAAACCCTTTGCGATGTGCTCAAAAAGCAGATTTTGAACAGGAACCCGAGGAAAGTAGGAATTGCCTTTGAGAGGAAATTGAATGCTGATGAATCATACTAGAAACCTGAGTAGTATCCCAAAACCTCATGGGTTGCTGCTAAAGGGCCTCCTGTTGATCCATCCAATCTAACAGGCTTTGCATGTGAATTATCCTATTCCTCTGATGAGTCATTCGACTCCAACTATAAACTGTTCAAAAATCAATCTGGTGAAGTATTAGCTCGATATGTTGGAACTAACTACAGGAATGGACCACCCCTGAGGAAAATCTGGGTACCCAAAAGTTGCCTTGAAAATCTTCAGGTGAATATCCTCATGACACCACCTATGAAGAATCTGAACCCTAGATCAAATTCCTCACGAGGACCAAAGTATTCAAGAGGATAAATATCTTCAATTGGTCAAAACTATGCTCGTACTCGTGCTAATGCTGCTGATATGCACGGAAATTACAAGGGATATGAATATGAGCATTACTCCTCAAATCATTATATTCATAAATCCTCAAAGAACTTCTCTGACTATTCATTTGAGTATTCTAACCCCCTATTGTGAAGAGAAGTGCATTAGCTTCAATGCCCCCTTTCTTATATGGTGCTCGCAGGATGATGAACTCTTTACCACCCCTTCAGATGTGGGTGGTGAAGAAATTGAACTAATCACTTCTGCAGGTCAGGTCTCCAGATGAAAATCATCATCTGAAGAATTTGCTGGAGACTGAAGAAAATGCTTGATTGGACGCAAGCTAACATTGATGAAATGATAAAATTTCACACGTCCTCAAATTTACTGTTTATGATGAAATTCCTATCTGATGAAATTGATATCATATTCTTCAAGTCTGAAGCATATGAGATGGTAAGCCGTACTAATTCATCTGCAGGATGACAAACCCAAGTGTACTGAGTGGGTTCTTAATAGTGGCTGCACACACCACATGACTGGTGAGAAAAGCTTGTTGATGAATATGCCACTGACTCCATCACCACTGAAGCAAATCACTTATGATGACAAAGGTAAAATTAAGGTATTGGGACTTGACAAAGTGGCTATTTCCATGGATAGGCATATGGACAAAGTTATGCTTGTTGAATCCCTTGGGTTTAACCTCATGTCAGTCTCAATGCGTTGTGATCTTGATATGGTTGTTATCTTTGGAAAATATAGATGTGTTGTCATTATGGTTTTTGACAAATCCAAAGTCTTCAAAGGTGTTAGAAGAGGGGATTTGTACATTGTTGATTTCTCTACAGGTCCTCAACCAACCACTTGCTTGTTAGGAAAAACCTCAGAGGGCTGGCTATGGCATCGAAGACTTGTTCATGCAGGCACGGGGAAGTTGCACACATTGGCGAAGAAGAAGCATCTCATTGGCATCGAATCAGTCAAATTCCTCAAGGACCACCTCTACAGTGCTTGTGAATCTGAAAAAATGACCAGATCCAAACACCCGTCGAAGACTATCATGAGCACTACTCGTCCATTTGAATTGCTTCACATGGATCTATTTGGACCTACTCATTATGCCACTCTAACAAATGCATCATCTTTATATGGTTTTGTCATAGTTGATGATTATTCCAGATACACTTGGGTGCATATCATTCTGTATAAAACTGAAGTGCAGGAAGTCTTCAAACGATTTTCCTCAAGGGCCTCGACGAACATCGGCGTCAAGATCAAACACATCAGGAGTGATGATGGGACAGAATTCAAAAACACTGGTCTTGATGCTTATCTTGGTGAACTTGGTATTACTCACGAATTGTCTGCTCCTTATACTCCTCAACAGAATGACGTCATCGAAAGAAAGAATAGGACTCTGATTGAAATGGAATGAACCATGCTTGAATAATATCATACTCCTCGTCGTTTCTAGCCTGAAGCAATCAACACTGCTTCCCATATCAGCAACAGTGTATATCTTCACAAATTCCTCAAGAAAACCTCATATGAACTCCTCACTTACAAGAAACCCAATGTAAGTTATTTCAAAGTCTTCGGTGCAAAATGCTGGATTGGAGATACTCACCATAGCTCAAAGTTTGCACTTAAAGCACATGAGGGTTTTATGCTTGGTTACGGGAAGGACTCACACACCTACAGAGTGTTCAACACCTATCACAACAAGGTTGTTGAAACTGTAGATGTGCAGTTCGATGAAACTAATGGCTCGCAAAGAGAGCAATTGCCTCCTGATCCAGATAAATTGTCTCCTGAGGAAGCAATCAAGCTCAAAGCTACCGAACACATTGTTCCTACTGAGGAAATTGTTCAAGAAATTACTCCCAATAGTGATGAAAATCAAGAAGATGCTCCTGAGGAAAATGCTCCAGAACAAATTCCTCAGCCCAGACGAAATCCTCAACCAGCTAATCTGAGGATTGCAAATGAAGTAGAACATGACAAAATCGTTGATGACATCAACGCGCCAGGTCCTCTCACTAGCTCAAAAGATTCACACTTAGTTAACTTTTGTGGGCATTCTTGTTTCGTGTCTATCACATAACCTTCAAAAGTTGCTGAGGCTTTCATGGAACCTTTGTGGATTCAAGGCATTTAAGATGAACTTCTCCAATTCAAGCTAAATGATGTGTGGGAGCTCGTCAAATGACCAGATCCTTGCAAGAACAATATCATCGGCACCAAGTGGATTTTCCGAAACAAGCAAGATGAGGATGGTCAAGTGGTGAGGAATAAGGCACGACTTGTAGCCCAAGGCTACACACAGGTTGAAGGAATTGACTTCGACGAAACTTTTGCACCTGTTGCTACACTTGAAGCTAGTCGAATACTACTTGCTTATGCTAATCATCATAACATTACCTTATATCAAATGGATGTGGAAAGTGCATTACTCAATTGTAAGCTTGAGGAAGAAGTATATGTTGCTGAGCCCCCAGGGTTTGAGGATCCAAAGAATCCAGACAAAGTCTTCAGACTCAAAAAGACGCTCTATGGTCTCAAGCAAACCCCTCGAGCGTGGTACGATACATTGAAGGAATTCCTCATGAAGAAAGGCTTCAAACCTGGTTCACTTGATCCAACTCTTCTCACAAAATCCTATGACAATGAACTATTTGTGCATCAAATATATGTCGATGACATCATATTTAGCTGTACCGACAAACGTTACAGTGATGAATTTGCTTACATGATGAGTGCAGAATATCAGATGTCTATGATGAGGGAGCTGAAATTCTTCTTAGGTCTTCAAATTCGTCAAAAACGCAATGGCATCTTCATATCACAGGAGAAATACCTCAAGGATGTTCTGAGGAAATTCGACATGCATGAATGCAAAGGCGCCAACACTTCCATGCCTACCAACGGCCACCTCTGCACTGACGAAAACGTTAAAGAATTCGATCAACAGGTATATCGCTCAACGATTGGCTCTTTACTGTATTTATGTGCATTTAGGCCAGATATAATGCTTAGTGTTTGCATGTGTGCATGTTTTCAAGCAAAACCAAAGGAATCACACCATAAGGCTGTGAAGCATATTCTTCGATACTTAGCTCACACCCCAACACTTGGATTATGGTACCCCAAGGGCCCAAATCTTAATCTTGTGGGATATTCTGATTCTGACTATACTGGTGACCATGTGGATCGCAAGTCAACTTCTAGCACTTGTCAATTCCTCGAAATATCATTAGTCTGCTGGTTCTCAAAGAAGCAGAACTGTATTTCTGTCTCCACTGTCGAAGCTGAGTACAATGCTGCTGGATCATGCTGTGCTCAATTACTATGGATGAAGCAAGCCCTCAAGGACTACGCCATCAACATGAAGAATGTGCCTCTCTATTGCGGGAATGAGAGTGCAATCAAGATTTCATACGACCTAGTACAACACTAGACGACTAAGCACATCTAGATTCATCATCATTTTCTTCGGGACCATGTCCTCAAGGGCAATATCATCATCGACCATGTGAAGACTGGCGATCAACTAGCTGATATCTTAACTAAGCCCTTGGATGAGAAAATGTTTTGCAAGTTGCGATGTGAGCTAAATATCTTTGAATCTTCAAATGTTTTGTAAAAACATGCACACATCCTAACACTTATGCAAAATTGATGACTTAGATGTGCAACACACGAAGAATCGATTTTCTTCAATCAAGGAAGAATATCACTCTTAGTGTGAGGAAATTAATGAAGAATTTGGTTCTTAGGGCCCTACGACATTTGTACGCGGCGCCTTAAATCATCATTTTTATACAGTGGGTCACGCCACAAACCAACTTTGAAATTCTTCAAGTTGTTTTTCTTCAGAGTTGAAATTCATCAACCTGACGCTTTGTCACAAAATCCTCAAGTTTTTCAAAATCTTCAAAACACTTGATGATTTTCATTTGCCTATATATATATATATATATATATATATATATATATATAGACTGTGATTTCAAAGTCCTCAACATCATTCACTTATAGCTATTTCTTCAACTTGATATTTCATCTAAGTGAATGTGATCGGACCCTACTCCCCTCTATGCAATACTCACCCAGTCTATTCAATTCTTCATATGTGTTCTACTTGAAACTTTGTTCAAAATCCTCACTGTGTCCTTGTCAGCTGAGGATTTTGCAAAAAAATCCTCAAATCTTCAAAAATGATTTATATATTGTTACACAATAACTGAACCCCAGTTCCCACGATCAGATAAGCACGATCTCTATCGCTTTAAACTCTAGCTACACGTGTCGTGCGGAGACGAATGGGCAAGGGCAGTTCGGTCCAAAAGAATCGGCCAGACAGTTTTCACCTGAGCTATAAATACGTCCTTACCCGTTCTGTTCAAAGTCTTCGTTCTCTCTCGACCTTCTCTCCGCCTCAAGAAAATCGTACTGCCACCGCTATAAATCTCGTCGCCGGCAAGGAACAACTTCACTACCTCGACCTCTCCGTCGCCGAACTCACGCCGGAAGCGGAACATCTACATCCACCCCCGCCATAGCCGTCTTCTGCCGCAAAGTTAGGGCGCAGCAGACTCAAACGGAAGAGCATCTACTGTTGCTGCGTCTGTTCTTCGTGCTTGCCATATAGGGTAAATAAAATCATATTTTTACTATCCCTTTCGATCTACTATTTTACCTTAGATTCGAGAAATCTGTTTTTCCTCAGTGTCTATCAGCTTCGCACACTCTATTCCTTAAACACATAATGAATTTCACTAAGCCACTAAATTTCTTCACGTGATTCCTCAATTGTGCAAATTTTCGAATCTGCACAACTCTGGAACCCAAGATCGGAGTGCTTAGACAAATTCCTCAACCCACTTGTCAAATTCCTCAACGTTTAAAATTTCAATTTCTTCAAATCTCAGAACGCATATGACCTCTCCAAATTCCTCGCACACATACTCTAGTCACAGGTACAAAATGTCAGCTGAGGAATCTCTAGGTTCTCATCAATTGAACTCATTTGCAGCATTCCTCGAAGAAACTTTGCCAGTGTCATCAGAATCCTCAAGAGTGCAAATTCCTCAGCAAAAGCCTCAACTGAAGAAATTGGAAGATGACAGAAAGAAAAAGGGTGGAAAGAAACTGGAACAGAACACTGCAATTGATATCCTAGAGGATATATACCTTGACTATTGTACGCCAGATGAGCAAGAACCTATAGCGAAAAGGAAAATCAGGGTTCAAAGGATAGAACGTAGGTGGATTAAGGAGTGGAAGGAATATCGCTTCGTCACTCCCAAGTATGTGAAGAATTTCGCCCTCAAGCCACCTTGCAATGGGCCTCCTTTCAGTGATCATCAGGTAGCACATCCTTCAAGCATCAAAACTATTGATGATTATCGTGAAGAGAAAAACAAACATTTGTCTAAACGTCAGAAGAAAGCAGAAGCTGCGGTGAGGAAATTCAATGAGGAATCTAATGTTGCCACTGCAGCCACCTCTTCTGCTACTGAAGCTTCTGGTATTGCTATTCCTCATGTGAAGACTATGCCATAGAAACCAAAGGCTTCAAAGCCTAAAGAGCAATTTTTTCCGAAGGCTGCGCCTGCGCCAAAACCCTCAACAGCTACACAGGCTTCAAAGCCTGAACACAAGTAGATTTTCAAGCAACAGCGTGCTCACTCTAGGTCCTTTGTACTTCTGCCACTAGCTCAGAGACAAAGTCTTCACCAACACCATTGAAGACTAAAATGACTGTGGGAAGAGGCATCAGACCCAGCCCATGCAAAGTCATCAAAGTCCCTTCTGCATCAAAAGGAACTTATGAATTTGATGATGAAACACTTCAAGCCATCATCACAAACAAGCACGAACGCGTCGTACAAGCCTCAAGCAGCGCTATTTCTCTTGCCATGGACACAAAGGTCCTGCTGGACTACATCAATGTCTGGTATGATGATCCAAACACACCCATTGATGACTTAGATCTTCTCCTAGGTATCAGCCATATGGTGGCCACATTCATCAATGAGGCCAAATGGAAAGAGACGCAAGCCAAGAAAGCAAAGGTTGTGAAACTGAAGAAGGAGAAATTCCCGAGGCAAAATCTCCTCAACCTGTTGCCTGAGGATCTTGTGTCTACCCAGCCTGAACTGAAGACATTGACCGACAAGTACACGAAACTATCTGATCGTCAAAGTCTCAAGTCAAATTTCATCAAGTTTGCAACCAATGCAGTTGATGAATATAACAAGAAGGCTGCTCCTCCAGCAAAACCAAAGCAGCCAGAGCCCAGCTATTCTATTCAGCTCACTAGGGAGGATGAAGAAGAAGAACCTCCTACTGAGGAAATACCTCAAGAAAGTCGAGCTGATGAACCGGTAATTGAGGAAATACCTAAGGACATTCCAACTGATGAATCTCTGCAAGCTGATGAATCTGTTCCAGCTGAAGAAAATGCTTCAGCTGAGGAAACTGCCAGGACGGATACTTCACCAGCTCTTGAAGAGAAAATTCCTTCACCTCAATCCTCAAAGTTGAAGAAAATGGTTCCGTCTGCATCAGACGTGAAGAAAACCAAGGCTGCTGAGAAAGAAGCGAAGAAAAGAAAAGCTTCTTTAACCCAGAATCATCATAGGTCAAGCGCCTCAAAACACTTGATGAAACTGCTCCACTAGATGTTGGGCCTGTGAAGGTAGCTCCATCATATACTTTGATTCCCTTCGGAATTGACTATGTCATTCCTGAAGAAGATGAGGAGATTCGGAATGATGAGGAAATGAAAGATGCTGATTCTGAAGAAACCATGGATGAGGAAATTCAAATTGATGATATTCATCAGCCCTTCATTCCTGAGAAGACATCTGATAAACCTGCTCAAGGATCAGCTGCAACAGCTGAAGATTTTGCCTCCTCCACCAAAAAATTCCTTAAGCTAAGGAACACCATCAACCCGAGGAAAATCCTCAACCTGAGTAAAATCATCAACCGGAGGAAAATCCTCAATCAGAGGAAAACCCTCAACCTAAAGAAAATCCTCAACCTGAGGAACATGCTGAAGAAAATGCTCCTGCAACCAATACTGAAATTGTTATTGTTGTGGTCTACACTGAAACATCAATGGTAGTATCTCCTTAAGAAAAGCAGCTTAATCTTCAGCCAATGGAAAATCAGGCTTTTTCAAAGAGGCCAAAGTTTCATAAGGAAGCATTCTATGAAGAACGGATGTATTTCATCGGTGATAATCCATTTGAGAAGCATCGCATCAGGCACAGGAAGTTTGGACAAGGACTCACCTCAACTACTATGTCTCTATGCTCTATGGAAGAAACAAAATATTTCAACACAGGCATAGTCCTCATGTTGAGCTGGAAGAAATTCCTTGCTTCGCCCCAATCCTCAACGTTCTCCATGAAGCCGGACGGCTGCCTCGCTGCACTGTTAACTGTGATTGGAACAGTGATATCATTCTTCAGTTTTATGCTACTTTGCACATCTCTGGAGACCCTAAGAATATCAACACTTGGGTGCTGGACTGGATGACACAACACACACATTACAAAGCCCCTCCTACTGAGCTGCAACGCGTGCTTCCGGTTTCAATTCCCTCAGAACAAGCTATGATGATGTATGATGCACGGGAGTTGCCCAACAAACTGATGGAAGTCCTCATGAAGCCTTTGGCCAAGGGTCAACCACCAAGAACGAATTTTCTGGATCAAGACTTGCAGTATAAACCTAGGACTGTCTACAGGATTCTGTGCAATGTCATTGCTCCAATCAAGGGCCATGATGATGAAGATGTTGTAGGCATCATGAAGAATATCCTCTTCAGCATCATTCATGGCATCCCAATAAACCTTCACGGCTTCTTTCTGTAGACTCTGGCTAACAATGCTATGTCACCCTTCGACCTGAAGATTTATGCTCCATGGATCATGAGATTCATCAGACACAGGTCAGGCATCAACTATCATGCTGATTTCAACAATCACATTGGATATATGCCTCCTGTCGGAGTCAACAAGAAGACTTTTGAACATGTTGAAGGAAAAGGAAAATCTGTCATCGATGAAGGAAGTCGGCCCCTTGATGGCCAGTTTCATGAACCAGATGCATATTCATCATGGGATAACACTGAAACTCAGGAGCCGCCTAGCCCTGTTGCCCCAAGGGTGATGACTAACCAAGAACTACTCCTCAGTCTTCATCAGAAGGTCGATCGCAATCACAAATGGGTCAAATGTCAATTCAGTGCCATTGTGAAAACCTTCAATGAGACTAATCATGCAGTGAAGAAAAATCACTACTATCTTCATGAGGTATTTGATCGCACCTGGGCCACTATGGCTCATCTGAAGACTCAAAAAGAACTTGATGAATTGGAGTTTACTCGGGACTTCGACTGGTCGTGGCCTCCCAAGAAGAAATTCAAGCCAATTCTAGTTCCAGACCTTGAGGGCAGTTCCTTTTCTTCATTCCGTACTGCAGAATCTGATGAAGACCCAGAAGACACTGCCACTGGCCCAAGGAGGAAGCACGTTGCCAAGAATCCTCACGCGTCTTCTTCAACAACCAAGAAGTGAAAGTCTTCATCGGACGTTAGTCCTTAGTTTTGTCCCTTTTCGTCACTTGATGACAAAGAAGGAGAAATTTGAGAGCTAGTCTTCACGCGGGATATATTTTGGGGCTTATGAACTTTATTAAGTTACAAACTCCTGGTTCTTCTGAAGTATTTTATGTAATGAGTTGTAACTTAAGCCCGATGGTACTCTGACACTTTTTGAACGTTTTTCTTCGCATGCTTATTCCTCAAAATATTAATGCACGCATGCTGAAATTCGTCACATACCATTTCTCATCATGCATTCTGAAATTCTTCATATTATATATCATATGTATGCATGATTTACAAGACTCAGGGGGAGATCTCCATGATATAAATCATCAATGTGCATTTGCTGTGAAAAGCAAAATCCTCAAGATATGCACAGCTTCAGGGGGAGTCTCTCTGTATCTTGATTTCAAATTCCTCAAATGAGTATTTACACTTCATATGTTTATTCCCGTTGAAGACTTAACCAAATTGTCATCAACTACCAAAAAGGAGGAGATTGTAAGTGCATCTAGTGCCCTTTAGTGATTTTGGTGGTTTGAAGACTAATAGGTCAAGTATCTAATGTGTTCATGAGTGTACACATGATCTATAAGTCGGTGAGGAGTTTGTGATATACGATGAATATCGACCCCTAAAAATGTACATCTTCAGCTGAAGAAATTGGTCTTCTACTGATGACTTTGATTGTGAAGAAATTGCGATGGAATTGATATTCCTCATGAAGATATTGAAGATGAGGAATTCGGTGTGTCCTGAAGAAAAACGATCCGAAGACTTTGAAGCATGAAGAGTTATTCTTTCTGTTTCATTTTCTTCACTCTTGAGTCATAGGAACACCGTACTGTTAAAGGGGTCGAGGTAACACTACAGAATGAATTTCCTCATGATGCTCAACCCAAGCCTAATCTTACCTAAAGCCTCAAGTGAGGAATATGAGAGACATGAGGACTCTCACAGTTGCGGGTCCCGACCGTTGCCGCAATTCGCACCACAACACCGATCTTATCCACACCAACGGCCATATTATTTAAGGGCATTAATGTCAAATCATGTTGGGATGCTCCCAGGCTATAAATAGCCAACCCCCGCAACCATTAGCTGGTTGGCTGCTCCGCGAGAAACTAACCCTTGTCATTGAGAAACGTACAACTGTCACAGCAATTGGAACTGTGTCATCAACCAGTGTCTTCACTGTGATACGGGTTCTATTTCTTCAACTCTTTCAATTCCTCAATATTGTATGTTGAATATTTTCATTGTCACTGTTTGAAGAATTTGCTGAAGAGTTTCTCTTAATTTTCTCAACCTCAGGTTCTTCACGCGAGTTAATCCTCACCTGCTTACTCTGTTCCTGCGTACTGTGCAAAATGTAATTCATATTTCTCATCTTGAAAACTGTTGTCGTGATACTTTGCACCCGTGATCCTGTGTTGTTTCCGCTACAAGTTATTCATCAGTGAGGAATTTCCTCAAAAGGAATTTCCTCAGCGATGAAATTCTAAAAATCTCCTATTCACCCCCCTCTAGTCGATATAATGCACTTTCAACAACACAAGAAATGCCTAAAATCTACTAGATCAAACAAAATTATATGACAAACAATTTTATGAAACAACCATTACAACATGCAACAAAAAATAGGTTTCACATGTCAATTTCGTTATACATATGCTACAAACAAAAAAGCAAAAATACTAGCAGATCAAAAAAATTCATCAACGAAACATTACTTCATGCCCAACTACAATTACAAGTGGTTAAAGAACGTTATTTCTATTTAGTTCAACATATCTAACGAACCAGAATGCATGCATGCAAAGAAAATACAACTACACACATTGCAGCAAGTAGAATAGAACATGGCAATGTTGGCCAAAAAATAGCAGATTCATGCCTCTATTTAGTTGGATAAACGCCACCCCTAGGCTGAGCACAAAGGTAGCATCAACAAGACCATTATTAAGAAACACAAAGGTATCATGAGTAAGACCACCAGTAACCTCAACAAACACATCTGGAATCACCCTCCCCTACTTGCAACAAGTCCACTACAAAACCTATCTGAAACAATGCAGCACTTGGGGCCTATGAAGGGGATCGCGGCTCAAAGCACAATGTCACTAGAAAACATTGAAAATGGTGACCGTACCTAGCAGGTCTACTATTCAACGGCTGGAACTAACAGAGCTGGCCATGAAATTGATCTCAAGTTCGCCGCACAGGGGAATACCTAGTACATGGAAGCAAATCTACTCCTCAAACGACAGGAACAAATAAAAACGGCCGTGGATTGGAGCTCATGTTGTAGGGCAGGGGAATGGTGACCATACCTGCCGTCAGGGTCGTCCCGCTAGTTGCTGTCATCCCAGTCATCATCATGGCCTAAGGTGCTAGCCCTCGATCTATACTTTGCTGCCCTTTCTGTTCCCGCAGCATCTCGCTCACCCGCCCCTACCACGATTCAAGATCTAGACAACACCATCGCCCCGGTCGCCTCTTTCGCTCGGGTCGAGAGATGTGAGGAGTTGGAAGCAAAAAAAGCTCGCAACAAAAGTGGAAAATACGTGGGAGGGGACCTGGTCGGGACGATCTGGACGATGGAAGTGGACATGGGTTGGAACGGATGAGGTCCGTTCGGTGAAATGTGATCGGACGATGCGCGAGGGGGTTGCTCGGGAGGAAGCCAACATCCAGCTATATTAAAGCGTTTGGCTTCTAGGCGGGACAACTATCCCTATTTGACAAGTTTCTTCACATGAAACAAAAACAAATTTTGCATGTCCCAAGAAAAAACTTACAAATAACAGCTGATGATTGTAGTAGCAGTTGTAGCCTGATATAATCTCTACCATTGTACCTTCTTTGTGCTCAAAATTTCATGTTTTTCCCATATGTAACATTGAAACAAAATGTAGGTTGCTCGAGCTGGAGTTGATGATGATGAGAGGTACACGAGGGAGCAAATTTTTGCTAGAAATGTAGTGATTATCGAAGGGATGGTTAATGCTTTGGATGTGCAACATGATAATGATGATGGAGATGATGACGCAATATTATTGCAATCGCTTGTTCCATATGTGGGCATGACTTTTGATACAGTTTACAATGCAAGAGCTTACTTTAACAAGTATGATTTCGGCCATGGGTTCGGAATCAGAACATCTGTTTCGAAGAACAGTTTGGCAAGAGGACCACAAAATTTAATAGGTAGGACTTCCACATGTGTCAATGCCCGAAAAGGTGGTCACCAAAGTGAACCTGATAGCACTACAATGAGCATTGCAAGAGAGTGCAACAATGCTAGTAGAAGGCCTGGCTTTTGATGAACATGAGTGACACACGAAAAAGGAACATGTTGCAACGTCATGCTTGCAAGGCACACATCATTGTTGTGATCCAAGAAAAACAAGTGGACCATCACATGTTTTATAGAAGTGCATAGCCATCCTCTGGTGCAACACGAAGATAATGTTAGGTTTTACCGGTCTCACCGATAGATTCCACGAGAAGACCACGAAATGACAATGACTTTGCATGAATGCAACTTATCAACCTCAGATTGTATGGGTATTCTTGGAGATTGTCATGGAGGTGATCAGAGGCGCCTTGGTCATGTGAAGAGAGATGTTTCCAATGCACGACGAAAGATGTGGCAAACCATGTCATTTCATGACATGGCTATGCCAGTTGAATATTTTAAGAGAAGGCAGGCTGAAAGCCCACAATTCTTCTATGCAACACAAGTAAATAAGGAGACAACTGCAGTGGAACAATTGTTTTGGGTGGACGGAAGAACAAGAGCACTACACCCAAAGTACAAGGACTCTGTCTTCTTTGATATAACTTTTTGTACCAACAAATACAACATGCCGTTTGCTCCAATAGTTGGCATCAACAACCATGTTCACACCATTGTCCTAGGGTGTGCATTGCTTCCAAATGAGAAAATGGAAACTTTCAAGTGGGTCTTTGAACAATGGTTTCTTTCCTTTAACATTGAATACTCGACAAACCTTATGACCGACCAGTGCAAAGCAACGGAAATTGCAATTTCTAAGGTGTTCCCTCACTAAGTCCACATGTGTTGCAAGTGGCATGTACAGCGCAAGGCTCGTGAGAAACTCGGGTGGATGCTTACTAGGGATTTGATATTTGAAAAAAACATTTTATTAGTGCATCAATGGCTCACAGACAGTTGATGAATTTGAAGGAACATGGCAGCACATGCGGCATTGCTTCGAGTACAGAGAAAATAGAAACTTACAAGACATGTGGGGATGCTGGCAAACCTGGCCTCCTGCATACTTTAAGACTGATTCCTTTCCGTTCACGAGCACAATAGCGAGATCAGAGGGACTGAATTATTATTTCAAGACATTAGTGTATCCACAAAACATTGTTTGGACATTTGTAAGGCAGTATGAACTGCTGCAAGAAAAAAATGCTAGATCGTGAAGATAATGTTGCCTTCACTAGAGAGACAACAAAAACACCACTTTGGGGGTGGTACATACAAAGAAAAAAGAACAAAAAAATTCAATCTTATGCGTGCTTCCTTGTAGCAAAAAAATTGGAAAATAACAAAAACATACTTGTTTAATGTAGGTACAATATAGAGCGTCAAGCGGTTAAGGTCTACACACGCGCGTCTTCGGCAAATTCCAAGAGCAAGTTACATCATCAAATGGATATATAATAGACCAAGTGCCTAACCTTAAGTATGAATGCGCAAATTTTGAGCTTTTCTCAAGCCTTTATGAGAATCTGAAAGTGTATTGGGTGCATGCTGTGTTGGAGGAGGGGATGTGCTCTTTCAGCTGCCATTACCTTGAGATGAATGGTGTGCTTTGTTCACACATTATAACGGTGATGATACAACTGAATGTGCGAGAAATTCCAAGTAGATACATGCTGGAAAGATGGTCAGAGGCAGCAACAACAAGCATGGACACGTGTGGGAGGTTCCTTGACTTGGGCTACCAGAAACAAACACCTTGAAGTACTACTCATTGTGCATAGATATGAACACACTCGCAGCAGAAGCATGCTCGGTTGATCCATCTTACAACCTTGTCTCGGATGTAATCAAGTAGCTCTGGCCAGTTGTTGCTTTCATGAAAACGGAGAAAATGCAAATTAAATGGTTCTGCAACAACAACAAGTACCTCACACAAGTGAAGTCAACAATGCAACTGGAGAAAACCCACAATCATCAGCACCGCTAGAAAATCATGCTCGTGTGCCAAAACAAGGTTGATCATCTGAGCGAGTAAAGAGAAAGAAGACATTGTTGGAGCAGCGAGAAGATGGGCATAAGAAGAAGCTTTAGAAAGGAGCAAAAAAGGAAATCAAAAAGGATCCAAGAAATATAGTAAAAGGAATTGAATGTGCAGTAAGTGAGCAAGCCTAAACCAAGAAGAAAAATAACTTGTTCATTTTTCTATGAAGAAGAACACACAATCAAAATATGTGAGATGTTCGTGGAGTACAAGGCTATGATGGCTGCTAATCTTGTAATAAAGTGCCAATTTTGCTCTAAGGAAGGCCACACAATGCAATTGTGTATCCATTTTAAAGCTGCGATGACGAAAGTTGAGGGACATGCTCAAAATAGTTAGATGATGCTACCTTTTGTGTGAACTTTACTAGAACTTTATATGATAATTCAATTTTCTTGGGAACTTTGTATGAGAATTTTGAGCATTTTTTATCTTCTATGAACTTTATAGGAAAGAACAATATTCATAGGAAGAAGATTATAAGAGAACTTCTCTGAGATTTACTGTTCCTATAAATTTTGTTGTGAACTTTTATGAAACTTATAAGAAGATTGCGGTGAACTTCCATGAACTTTATATGATAATAACGATGTGAAGCTTGCTATAAATTTGCTGTGAACTTTTGTGAAGTTTGTTGTCAAATTTTCTTATGAACTATTGTGAAGCTTTCAGTCAAATTTGCTGAAAATTTTATTCATAATGATGGTTCATTAAAACCCGTGTATGCAATAATACAGTTGCAACCTTGGTGAAAAGAACAAGAAGAGTGCTTCTTATAGCAAGAAGAAAATGTGCTCATGCTCAAAAACCACAGGACAAACATTGTTAGAAAAATAAGAAGAATGTTTCTTCCAGTAAGTTGTTTTGTGCCATCAATTGTTCCAAAATTGCATGTTATTGTCAATGCTTATCTTCTAAATTGTGAAAAATGCAACAGATGGTACAAGTAAGCATTAAGAAAATCACAGAACAACTGCTCTGAGTACACAACACGTAGATCATACACATATGAAGGATTTCATATAAAAACAAAAAACAAAGCATCTCCATGAAACTTGAAGGTTAAAAGCACCAGCAGCAAAAATCTTACACAAGACTTAAGCTTGATAGCATAATTATGTTTTTTTCTACAAACTATGAATTCTCCTAACAGCAAGAACAACCCAAAAGACTGACTGAGTTTTACAACAAGTGTTCATTCGCTGTAACGAGAACATAACACACGATGGTGTGAGATAAAAAACGGGAGATCGAGGAAAAGTTTGCTTCTACTTCATCATCTACACCATCATCACCTCCATCTTCATCACCAAAGAAGGAGACTTGACTACACTGCTACGGGCACTCCCCTTGGCTTGTGCCCAGCTTGGGGGAGGTGCGCCGGTATCGTATCACCATCACTCTTATTATCTTTATCCATCTTAGTTTAATATTTAGCTATTTAATGATTTAGTCAAATAAAAGTTTAGTTTGATCCATCTTTTCGAGTGCTAGTTTCTTGATCTATCTATCGATCTATGTAATCGAGTGAGAGTTATATAATAAAGTTTACTTTGAGTTTTCCTTCTTTACTTTCTTGCTGTAATCAAAATAAAGGAAAATAATGAAAAATATCATACGCTAATCTTCTAGTAAGTAGTGACACCACATAAGGAAAAGTATAAGTAGTAAAATTTGTTGAAGATTGACAAACATAGCATTGGTCAGTAATGCAACACATGAAAGAATTGATTAGGGAAGAGAAGATTTACATGTAGATACACTATGCTTGACATCTTTTATGATTGTGAGCCCCCATTAATTATGGTATGCCAAAACTGTTGACATTCCACAAAGAGGACCACGTAATGATGTATGTTTGTTCACATTCACAGAGAAGTTATATTGTTATAGATCCTCTAACATGTGGTGCTTTCCCGATATCCTTGCTAAGCAAAACTCCGCACTAAGTAGAGATAATACTTGTGCATCCAAAACCTTAAACCCAATTTCTTGTTCTAAGAGTCCACCATAGCTAGCTTTGGATTGAGTAATATCCTTCAAGTAAGTTGTCATCGGTGCACAAAGGAATAAAAATTGCTTCTAAACATTTTTGATCATTTAGGGTAAGGGAAATTAAGCTTTGTACAACCTTGTGATGGCGGTAATAAAAGTGACGAACTGCATAATAAAGGATTTCATCACAAGGGGAATATAACATAGCGTTCCTTTGCACTAAAAGATTTTGCATACAAAAAAGGCGCATGACAACCTCTTCTTCCCTCCGCGAAGGGATTATCTTTTACTTTTATGCAAGAGTCAAAGTATCCTTCTCTACGCCTTTTTATTTTCTACTTTGCAAGCATCATGTGGTGGTAAAAGATCTAAGCATTTATATCCAGTTGAATGTGAATGGACATGAGTTATTATTGTTGACATCAACCTTGAGGTGAATACGTTGGGAAGCGACACTTTAAGCACCTATCTTTCTATCTGTCTGGTTGAAACCTTTTGTTCATATGTATGTGATGAGTGTTAGCAATCATAGAATACTAAATGAGGGTTGAGTATGTAGACTTGCTTAAAAGCTCCGATATGTGACCCTTCCTGAAAATATGATGAATTGTGTTGCAAAGTCGACGGAAAACATAGTTTGTTAGTTTTCAACAGAGTTTATGCTTCATACTTCAAAAATGTGATGAATCGTTACTTGCTTACGACGAGTTCATATGATGACAGTTATATAATGAAAATGTTGTGATGAAGTATTTTATTAAATTTATTTGTTGTTATAATAATTAGCTTGATGCTACTATGTCCGTATTTTGTTTAATTGACACCTCTCTCTCAAAGCATGTGGTCATGATTCTCGTTATCGGATTTTGTTTGAGGGCAAACGAGGTCTAAGCTTGGGAGAGTTGGTACGTCCATTTTTCATCATGTGTTTGTTACTGTTACTTTTAGTGTTTTTATACATTATACCACTTGGTGGAGTAATTCTAATGCTTTTCCCTCATAATATGCAGGGTTTACATCAAGAGGGTGAATGCCGGCAGATGGAATTCTGGACCAGAAAAAGCCACGCCAAAGATACCTATTCTACACATCTCCAAATGGCTTGAAAGTTCATGGAGATTTATTTTGGAATAAAAAAAATATTGGAGGAAAGAAGTACTAGAAGGGGCTACCAGGTGCCCACTAGGAACCATGGCGCGCCATCCCCCCTGGTGCAGCATGGTGGGTAGTGGGCCACCTTGGCACCTATAGCGACCATATTCTGGTATAAATTCCCTTTTGACCTGAAAAATATACAGACGGCACTTTCGGGACGAAGCGCCACCGTCTTGAGGCAGAACTTGCAGAGGGGCACTTTTGCTATTCGGCGGAGCGATTCCCTGAGAGGAACTTCCCTCTTGGAGGTGGAAATCGAAGCCATCGTCATCACCAACGATGCTCTCATCTTGGATAGACCAATCTTCATCATCATCTTCATCAACATTATCTCCTCTCAAAACCCTAGTTCATCTCTTGTGCTCAATCTTGTAACAGAACTTCTGATTGGTACCTCGGGTGTGACTAGTAGTGTTGATACATCTTGTAGTTGATGCTTCATGGTTTATTTTGTGGAAGATCATATGTTTATATCCAATATGATATTTAATACCTCTCTGATCATGAACATTTTTATCCCTTGTGACTAGTTACTTTTGTTCTTGAGCCATGGTAGAAGTCATGTTGCAAGTACTCATGTGAAGCTGATATTCATTCGATATTTTGATGATGTGAATGTTGTTATTCCCTTAGTGGTGTTGGGTGAACATCGACTACATAAGACCTCACCATCTTTGTGCCTAAGGGAATGCATTCTGGAGTAGTAATTAGATGGTGGGTTGCGAGAGTGACAGAGACTTAAACCCCAGTTTATGCGCTATTGCGTAAGGTGTTGATTTGGATCACTATGTTTAATGCTATGGTTATAATTTATGCTTAATACTTTTCTCGTAGTTGTGGATGCTAGCAGAAGGGTTAGTCATAAGTGGGAGACTTGTTCAAGTAAGAAAAACACCCAAGCACAGGTCCACCCACATATAAAATTATCAAAGTATTGAACACTAATGACTAGAGGAAATTCCTGTGTACCCAGAAGAACGCTTTGCCTATTATAAGAAACTGTTCCAGCCTAACCTTTGCCACAAAAGGATTGAACCACCTTGCTGCACCTACTATTACTATTTCTACTCATTACTTGATACAATTATCTTTCTATCAAACAACTTGTTACCGCTATTTCAGTTCTTGCAGAAATTGCCTTGTTGAAGACCGCTTGTCATTTCCTTATGGTCCTCGTTGGGTTCGACATTCTTACTTATCGAAAGAACTACGATTGATCCCCTATACTTTTGTGTCATCAGGTACAACTATAAGTGCATCTAGTGCTCCTTAGTGATTTTGGTGGTTTAAGGACTTATAGGTTAAGTATGTAATGTGTTCATGAGTATACACATGATCTATAAGTCGCTGAGGAGTTTGAGAAATATGATGAATATCGACCCCTAAGAATGTACATCTTCGGCTGAAGAAATTGGTCTTGTGCTGAAGACTTTGACCATGAAGAAATTGCGATGAAATTGATATTCCCCATGAAGATATTGAAGATGAGGAATTCGGTGTGTCGTGAAGAAAAACGATCCGAAGACTTTGAAGCGTGAAGATTTATTCTTTCTGTTTCATTTTCTTCACTCTTGAGTCATAGGAACACCGTACTGTTAAAGGGGTCAAGGTAACACTACAGAGTGAATTTCCTGATGATGCTCAACCCAAGCCTAATCCTACCAAAAGCCTCAAGTGAGGAATATGAGAGACATGAGGACTCTCACAGTTGAGGGTCCCGACCGTTGCCGCAATTCGCGCCACATCACCGATCTTATCCACACCAACGGTCATATTATATAAGGGCATTAATGTCAAATCATGTTGGGATGCTCCCAGGCTATAAATAGCCGCCCCCACAACAATTAGCTGGTTGGCTGCTCCTCGAGAAACAGACACTTTTCATTGAGAGCAACCCAAATTCCTTAGAGTCTTCGAGAGTAAATCATCAGTGAGGAAATACCCCAAACACCAAACAACAAACCCAAAACCAAGTGATTGAGAATTGAAGCCTTTTACCTTTGAGGACTGTGCATCCTCCAGACGGTTAGGCGTCATGGTCTAGAGCAATCCAGCAGTCAATTGTGGATTGCCGGGTGACCGAGTTTGTGAGGGTTTGGAAGTCTTCCCTGAAGACTTACCACGAGTGTTGGGTGAGGACTGTGTGTCCTTTGCTCAAGGAGATACGGCAGGGACTTTGTGTCCCGGGACTGTGTGTCCTTTGGTTTCAATACCAAGCCGCTCCAAACCAGACATACAACTGTCATAACAGTTGGAACTGGGTTACCAATCACTGTCTTCACTGTGATACGGGTTCTATTTCTTCAACTCTTTCAATTCCTCAATATTGTATGTTGAAGATTTTCATTGTCACTGTTTGAAGAATTTGCTGAAGACTTTCTGTGAATTTCCTAAACCTCAAATTCTTCACGCGAGTTAATCCTCACCTACTTACTCTGTGCCTGCGTACAGCGCAAACTGTTTTTCATATTCCTCATCTCAAAAACTGCTATCGTGATACTTTGCACCCTTGATCCTGTGTTGTTTCTGCTACAAGTTATTTATCAGTGAGGAATTCCCTCAAAAGGAGTTTCCTCAGGGATGAAATTCAAAAAATCTCCTATTCACCCCCCTCTAGTCCATATAACGCACTTTCAAGAACACAAGAAATGCCTAAAATCTACTAGATCAAACAAAATTATATGACAAACAATTTTATGAAACAACCGTTACAACATGCAACAACAAATAGGTTACACATGTCAATTTTGTTGAACATATGCAACAAACATGCCCAACTACAATTACAAGTGGTTAAAGAACGTTATTTCTATTCTGTTCAACATATCTAACAAAACAGAATACATGCATGCAACGAAAATACAACTACACACATTGCAGCAAGTAGAATAGAACAGGGCTAGGCTGGCCAAAAAGTAGCAGATTCATGCCTCTAGTTAGTTGGATAAACTCCTCCCCTAGGCTGATCACAAAGGTAGCATCAACAAGACCATTAGTAAGAAACACAAAGCTAGCATGAGTAAGACCACCAGTAACCTCAACAAATACATCTGGAATCACCCTCCGCCTACTTGCAACAAGTCCACTACAAAACCTATCTGAAACAATGCATCATTTGGGGCCTATGAAGGGGATCGCGGCTCAAAGCACAACGTCACTAGAAAACATTGAAAATGGTGACCATACCTAGTAGGTCTATTATTAAACGGCTGTAACTAACGGAGCTGGCCATGAAATGGAACTCAAGTTCGTCGCAGAGGGGAAGACCTAGTACATGGAAGCAAATCTATTCCTCAATCAACAAGAACAAATAAAAACGGTCGTGGATTGGATATCATGCTGTAGGGCAGGGGAATGGTGACCATACCTGCAGTCAGGGTCGTCCCGCTCGTCGTTGTCATCCCAGTCATCATCATGGCCTAAGGTGCTAGCCCTCGATCTATATTTTCCTGCCCTTTTTGTTCCTGCAGCATACGACTCACCCGCCCCTACCACGATTCAAGATCTAGACAACACCATCGCCCGAGTCGCCTCCGTCGCTCGGGTCGAGAGATGTGAGGAGTTGGACGCATAGAGGAGTTGGAAGCAAAAAAAGCTCGCAACAAAAGTGGAAAATACCTGGGAGGAGACCTGGTCAGGACGGTCTGGACGATGGAAGTGGACATGGGTTGGAACGGACGAGGCCCGTCCGGTGAAACGCAATCGGACGATGCACGAGGGGGTTGCTCAGGAGGAAGCCAACATCCAGCTATATTAAAGCGTTTGGCTTCTAAGAGGCAGGCACGTCATAATCACGATTTAACATCCGTAAAGACAATCTTCAGTTCCAGCTTAGCTCGGCTCGGTGGATTGGCGACACATGTCCCACAGGCACCCAGATAAACACCTCGGCCGTGATGCTGCAACCACACAAGAGCTCGAAGCAAAAACCCCTCCCACCCACGCGCTAGTCCCGAACATCGGTTCTGAAGCAGGGCAAGGTGAGATCTGGCGAAAGCTCCTCCAACGATAGCCTCGTCTTACAGCACATCATGTGCAACAACTCCACCTCTACCATGACTTGCAGCTCTCCCCGGCGGCACCTCCTCCTCCTCTATAGAAACTTTGGTTCCACCTCCCGAGGAGCTGCTCGATGACAACTTCTCCATAGCTCCAACGCTCGTTGTGTGCAGCAAGCCGATCCTCTCCCTTGCACAATGCAAGTCACCATGTCATCCGCTCCATGCTCTCGGCCGCCATGGATCAAAGCTTCAGTGCTCCATCCACCAGTAGGCACGCCAAATCAGCCCCA